>NC_134836.1:10000000-11200000 GCF_004210375.1 Tachypleus tridentatus | reverse complement strand
ACCCACTGAACTGTCTCATAAATCCAACTAACTAACCTGCTCATACTAACATAAGCTTTAGTGACCTATTTGTAATTACATTCCCACAACTATGTCTCAGTAGTATCTCTGACAAATTATGTTATTACCCATTTTTTACCCTTCCCTACATTAGCTCCTGTATGCACTCAAGATTCTTCATCATTGCTAGCATGCTTTGCTATATCACTTGTTCTGTCAGTTTTATTCTCTATTATTGCCCCTGGTTAGCATAACCTAATTATTTTCTCCTTATTTACCTAACAGACTCTCCTATAAATGTGTTACACTAAACAATCTCATATAATGATAACATTCTTATATTTTTTCATTCCCATCCCTGTCTCTTTTGTTATCCCATCCTTTTGTAGTTCATCATTTAAAGGCTAAAAATCTATTACTTAATAGAACTTGCTTATTGTAATTAAATATATTACTACTAGACTTAGTAGTATTGTTCCTTACTTACAGAAAAATTATTAGCCACTGTATCCTTCACATTGAAAAGCTTAAGTTTCTCTTGAAATTCTGTCAATTTTTACACTTCTCTTTATCTATTGCTTCTATCCTATTTAGAGTAACTTCCAGTTTCTCTTTCAGCCCACGTAGATGCAAAGTGTTCATCTTCACTATTAGCTTCCTTAAAAGTGCATACCAGTCCAGGATTCCCAGTAAATCTCACTTCTTGCACTTATCACACACACATTAAACTGTGAGTACTTAACATGTGCACTATTGTTTATTGTTAATAATAATGTTTTATACAAAAAAATAAACGTGAAGTAAAAATATGACAATATACTTCTGTTCATGTTGACTGACTAAATCGCATTTTACTGAAGGACACTATTTGTTCTTTTAGCTTTTACATGTCCCTTATAAGATACTGTGAACACAGACATTGTTAAAATGAGACCAGACATGCTACAGACCTAAACTTTATTTTAAAAACTAGTATTCAAAGTAAGCTCCAACAAATAATTAAACAGTTTAGATCTAGAGAAGATAGAACTGGCTTAAAGAAATGTCCTTTGGGAAGACCTGATAGGTGCAGTTGTGAATAGGAACACATAAAACATGATTCATTTTAAAAAAAGAATTAAACACTGAAAGGTTATTACATGCAGATAAAATTTGGAAAAAGGAAAGAAAAAATATATAACAATATGGTAAAGTTATTTGTTTAAGGGAAGTACGTTAATAAGAAGGTATCAGTCAATGGTAGAATTACAAAAACATGTATGTTAGCTATTCTCAGATTCACTGATTTTTCTGAGAATGAACAGGCAGTCTGTCAGATACTATGTCATGGAATAAAAGTTTCACCAAGTCTAATTAAACACCAAATTGCACAAATCAACAATTTTTATTAAAAAGACAGACATAATCAAATTTAAAATGAAGCATAAGCAAGGTCCAAATACCAAATGGATAAACAAGTGAAAAAATGTGGTAAGATTAAACAAGACATTAAAATTCAAAGTTAAACAGAAAAATGTGCTTCAAGGTACAGATCTTGTAACTGAGGGCCACTCCCAAGTCAACAAAGGAAGTGTCAAGCCTCGAGAAAACCACCCTGTTTAACACAAGAAATAATTACACTATTTATAATGTCATATACTACTATATTTTTTTAATGGGAAAAAGTCTTTGGTGATATGACCTGTCCTGCAAATAGCTACAGTGAGATAAATTTAGTAATTCTGTACTAATGGATACCTTGATATAAAATCAACAGAAAGCACATTGAAGCTTTAAAGATTTCACATTAACTAAGGGGATAAAAACGTGGTGTTTTCCTGTACCACAACTGCAATTTAGAAAAAAAAATCCAATTGAAAAGGTAATAATTATTTAAGACAAATAAAGAAAAACAAAAGGTAATTTTCAAAAGAATGAAATATAGTAAAGAGTTTTGCAAAGATACAGTAGATAAATGAATGGTAACAAAAAATGCTAACCAAACAGTCTACAATTTTATTTGCACTCCAGTATGGTTGTACTATAGCAAGTTGGAGAAAATGTTGTTTAACTGTCTTGGTGTGATGAAAGATGATAGCATAACACTAGATAAATAAGATTGTAATGAAAATTAATCTATATGGAATGAGTTTAATTTCTAAAATCCAGTTCTCAAGTGATTTTTATCATGTTTTACTGTGTGCAGTAATGAAATTCTTCCATATACTTGAGCTCTTTAAACTCTATTTTTGGCCCATTCTCACAGAATTATTTTCATGATATCAAAATAATTGTCACCATACCTTATAAAATTTCTGGTCTATTTATGAAAGTTGAATAATAACATGATCTGGATGAGATTTTTTGTTTTCTTTTTCAGCCAAAGAAACGTTATCAGATGCTGTCAACATCCGACTGGTAAATTGGGATTTTCAGTTGGGTGTTGGCAACATCCACTTAGGTTTAAAGAGTTAAAGAAAATGTGTGTTATCATTATTTGTACAAAAAGTTTTGCCATATCATTATAGAGAAAGATAATGCTCAGCTCTCACAAGGACAGAACTCTGTAGAAACAGATAACAAGATGAACATTCTGATAGGAACACTGAAAACAGATGCAAACACCAAAGTGTTTGAAGGTGGTTGTGGAAAATTGAACACCAAAAGCAATCCAGCTGTTTGTGGTCAACTTCTGAAGACAATCCACGATCAAGTGTGTCACCTGAAGCAAGCAGTGCATAAGACAATTGGCATTGTAAACCATAAGTTATACCACTTACCTGAAACTGATGATGCAGTAGCCACTGACATGAAGGTGCAGGTCACTGAACTGCAGTCACAAGTTTCAACAAAGAGGGAACAAATTGTGACACTTCGAACCCTTTTAAAAACCAACAAACACAATGCTGAAGTTGCTCTAGCCGATCTGAAAAGCAAATACGAAAAGGAAAAAACAGTTGCTGATGAAACTATGGTCAAATTGAGGAATGAACTCAAAACTTTAAAGGAAGGGGCTGCAATGTTTACATCCTTGAAAGCCATGTTTACTGCTCGTAGTGAAGAGTATATCTCTCAGGTGGAGGAACTTCACAGACAGTTATATGCAGCAGAACAGGAAAAAAAAACCCTTAACTCCCTTCTACGGAGAGTAATTCATCAGAAACTAGCCCTAACCCAACGTCTAGAAAACTTGGAAATGGAGCAAGAATCTAATTACATGAGACAACAAGACAGTCGTGGTTGTATGGCTTTTCAGAGGGTAAGTTGAAAATTAGTGATAACGATTGGTTTTCTTTGAAGAGAGAAAGTAGTAGCTTAAAAACCTGGTTAAAATAACTCGATAAAAACAACAAATACTTCTTGAATTTGATGTGCTTGTTCAAAAGATATATCAAAATAACTTGCACATTATAAGTACTAAAATAATGTATTTGAGAAATGTGCATTATGAGTGTATTAACATGTTCAAAATGTATATTAAAGAAATATGCATATTATAAGTGTGTATACATGTTCAAAAAACATAGTAAGGCAACATGCAGATAAGGGTTAAGGAGTTTAATAAATGTATTAACATGAATTTCTTAAGTGAGTAAACTTCTTTGGAGAAGTTGTAAAGAAATATTACACTTGTGTAAATATGTTACAGTTAAGAATAAGTTTATTAACTTCTGCTCTTGTGTAATTTCAAGTTTTATGTATTTGTTAACAGAGGAGAAGTACAGGGGGAATTAGTAGAAAATGAAACTTCTGTTATGGTAAGGAAGAAGTAAATTATTTCTTTATACAGATTTGTTATCGTGAACAAAACATGTAATAAATATTTATATGTCTATAAACAAAACACGCGTCTTATTATGGATTAGAGAAACAAATGTTATTGTTAAACTTACACCCCATGGTTTCTGTTTACAGATCCACTCTCAATTGTGAGTGATGAATACTTAATGAAAAACAACTTTATAACATCACTTAAACTGCTTTAAGGATGCCATTAGATAAAATGCAGAATATATGCTGTACCTAGCATTCATCAGTAAGTTACTGAGAACTGGTCTACAGAATATATGTTGTACCTAGCATTCATCAGTAAGTTACTGAGAACTGGTCTACAGAATATATGCTGTACCTAGCATTCATCAGTAAGTTACTGAGAACAGTTAGAGAGATGAACAAAATATCCTTATAAAATCAGGATTCTTATAGGAAAAAAAATCAACAAAATCATGGATACGGTATTGGACATTTTGATGTAAATTTTTAAATTGTGTAAACGTTTTGCATGAACAGATTTTGAATTTGTAATTTCTATAAAAAGTCAAGTTTATTTTTCTTTAATAATAATGTGTTATCTTTCTACTAATTTATGTTTCTTAATATTAACACCCAATTGGCAAGTTGGTGAGGTGAATTATAGAAGATTTGGTGGGCAGAGAGATGTCTTACTTTCAGGTATTCAAGTAAGAATGAAAGAAATGTACATTCTTGCAGGGATTAATAGTGTTTGGACAGAAAAATGCAGAGTTTATGGATGTAGTAGGATTGTGGTCCTCTTGTACAAAATAGAAGTGTTCAGGCTGATACTCTACTTTGCTACTTTACAACATCAAGTAATCATCATTGAGTTTCCCTAAGATATTGACAGAACTTGCAAAAACCACAGAGGAAATTGTTTGATAGAGTTAAGAAAGCAGGTACTGTATTGTACAACACTTTACCACTACAGTGTTTCATATTAGTGATTGGATGGGTTTTACTCACTCAGACTCAAAACTAGTGAAAATTAAGCCAACCTAGTTGGCCTGTTTGGATTCCAGATACCACTGGTTGAAATCTCTACTCAGAATGTATAGATACAAATACCAGAAAGCTTATTTTATGAATCAACTCCACAAAAATGTTTCCCTGACTTGCAGATGGGGTATTAAATAATATGCATGGATCACATAATTCAACAAGGCAGTAACAGTTGTTAAATGCACTATATTATAGTAATTGGTAATAAGCTCACTACAGTTTAAACTGTTTTTACAGGAATTCACAAAAAATGTTTATTTGAAATTAACGCACATCAGTGTGAAATTGATTTAAAGCATTACCTCAAACTCGTTCATTAATTAACAATCAACCTGCAAGTTTTCTTCAGTTACTGTTTAAAGCATTATTTTAAAACAGTCTATCTTCACTGCAGAAATATTTCACATTTGTGTTTTGCTAATTGTTGTGCAAGTATTTTGTTATATATAATCATTGGTGTTATCATAACTTTTACTAGTGAAAGTGTATATATTTTCCTTCAGAATTTAATCAGTCATGGAGAAATGCTGTAGGTAATATGCATCCCAAGAGTTTTATGTTTATATTTTTCCTTGTTCCATAACCTGTAAGAAACTTATCCATCCTGTCTACTAAGTTGTCTGCATCTTCATTGTTCCATGTTACATCACTTATAAGAAGTTCTTATCCATACACAAACTGAAAAAAGGGCTGTTGGAACCATCCTAATCTTCAAATGCACAATGATATCAAACAACTGTTAGTAACCTTGCATGTAATGGAACATCTTGTTTGTCTCACTATTAGAACTTAGAATTTCAGCAGTTGTGAGGCAGATGTATTGGATTGGAATGGGAAAATGAAAGATGTATTTAGGTTACAACAAACTACTGTTTTCAGTTTTAGTAATATAGCATTGTTTTCAGTCCATGAGTTGCAAATAAGAAGTGTGATTTGTTAGAATTACATCACAGATATTATTCTCTTTATGCTAGGAAAGTGTGTTGTACCTACATTATCTAGTGTTAACTTTCTAGTTTTTCTGCATCAATATTTTATATCAGTAGCCTTTGAAAGCATGTAAAAAGGAAGATGCTTCCCCATCCTTGGCATCTCAGATGGTTAAATTTAATGGTCTATTTTCCATGTAGATGCTACAAAGCTATGCAAGCAATTACTATGTGGTAATAACAATAAATTTTATGAATATTACAAATCCATTTGTATTTATCAGTAATTAAATTATTTTATGTGTAATATTTTATAATTCATAGGCTTAAACTACTTGTTGATCTCAGAATTACTTTTATTTATGTCGTACTGTATTGTTTTTATATATGTAATAAAATTTAACTTCACAAATATGACTTGTAGCATATTTATGTAGAAGTATTATTAAAAACTATAGGGGTATAGTTATGTGGAACTGTTGAAAAACTTGTTCTATGTTTATCTGGGAGTGTTGGAAAACTATTGGACTATATTTATGTGGGACTGTTGAAAAACTGATTTTCATTTTCTGATACTTGGAAAATTTTTTCACCAGATATCAACTGTTTGTAAAAGCATCTGTATCATTAATTATAGTTTGTTGTAACATAATCAGTACAACCATTCACACTCAAAGCAGGTTATTTGTATTATCCATGAGATACTGTTGAAGAAACTGTTTACTTCTGTGCTAACTCTAGACAAAAAAAAAAAAAAAAAAAAAAAGCACTTCTTTGATGGGAGGTTGTAGATTAAAGCACTTACTGATAGAAGGGTGTGGTTTAAGACACTGGTATGATACAGAGCTACTGGTTAAATTACTTGTCTGATAGAAAGTTTTGGTTAAGATGCCTGCCTGATATAAGAATGTAGGCTGTTTTATAACACTTGTTTCATGAAAGTCACTCTGTAATTAAACTACTATTTATTGTTTATTAAAAACATGCATATTTAAATTAACAACATACAACAATGTATGTGGTTTGTAGCATTATCTAATTTTGTTTTATATCTACAGCATCTAAATATTTCTGCAACTACCCTGAATTAATGTTCCATATATGTAATAATATTTAACCTTTCTTAATACAACTTATACTTTGCATGACAACACAGTAAACAGGCAACTGCCCGTACTGCAACCTGTGTAGATTATGTAAGACATCATATTAAAACAATTCCAAATGGTAATCTTATCATTACAGTTCTTTTGGCATATCTAATCATGCTATGATGACTGTGCATCTTGACAATATCCCTGCAGCATAGTTTCCATTATGAAAGACCCCCTTCTAAGGCTGTTATGTCCAAAGTACACCATTCCTCCTGACATTATGCTTCCCATAATCTACCTAGCGTAGGAGGGTGACAGTTTCTGAGCTTCTGTTTCAATAGTCTGATCACACTAGTACCAGTAGGTGCTATATCTGGCTATTTAACCAGCATGTCTTTATGTTTCCCCAGGTGAACCCACATGACAATTACTGATGTTTAAATGGAATTTAATGTGTCAAACTACATTCATACCATCCACACTGTGAAACTGTAACATTCAAGAATTAACAAGTTTGGCAACATCGCCAAAGTTCATATAAGCGCACGCACGTACATATATTCGAATTACAGGCCCATAGAAGACAATTGTACACAAAAGTCATATTGTTACTGGTATAAGCACAAAATTACAGCTTAACAAATATATCAATCCAACACAGGATCATAGCAAGATAGAAACAATGAATTAAGACCTATACTAAATATCTTATGCATTCTAACTCTTACGTTATCAAAATCAAGACAATCTCTGAAAGTTTCCAAAAGATAAACATATCAATACCTCGTCCAACCAGCAGGTACATAGGGAGTCCCTAATTCAAATTCCAAAGCCTCCAGTGTCTATTGTAAGAAATCCCACGTGGTTGTGACCATGCTAACCTTGGAGTGAATCTGTTTATAGGTATTCTTATGTGCTTGGTTAGCAATGATTGCATAATTATAATGTAACAAAATTTTGATGACATATAACATATGAAGGCAATATAACAAAACACTCAAATATACAAATGCATGTGTTATCTCAAGGGTAAATATCAATTTTCATATATTCAGGTACTGTGCATGAGAGAACTGTCTTTGAGGATGAACATGATTGGGTTTCTGGATCATTCCCCCAATCTGGATCAAACGAGATTCATTTAGAAGGGCATAAAACTTGGATACTGTTTGGATTTAGATTCAAAAAATGAAATTGAACTAGCTGTGGCTACATTTTATAAGGAATAGCATGAATACCCATTTCATTCTCCAGCTGATGTAAGTATTTTGTGGAAGCAAGTTTTGTTCATCTCAGTTTGTGGCCTGGAACACAAATATGATTTTTGCTCCTTTGTGTGTGTATGTGTGTTGCTTCTCTTACAAAATGCCACAAGTCTGCTTGCTTGGATACAACTTGTTGCAGAGCTCTTCCTGAATGGTCCTAGAACTCTATACTGACCCATATTCCTTTGTTTTCCAGTGCCATTAAGTACAAGGCATATCCCTGCCTTGAAAATTCTTAATTGCCCATCTGAACACTTCTTTAGGATCTGTGCATAGGACTATTTTAAATCAGGAAAAACTGCTCATACCTTTCACACTACCTACAAATTGCCAAACAATGACTAAATGTGGTTCTAATACACACCACCACAATTTTATATCGCTTCTGGTTTTCATACAACTTGGTGGTGTTCATATTCAGTATCATCTTAATATTTTACCCAACCTTCTGTATGTTTGCTTTAAATTATTCAATGCAGCTAATCCATTATAAATATAGATAAATTTACAAATACTGGCAAATACTTTATGCTAATGTCTGACTTAATTTGTTCAAAACAATTAAGTCTTTTATGAACAACAAAGTAAACATAAAATGGAGTCTGCCTTAGTAAAACTTTATAACTTTGACCACAAAACTTCGAACTGTATTGTAAGGAACTTAGGATTTTAATAGTAAACTTTTTCTCTTGTGCATTACTCCACACATCACTACCTGTCCTAGATGCAGTGGATTTCTTCTCAACACAATGTATATTGGCCAGGAATGGATATCTTCAGTATCAGATATATCAGCCAGAAATGAATATTTTCAGTATGAAATACATCACCAGGAATGTGTTTCTTTAGTTTAAGATATGTCAACCCAGAGATGGATATCCTTCAATGTGAGATACAACAGCCAGGAATAGATTTTTTTCAGTATAAAATGTCAGCCAGGAATGGGTTACTTCAGTACAAAATATATTGACCAGGAAGGGATTTTTCTTCAGAACAAAATATACCAGTCAGCTGAATGATAACTGTAGAAGATTACTGTAGTTCTCATTGTAGATGTACAAAACTAGTTGGTTATATATATATTATTTGTATGGTACGTACTGTGTACAAAACTTTGGAATTTTCTACAGGATTTGGATGTGTGATATTCCTCATTATTAAATAAGGTTTTAAAGACAGGAAATATAAGATAACAACAAAAAGGTGTACCAAAAACAATGAATATAACAAAAGAAATACCATGACCATGTAGAAGTTACAAAAGTAATGAATGAAATACGTATTAATTTTTATTAGTAGCTTAGAAATGTTTTGCATGGAATTATCTGTTAGCACAATCTAGTAATTTTTTTTTCTTACATTATTTTGACCAAAAAACATCAGTATAATGTAGCATAAGGTAAATACTCTAAAAATGTAGTACTCAAACACATTACTAACTTATTAAATGGTAATAGAATTAGAGATGAAATAGAAATATTTTAAATATTTTATAGAATTATCAGAGTAAAAAAATAGAACATTTTTCTTTCCCTCTACAGAGTTGCAACGTAATTTAAATTACAGTAACACCATCTGCTAAATAAAGTGATGTTTACTGCACTGCATTTTAAACCCATAAACAATGTTAAATAAAAGCTTCTATAATTAAAATACTAATTACATCTAAGTTGTATTCTAAAGAAAAAGTTGCTTCATCAGTTTCTCAGCTGGGTGGGTCTTCAAATATTGGTTACTGAGGCTACCCAATAACAAATTAGTTACAAAAATGTAGTAGAGAGAGAGAGGGAGTAGGAAACACTGTATCAGGTGATCCTCCAACAAAGTTTAAAGGAACCAATATATTTATAAACCTTGTATATCAAACTCACACTTAATTACAGAAAAACTTGAACAATTTAATATGTTTATTGTTTCTTAATGGGGGATTGAAATAAGGATTGAACTTTAGCTAATCCCAATTTAACTGGTAAACTTGGTAACTATGTGTTTACTAGAATACCAAGACTACAGACTGAAATTACACATTTATCCTCTTTGCCAATGAAAAAGCATTGCAAATATGCTTTTGCCACCAAACTTAGCCTCTCAATGACATCAACAAAACTGCTACATACCAATGTCACTATTTTTGTCCATAATAGAAACCCAAAAACAAGAGCCCAACAAGAATATACAATGGGAAGTTCTCTCAAAATTAACAACAGTTGGTTAAAATTTTGATATCCTAATATATTTTGTCACACAAATAAAGTGAAATGTGTGAAATATTAAACATTTTTGTAATAACTTCACAAAGAAGTTGAAAATGCTTCTTATAAACAAACGTATTCAGTTCTTTATCAATAACCTTTGTTTATCTTTATAGATGGGAGCAAGATGGTTATGGTGCTCGACTCACAATCTGAGAGTTGATGATTTGAATCCCTGCCCCACTAAACATGTTGCCCTTTTAGCTATGGGTACATTATAATGTGACATTCAATCCCACTATTTGTTGATAAAAGAGTAACCCAAGAGTTGATGGTGTGTAGTAATGAGTACTTGCCCTCCCTCTGCTCTTGGACTGTTAAATTAGTGATGGCTAGCAAAGGTAACCCTTATGTAGCATTGCACGAAATTCAAAACAAACAATTATTTATAAATACAGAAAGATGTGGTGTCTACATCTGTAAACAAGCCACTGTATCCTCAAACATCAAGCAGAACTTTACACTGAAATAAAATTACAGTTGGGATCTGTTATAATTTTAAGTTATCAAGGTTAGAGCATGCTCTTTTGGTGTTCATAAGGATGTGAATAGCATAATATTTTAAATTAATATTTACTTACACGATATTCAAAGTGGCTACAACAATCAACACTAGCATTGAAATCTCAGTCAAGATGGGATATTATGTTAATTTTTCATCAATGATTGTACTAGGAGTAAGATCTTTTTAATTACTATTATAGAATAAATCAAGGCTTTGAGATACTGGTTAATGTTCAAATTACAAAATGACATGTTTACAGCATCAAGCCAAGTTTGCTTTTCATCTCAGTTAAACACTTCTAACATAATCTACAAAAACAATTCTGAATAAAACTAAAAATAATTTGAAAACAGAAGAAGAAAAAACTGCTTAGCAAATAAATTAAAGAGGAGGTGGATGGCACAACAAAAATCAAGAAAGTTTAGAAAAATAAGAATAACTGAAGCAAAGGAAAAAACAGCTGACATGATTTAAAAGTGAGAAGATAAACTGATGCTTAAAGACACAAAAATGGGTGCTGGCTGACCTGTACCATCTATGTGTATTCAATAATACACTAATTATACAATAAAATGCATTAATTGTCCTATCAACATCAATTATTTATAAAGATAACTTCCTGAAATATTTCACAAATGTTCTCAGGTGGAAAGAAGTACCAAGTAAACAATTCTTCATGCATTATTTTAAAAATTTATAAAATATTCAACCTTTATTATTTTTAAGGGATTATATAATTGATTTTATTTGACATCTAAATCTCAGAAAATTCACTAAAGATCACTTCTCAAGGTTCAAATGTTATATAATGTATTTTGTTTATGTGCGTATAGCAGTGAAATAGTTATGGAAACATATTTAATCAAAAAATAAAAACAGAATTGGTTTAAATTATTAACCCTCAAGTTACAAATAGTTTATTATCTGTGTGATCTATATTCTGCATCAAAGAGTAATTTTGTGTTTTTGTTGTCACAAAACTGTGAAGAAATTCACTAAAACATTGTGTTAAATGACTCATTTTGAGGGTAAAATATAACTAAAATCCCAGCTGTACATACAGGAATTAATTAAATTTTTGTTGCACTCAGAAGTAACCAATGAAATCACATATTCACAAGTACTATGGAGTACAAGCTGTTTAAAAATCTGACAACCACTTTAGCAATTCTAAAGGTATTGTCAGATTCTTGTAGAAACATCTTACGCTGAACAGTTTTTAACAATCTATTTTCACCAGTTAAATTACATGTGATGGACATTGTTTTAATATATACATTTCTAAACTGTTAGTTTGCAGCTATAAAAATAAACAACTAAAACTATTACCACAGAAATATTAAAACTATATAAAAGTGTGAAAAAACTTTAATTGTATATTATAAAATACATATATTACCCACATTAGTGTGGTATTCCCAGTGAAGTGGACTATAGCAGGGAAGTGAGTTTGTTCTACTAACTTAAGGTTCAAATATATCTGAACAAGAGCAAAATGCTTCCTATTTGAAACTGAAACTCAAACACCATTAGTTTCACAAACAAAAATGTTTAGTAACAAATAAATACAAAAATAGAATAAGAGTTCTATGGAACATGTTAAATTGATAAAACATACAAATATTTTTAAAACAAGTTCAGTGTTATCCTTCTGGAAGGTTAAAAAAAAAGTAAAACCCTAGGTGAAGTTAAAAATAATCAAACTACAAAAGCTGCATTCAAAAATGTTATCTATACATTAACACTGAATCAAATATTTAAACTTTTTTAAAAAGTTCTATTCATTCTACAATATGTAAATAACATTTTAGTTTAAAAAACTGAAACCTACTCACCATTGTCTCTTTCATGAGGAATTAAAGTTACAAAAAATGTTAAAGTTAAAACCATTAAAATAACCTGCAAAATTCCTGAATATCCTTAAATTCATAAAAAATCTGATATCATTCCAAACATTGTTTTACATGACCAAACAATGATTCAAATACAAAACAATGTTTGCACATGAAATACACCTTACATGAGAAATGTGTCTACAGACACTAAAACTCTGGGGCAAGGCTCACCCTTACCTTTACCTGGTTTTCAGCATGAAAGACCTTCCACACATCACATGCTATCAAAAGAAACTGCTTAACTGCCACATCTTAAATGCTTTCGAACTGGAAAAATTAAAGTGTTATTTCAGTGAAAGTTGGTGTGCAAACTGAGAACAATGAAAAACAAAAATAATTTGGAAAGAATTTAAATATCTGAGTACCTCATCCTTTACTGTAAATCTAAACATCTAAATTCTGATATAGTTTATACAGAAACCTCATCACTGAAGTAGTTTACAAACATATATGCACACCTCAATACAGATTCCTTATTTAAAAACAACCTCATCAATCACCTTGATTATTTACAAATTTAAATAAACCTTATCATCTAACCCAGTTAGTAATCTAAGTGAGGCCTAACCTGTAAATTGTAAGTATACATAAAGAAAAACTGGAATTATATTAGCTTTACTACTTGCAACATAGCACTGCTTCAACATTTTCACCTTTAGTCACTCATATGAGTGAGCTCCCAAATTGTGAGAACCCAAATACATTACCTTGCACTTACTATAATAAATTAATATCAATTTCATTTGCCAACTGCATGTATTTGTGCAACATATCAATTGATACAATTTTACAAGTTGTTCTGTAGTACCTCAACAACTGTTTGTTTTCCAAAGAATGTTTTGTAAGGTTAAAATTTTCCATTTTGTTTTTTAAATAGTAAAAAGACTTTGGCTTCCCTTTTTTCTGTCTTATTATATTACTTGGTATGCATTTCCTTATTTAAGTACCTGAGAAATTTTGTGAATGTGACTGTTTTGAGTTACGAGCAATATTGAATATAAATTTACCGTATACGTAGAACTCTGTTAATTTTAAGTACATAAACCTTACCATCTAATTTTACATCTCTAAAAGTTATACAGAAACCTTTACTAACCATCTAATGTTACATCCATTAATTTTTTTTTCTGAAAATATTAATCAACGAAGTATTATTGTTTTTTAACTTGTTAGATATACAACATATATCAGCTTACAGTAATTGATTATGCTGATCATTAGAACACATTCTTTGTGTTAAGATTTAGTTAAGTGAGATATTACCGCGCTTCCGGGTTCAAAAATGTATCAACGCGTTTAATAAAAGGATTTTAAAATATTATTGTTATACCTATTAATTTAAAAATATAATAATGTCACATAACGACCCGTGGTAAAATGAAATTAAGCCTAACATTAGTATCAACTTTTATTGTTGGCAATTATCAATACCTCTATTGTTGTTCAATACCTTATAGTAATATCTATGGGGTTTTGAGTCCGTTTCAATTAACCATTAATTCAGGTTATTATATACTTAAGTAAAACGAACTCAAAATCCCATTGATATTACATATATTTTAATATTATAAGTAGGATAATGATATTTCTTTAGTTTGCTGACCAAAGTAGTGCTTATCATCCTTTGAATAAATGATGGTTGGCAGGGTAGGTTTGACGTTTTACGAAGCAAAACAACTACAACCTACGTGCCTAAATAGATGAAACTGCAATACGTAGCGGATCGTACGGTTGATCAAAAAAATGCATTAGACCTCTACGTCACAGATTGTTTCAATTATGTCTGGTAAAAAAGGAAAATAAATCTTTATTATATATAAAAATCATTCTGTAGCAATAATTTCGTAACGAATTAGCGGGGTAAATCAAGTTATCAATTATGTACAATATTTGAAACAGAAAGGAAAATGTTTCTAATTATTAATTGTCAAAAGGAAAAATTGAGATGTGCATATCATGAGCTTATATTGTACTGGATTACTTATACGATAAATTAAAAAACACAAAAAGGCATAACATGTAAATTTCACGTAAACAACGTTACCAACAGATGGCAGTACATAGGAAAGACAATCTGAGAGGTCACTGATCTAAGCCTTTTGAAATTATCTGTTTTTTAATACACTGTGTTGAATTCGGCCCAATGATATCATTTGGGCGTATCTGCTTCAGCAGACTAGCTGGTAAGTTTGCTTTTTGAAGAAATAATAAAACTTGATGCTTTTTTTAATATTTATATTTATAGAATAACCATTTTACTAAACAGCCCAAACTCTCACGATCTCAAGAATCGAATTTCGTCCTTCACGATTTCTGCGAGGACAAGATTACTCTATGGTTTCCAAATTCCAGAGCCTGTACTGTTTTTGTCCGTTTAACTGCATTATCTTATGAAGGTTTCCTTAATCAGTCGATAACCGTTGTAACCAAGTATTATTTATTTGATACATTACAGTATTCTAATTAGATATATCTAGGTTGTAACAACTTAGCGTTAGAATCTCATCCCATGTGAAGGCTACTTTGTTGCAGTACACTAGTGTTGAACAGAAAAACAAATCAAAGGTTTCTGTATTTTGAAAATAACATGAGAAATCAAGTTCTTAAACTGTACTAAGTTAATGAGCCACTCTGTTTTACGTCTTACGATATACACTGCCATTGATGGTCTCTTTATAAGGGTTCTCATTAAATCTTGAATTTTGTAAACAGACCAATGAGTTACAGTTATGATACTACAAACGTTACAAATAAATCATATTTTAGCGTTTAGTTTTTCTTAAGCTGTCCCTACCCATCCAGTGTATCTGTGTACTGCCCCACATTCTCGCTGCATAATATTATGTGACGCCATGTTCTGTGAGACATTTTCAAGTGTAAATGGGCTTAAATCGGCCATATTTCTTTGATAAAAAAGAAAAAGAATTATAATACGTGCGTAATTGAATATAACATGATAACATATGGATGGGTAGGGACTTACGGGCTACTCTGTATATTAAACTAAGAGATTGAGCTTTCTTCACGCTTGATTTATCCCAATTGTTGTGCATGATTGTGTAAAAATAATAGTAACCTTATTTCACTAAATACTTGTGATTAATCTTAATTCTTCCTAACGACTTCGTGCTGAATATTTTAGCTCTAGGAAATACTTAAATGCCCCTAACACAAGTGTTTCTACAAAACTCTACTGTTTATTGATTTGCTTTCTTAGATTCGTGACACTTGAAAATAACCACTTATGAGTTAAATTTAATCAACGTGATTTTAAAGAAAAAGTAAAGTGTAAACATATATTAAAATACAGATATCTGAATGAATTTTACATGTTTAGAAGTGAATTTGTTTCCTAGATTAGGTTGAACTGTTGTTTTTAACTCATGTGTGTAAGTTTAAATGTAAAAGGTGTAAAGTTATATAGAATAACATATGAAATTGAATTGTCGCGGAAATAGTGTCTTCTATTATCACCCATGTCAATAACGCAGAAACTTACTTACTGCCTTCAAATTCAAGTGCAGAAGTTGTCGTGAACAGTATGCGGTATTTCATCATGCGAATATATTCGTGTACGTAAGGCATTTACGAATTTCTGCCTCTTCTAACTGTTATTAATTAATTTTTGTACCACATTCTTATCATACATTTTTCTATGCATAAACTGTCATAGCAAGTTTTTATAAAATTCGGTGAATTCTAGGAAAAGTATTGATTTAGAGCCTGGCATGGCCCAGCGCGTTAAGGCGTGCACTTCGTAATCTGAGGGTCGCGGGTTTCGCCCAAAACATGCTCGCCCTCCCAGCCGTGGGGGCGTTATAATGTGACGGTCAATCCCACTTTTCGTTGGTAAAAGAGTAGCCCAAGAGTTGGCGATGGGTGGTGATGACTAGCTGCCTTCCCTCTTGTCTTACACTGCTAAATTAGGGACGGCTAGCACAGATAGCCCTCGAGTAGCTTTGTGCGAAATTCAAAACAAACCAAACCAAACAAATAGTAGCTTTAGTAACATCAGTGGTTGAGCCGTCTAGTCTTCCTCTACAGCCTTAACATATTGATCGTATTCGTGGATTGATAAGCGGATAAAACGTAAAGAAATGTCGAATCTATTAATAGTGTTATTTTCCAATTGTTAATTTCTTATTAATTTGTTATCAAATAGATAATGCTTATACCTTCGATCGTATTTAGAAGAAAAGGTTACAAGTTAAATTGGAGTGCGCGTTTAATATGTTTTCTGGGGTATTTCTTTAAAATTTTAATGTTTTGTACACTGTAAAGAATTTTGAATAGTTTATTGAACTCTAGAAATTTTGGTCTCTATAGAATTTTGAAACTTCGTATAGTATGTAGAAAACTAGTACTATTAAAATGCTAATTTTGGAGAGTTAAAATGAATTAATCAATTCGGTAAGAGTAGCCGAGTGAAACGATGAAAGTTAGTACATCTGTTCGTCAGTGATCGAGGTTAGTCAATCGGTATGTTTGTTAGCTGTCATTTAGAGGTGATTTGTTATTAGCAAGAGATTGACTTCGACTTTTATTTAGAAGTAAGGTGTATATTTGCCTTAGAGTTTCTGTAGAAGCATTGTTTATGAAGTTAAGCCAACCGGTAAAAGTAGCCTATAGAGGCTATAGCCCGTTATTGAAGAAATATATTAATATGTTATCATTAAGTAGACCTGGCTTCGCATTATTATTGTCAAATAATCCTAAGGAACCCATTCTATAATAGGACTCGTTTCTTACTTATAAAATAGATGGACCTAAAATTAATGACCAAGTTTAAGAGCAACCTACTGTGAATATTTTATTTATTGGCTTCTCTATGCATATAACATCATTTATACTTCTCATATTGTTTCTTAAACTTCAAAGTTCTAATCATTCAACCACGCCCATCACGTGGTATAAAAACTCTCCCACACAATTGATAATACAAATATATAATTTTTTAAAAGTATAACTCACAGCACTATTAGTGTTCGGATGCTTCTAATTAACCACTAATAATATATTGTGTTTTAGTATCCTTACATTTCTAGAAACTTACAAGTCACTGTTAGCGTCACATCTGAAAGAATGGTGATAATATATTCTGTCCATTTAACTATTTTACCACACACTGATATTCAGGTTATCCAAATTTATCACAGAATGTTTAAATTGCATAAGAGATGCAAGTAAGAATTTTTAGCCTTACAACTATAAATATTATTAAAGCTCGAGCATTTGAAATTCTTGCACAGTAACTCAAAACTAACTTTTATTTCTGTCGGCTTAAAACCCAAATAAATTCATCATTACACTCTGAATGATTGTGTATAAAATGAAGGATCAAGGAATATAGAAAATATGAAATAGATGAATATGGATCAGCAGAACACGTGGTACAAACGTGTCATGTAATAGACTGGAACAATAGTAACTTAATAAAACAGGTAGAACTTAAAATTGAACTAATAAAAAAAAGAAGCTATTGAAATTGGAATAAAACGATAAATATATTAAACAAGTAAGTTGGTCCAGGTACGTAAATAATATAGTACTAAACAAATGTGTTATAATTCGAGATTGTTTGAAGCTAGATGACGTTTTAACATGTAGGTATATGAACCCCAACTTTACTTCTATTGCTCTTTCTGAAGATGGTTTTGTTTTCGCGTGAAGATGTAAGACTGTTATCTGGGCTAACCGACCCCAGTTTAACAGTTCAAAACTAGAGGGCTTAATCTGAGGGTCGCGGGTTCGCATCCCCGTCGCGCCAAACATGCTCGCCCTTTCAGCCGTGGGGGCGTTATAATGTGACAGTCAATCCCACTGTTCATTAGTAAAGGAGTAGCCCAAGAGTTGGCGGTGGGTGGTGATGACTAGCAGCCTTCCCTCTAGTCTTACACTGCTAAATTAGGAACGGCTAGCGCAGATAGCCCTCGAGTAGCTTTGCGCGAAATTCAAAAACAAACAAACTTTATTTGTTTTACACTTTGCGCTGAAAAAGGTTTTTACTATCCATTGCATGTCGCGTTTACCGGTGGTGTGTGTTTTCTGATAACAAATCCACATCAGGCTATCTACTGAGCCCACCGCTGGGAATCGAACCCCTGATTTTAGCGTTGTAAATCCGTAAACTTACTGCTGTACTAGCGGGGGCTATAGGTGGTGACTGTTCAGTTTTATTAATTACACTGAACTTAACGTAAGAAAATACACCGATAAGAGCTCTGTTTTAACATAAAGTATGTATACATTTATTTACAATTAAAAGCAACACAATGCTAAAATCTTACATAATAAATAATTATTAAAACAGGAACTTGCTCCAAACGATTCTACTTACATTTCAGTGTCTTATAGACATCGGCCAGGTGGTTAGGGCGCTCAACTCGAAATTTGAAGATAGTGGGTTCGAATCCCCATCACATCAAATATGCTTGCTCTTTCAGCCGTGGGCACATTATAATGTTACGGTTAATCCCACTATTTGTTGGTAAAAGAGTAGCTCAAGAGTTGGTGGTGGGTGATGATGACTAGCTGCCTTCCCTTTAACCTTACGTTGCTAAATTATGGACAGCTAGCGCAGATAGTCCTCATGTAGCTTTGCGCGAAATTCAAAAACAAACAAACAAACCCTCTAGTCTTACACTGCTAAAGTAGGCTAGCGCAGATACCCGACGTGTAACTTTGTGCAAAATTAAAACACAAGCCATATTAAAATAACGTTTTATGTTTGGCTTATACGGTTAGTCCTTTGCTCACACCACCCCCCGCCCCTGCTATTACAGCGGTAAGCCTACGGATTTACAACGCTTAAATAAGGGGTTCTATTTCCCTCTGGCCCGGCATGGCCAAGCGTGTTAAGGCGTGCGACTCGTAATCTGAGGGTCGCGAGTTCGCATCCCCGTCGCGCCAAACATGCTCGCCCTTCCAGCCGTGGGGGCGTTATAAGGTGACGGTCAATCCCACTTTTCGTTGATAAAAGAGTAGCCCAAGAGTTGATGGTGGGTGGTGATGACTAGCTGCCTTCCCTCTAGTCTTACACTACTAAATTAGGGACGGCTAGCACAGATAGCCCTCGAGTGGCTTTGTGCGAAATTCAAAACAAACAAACAAACAATCGATTTCCCTCGGTGGACTCAGCAGATAGCCCGATGTAACTTTGCTATAAGAAATCACACACAACACACACACTCACCGCCAGTCAATTACAATACTTTAGGGGTTATAATAACGTTTTTTATTTTATTTAAACGGATAGTCCTTCACTCACCGCTAATAAAATGAAATATTTTAGGAATTATAATAACGTTTTTGTTTGGTTTAGACGGTTGGTCCTTCACTCACCGATAGTAAACTAAAATACATTTGTTTTTATTTGTGTTTTATCGATATGCGAACCAAAGGAATAATTAATAACGGTGTCCACTTCCTGATTATCTTACGACTCAAGAATGAGCCTTGTTTGTTAAAATATGTGACACATAACTTTCTTACACCGGTAAAAGTGCCATTTAATTGTATTCAATGTGAAACACATCTCGGTACCATAAAAATACGTGAGAAAGAAATTGTTTTTAAATTTCGCGCAAAGCTACACGAGGGCTATCTGCGCTAGCCGTCCCTAACTTTGCAGTGTAAGACTAGAGGGAAAGCAGCTAGTCATCTCCACTCCCCACCTTTTGGGCTACTC
This sequence comes from Tachypleus tridentatus, assembly GCF_004210375.1. Taxonomy (NCBI): domain Eukaryota; kingdom Metazoa; phylum Arthropoda; class Merostomata; order Xiphosura; family Limulidae; genus Tachypleus; species Tachypleus tridentatus. The sequence continues at coordinate 11,179,597 of NC_134836.1, read as the reverse complement.
TTTTACAAACGAATAGTGGGATTGACCGTAACATTATAACGCCCTCACGGCTGAAAAGGAGAGCATGTTTGGTGTGACAGGGATTCGAACCCGCGGCTCTTAGATTACAAGTCGAGTGCCTTAACCACCTGGTCATGCGGGGCCATCAATGAAAAAATATTTAATGTAAAATGTGCACAAAATTATTCGTTTACTGATGAGACTAGGTTCAATGTCTGTGCTTCAATATACGAGTCAAAAGACTGCATTATATTACTGGCATATAGTGTTTAAATTGATGATAACGATCGGACTGTTAATTAAAATTTGTTTTATCGAAGCATTACCCCTTTAGAAGGCAATTTATCATTTTTTGTTAATAATCTACCTTATGCTGTATACAATGGGAAATAAATGCAGAAGTATCTCTATATTCGTTTAAGGATAGAGATATTTCAATAATTGTTTCTATTGTTCTTTTCGGAAAAAAAATATTTATCTGTACTTTGTTCATTGATACAGGGTATACCTGTGGTTTATAAACATACCACAGGCTCTTATATTCTTATTACAAATTTCTCAGTTACTCTTTGCACGTGCATGTTTTCGCATAATATATAGTCAAGAAATTTGAGATGATTTTATTCTGGCTTCTTGTTCCTTCATCATTTTCTGAAGATGATAACAGTGCTGCCCATGACGTATTTATTACAACATTATATTGCCACGCTGGTAAGTCTGAAGGCTTAAAACTCAAAAAAGCAGATTTCGATATCTGTGTTGGTACAGCACAGATAAGTCGTTATGTAGCTTTGTGCTTAACTACAAATACAGGGTTTTCGGAAAGTCACTGTACTCTTATATATTTATTGACAGAGATGTTTCAATATAGAATACAGGAGATAAATATGAATGGCAATTACAAACAATGATGAAAGTTGGCATCAATACAGGCTTGGATCCTTCTTATTTTGTTTCTAAACACCGCTATCAGTTGCTGGCTTCAAATAGACTGAATGAATGCTGTTATCGCTGCATTCAAGTCATCCAGCGTTCGCGGACGATCTCGATACACTGCAGATTTTGCTGCTCCCCATAGATAAAAGTCTGGTGGATTAAGATCTGGTGAGCGTGGGGGCCACACGTCTTTGTAAATAATGCGGTCTCCAAAACATTCCTTTAATAACCGCATAGATCTGTGAGATGTGTGGACAATAGCACCATCCTGTTGAAACCATGAGTAATTGATTTCATCACTTGTCATCTGACCGATGAAGGTGTGAAGAATCTCCAAACAATAGCGTTCGCTGTTTATTGTGTTCATAAAGAAAATAGGGCTAACAGCTCGACGCCTGGAAATCGCAACCCACACACCAACCTTGAAATCATGTAGGGGTGTTTCGTGCAAACTGTGAGGATTATCGGATTACCACAATCTTGGATTTTTTGAATTAACGTAACCCGAGAGATGGAACCATGCTTCGTCGGTGAAAAAAGGTCAAATCCAACACATTACCTGTATTCTCTTCGACAAATCGGTTAAACCATCTGCAATAGCGTATTCATTTTTCATTATAAGTTGTTTCCAGTTCTTGTACCGCCATTATTTTGTATGAGAAGAGCTTTAATTTCTTTCAGACGGCCTTCTGAGCAGTTCCAAGACCAATATCATGCTGCTGAGCTAACTTTCGTAATGATTTTGATGGACTCTGCATCACACTGTCAGAAATATCTAACAGTTTCTCCTCCGATAGCTTTGCTGGTCTTCCACAGCGTTTGGCATCATCCACTGATCCCGAAACTTATCAAGAAGGTTACAAACTGCATTGCGATGTGGAACAGGTGTATTTGGGAATTTTTCAGCAAATCGCTGTCGCACCACATCTGTGTATCTACCACCTTCTCGGAATACATGTTCGACGAGCCATACACGTTCTTCAGTTGTTAAAACCATATTGGGATCAAAATATGAAATATAATAAAATATGATTACAAAATTGCACAGTGACTTTCCGAACACCCTGTATAAGAGACAAACGTTTTCTTGAAACACCCCCTATTTTGACAAGAGTATAATACTTTAAACATTACAATTTAAACGCCGAATGAAGGAAAAGCATTGTCTCCTGAACCTTTTTCGCCTTCTGATTCTCCTGGTGATCAATAAAATATTGTATGTGTGCAGTTTCCTGTTTAATATATACATATATATAGATATAAGCCGTGAATAGGGTCAAACTACTCTGTTATAGTGAGAGTGCAAATCAAAGAATAAATTACATCTTTACGTCAAGTTTTCTTCGTTGAAATTTAGTGTTAGTAACAGCTTGTAGTAAGTAGTACAAACTGCAAACGTTTACCATTTCTTTTCTTTTTTTCTTTTACTCACCATCTCTCAAATGTCGGGCACCATGATCTCACTCAATATATACACGTATACAATAATTATAAAGTTTCAGGTTCACTGTTTCCTAGGGAACAGGTGAAAACGGTAAATTTGTGCGTAAGAGTAGGTCTCGTAGTATGCTTTTTCCTGTTCCGAGACACTTTGCCTTGCAGAATTCTACTTTATAGCGAGATAAGATTGTCAGATGGCGTGTGTTATATCGTCCTAAGTTTTGTTAACTCGAAATACTGCGTAATGAAGAAACGCCTTGGAAACGGTTATTTGAGTTTCGCGTGACAGGATCTAATAGAAAGGAAACACTTTCAATGTTTTCTCAACGATAGTCACTTATCTAGAGAGTATGTTGTAAAACTGGAAAGTTTTAATGACATTTGCTGGGCTAGAAATATAAATGCCTCCCTTCTCCAGTGACTCAACAGTAAGTCTGAGGGTTTGTAATGTTGAAAAATAAGGTTTCGATACTCGCCAATGGCTTATTATACAGCTTGTTGCTTAAAAACAAATAAACAAGAAGGTTACAGCTATGAATTTGCTTACTGGTCATTAAAAAAAAAACTTGAATTGAAACATATAGTACTTCACGTTATATTCTTTTCAAAGATGTATAAAAATAATTTAACATCAATAAGCCTTCTGTTTCTATGGCGCTTGACTCTCAGTCTGTTGGTTCAAATCACCAGCATGCTCACCAATTCAGCTTGAGGGCGTTATAATGTACAGTCAATCCCACTTTTCCTTGGTAAAGGAGTACCCCAATAACTGGGGGTGAGTGGTGACGACTAGCAGATAACCCTGTGTAGCTTTGCGCTAAATTCCAAACAAACCAAACCTTAACTTAAAATCAGTAGACAAAATTATAACTAAACAGAAGCTGGTGTTGAAAAATTGGTTGTAATTTTTATTACAAGCAAAAATTGAGATTATCCACGCTTTCCAGATCAAAAACTGTAACTATTTACATGTAATTTTCATTTGGTTAATTGTCAATCATTTAGAAAAAAGAAAAAGTTTTAGCGATAAATTATTTTTACTCTGAAAAATTTTGTTTAGAATGTACCAGCTGAATTAATAATTAACCTTATTAAAAATGTATTCCAATAATTATATATCCTTCAATTTTCACTCAGCAACTAATTTATCCTACAGCTTAAAATTATTCCACAGAATTTCTTACACAGATATGAATATGGTGTAATATTCTTTTTTTCTTGTTGAATTTCGAGGCAAAAGTTTTATTTTTAAGTTAATTGTTGGCTTAGAATAAATATGCCCATCGCATTAGATCAGTGTAGACTGTAGACAGTATATTTTAGTAACAAGTGACAGGCTGCTGAAAACCGACAAAAGAAGGGAAAAGGAATGATGAAATAAAAGCCTCACGACGTGGGCTGCACGAGCCAATCAGATCAGACTTGTGTAGGTAATAGACTCATTGTTCTTTCAGTTCAGTAACACGCACAGAAAGAAACGTGGGTTCTACCGGTAGTATTTGTCACCGACAAAGTCGGACCAAGTTAATTGCAGTTTCTCCTGAAGGTATGACTAGTTTGTACGGGTAGTGTTACAGAATTGTTGTGTTATATATGAAGTAGATTAAATTTTTTAAAACTGTTTCTGACATGTAATGCAAGCCACAACTCGACCGCGTGCTAATGCTGTTGGTAGTAGTAACACGTCAGTCAGTTCGTGCTATGTAGAGCTGGAAATACATATGGATGTCAGCGTGGATTATTAAGCAAACTTCCGTTTTGGTCGGTTGAGAATATAGCGGTGTGTAAGTTGAACAACAGACAGTATCCCAACTGCTGGAAATTAGATGAATAGATGTTATGGATTATTTAAACCTATCTTTTGTTAAAAAACTGATCCGATCCGAAGATTAATAGTTAATGTATTCCAGTGAAGAGGAAGGACATAGCGTACGATATGGTTAATACGGAAGCTTTATCTATGTTTTGAGCAAAAGCCAATTTCAGGAAAAGGTCTTAACTGGTTTGGTTAATTCATTTACTTGTATAGTCAGGTTGCAAAACCTCCTATAAAGTTATTTACTTATAACACTGTTAGCAGCTAGAGGCCGTAGTTGTGATAGTCTATTTGTTGATAAGGTTCTGTATTGTACATGTAAAAACGGCTGGTATGAATAGAGAAAGCACTATGTAGAGGAACGAAGAAGGTCGAAACGTTGTTCGCTCCTCTAAACAGTGCTTTCTCTATCCATACCAGCCGTTTTTACATATATAATTTTTTTCTACAAGTGGATTTTCTCGTCATCATGGATTATGAGATTCTCTATGTTATCTTTGTGATTTTATATATATATATATACACACACACACACACACACACACGATGTCAGTAGAACTGGAAAAGGTTTCAAGTTTGGACTAATTACATGTACATGTATCTGATTAGTGGACAAATGAAAAACTTGACCACCACAAATATACAATGAATTGTCTAGGATATGACTTATACTGCCCCAATATGTCTAATTACACTGTAAATGTTTAGTATTTTTTGTCACAACTATTCAATCTAGTGTGAAGTCTTAATAAATATGTGCTCAAGTAACACACATAGGAATCCACTAAGTGTTGTGACCTGAAGAAAACCAACTCTAAGTACATTTGTGTCTGTCACTCAAGTCATCAAAGCATTGCTGTGACACTAGAAGTAAAACTAGAATTTTAGAGTGTATTTATTTATACAGTGATTAAATGTATAAACAGGTAATTATCTCTTAATGAATCACTAATTAGATCTCGTGTAAAATTGTACAGTTTGATATCCTTATAGTATTAAGAATGGAAGGGTTACCTAATGAGGTTAAGTTAAGATATCTAGAAAGAAGAATTGTAAGAGGTGATTACTCTGAAATTTACAACATCAACTAGGGAATTGATAGGGAAACATTCTTTGTATAATGTTTTGAATATTATAAGACAAAATAAAATAAGTTTAAAATGTGAAAAAGATACTGAGAGGCTCAAGTCAATTTTTATTTTTTCTAATTGGGTGACTGACTTATGGAAAGACCCACTTTTGGCACTTGGAACATTATTGGAATTTAACAGGGTAATCAGGGATGGCATTAAGAGAATGTAGAACTTGTACACTGGGATTTAGCAGGGGTAACCAGTGATGGCATTAAGGGAACCTAGAACTTGTGTGCTGGGATTTAATGGGGTAATCAATGACGGAATTAAGGGAACCTATAACTTTATAGGAATATAACAGGAATAATGGATAATTTTAAATTTTTATGTGGTACAGTTTGATATATCTAAAACTGTATTTTATTCAGGAATTTCTAAATTTTTGTTTATGTAGAATATCACAGCTTCAACTTTTCAATAGTGCTTTTTCAACTTGTATGTATTTGTCTGAGTAAATTACAGTTTGAAATGTTTAAAATATTCATAGCTATCATCTGTTGACATTTAATTATTCTTTGTTTATTTTTCAATCCTAGTTCTGAAGTAAAGTGTAGAAAATGATTAAATTCCATATTTTTTATTCTTTTTGATCAGGTGGAGTTCGGTTGTTCTCCCAGATGTCAGTCTTGCGACCCCTAGTAATATGTGGGCCATCTGGCAGTGGAAAGAGTACTTTACTCAAATTCCTAATGGATGAATATGGAGACTATTTTGGTTTTAGTGTTTCTCGTAAGTTGGACAAATTTCATGTAAAGTGTAGTATAAGACAACAGTATTGCATGTAATTATAACTCCTGTAGTACAATTACGTGTTAGCAATTATAATTTTTTTCTTGTAATTCTTAAAAATATTGATAATTGCATTGAACTTCATAAAGTTGTTTTAGTTACAGTGGCATGTTATTCAGGATGTTTCAACATGTTATTACAAAATTATATTTCAATGGAAACTTTCATCTGCTCTTAAGTTCCTATACTGGTGTAAAACAATTTAGACCATTGGAAAACAATTGAAGCCTAAAGTTATTGCGTATAGAGAACAATAGTAAAAGGAATAAAATGTCAGAAGTTTTAATATTGGATGATCTAGTTTTGACATATGAGCTTGTCCTCTTCTGTCTCCCATTGTCTTTGGCAGGAAAACTGGTCAACAAAGCTTGCATTACTGCAGAATTTTAAGTTCTATTAAGGAAGTAGGGAGTTGTTTATGTTAAAGAGACTGGAGGAGGTGCAGTAATTTGGGTTGCTTTTGATTAAATAACTTTGATGATAATTCATTTTTTGTAACTATTTGTTTTGAATACAATTCTTGTTGAAATTGGATCAGTGTGATGGCCAGGGAATCTCGCATGAATAAGAAAGGCATTTTTGCATTTCCATATATATATATATATTTTTTGTGTGTTCAGAAACTTGTCGACACTCTTTCCAGCTTAACCTCCATAGTTTTTTACATTAGTATCATATAATATAAACACCTTGTTTTTTTGTCTTCAGGTTCTGTTCTGCTTGAAGTCAAGTTTCCTTTAATGGTATTTGGGTACATGATTACAAAATTATTCTTCCTTAATATTTTCTCTAGAGGTTCATTGTTGGTATTGTAAGTGTAAATTGTTTTCAAATTATTGCTGGTTAGATTTTCTCTCTTTTTCATGGAGGAAAGTCTTTCTTGCTCTATATAATGAAAAGTTATGGAAAAAGTTCTTTGAAATATAGATGTTTTTAATCTCACATTCAAGCATTTTCAGATGGCATGTTCTCTAGGCTGTAAAAAAAACTAATAGATGGTTCGATCTGTTTATGGAAGCATGGAAAGAAGTGAACATAATTTGTTGATCTATGAAAGATATAAGGGATGGATTTTATATTTTTCCTGGTTATTATCAAAACATTAGAAAAAGGAAGTTTGTCATCTTTCTCTCATTCAACTTTAACCCTTTTCCATCAGATCACGGGTGAAAGTCCATGTAATTGCTTTTGTTGACTTGCGTTCAAATTTTTATTGAATTACTACTTCATGAATTTATGTCAAGTTTGGGATCATATTGCAGATTATAATTCATACTTTAATATTATATGAGTTAATTTCTTAATTTAAAAGTAAATATTAAAAGAACACACCTAAATATAGATTTTAGTGAGTCACATAGTATGTTGAATGACGAAATGTTTAAAATTAGATGTTTGTGATTTCAAAATACTAAGTCTGTATTTCTGTACAAATTAGGAACTTGAATTACAAATACTAACAATCTAGAATATAAAATAAGAGCCTCATATCTTTTTGTTTTGCTGAGATATGGTTTATGTACAAAATCAAACATACTGGCTCCATTCACCTCTTTTTATTTTTGGAAATGGTCCCTTATGTACTCTTACTTCAATATATAATGTGAATAACCATTTAAAAGCTTAAAATGTCCCCAGAGCTGTTTTCTCAATCATTTTAATCTTTGAAAAGGCTACCAAGTTCTTTTGAACCATATTTCAAGAAGGTAGATTGTGTATTTAGTTGGCTCGAAATTTCTTCTTTCTTCTGTTTTTTTTTTTAACCTAAATACAGCTTAATCCATGATGACGAGAAAACCCACTTGTAGTGAAACTTGTCTGTAAAAACAACTGGTATGGTTGGAGAAAGCACTATGTAGAGGAGCAAACAATGTTTTGACGTTCTTCGGTCATCATCAGGTTCACAAAGAAAGAATGAGGTAACTGACCGATAGCTGACCACATGTTTGAAGGTAGTTGTGTAATTGAATGTAGGAATTAAAGAAGCCTTACTTATACAACAACTCAAGCCCAAAATAAACCAATACAAAGGAACAACTTTATACCTATATTAATAAATATATCCAACATCTAAGTATGCCCTCTACATTCCTACACTCAATTACACAACTGCTTTTAAACATGTGTTCAACTATCGGTCAGTTACCTCTTTCTTTCTTTGTGAACCTGATGATGACCGAAGAAGGTTGAAACGTTGTTTGCTTCTCCACATAATGCTTTCTCTATCCATACCAGCCATTTTTACATGTATAACTAAATACAGATTAGTTTCTAAGCTTAATAAATTTATAGTGGAATTCTAGGGTATTAGTATAGTTATTTATGATTTTTTTGGCTATTCAACTGTATATATGAATCCTAAAAAAAAAAAAACGTTTGATATCCTCCATGTGCAAAATTTTAAAAGGCTTAGAAACATATGCCCAGTAGCAACCAAATTCAAAGATTATAGCTAGAATAGATAATTGTTTGCTTTACTTTTTATTTATTGTTCTATATTTTAAGAAAACTAAGTTTCAACTTATTTCTAAGTATTAATAATCTATATACATATATAATGTATAATTGAAATGTCTGAATGTTACAAATTACTAGTCTACTAAAGTGCAGGGAAGACTAAATGTGAGTTTTATACTTTTGGACACAGTAACACAAGAGCATGTGCACTGCATCAGTGTAAGGTATGTAATGTTAACTAGGCACAATTGGAAGGTCAGTATAATAATAATAATAATAAAAAAAAAAGGATAACATTATGAAACTTCAGTCTCTTAGAGTAAAGATTTGTATTTTCATGTTATAATGTGTAGTCATTCTAGCATGAAAAAAGGATAATTTACATTACTTTTTTTTTTTTTTATATATGATGGACACAAGGTTGGTTAAGTGGCAGACCCCACATAGTTTGAGTGCAGAAAATAACATAAAATATGAAGTGTTACTGAAAACTCTATTTGGGAAGTTTCAGAGATCAAATAATAGAGATTTTGGAGACAAAGAATAGTTTTTTAAATCATAACATGAAATAATTTTGCTTTTAGGCTATTAACGAAACAGACTATTTTCACAAACAAATCTTTAGTAAAACTATTTCATTAAAAAATCTGATTTTTTATGTACAAAGTACTTGTGATCTTTACAAAGTCAACCATATTTTTGAAAATACATGCACAGTGTCAAAAGTTATAGTGCAAATACTTAACATATGCAAATGTGTAGACAAACTCATGTATACTATGTGGAGTCCATTATGAAAGGGTTAAATGTGATAGTGAGGGAAAGGTGATTTAGGATGATGAAAATGTTTTTAAAAAATCCCTTGTGTCATTTGGCTACATAGATAGCATATCATCAATGTATTGGGACTGAATACTTTCTGAAAGGTTTATGCTTATGTAAAGAAGTAGTTCAGTTTAAAATATTTCATGAAAATGTAGCATAGGGTTGGAGATTGTCATCCCATATTTTTGTCTAGAATACTGATCAAGACAGGTAAAAACACTGTTTACACAAATTTCAGTTAGAAATCTTGGAGTGTCAAAGATATGTTCAATTCTTTTAATTTTAATTTGAGAAACCATAATTTCACTTCAACTGGCACTTTGGTAAGTAATGAATCAGTATCAAATCTTAACATTTTTCTTCTTAGGTTAGTGATTTTAATTTTGTTCATAAAATCTGTATTGTTTTCAATGTGTGATGGTTAAATTCTTTCAACACCTGGAGAAATGTCACTTTAAATTTATTTAGTTCATTTATTCCTTCTTTATTTAAGGAAATTCAAAATTCTGGAATCAGGTGGATGTTGTGAAACAGTTTTTTGCCAGAAAGCAACATGAGACTGAATGGAACATGAATCAAAACTTCTGACAGTTTGTTTGGTTGACTGTTTTTTGCTACATGCAGTATTGTGTTATCTTATGAGTTGTATATGATATTTCTTTCCAGAATAATTTTTTCATTTATGGTTTTCGTTACAAATAAACAATTGGAACACACTACTCACCTCTCAAACAAGTGATAGCTAACACCTTGTGCCCTTTATTGTGAAATTTTGTTTATTATGCATGAAGCCTTTTAACGAAACTTCTATACATGCTAACATACATCATACCAGTCTATGATGCAGTCAAAATAAAATTATATCTCTCCACCTTTATGAGCAGTACTTCTCTTGAGTGCTTTGTATATACCAAAAGTTCATTCTTTTAACAGCACTGCAGTGCTAGTTAGTATTCTTTTTTTTTAATCAGAATTATGTAATTTTTGGCATTTCATTTATTCTTGTAACTTTCAGTTACCAATTAGATTTATCATTTCTTGGTCTGTGGCACCTGAAGTCCACAGACACTCTTTAAGAGGAGTCATCTGCTATTTTACTGGTTATTGGAGGCACTCTGACAGTGAATTCTATTACCAACATTATGCACTAAGTTATTAGTTCTATTCTGTCTTTCTTTGTCTTGGATCCATAATCTCCAGACTCCTCCTTATATTCCTTCTGCTGACTTTTCCTTGTCTTTTGATAATTTTAACTTCTGGTTATTCTTTGCTCAATGAGGGACAGGCAGCCTTACCATGGTTCTTTGCCATTTTGTTATCACAGTGCATTTTTCCTTAAACTCGTTGTTTTTGCCAATTCTAGGGTTACCCAACTGCATGAACATTTTTCCCTTATCTTCTCTTTTCCCAACCACCACATATTCTTGGTAATGCCAGTTACTTTCTGTTTTAACTTCATGACAACTCTCAGTTGCTACATCTTCCTAGGCCTTGAGAATCTTATAGTTATCTTTTACTTCTTCAGTTTCTTTGTTGTATGTCTGTTCCACACTTTCTTTCTAGAGCTCAACAGTGTGACTTGTATAGCTTTATCAGAGAAAGTTGCACTTACGAGCTATCTGTCTTGGCTTCAGTTCTTCTTGTTCTCTCTGTAGTTCAATTAACTTTGTTTGAGATTTGCTTGAATGGGATGCCTTATTTTGTGGAATTTGACTCCCTTGATCTCATCTCAAGAATCTTGTTTGGCACTCTTTTTGAAATGAAGTTTATGGGGGAGTTTCTTATGCTTGAAAACTTGGTGAGGCAGCTCATTAGCATTCACTTTTGAGTTATCTTGTATTCCTGCTCATCTTGATGCTGAGAGTCTTGTTAGGCTTTTCATTCTTTTAGGGACATCCACTCTTGTGCTTCACATTCTCTTGCTACTTTTCTTTATTCTTTTCTTGAAATATTATCTGCCTTATGGCTCTGCTCTGTTCCAGTGAAATTTTTGCTCTCTCACTTTTTGCACCTGTAGATTGTCTTTACAGAAGATCATTGAGTCACATAGAGATGCTTTTCCAAGAGATTTCACATCTTTTCACCACCATCCACCCCTTAAAATCCCTTGTACCTCTGGTGCCTGAAAGAGGCTTTGTCTTTTGTCCAAAAACAATATCAAAGAACTCTTTGATCCCATCTTCTTGGCATTTTCAAGAAGACTATATTTTCAACTTGTCATATATTTATAATGTTTGAATCAGTTTCGTGTTATCCCTCAGTTCAAGATGAAAGGTTTTGCTTGTCTGAGATGGATGTTTTCTCCTTAGTTTTAGATTGACTTTTGTTGTTGCTGTTATTTTGGATGCTTTTTCCTAAATTATGTTTCGTCTAACCTCCTGTTTCAATTTATCAATGTGAGTTAATGATTTACTGATGCTGATCTATTTTATACTTCCTGCAGGTTATCTTGCTCTTCCTTATCTCACCTGGCTTTTCAAAGATTGTTGTTATTTTGTCTGATTACCAGTCACAGAGCAGCTTTGTCAAGTAACTTCCATATTACTTTTAATTATTCTCCTTTTTTAAGCCTTTCTAATCCTTGTCCAGTTTCTATTCTGGGTTGGAACCTCTTTTACATTTGAAATATATACTGCACAAGCATAAATATGAAAAATCAATAAAAAATATATCTCCCTGTCTGGTAAACTAACAATGTAAATATAATATAAGCTGTTATACCATAGTTAATCTCATGGTTGTAAGAGAATTAAATAATTTTTGAAAAATAAAACTACATAAAAAACATACAACACTATTGGCAACATCTAGAAGTAGAAACTTTAAAGTTTTTATATAAGTTAAAGTTACAGGAATACTGTGAAAATATTGTTTATGTGCAAATGAAACTTGCTACATTATTTTATGGAAATCTGTATAAAATTTAGTAGATGGAAATCTCTTGAAAATCTGTCAAATAAGTGTTAAAATTTGCATAAAATTTGAATATTTACATCAAACCTGCTATTTCAGGATTCAACACTGTTTTAAATATGGCATTAAACTTTTGAGTTTTTGACACTGTTGGATCAGTTAACCAAACAACAATGAACATCATGGAGAAGTTCATCTGCAACCACTGTCCAATTTGCAGACAATAATAGCTTATTTTAATTAAAAACTATGCTGCTTTTCTGTGATAGGATCAGACAAGAAGGTGTCTAATAAAAGATGACAGATTAGGCTTGACATTCCACCTGCCTTTGTGATAATTCAGTACTACAGAGGTGCTCTTTCGATAGAACCTTTCTAAACTACCATGTGTATTGGGCAAAAATTATTCCCTACTTAAGATAGGTACAATCTTGCTCCCACTCTTGTTGAGTGACAGATTCCATGAGTTTTCCCTTTCTCTTGCTGTGTTCTCAGAAAGAGGTTAATCTTTTCTTCCTTTCATTTATCTGTAATCTCTTTAATGTGGGATTCTAACTATCTGTACTATGGAGAAACAAGTAAAGTGTTTTGAATTTGACATTTTCTTTAATTGAAAATGAATTAAAAAAAAATCATCTCCCCACAAAACCATCTATGCTTCCTCCTCATTTCAAATGTGCATCTCTTGCTTCATCAAGAATGAGCTTTTGCTATAAGCACAGTGCTTAAGGGCAGTATTTCCCCTCTTATTGGTAGAGGGGTGCAGGGTAAGGCTGATAACATCATAGATTAATGCAGTTTATGTTATTACAACTAAGATTCAGGAGTTTCCCTTAAAGGCTTAGTACAAGTGCCAAAGGTTTAGGCAGTGGCACAAGGTATTGGGCATCTGTTCTGTAGAAAGATAAGTGTCCATGTTAAATACAGTTTCAGCTAAGGAATACATTATCTTTATAAATTGGTTTGTCCTAATATTTAGTCTTATTTGTACTATTTTGTTGAAATATTTTTTGTATTTTCATAGGACAATAGGATTTCTTTTCACTCTCAGCAATCCCTATTTTTCTTTTTTAGGTAATTCGTAACTTACATTGAACAATTTTCTTAAAAGATTAAGTTATGTAGTGTGATGGTAAATACTGACTTCTACAGTAGAAAAGGTTTTCCACATGACAGATGCAAATATGATGAAAATAAAGACTAAATCTGTAAAAAATGTGTACAGAAGTGATTTATTCAAAACATTTGAAAAGAAATATAAGCATTTATTGGTTTGATTTTGAGGCAATTATTTAAATTAATCAAATTAAAAAACTGTTTTTGTTCATTTTAGACACCACAAGAAGGCCAAGAAAAGGAGAAATACATGGAAAAGGTAATTAGTTTTCAAATAAATCTCTCTAATTTGCAGTGATAATGTGATGAGTCTTTTAAAAGATGTTTGCATTTTAATTGTTGCCTAGGATTTTTATTGAATAGGTAAGCTTTTTGCTTCAAATTTTTTTGAACATCAAGAGTTTTTCATTGTTGCTATTGCTGTAAATATATTTACCTGTGAATAATTTTTGTCTTGTAGTAAAAGGCTTGTTGTTAACTCTTTAAACTCCTAATTTTTGGTGCATTCTTCCAGAATTCCCCTCGGTGTGGATTCCTGTACGTGGTGAGGGGACCTCCCAGGGAAGGTTCTGTTCTATCTGGTTACCTTCTCTGGGATTTAAATATCCACCCACGTGTTTGTCGGTGGTTGAGGGTCCAACCCTAACACACCACTTTGGCGTGGTGACCCGTGAAGGGGAGGAGAGGATCCTGGTGGTTGAGGGGTCCAACCCTAACACACCACTTTGGCCTCGAATTCCTGTAGACGGGCGGCCTTTGGGTGGCCTTTTTGGGTCAATCGGCTGGTCCACTTGAGCTAGAGTCAACCAAGTACCAGTGTTGGAAGTTCTCAACGGGTGTTGTGGACATTGTGCCTGATGCTGGTGTTTGGGTATAGTGCTCACGAAACCCTGGCGTTGCTGCATTGTCCTTGCGTGACTTTGTAGTGCCTCGAATTCCTGTAGACGGGCGGCCTTTGGGTGGGCCCCTTGGGTCAATCGGCTGGTCCACTTGGGCTAGAGTCAACCAAGTACCAGTGTTGGAAGTTCTCAACGGGTGTTGTGGACATTGTGCCTGATGCTGGTGTTTGGGTATAGTGCTCACGAAACCCTGGCGTTGCTGCATTGTCCTTGCGTGACTTTGTAGTCGCTCCCATTGTGCCTTGTAGGGCTCCATGGTGGGTGGGGTCAGTGGGTACTGAAATTTTTCTTTTCCTATGGATCCTCTAAAAATTTAAATAAAATTGTAAAAAAAGTACAGTCAATGGGTAGCGACCACGCCTTGAATACTCAGAACAGCAATCTTCAACATCAGTAACACACGCAATACCTCATTTTCTTATATTACATTCTCTTTCGGAAAAACCTTTACAGCAAATGTCCCCTTTTTTTATTCAAAAGGGACTAGAGGGACTTGCTGGCTCTCCAAAATCAGTAAAGAAACTTCGATCAGGTGACATATTGGTTGAAACATCCACATCCAAACACAGTGAACTCCTCTTGAATTCAAAGGCAATTGGGGATATACCTATTGAGGTTACACCCCATGCTACCTTGAATTCTTCACGAGGAGTTATTGTTGAAAGGATTTGAAGAACGCTCCCGAGTCAGAGATTCTCGCTGGTCTCTCCACTCAAGGAGTTTCTGCAGTGAGGCATCTCCACTCGCAAAGATGGAGTTACACTGCCAACAAATACCCTCATTTTAACACTTACTTCACCACGTGCACCTGCCACCATCAAGGCAGGTTATCTCATTTGCAGGGTTCGGCCATACTTACCAAACCCTCTTCGATGTTTCCAATGTCAGAGATTCGGCCACTCAAAGACATCTTGTCGTGGTTCCCTGAAATGTGCTCGTTGTGGAGGCAAGGACCACGATGCCTATGACTGTGACATGAACCCACATTGCATAAACTGCAATGGTTCTCACCCTTCCTACTTTCATTCTTGCCCAAAATGGTTGGAGGAAAAGGAGGTGCAGCGACACATAACATTAGTTATCCTGAGGCTCGGAAATTGCTGTCCACAACTCCATCTTGGACATATGCTGCTGCACTTCATTCCACAACTACAGTGGGAGTGCAGACAGATCTCTCTGTGCCTCCATGAGAATCGTTTTCAAAACAAATGAAAAGCCTTTTGACCTCTGTGGTTAAAAAGGTTGATGAATCGACTTCCACACCCATCTCTGTTCCTCCCATACCTTCCAACAAACCTCAAGATCCACGTCCTTCAGTTCCAAATACAGGCATTTCTTCTGATACATCTTTTTCTCCCACCACAAGAGACAAAACAATTATTCGTTCGCGTCCTCAGTCACTGGATTCCCCTTCCAATAACAAAAGCCTGCCCACCCGACCAAGAGCAGGATTCATGGAGGTTGATAGACCTCCTCCGACTAAAGACAGTAAAGAAAAAAGACGTGGTCGTAAACCGAAGGGTTTTCCAGCCACTTCACCTACCCGTTCTTAAAAATGGCCACCTTGATACAATGGAACTGTCGAGGCTTACGTTCTAATCTGGATGATATCAAAACGCTGATTGTTTCCTACCATCCTGTTTGTCTTTCTTTACAAGAAACATTTCTCAAAACTGCTGATACTGTCTCCATTCGGCAGTTTTCTCTGTACAGAAATGACAGGTTGTGTGATGGTCGAGTACATGGATGGGTGGCACTGTTGGTTGATCAACACGTGCCCACCCTGTCTTTGTCACTCAACACACCCTTGGAGGCTGTAGCCATCCGTGTTTCCTTGGGTCATACCATCACTGTTTGTTCTCTGTACCTGTCCCCTGGAGAGACATATGATCAATCAGATCTTGATGCTCTCGTTGAACAATTGCCATCTCCATTTCTAATCCTAGGGGATTTTAATGGACATCATCCCCTCTGGGGAAGTGCTATTATTGATGGGAGGGGCCGATCTGAAGAGCGGATGCTCTCTGATCACAATCTTTCTCTTTTCAATACTGGTTCTTCCACTTACTTTCATGCACCTAATCAGTCCTTTACTGCTATTGATCTCTCAGTTTGCTCCCCTTCATTATTCTCCCATTTTTCATGGAGGGTTGACAGTAATCCACTAGGCAGTGATCATTTTCCGATCCTTTTGAGAGAGACTGGCCGTGGTCGATGCCACCCTACCCACGTGCCCCGGTGGAAGCTGGATCAGGCAGACTGATCCACTTTCACTGCTCTCGCAGAACTTGATCCTGCCGTCGTAAATCAGCCATCAATAGACGACTGTGTAGCAGCGGTAACTGACTGTATTACACATGCAGCTGCTCAGTGTATTGCTAAAACCTCAACAAGTTTTCCACGATATCCTCGTTCGTGGTAGAATCCTGCTTGCCACTTAGCATGGAAGGCTCAAAAGCGGGCCTGGGATATTTTTCGTAGATATCCCACACTTTCAAACCGGGTTGCTTTCCAACGGGCCCGTGCACATGCTAGGTGGGTAAGACGTCAAAGCCAGAAGGAATCTTGGATTAAGTTCACAACCAGCATATCTTCTACCACCAGTTTCAAGATCATATGAGACAGGATTCGAAAGGTTAATGGACACTACAATTCTATCCCCCTCTAGATCTTACTCTCTGATTGTCAGGAGGTGACTGATGTTCGGAACATCGCTAACACTCTAGGTGAAAGCTTTTGCCGGGTATCTAGCACTTCTGCTTGTTCCTCCATCTTCCTGGCCATCAAGACTCTGGCAGAGCGATCACCTCTTTCCTTTCAAACTGACTGTTTCTTTGACTATAATTGTCTATTTACCCTGGTGGAACTAAAAATGGCCCTTCATCGGTCTGCCAGTACATCTGTTGAACCTGATGATATTCATTATGACATGCTGCACCATCTATCTCCTGCTTCTCTTGATGTCCTTCTGATTGTTTTCAACCGGATCTGGCAGGAGAATATTTTTCCTGATGCCTGGTGCCAGGCTATTATTTTACCTTTCTCTAAGCCAGGGAAAGATCCCAAGAATCCTTCACACTACCGTCCAATTGCTTTGACGAGCTGTCTCTGTAAGACATTAGAAAGGATGGTTAATGCTCGTCTTGTTTGGTTCCTTGAATCAAACAACCTCCTCTCGCCCACCCAGTGTGGGTTCCGTCGACAGCACTCCACCACAGGCCACCTAATTCGTCTTGAAACATCTATCAGAGAAGCCTTTCTCAACCGCCAACAACTTGTATCAATATTCTTAGACATAGAGAGGCTTACGACACAACATGGAGGTATGGCGTATTGCGAGACCTACATACATATGGGTTACGTGGCCATCTACCCATGTTTATTAAAAATTTTTTAATGGACAGGAGATTCCAAGTTCGTGTGGGTTCGACACTTTCCCGTTCTTTTGTACAGGAACTTGGAGTCCCTCAAGGCTGTGTATTGAGTGTTACACTCTTCAGTATAAAGATAAATGCCATCACTGAACAACTCCCTCTCACTGTTGCGAATGGGCTGTATGTCGACGACTTTCACATCTCATGTCAGTCGTCAAACATGAGATATATTGAGCGGCAACTACAAACCGCCCTCAATTGTGTAATGGAAGTGGACTCTGGCGAACGGCTTTAATTTCTCTCTCTCCAAAACTGTATGCATGCACTTTTGCCGTCGACGGGGCATTCACCCTGATCCTGAACTTCATATTGGTGAAGTTTTGCTGCCAGTGGTCCCGGAGACCAAGTTCTTGGAGCTTATCTTTGATCATAAACTGACCTTTATACCACACTTAAAGCAGCTTCGGGTCAAATGCACAAGAGCACTGAACATTCTCCGTGTTCTCTCTTCTACCAGTTGGGGAGGCAGATCGCTGTTCAGTGTTAAAGGTATATCATGCTCTTATTAGATCAAAACTCGATTATGGATCAATGGTCTATGGCTCTGCCAGACTCTCGGTCTTAAAGATGCTGGACCCCATTCATCACCAAGGACTTCGACTCTGCACTGGGGCTTTCCGTACCTCTCCAGTTCAAAGTATATACATTGAATCTCGTGAACCTTCTCTACACCTTCGCCGTTTGCAACTATCTTTACAATATACTTCAAAACTTCATTCCTTACCAAAGCATCCCACCTGGAAATGTGTTTTCCTTCCTCGGTGGGCAGTACGTTTTCAGAACAGACGATCTGTCATTGCTCCATTTGGCCTTCGCATCCAGGCGCAATTGGATGAATTGGGTCTGTCTTTGGATAACATTGCAGATTCCACAGGTTGGCCCATCCCACCATGTCGTATTACAGCCCCCAAATGTGACCTTTCTTTCAGTCACCTAAAAAAGGCAGATACTCCAGATTGGAAGTACCGTCTTTTATTCAATGAATATCTTTCAAACAATCATTCAGTTCCCATTTATACAGATGGTTCCAAATCAGGTAATTCAGTGGGCTCTGCTATGGTTTGCTATGGGTCAGTAGTTGCGTGCAGAATCCCTTCTACAGCTTCTGTGTTCACTGCTGAACTGTATGCCATATCTCTTGTCCTGGATCATATTGCAGCTGAGCAGTACTCCAACTGCACTATTTATACTGATTCGCTTAGTTCTATACTTGCCTTGGAATCGCTACACGTTAGCTCACATCCTATTCTCGCTGATATTCGAAACCGACTGGCCCATTTCTCATTAGCAGCTACTTCAATCCAGTTTTTCTGGATACCAGGCCATGTTGGTATTCGCAGGAACGAGCTTGCAGACATGGCAGCTAAATATGTCTGCTTCAGCACCATCACTCCTATGCCTATTCCGTACATGGACTATGGTGTTGTCTTCAAAGCTCCGCTCCATGCCAGCTGGCAGTCCACTTGGAGTGAGCAACGTGACAAACTTTTTCAAATCAAACCCAAAATTGGACTTTGGCCATCTAGCTTCCGTAAAGTTTGGAAGGAGGAAGTTGTTCTCACTAGGCTACGCATTGGTCACAGTTTTTTAACTCATCATTTTCTTTTATCTGGAACTGATGCACCAATGTGTAGTGTGTGTAACACTCAAATCACTATCAGCTACGTTTTACTTTCTTGCCATCGTTACAATTCTCAATGACGGCAATATTTTAAACATATTTTTTCCCAGGGTCAGTCTGTAACATTGGACAGAGTTATTGGTGATGGTGACTCTGTCCACCTTAATAATGTTTTTAATTTTTTAATGGACATTAATCTTTCTAATCTCATTTAAGTGTTGCATATTTATTCATTACACCTTTTTAATTGTGGTTCCTTTTTTACAGTTTTAATCTCTCTCCTTCAATTTGACATTGGACAATGGCCAGAACATTAAATAACTCGACACCAGGACTGGAAAGGCCAACTTCAGGTGACTAACGCTACTGTTTGAACTATCCGTTTAAACTACTCGTTAGTTGTCCTGGCGAGTTGTTATTATACTTTTGCTGCATATTATTTCACACTTTTACTATTTAACTTTTTAGTACTGGCCATATTGACTTATAACCCGGAACCAGGACTGGAAAGATCAACTTCAGGTGACTGACGGTGGTTTTTATACTTACCTGTTAGTCTTCCTGGCGGGTTATGATCATTACCATTCTGCTACAGGTAGTTCTTTACAACTTTGTTGACTGGATGTCAACATTGGTTTTTACGCCATTTTCTGTTTTAATTGCTGTTTTGCTTTTATCTTCAATTACTTTTACAAATTTTACTCCGACTTTACTTGACTTTTATCTTATTACGATTTTTGGTGTCTTTTAAAACTTTTATTCTTTTACATTTTGACTGGACATTTGGCTACTTCATTGCTACAATTTTGCTATGTATCTTTTGCTAGAGTAAATATTTTACAACCTTGAAGACTGGATGTCACCATTGGTTTTAAAACTTCTTTATTTTTTTATATTTTGATACTGGTTGCTATGACACATAACCCGGAACCAGGACTGGAAAGACCAACTTCAGGTTACTGACGGTGGTTCTAGAACTTACCTGTTAGTCTTCCTGGCGGGTTATGATCATTACCTTTTTGCTAGAGTAAATACCTTACAACTTCTTATACTCTGCCTTCTATCTTAACATTGTAGACTAGGTGTCAACATTGGTTTTATACTTTTTTGTTTTACCTTCATTTCCATTTATGTCTATTACTACATTTATTTATTTTTATTTTTTATTTATTTTTTTAAATTTTTACCAAATATCTGGCACAGATAGCCTCGCTGCTTTGTGCCATAAAACACTAAATCAATCAATCAATCAATCTTCTTCGAGAACTTTCTTTATTTTCTAATTTTTACCATAATTATTGTTTTAATTTTACTTTTACCTTTGCATCAGGGGTAACCACACAATGCATTGTTTAGTTACTAGCCTCATGTTTCCTGTTGAACATTTGGTATCATTGTTTGATGGGTAAATTGGAGATTTCAACTGAATGCTCAAAGTGTCCAATTGGGTTTAAGGAGTTAAGTTTAATAATAATGGCTAGTTTTTCCATTGAATCTTAAAACTTCTGTTTTTTTCATAAACAGTACATTAGAATGTTTGGCTCTCCCAATGGGTTGACTTTCACAAGTAAGTATAATAATAAGTGATAAACTTATTAGGTCCATCTAAAATTATGTTGTAATTTAGTATTATAGGTCAATCTGCAGAGGGTTGGATATGTTATACTAAGTGGTAAGATCACAAGGTACTTGTCATATACCAACTAATCTGTAAGTTGTAGGGTCACAGGGTACTTGTCATATACCCATTGACACATCAATGGTAGTAGCAATATGTTGGTTGGAATTATTTTGAAAATTTTCTGAATAGAAGAAAACATTTTTGCTTAATTGTTTAAATTAAAAATGATTTTGAAATAGTACTTTTAGTGTATTATGTTGAAAGGTATATGAAGTTGTTACACCCTCTTTTTTGCATATTACATACCTTATTCTTAGATATTATACCCTCTATTTTTGTAGATTACACTCTTTGTTTTTGCACATTATTCCTTTTATTCCTAAATATTACACTCTATATTCTTATAGATTACTATTTTGTTACAAGAGATGAAATGGAGAAAGCTATTAAAGGAGGAGACTTTATAGAATATGTGGAGTTTTCTGGAAACATGTATGGTACAAGGTAATGATGGTATTTTCCAAGAATATGTAAGAAACAATGTTATTTTATAAATGTTAGTGTCTGAATAACTGAATTTTATTACTTTACAAATATACAAGTTTTTAAACTCCTTCATGAGCTGATTTAGTTCAAAATTGATCAAAGCCGTTCTTTTTGAACAATACACATACATTATCACACAATACAAACATAATTTATAAATTAATGTACAGTAACTCTCCAGAATTCCACTTTGGAGAAAGTGAAAAAAAACTAGTTGCAACTCAAAATGATAGTATATCTAATACAAAGCTTTTAATTATTTTATGTATTTATGTGTAGATAAACTACTTTAAACCTAATAATGACACCTTTCAAAATATTCTGAGTGTTACTATGTTAAACTTGTAATAAAGTTCTCTTCATTACCTGTTACAGCCACTTTACTATACCTAGAATGTTGTAAAAAATATATTCATGTTATTCATTAGTAAGAAGTATTTATTATTTTACAGCAAAAACGCTGTGAAAGATGTACAAAAACAGGGCCGAATCTGTATTCTAGACATCGAAGTTGAAGGTGTAAAAAATGTAAAGAAAACGGACCTTGATCCACGATGTGTGTTTATTAAGCCACCCAGTATGCAGGTTTTGGTAAGTCTAGGTTTATTAAATAACCTAGTATGCATGTATTGTTAGGTCATTGTCTTTTTTTTTTTTTTTGTTAACTTTCTCAGAAACCAAGTATTAGTAAGTTTGTGTTTTATTGAGACTTTCAGTATGCAGGTGTTGGTAAGTTTGTGTGTTTATTAACCACTAATTAATTAACAAAATCATTATTATAGGTACCACTTGTCATGAATTATCAAATTGTTGACCAAATGATTATTTTGGTTTTATTATGTAACACAACTCTGTAATATTAGAGAAGTGTGGACTGTTTTGAGTCAATGTTATATTTTGTCGATAAGTTATTGTATTTAACTTAATTTGTCTGTTTCTACTAAAACTGAAAGAATTGAAAACATCTTTTGGTTATTTTTTATTTAGGTTTAGAAGAAGTATTAGATTTTGTATGTTTCAAAATTCATATTTTAACATGAATTGTTTTAGAAAGTGTAATGATTCTGTTAGTACAGGTAAATAAATATTGTGACTAAAAGTAATTTGTAATATCTTAAATAGGAAGAGAGATTGCGAGGAAGAGGAACAGAGACAGAGGAAAGTATTCAGAGAAGACTTTCTAAAGCTGAGGGGGAAATGAAATATGGTAAAATTTAAGGCAACTTTAAATATATGGTACTGTATCCAAACCTTACAAAAATACATATATAAAGCAATATTTTGTCTATGTATATATAAACAACGTACTTTTCAGATGGGTAAGTGGTAATGAGGTTTGTGACTCAATAGTATGAATATTTGTCAGTATCTGCAGTTATTTCAATGTATTATCCATCAGATAAGGTAAAAAAAGGACTGAGCTAGAGGGTTCTGCAGTACATATGTTCCTAATTAGTTCTTGAATCCGGATGTGGGATTCATTCATGGGTTCAAGAATACTGAAATCTGATTGGCTGCTTTACAATTACTTGATTTTAAACATTTTCAACTTCTAAGACTGACAGTATTGTGATAAAATGTGGTTGCCACATACTGCTTGCACTGCAGTACAGGGTAAGTTTTCAATATATGTAAAATAATTTCTCCACAAATTAAGACTTGCTAACTATTTTGTTTAAATATCTGTTCTTTTTCTATTTATTTTTAATTAAAACTGTGTTTTTTTATATGTGTCAACATTCCTCATTAAAAGATGTCTTTATGCAGTGCACAATAGAATTCTCAAGTAGTTCATAACGTAAGTTGTAAAACAACATTGTTGTACGTGTATACAGTAAAGTTCTACAGCAGTTCGTAATGTAAGGTATAAAACATTGTTTTTGTTTAGTAAAGTTCTCTGTTTAGTTTTATTTATGTTAGTGTTGTCTTAACTGTAGAATATTTTGTTAATGTTTATTGTAAACTGAAGTGATATTTCTTTTAAATTATATATATATAGGTGATACACCAGGGAATTTTGATTTGATCTTAGTGAATGAATGTGTGAAGAACACTTACAAGTACTTGCGAGAGTTTTTAATGAAAGTAAGTGCTGTTTAACTAAGTATTTCAAGTTGTAAATGAGCTTTAATGAATATTTAATGCTGATTTATTTAAATTTGCCTATGTTTCATACGTGAGATGACTTATCATTTTTTAAAATGTTATTTGTTACTGCCAAAAGGAACCAATTGCATGTAGATAGTTTGTACTAAATTGTGCAAGGGATTCTGATTGTAGCTT
Source organism: Tachypleus tridentatus (assembly GCF_004210375.1). NCBI lineage: Eukaryota > Metazoa > Arthropoda > Merostomata > Xiphosura > Limulidae > Tachypleus > Tachypleus tridentatus. The sequence goes on along the minus strand of NC_134836.1, from coordinate 11,155,768 downwards.
ATATCCTACAATAAATTACTTACATAGAAATTAAGGGAGAATTTTTGAAAAGGTGGATAACACACATGAAGTATTTAAAAAATATTGTGACTTCATCCTCTTTAACATCTATCAGATGATGTGTTTTACAGAGTTTGGAATAAACATTAGAGAAGTACCATTACAAATATCATAAGTTATCAGATGCTTATAAAACATTGATGGCTTTTAAATTATTATTGTCTCTGATTGTAGTCATACTTTATGTACTAGACCTTTTGCAGCACTTAAACCACTATTGTTTGATTGTAGTCATTCCTTCTGTACTAGGTCTTTTGTAGCATTTAAACTCCCATTGTCTGTGAATGTAGTCATTCCTTATGTATTAGGCCTTTTCTAACATTTTAAATGCTATTGTTTGGGATTGTACTGATACCTTCTGAACCAGTTTTGTTACGTATTAGTTGTGTTGGGTTTGTATGGTTTTGTTAAGGGTTAGTTGTTCATTTTATTGAAGATTTCTTTTTTTTATTCCATCATATATGGTTGTTTATTCTATAACTGGTAAGTTAAATTTTATGCAATAACTTTATCATACTGAGCTATATCTAATACAGAAAAGTTAACAAAGAATGTATCTGATAACAAAGGACTGTTAACATTTGAGCTGACATTCATTAGTTTTAGCTAAAATCAATTTTCTTATTATAAGAACCTAAAAATTCAGTGTTCAGTACCTGCAATGGCAGAACAGGTATAATCTGTTATGTATCTTTGTGCATAATGAACATAATGTTATTGAAGAAATTTGGTTGAATGGACACAACTGTCTCTTCAGGTCTGAAAGCAGAAGGTGGAAGACTTCGGAAATGTCATTCTATACATTTGTGTTTCTACCAAGGGCTGTTGTCATCCATTCAGCCAGATTTCAGCATGAAAACTCAGTCTAAACAATATGTAGAAGAATACGTAATGATGTTATTTCAGTTACCTCCCAGGGACGGTTCTGTTCTTTCAGTTTACCTCCTCTGGGATCTAAACATCCACCTACGTGTTTGCCATGAGCGGCAACTCGTGAAGGGGAGGAGAGGATCCTGGTGGTTGAGGGGTCCAACCCTAACACACCACTTTGGCCTTGAATTCCTGTAGACGGGTAGCCTTGGGGTGGCCCCCCTTGGGTCAGTTGGCTGGTCCACATTGGCTAGGGTCAACCAAGTATCAGTGTTGGATGTTCTCAACAGCTGTTGTGGACATCATATCTGATGCTAGTGTTTGGGTATAGTGCTCACGAAACCGTGGCATTGTTGCAGTGTCCTTGTTTGACATTGCAGTGCATCCCCTTGTAGGGCTCCATGGTGGGTGGGGTCAGTGGGCACCAAAATTTCCTTTTCTGTATTATGGATACTCCAATTAAAAATCTCAATAGAATAGTGAAAAAACGGACTATAGGTAAACGACCACATCTTGAAGATTCTGAGCAGCAATTCTCACCATCAGTACCACCTGTTGTATCTCATTTTCTTATATTGCACTCACTTTCAGACAACCTTTAGGGCAAATGTCTCTTTTTCATTCAGAAGGGACTAGAGGGTTTTACTGGCTCTCCAAAGTTAGTGAAAAAGCTTCGATCTGATGACATATTGGTGGAAACATCCACATCTCAACACAGTGAACTCCTGTTGCATTCAAAGGCAATTGGGGATATACCTATAGAGGTTAAACCTCATGCTACTTTGAATTCATCAGGAGGAGTTATTGTTGAGAGGGATTTGCAGAACATCCCAGAGTTGGAGATTCTCTCTGGTTTCTCCACCCAAGGAGCTTCTGAAGTGAGGCGTATCTCCACTCTCAAAGATAGAATTATGGTGCTGACCAATGTCCTCATTCTGACATTTACGTCACCACGTCCGCCTGCCATCATCAAAGCAGGTTATCTTAATTGCAGAGTATGGCCATACATTCCAAACCCTCTCCAGTGTTTCCAGCGTCAATGGTTCGGTCACTCAAAGATGTCATGTGCTCGTTGCAGTAGCAAGGACCATGATGCCCATGAGTGTGAAACGGACCCTCATTGCATCAATTGCAATGGCTCTCACCCATCCTACTTTCGTTCTTGCCCTAAATGTTTGGAAGAAAAACAGCTGCAGTGTTTGAAAACGATTCATAACATTACCTATCCTGAAGTTTGAAAATTGCTGTCCACCACCTTATCTCAGACATATGCTGCTGCACTTCGTTCCACAGCTACTGTGGGAGTGCAGACAGATCTCTCTGTGCTTTCTAAAGAATCATTGTCCAAACAAATGAAAAGTCTTTTGACCTCCATGGTTAAAAAAGTTGATGAATCAACTTTAACACCTATCTCTGTCCTTTTATACTTTCCACCAAACCCCAGGATCCACATCTTGTGGTTCCAGGTACAGGCATGTCCTCGGATCCATCTTCCTCTCTCACCCCAAGATGCAAAACAATCATTCGTTGACGTCCTCAGTCTCAGGAATCCCCTTCCAACAGTAAAGACCTGCCCAATCAATCCAGGGCAGGATCCATGGAGGTCAATAGACCTCTCTCGAATAAGGAAAGTAAGGAAAGAGGACATGGTCATAAACAGAAGGGTTCTCTGCCCAATTTGCCTACACGTAAATAAAAATGGCCACCCTGATACAATGGAACTGTCGAGGATAACGTTCTAATCTGGATGACGTCAAAACACTGGTTGCTTCCTACCATCCTGTTTGTCTCTCCTTGCAGGAAACATTTCTGAAACCTCCTGATACAGTCACCTTTTGGCAGTTTTCTTTATACAGAAATGACAGGCTGTGTGATGGACGAGTGCATGGAGGGATAGCACTGTTGGTTGACCAGAATGTGCCCACCCTGTCTTTGCCACTTGACACACCCTTGGAGGCCACATCCATCCATGTTTCCTTGTGTCATACCATCACTGTTTGTTCTCTCTATCTGTCCCCTGGAGAGACATATGATCAATCGGACCTTGGTGCTCTCATTGAACAGTTGCCATCTCCCTTTTTTATCCTGGGGGACTTTAATGGACATAATCCCCTCTGGGGAAGTGCTGGTATTGATAGAAAGGGTAACTATGTAGAGCATATGCTCTGTCATCACATCCTATCTCTTTTCAATACTGGTTCTTTTACCTATTTCCATGCTCCTAGTCAGTCCTTTACTGCTATTGTTCTCTCAGTTTGCTCCCCTTCATTATTTTCCCATTTTTCATGGAGGGTTGACGACAATCCACGAGGCAGTGATAATTTTCCTATAATCGAGAGACTGGCCATGGTCGTGTGACACCTGACTCGTGTGCCCTGGTGGAAGCTGGATCAGGCATACTGGCCCTCTTTCACTGCTCTTGCAGAACTTGATCCTGCCATTGTCTGTAAGCCAATAATAGATGATTGTGTGGCAGCAGTAACTGACTGTATTATACAAGCAGCTGCTCAATGTATTCTTAAAATCTCGACACGTTTTCCACTATATAGTGGAAAATCCATGGTAGAATCCTGCCTGCCACACAGTACAGAAGGCTCAAAAACGAGCCTGGGATACATTTCGTAGATATTTCACACTCTCGAACCACATTGCTTTCCAGCAGGCCCATGCACATGCTCGATGAGTAAGACGTCAAAGCCAGAAGAAATCTTGGATTAAGTTCACAACCAGCGTATCCTCTATCACCAGTTCCAAAGTCATTTGGGACAAGATTCGAAAGGTCAGTGAATATCACTCTGTTCCCCTCTTGATCCTGCTCTCTGATGGCCAGGAAGTAAGGAAGTAACTGATACCCAAAGTATCACCAATACTCTAGGTGAAAGCTTTTGCTGGGTATCTAGCACTTCTGCTTCTTCTTCCGCCTTCTTGACCATCAAGACTCGGGCAGAGCAATCATCTCTTTCCTATCGAGCTGATAGTCTCTATGACTATAATTCTCCCTTTACATTGGTGGAACTCAAACTGACCCTTTGTTGGTCTGGCAGTACATCAGTTGGGCCTGATGATATACACTATGAGATGCTGCACCATCATCTCCTACTTCTCTTGCTATCCTTCTGGTTGTTTTTAACTGGATATGGCAGGATAATGTTTTTCCTGATGCCTGGCAGTCTATTGTTCTGCCTTTCTCCAAGCCTGGGAAGGATCCCAAGATTCCTTCAAACTACCATCCAGTTGCTTTGATGAGCTGTCTCTGTAAGACCTTAGAGAGGATGGTTAATGCTCGTCTTATTTGGTTCCCCGAATCAAACAACCTCCTCTTGCCCATCCAATGTGGGTCAATATTCCTTGACATTGAGAAGGCTTATGAGACAACATGGAGGTATGGCATTTTGCGAGACCTCCATATATATGGGTTACGTGGCCATGTGTCCATTTTTATTAAAAAATTTTTAATGGACGGGAAATTCCGAGTTTCCCGTTCTTTTCTGCAGGAACTTGGAGTCCCTCAGGGCTGTGTTCTGAGCGTCACACTTTTCAGTATAAAAATTAATGCCATCACTAAACAACTCCCTGTTGCAAACAGGCTCTATGTCGACGCCTTTCGCATCTCGTGTCAGTCGTCGAACATGAGGTATATTAAGCAGTAGCTACAGAATGCCCTCAATTGTTTACTGAAGTGGACCACAGCAAATGGCTTTACCTTCTCTCTCTCTATGAAACCATATTGGTGAAGTTGTGCTGACTGTGGTCTCTGAGGCAAAGTTCTTGGGGCTTATCTTTAACCATAAGCTAATTTTTATACCACACATCAAGCAGCTGCGGGTCAAATGTACAAGAGTACTGAACATCCTCCATGTCCTCTCTACCACCACTTCAGGAGTCGATTGACGTTATATGCTAAAGGTATATCATGCTCTTATTCATTCAAAACCTGACTATGGATCACTGGTCTATTGCTGTGCCAGACCATCGGCCTTAAAGATGCTGGACCCTATTCATCATCGAGGACTTTAGCTCTGCACTGGAGCTTTCTGCACTTCCCCAGTTCAGAGCTTATACGTCGAGTCTCGTGAACCTTCTTTGCACCTCCACCATTTGCATCTGTCTTTACTATATGCTTTGAAACTTCGTTCCTTACCAAAGCATCCCACCTGGGGTTGTGTTTTCCTTCCTCAATGGGCCATGCATTTTCAGACCAGACAGTTTACCATTGCTCCTTTTGGCCTTCATATCCAGATGCAGTTAGATTAATTGGGTCTGTCCTTGGATAACATTGCTGTATCCACTGGTCAGCCCATCTCACCATGGCTTCTTACAGTCCCCAGTTGTAACCTATCTTTAGTCATCTGAGAAATGTAGACACTCCTGACTGGAAATACTGTCTGCTATTTGCTGAACATTTTTCGAACCATCTTTCCATTCCTATTTATACAGATGGTTCAAAATCAGGTGACTGTGTGGGCTCTGCCATGATTTATTGTGGTTTGGTGGTTGCGTGCAAAATCCCCTCTACAGCTTCTGTGTTCACTGCTGAACTGTATGCCATTTCTCTTGCCCTGAATCACATAGAAGCTAAGCAGTACTCGAACTGCACAATTCATACTGACTTGCTTAGTTCTCTACTAGCTTCACGTTGGTTCGCACCCTGTTCTCACCAATATTCAAAATCGACTGGCCCATTTCTCTTTAACATCTACTTCTATCCAGTTTTTCTGGATACCGGTCCATGTTGGTATTCGTGGGAACGAGCTCTCCGACACTACAGCTAAGTCTGTCTGCTCTGGCATTATCACTGCTGTGCCTATCCCATACATGGGCTATGGTCCTATATTCAAGACTCGGCTCCGTGCCAAATGGCACTCGACATGGAGCGAGCAACACAAAAACAAGCTTTTTCAAATAAAACCCTATATTGGACTTTGGCCATTTTGTTCCCGTAAAGATCGGGAAGAGGAAGTTGTTCTAACTCGACTATGCATTAGTCACAGTTTTTTAACTCCTCATTTTCTTTTATCTGGAACTGATGCACCAGTGCATAGTTTGTATAACACACTCAGATCATAATAAGCCACATTTTACTTTCTTGTCATCATTATGATTCACAATGACAGCACCATTTTAAGCATGTTCTGTCCCAAGGTTTGTCCATAACGTTAGACAGTGTTATTGGTGATGGTGACACTGTCCACCTTGGAAATGTTTTTTAGGTCATTTAAGTTTTTTAATTTATACTTTATACCTTTTAATGTGGCTCCCTTTTAAAAATCACAGTTCATCTAGTTCAATTTGAAATTAGAAACAGACTGTAACATTAAGTAACTCGAAACCAGGACTGGAAAGGCCAACTTCAGGTGACTGACGGTGGTTTTTGTACTTACCTGTTAGTCTTCCTGGCGAGTAATGATTATTACAGTCACGCTACAGAAAGTCCTTTACAACTTACTGCAGTTTTACTCTTGACGTTGTAGACTAGATGTAAACATTGGTTTTATACTATTTATTTATTTTTTAACTTTGTTTTGTTTTATCTTAATTTCCTTTTTATGAATTTTACTGAATTTACTTTTACCTTTTTACTGGACGTTTGGTGCAGATAGCCTAACTGCTTTGTGCCATGAAACACTAAATCAACCAATCAACCAGTTACTTGGATAATTGGAGAAAATTAAAAATGAGAAACCTTCACTTTGAATAACTGATTATTTTCTTAACACTAAACCAGTAACTTAAATTAATGAACAGTTATATTGACAAGACTTTGACTCCAGGTAGCTTAAACAATCAAAAACAGTGATTTTGATTAGTTTAGTTTTGGGACATCATTCAATTTAATGACAGTTTCAATTATTTTTCTCATATTAATAGGTGGTATTGTACTTTTAATTAATCAGTTATTTTACACAACAGTAATTAACATAAATGGTATTGATGAGTAATTGCTTATTAATGTTCTTAACTAATTAATTACATTAAGCAACATACTTAATCTTCCAGTTCTAATTCCTGCTGAAAATTTAATTTCTTAGTTAATGCTTCAGTTGTAGAGTATACTGTTGTTGTATTCTAAAATACATTGAGTTTCATCACATATAATGTTGTTTTATAGCACAGATGAAATATTTGTTGGTTTGTCCACCTGTCTTTAGTAAAGTGTTTAGTCACTAATGAAGAGAGCAAATAACAAGTTTATACAATGTTAGTTTTTTATTTGTGTTTGCTAATGAATAAACTTACCATATAAAAAATTTAGCATGATTTGATGTTCCTGCATTGTTTGGCTAGTTTGGGTATGTCATCAGCTTGTTTTGCTTTTTCCCTAACAGAACTATGACCTCCCTAGTGACATTCTACATGCAGTAGAACAGTGAGTGACCAGTACAAATGAAACAACTGTGAAACCTGAACATTTCACCATCTACACTTTTGTTTTTAGCTTTTCTTTTACACATGCATTTTTTGTTATTTATTCTTGTTGCTTTGAGCACACGTTGTTTCTCAGCGTTAATTTTCTCAGTGCAGATATGGCACATGTAACAACAGTTTTAGAATGTTCAATATTTGACACTTGAGTGACAGCAAGGTAGTAGTCCTACAGTGTAACCTAATAATATAATTTAGGTTTCAGTGGTAAAACCTTTTTTTTAAGTGTGATGCTTTATATGTAGTAGCAGGACGAAAATATTCATATTTTATTGAAGTGTTGTATGTAAAAGACAGTCAAATTTTTAGGAAAGAAAAGTCTCCTAGTATAGCTTAATTGACAGATAGAGGAAAGGTCATAAGAAAACCCAACCAATGACAAATGAATCACACACTGAATTATTAAATTCAGGATACATGAGCAAGTGAATCACATTTAATTCTGTCTCAATTGTAAACTTGGATAAGTACAGTAGAATCTAAATAATGTCTTTCTTGTATATTTATTTTTTGTAAACATATGATGATTTATTAGTACAACTATCTGTTGATTTCAGGAGTGTTAGGTTTCATTACTCTTTACCTTAACTGAGGAATAGATGGGTGTCCTGAATACAGATTTCAACTTTTTATATCTAAATTGGTTGTGATTTTATTACAAGATATTATGTTACGCCTAAGTTATTGAAATGTTGTCCAGAACATTTTTTCTTGATGCATGTGTTACTATCATGTGCTGTAAACAAATGTCAGTAAGTTGGGAACTCTTGTGCGAGAAGCGACTCCATAAAAATCTGTTAATTGATATTTGTATTAGTATATTCGTTACTAGTTGTAAAGTACAGTCACTGTTGTGTTATCAGCAACCATTAGGCCATTTCAGATCATCCTGATAAAGGTTTGGTGTAGTATCATTGATATGTTGTACATTTTATTACATAAAAAATAATGGACTAGGAACTGTTATAGGACTTTTTCTTCTCTAGGGTAGAATAACATTGGTATTATTATTATTATGACAAATTTATTGTGTGGAGGTGGTTTTAAAAAACTTGCACTAGCACTATTTATACTACACTAACCATAGCATGTCAAATTTGAATCTGTACTTTATGGCCAAAGTACTGAATTCACAATCTATAGGTTACACGTTAAAATCCAATCATGAACATGCTTGTGTTTTCAGCCATGGTAGTGTTATGATGCACCAGTCAATTCTACTCCTCGACTAGAGTTGGAAACAAATGATCTTCCTCCAGTCTGTCACTTTAAGGTAGAAACAACTAGTTTAGTTAGCCCTCAGAATTCAAAAAACAGTTGATACAAACCAACAAAATGTAGGGAAGAGTATGAAAAGGTTATTGTTTTGTATTTTAAGGGGATAGTACTGTTATCTCTTGTGAATTGCACAGATTCTGTTAAGGGACCTACCTTAATTTATGGTAGAGTGGAGCCATCGGGGGCTTACCTAGTTGTAGTGACTATGAAATAGATCGTTCAGGTAGTATCACAATATTAACAGTATTTAAAAAAAACTCTAGCTTAATTTTGTGATTTTTTTGGATGTTTTCATTTTCACATAGTGTTAGTTTGAAAAGCATGATTCAGAGAAATCTTCGTTCATTTCTGTTTCTAAGTGATTACAGTAATCAATATTTATTTTTGAACAGTTGTACATTTATATAATGTGATACATTTCGAAATTTATTTTATTTTTTGCTTTGATGGCCTGTGTTAAGACGTTTGTCTTTCTGATACCATATATTTGGATTTACTATCAATGGTAAAATATCTGGTTTCTGTTTGGAATTTGCTGACAGTGTTTGTTTAAATTTTCTGTTAATAGGAGAATGTCTTCTCTTCATTTGTAATTACTATAAAATAGTCTGGATGTTATAAATGCATGCTTCTGAAAATGAATTAGTGAGATTTGTACCAGAAATTTAAAGCACCTTTTATTATGCCATGTGTTCTTTTGTAAACACAGTCTCACAAGTTTCAGTCTCGTATCCATTTTACAAAAAAGGAAACATGCCTGAAAATCTTAATTTTGGAGTATTTTTATTCCTCTCACTTGTTATTTTTATTGACATTTGTATCAAATTTAATGGCTATAAACAAAGCTTTAAGATATAGAACCAATTCCATTAATTTGACTTAAGTTTAATCAGATGAAGTGTGTACCATCGATTTATTTTTAGTGATATGAATAAGTTATATTAAATATGTTTTACAGTTTTCAAATTTGATATTGCTTTTAATGCATAAATCACATGAGTAACATGTGAATTTTACACATTAGTACATAAATAAAAGGTTTACAGTTATGTTTCTAGCTGTTCTGTTGTTATGAATTACACTGTCGAGACATGATAATATAGTTTTCCTTTCATATATTAACTTGCACACCTTCTGACATCCCCTATTTTTCCTTATTTTTGTAAAAACCAAAATTTCCCAATTCTTCCCCATTTTTTTGGGAAAATTGCATGTGTACTATCTTTTCCAGACATTATAGTATTAGAAATTTCTTTTAGTAATAACCTGGTTAACACAAATATTTCAGATTTCACCAGTGAGAGTTTTACATATTTCCTTGGAACTGAAAGACTTTGGTATGTGTATCAAACATGAACCTCTAAGGCAGACACCATTATGTTTAACAAACATTTAAAAACATGACAAACATGAACTTCTAGGAGAGTTTGTTGTGTGTATCAAACATTTAAAATGGTGAATGTTTAGGAGAGAGCTTGTTATGTGTAACAAACATGAAGTTTAGGATACATCTTGGTATGTGTATCAAACGTAAACCTCTAAGGTGGATACCATCATGTGTAACAAACATTTAGAAACATGAACTAGGAAAGAGCTTGGTATGTGTAACAAACAATACAAACATGAACTTCTAGGAGAGACCTTGATGTGTGTATCATACATCTAAAAATCTGGTCCTCTAGAAGAGGCTGTTATGTAGGTCCAACAGGTTAAAACAAAACTAGGTGAGTAGGTTGTTAAGTACCAATTATTTATTAATTAAAATTCACTACAGTAAAATACTTTATCTTAGGAGACATGACTTGCATTTCTTCTCACATAATGACTGGTTTGAGTGCAACATTAATTTTTATTTTGTGTTGTATTTTTGTTGTCTGTTCATGAAGTCCTACAGTTAGTTTAGATACTTAAAATACTAAAAATATGGTGTTTTATACATGCAGTGGTACCAGTGTGGCTCCAAAACAAACAAACCATTATTAATCAGTTTGGTTTAGACATTTAATCTGTATTTTTGTTCTCACTTCATGACCAGTTTGGTTTAGACATCAGATGTCTTTGAGTATTTCAGATCATCCTGAAATATGATACTTCAGGATACCATCATATCCTGCATGATGTAAATAATATTTACAGTTAATATTGTAAAACTAATATTACAATTAATATTGTAATAAAACCTTTTATTACAAGTTTTGTTTAGATGTCTACCTGTATCTTTTGTTCTCACTTAATTACCAGTTTAACTTGGTATCTAAAATACACATCTTCAGTCAAGGTTGTGTTTTGTGCCCAACTTTGACTTCAAATTCAGTTTTTAATTTTTTTAAGCTGAAATGTCCTAAGATGTATTTCTGTTGTAATTTCTCCTTTTTTTCAGTGTATAAAGAAACCAAATGTGCTTATAAATATTCTAGAAATCTTCACTCCTTAATAAAGAGCCAAGGTTATAGTAAATGCTCCACAATTTTGGATTGGGATGCTAAAAATGAATACCTTTTTCACTAACTTGTGTTTGGCTTTTGCCATATAAATGTATTTTAGTGGAAAGAAATGTCTTTCCTGTTAATATACAATTATGTTGCATGTTGCAATATCTTTTTTGTATATAGTTGCATAATGTGACATACGTTTTGTGATCACACATGTAGCAAGTCATGAGTTTTTTCATCATACAGAGTTATGTTCCAAGACATGGATTTCCTGTTGATTTAGAGTTAAGGAGAAAGAAACAGGTTTACAGCTCATAGGATCAGTAATAAAAAACAGGCTTGTTGTTTGTGTCTTCAGGATTAAGTAATAAGACATAGGTTTCCTGTTAAAATTGTTATGATTGACCAACAAGACAGGACTCTTTAATCACTTACTTAATGTTAAGTAACAAGATACAGGCTTCCTGTTAATGCCATTAGGTTTAACTAACATGATAGAATTCTATCATTTAGTTATGTTTGAGTAACAAGACACAGATTTCCTTTTCATGATATTAGGGTGGATTAATATTAACTTAGAGTCAGAGAAAGCTAAATATTTAGAATGTAACTAAAAATCAGTATAGCTAATTACATATGTTTCATCTTATAAATGTTATAATGTAATGTTTCATCAGCTGGACATACCCTCACTGTTGACAATTTTTTTTTGCCATAATCCTGATAATTTCTTAAGGATTGACTAGTTGAGGTTTCAGTTAGTCTTAAATGCATATATTAATTCAATAATAAACCACAATAAGAAGTTAAAAAAATTCTGTGCACTTACTAGATAATCAGTACTTTTAATGAAAATAACAAGAGATAGATAATGCACCTAACAAGATAGAGGTTTCCTGTTTGAGACATTAGGGTTAAGTAACAAGAGATTAGTTGGCTTATGCTCAAGTTTAGAATGACACACAAAACAGTCTTTCGTTAGTTATATCAGTAACCACTAGAGTTTTGGTATTGCTAATTTGACTGATGTTTTATATTTCAGGATATTGAAGAAGTCAAAAAGATGAAAAGAGATTAATAAATATCATTGTGGTAATGAAGACACCAAGAGTAGGGTTTGTTTGAAGTAAAATAGTTGACCCAGTAGTCATCCCTGTTTGACTAACACTTGTTATCTGTTGTTTTTGCAAACCAGCCTATTACTGTGTACATCAGGTGAAACGTACTGTTTTCATATACATACATTTATTTATTTTGAATAATCTTGTCTACTTTTCCAATATCCAACAGTATTATACCCACAACTGCACATAGGAAATATGCATAGATTAAAAACGACCTGTTAGGCAGCCATCAAGTGAAACATTTATTATGTTGAACAAAACATTATTTTCCACTAACTCGCACAAAGCAGAACATAGTTTAATATAGAAATAACTAATTTTGGTTTGTTCAAACTCATTAAAAATCAATTAACACAATTCAGTAAGTTTAATATTAAACTTAAGCAGAAAATTTTGAAAATTAAATATAATAGTCAAACTGATATAATTAATTTTAAGAAACATTAGTTACAATACAGATACTTCAGTTTATTTTTTAAGTCTGTACTAGGATTTACTAAATCAATGTGTTCATAGGTTAGCACGTTTTGTTAGTTAATCAAAATATTGTAATTCTCAACAGTTTTAAGACTAGCTACTATGCTTATATGGGTAGCCTAATTTTGGTAGTAATACTCATACATGGATGAATTTTTTAATAAAACCCGAAACTTGTTGCATCAATACAAGACATCCTAGTTTTTCTTCATGTGCAAACAGAGAGTACTTTTAAATATAACAGAATAAACAACTCACCCCTGTGAATTACTCTTACAACTTAGTATCTCACTACAAACTGGAGTTTCGTTAGATTCACTTATTGATGGTATTTTAAAATTCCTTGAAAATCATGTGTAGGATGAACACTTGAATTATTACATTTTGAATTTTATTCTCAGAGTTGACATTCAACATGTATCATACAGCCCTTCAATTCTGAATATGTATGTTGTAATATTTCAATAGCCCTTAATACTGGCTACATATCATTCTTCGTGATGACGAGAAACCTACTTGAAGTAAATATTTATCTCAGCATGGCTGTATGGGTATTAACACTTTTACAAATAAAGTAAAGAATAATGTTTCAACCTTAATAGGTCACCTTAAGATGACCTAAGAATATCAAAACATTGTTCTCTGCTTTATTAGTAAAATTGTTTATACCCACACCAGTCATCCTGAGATATACATATAATTCTGTAATATTTCATCCCTCCTGACACTGTACATCCACTTTATTTTAATCCTCTGTTAGTACTGAATATTTGTTGCACTACAGTAAGTCTAGTCCACAGAACTGGGTAGTTGTCACTCTACAAAATCTTACTGTTACTCATTCTTAAATAGTTCCTACACTGCAATAAATCAATACTCCACAGTACTGGATAGTTCTTACTCTAAAAACCTTTACTATTTCTCAGTTTTGGATGTTTGTCAGTGTCTTCTCAATACTGGATACACAACATCCTCAGTGCTGCCAGAGATTCTTGAACCATGTTGATTTAAACCATGCACCACCTGTTTACAGACTTATCAAAATTAAACATGAAAAATAGTCCTCCTTCATTTCACTTTATACAGCCAAAATAATAGTTGCTAAGAAACTCTTGTGTATTTTATAAATTATTCTGAATGAGTTCCATACAAAGTACCTGTTGCTAGGTAACTTGTATATTTTGTAATTTCTCATAAAGTCAACACAGAGAAATTTTAGATAATAGATAACATCTAATTATTTTAACTGATATTGAAAATGTTTGAAATAGAGTAGTAAAGGCAAAACACAGAATGAATCACTGCCTCAGTAGTGAATATTTTAAATTATTTATTTATTCAACAATGGATCTGTTTAATTATTATTGTTATGTGTAAAACTGAAGTAAATTGTTGAAGATGATTCAGTGATAGTTGCCAGAATTTCTGTGTATGTGTGTTTATACAATTTACTATATTGAAATTCTAGTCATTTAGTAGAGCTGATTGTTATACTAAAAGTATATATTATCAAAATTAGCAAATGTGGTATCACCTCTGAGTTATTTGTTTTTGTTACTTTTTTACAACTGTACAGTTTTAAAGACCCAAGTAGAATATATTTAAAAATAAATTTTGTTAACCACCCCCTGGGAATTGTAAAAAAAAACTTTGTTTTTACATGTAATATTTATTAATCATATTAACAAGGAAACGAGTGTATATTTATTCAACCTAAAATATACTTCTATTACAATGTAAGTTTTAGTATACTAGTTGGTCTTTCTCAAGTTTTTTTTGGTGGCCTAACAATGAACAGGAAGTTTAGCAGACGCCATTTCTGCTATTATGTTTGTATTAAGGTAAAAAAATAAATTGAAAGGGATGTATTATTGATTGATTTGTATATCTTGGGCAACATAAAGAACTGAACACCTAATATGTAAAGAATAGGTTGTCTTGATGGTGACAGTTTTAACCAATCTTAAAATATATTTATAATACAAAATTATAATATATTTAAATTTGTTTCAATAGTGTTGGAAGGAGTTGCAAAGTGAGGGTGTTTGGCTAGATGCACAGATTTTACAATAAGAGGTTGAAAGTATAAGGTGTGGCTTTTAACAATTCAATCTATAGGTACCCCCTTGAAAAACTAATATAATAATTTAATTTAAATATGTCAAACATGTGTTAGTATTTGGGCTGGTGGCTAAGGTGCTCAGCTCGCAATTTGAGGGTCACTGATCCGAATCTTTGTCACACCAAACATGCTTACTCGTTCAGCCATGGGAATGTAATTACGTAACGGTCAAATTCACTACTTGTTGCTAAAAGCGTAGCCCCAGAGTTGATTATGAGTGATGTTGACTAGCTCCCTTTTCTTCAGTCTATCACCGCTAAATTAGGGATATTTAGTGCATATATATATCGTGTAGCTTGAATTGAAATTCAAGTTACATTTTTCATGTTAGTAGTCCCCCTTACGACAATTCTGATATTTACTTATACAAAATTATAATACGTTTATCTGTTCATGTCAGTAATCTTTACGGTAGTTTTTATCTATAAATTCTTAGTGCTGTTCATCATTTCGATGTAATGACAGACACTCTCCTAATTTAATTGCATATATTCACTTCCAGGACACTGTTTAAAATCCTTGTTATTACAGAATATTGATTCTTGATGACGAAGATTTTGAAATAAAAATGTATCTCAGAACGGCTGGTATGGGTATTAACACTTTTATTGATAAGCAGAGAACAACCTTTCGACCTTTTTGGGTCATCTTCAGTTAAAGAAAGAAAGAGTTTGTAATAAGTGTTAATACCGATACCAGTCGTTCTGAGATACATTTGTTATTGATGTGTCCTTCCCGAAACGTTATATGTATTAATTTAAAAACTTAAGAAAATTAGAACAGAAGATGGCGATTCTTCTAATGTATTATTTATTTTTGTTATTAAATAAAAAGTCTTTAATTTTAGCGAAGAATTTTATTATATAAGTGATTGTTTTTCAAAGTTTATTAGAAATAGCAGGTTATTTAGGTTTGTTAAACCTTTTAGCGTTATTCTTAACTCTAATTCTAAATGTATAGAAAACTGTATCTCAAAAATAGTTAACTTCCCTCTCACAAGTGAACAGTATTTTTTTATTATGCTAATTTAAGGAAATAAAAACCTAACGTTAAAAACTATTGTTAAGAAGTTAAAATTTTTCTGATTGCTTAACTATTAGAATATTGTTACCTGGGTATAGAAGCATTATGCTAATATATTAAACAGTACATTAGCCTGTTTTGTTATGCTTCTAAATCGTCCTTTTTCAATTTATTATTAGCGTTCATACCACTATGTGTACGTTTATCACCTGAACGGTCTTTTATCTTTTTTTATAAGTTGTTTTTATCTTTAACAAATCCGTGATACGTTTTGCGCTAACCTATTAGTACAAAAGAAAAATTGGTTACCTCTGGTGACTGATGTTAACATAGTAGAACTCGTGTGTTCCAGTTTATCAGTCAACATTTGTAACCATTATATAAAGTAATTTGGCAAAGTGTTCTTGAGATAAACATATTCAAGACCAAATCAGAATTAGATTGTTTGTATCGCATAATAACACATTTTGTTTTATTGTTATAGAAATGTAACTAATTTTAAAGTTGATGTAGTCTATACTGTTGGTTTTCATTAATAAAAAATAACGTCTATTGAATCGTGATAGTTTTGTTCTTCTTGTGGTATAGACTGTTTAAACTGATACACCCACTTTTAGGTTAATTAAATAACTTATTGAGGGAAACACCTGTTATGTAAGGATATCAGATATATAGTTCTGATGAACCGAGTGAGAAAAACGCCTGCTATGTAAAGACAGCAAATATATAGTTATGATGAACCTGGTGACGGAAAAGCCTGTTAGGTAAGGATGTAGTAAAATGTTAAAATGAAAAATTATCATGACAGAAATGTCTAACGGTATAGCATGCAAGAAAACTTGCTATAGAAACGTCTCATCAAGACGTGACTTGGAAAGCGGAATTATCGACCAACTTTTTTTTTTAAACTTCCGTTATTCAAAAGTAGCAGGACATAACGACATTAAGTTGTTACATTACCTTCTTAAACTTCCGTTATTGTAAATGCCATCTTAATCTATTTTAATATCACTTTTTAATGATAAACTTTCTTTCCTCTAGCCATTTCTTTCTGACCTCATTATAGCCCTTGCTGTCGTGGCAATACAAGTAATTAATGGTTTTTTTATATAATTCAGTAATTAAATCGCTAAATTTCCCTAACATTTTTTTTTTTAAGTGCATTCTGGTTTCATTTTGAACTCGGAGGTCGTACGGTCTTTCATAGAAATATAAATCGTACTGTCTTAAGTGAAACATTACCCTCCATTCTGCAAAATCCAGGGGAAAACACACATATTCTGGACGGATCTACAAGGCGTGAAAAGAAGTGAAAGAGAAAACCAATCGTAGCAGTTAATGTATCTTAACTGAGTGTATACAGAGGATGATTTCTAACCAAACAGATTAGGTTTCCTTCAAATGATCTGTTTAATGTTTAGGATATAGATGGTTAATAAGACGTTACTGTGGATTTTAGGTAAATTACCTAACTGAATACTGAATCACTATATGTAATAATTTTTTCGTTAGTTTCAAAATATCTGTATTTGTATTTCTTGTGTATAATATTTAGAATGATTATTTTATGCAGTTCACCTAATATTGTTTAAAACAGGAAACTGCTTTAAAAAGAACTAAAATAACACTGACCACTGTTTAATGTACAACAATCGGTGCTTAGCGTACACCAACCATTCTTTAATTGACGACAATCATTGTTTTATGTATGACAGCCATCATTTAGTCTACAACAATTACTTCTTAGTGTAAAACGATTCTATCTCGAATCTCTTCTTCATTAACAATTAGAGCCATGTATTAGGAATCAGGTACTTAAACCGTCTTCTACGAATTATTCTCTTTCGAAAATCATGTGATAATTTTCGTTCTAAAATGAAGTCGAAGCCAGTTTGATATTTCATCCCTGAATGGTCATCTTGTTTCAGGAACATCGGACAGGTTAGTGAAAAGAAGCCTTATGTTTCAGATATCACGCTCAAACTCGCAAAACTTGAAGCGATGTTGAAAAGTCAAAGGTCACAGCAAAGAATTTTGTTTGTTTTCACTTGTGACAGAAGCACTAGGTTTCAGATGATGAACAGAGAGAAATGAAATTCCTCTTCATGGATTCATCAAAGACTATCTTTATTTTATCTTGTAACAGAATCACATGTAACACGAGTTGAACACCGGACCGAAATTATAACTTCGCGAAGAAAACATATTCATCTTATTATGGAGAGCGTTCGTGTGAAAAACAAAACTAATTGATCAATGATCAAAGTCAACTCCACATACATGTACCTTAAAAATCCTAAATTAGTGTGTAAGATACGTTTCATGTACAATAATATAAAATGTTAAAATCAGTACCATATATACCACACTATGTCAATATCATAGCTTCAAAATAGGTATCGCTACAACGTGCTGAAATAATTGATCGAAATCAGTTTCAGTTATACTGCACTGTGTCAGTATCACTGGTTAACATAGATGTTGTTACAATGCTCTGAAATAAATTAACAAAATCAGTTCCATTTACACTATTCTAGGCCAAGGTCAAAAAACAAAATTAGTTTCATTAATACTATACTAAAACCACTAATTATACCTTTTTCTGTAACACTTATAATTTAGTCTCCCATTAACACGTGTAAAAACTAATTCCTCGATGTACTGAAACGACTCAAAAGAAGATATTAGATGCAATTCATTGTACATTTTTATTAAATATTTGACATTACCTCTACATGAACACACTACTGAAGTACTGTTATAGCCGGTATATAAACAATATACCGATATTGCTAACCAACATGAGGTAGTGTTAAAAGCCCTAGCTGTAAACAATGTACCAATATGGTTAACCAGGATAAATCAGTGTTAACACTCCTCTTTGTAAACAATGTAACGATATAGTTAACCAGAATAAAGTAGCGTTAGCAGTATCCTCTATAAACAATGCACCTACCCTTATAGTTACCAGAATAATGTAGACTTAACAGTCCTCTCTGTAAACAATGTACTGATATAATTAACCATAATAAGGTGGTGTTAACAATACTTTCTGTGAATAATATACTGATATAGTTAACCAGAGTAAGATAAGTTAGTATTAATAGTTCTCTCTGTAAACTATGTACTGATATGGTTAACCAGGGTAGAGTAGTATTAACAGTTCTCTCTGTAAACTATGTACTGATATGGTTAACCAGGGCCCTCTCTGTAAACAATGTATCGATATAATTAACCAAATGTCAGTGAAATGAAATGTGTGAAAACAATGCTCTTCCATGGAACGTGGAACAAGAAAAAATACGCGATCAAATCCTGGTTTTCTGTATCTGTTTGTAGTTATTAAGTATGTTGTAAAAAAAACAAACTGGAAAAGCATGTGACCCCGGCTAGCTAGTGAGACAGATAACTAGATAGTTTGGGTGTACGGATGTCGAAGTTACTTTTTTTATTTTAACTATTTGTATCGCACTGGTATAATATGGTGACACATGAGGACTTATTTTTAATTAGACTTACTAGTTGCTGACTTCGCTGAAAACCTTCCTCGGCTGAGAACGGACAGCGCACTTTGGCCTCACGTGGATCTTTATGAGATTAGGAGTTGCCTTGGATTTTAAAAGTGAAAGACACTCTAGCCCTTGACCTTTGTTCAGTAGGCTACCACGACAACAGTCTTCAGTCCTTAAAGCTTAGTATTAGCAAGTCAACGATGAAGATGAGCTATATCTTCTTACGTTCTTATCTCCTTGTTTCATATTTTACTCAATTACTTTTTACAAGATTAATTATTTCAAATGACTAGTTTGTTTGATTTTTATTCACAGAGGATATTGTAGTCTGTAGTGAAAGAATGATAAATTTAAAGCAATATCAACAAAAACCATATTCTGGGTTTCTGTTTACCACAAGTTATATGTTAGTACAACCACTTTCTGGGTTACTGTTTACTACATACACGACATTTAAACGTTACTACAATTACATTCCCTGTTACTGGTTACCACATACATAACAGTTGAACATTAGTACAACCACTTTCTGGGTTACGGTTTACCACATACTCGACAGTTAACACGTCACTACAACCACATTCCAGGTTACTGTTTATCATATACATGACAGTTAAACACTTTTACAATTATATTCCGGGTTACTGTTTACCACATACCCGACAATTAACACGCTACTACAATCACATTCTGGGTTATTGTTTATCATTAACATAGCTACTATTTAACGCAAGTGTTATAAACCAACATTAACTTTATTACA
This sequence comes from Tachypleus tridentatus, assembly GCF_004210375.1. Taxonomy (NCBI): domain Eukaryota; kingdom Metazoa; phylum Arthropoda; class Merostomata; order Xiphosura; family Limulidae; genus Tachypleus; species Tachypleus tridentatus. Next base: position 11,135,684 of record NC_134836.1, on the reverse strand, counting down.
TGTTTTCTACTGTTCGTCGCTTATACTAAGTGATTTTATATGCCCTTTGATGTGTGTTTATCTATTGTGTTTAGGAAACACCTGTTTCCTGTGTTAACCGTCACTTTGAGTGTATTCTGCAATACGTTAACTATTATTTAAGACGTTTTTGTCGTATATTAACCATTACTTAGTGTTACATTACTTAGAAAATCTTTGTTGTGTGTTAATCGTCACTTAGTTATTTTTTGTGTAACTTGTTACTTATTTTGCCTTACTTAACAAATCTTTATTGTATGGTAATTGTTACTTAGTTTTGCATTATTTAGCACATTTGTTTTTGTGCTAACTGTTATTTTGTGTATGTTATGTAACTTGTTAATAGTCGTTTCATAAAATTACACCATAACGCTGTGTTTATTAGTTTGATTTTCCTCCCATATTTCAAGCTTAGCGTTGATGGTATAATCTGTCCTAGTACTGTAATTGCAGTAGTTTCCAACAGGTGACGCTTTAGTTGTGGTTAGATGTCAACAGATAATTGATAGAAAATATCGCTTCACGGAACGAAGCACAATTCTTCTTCTAAATTTCTTTAGTTTGTTACACAATGTTATCAGATAGTAACGTAACATTTTTAGGAAAGAATACGAAAACCGCATGAAAATATAATTAAAATATCTCCAAGAAACCAATAAATTTAGGAGTATTAGAGTCGCATTATGATTATTTCAGTCCATTTGTACAATTTTAAAATATACTCCAGAAAAGTGAAGACTGGAATGATTAGTGACATGAAAAGTTTCACACAGCTCAGCCATCCAGCTAAGGTCTTGCTTTTTCTCACAGGTGAGTACGTTGATAAACAAAAATCTCAGAATTTGTAGATAATATATTTGACTTATAACTACAGTAGTGGTTCTTACTTTCTAGGTGTTCTCTTCAGTTTAACTTGTAGTAGAGGTTCTTATTTATCCTGATCGGACTCAGGATGAACGTTTACGTTTATATGAGTAGTAAACTTGGGATTTGGGATGAATTTTTTTCATTCAGATAATGTGTGTGCATCAATTAGAAAATTGTAGAATAATCAGTTAAACTAAGTTTGAAAAATGAATCTATAGTGGTAAAATAAAAATATAATACTGGTTGAACAAAGCTAGAAACAATGTGTTATTATTGGTAAGATATGTATCAGACAGACAGTGGCACTGCATATGTAGAGATGGCTCGTATTATTCATCGAAATGGGTACTTTGGATATCTTCTCTATAAATCATCAGAACTTTACAATATTATACAGTGTTTCCTTTTATAACAATATCTATGAAATGACTGAGTCATAAGTTCTGGGAATGTTTTTAAATATCGTAGCAAAAAGTATGAATTTCTTGTTCTTCTGCTTAGTTTTTATCACGCGATAACTCAAAAACCAAAACAATGGTGTCAACCAATTTCACTCAGGTGACATAGTTTCAAACGGGGTATCAACTTTTATAAGAATTGTTAATAACTAGTAGCAAATTTAAAAAATCATAATTTTAATGTAAACTTGTTATCATCGCCCCCTTGGAGTTAGCTTTCTTACGAACACACCACCACGTTCCTTTAAAAAGCTTCAATACAAGTTGAAACAGGAATTTCTAGCCAATAATAGATAAACAATAAATATTACAGTTGGAACCTCATTGTATTTAGAACGTGGTTATAAACACAACCTTCCTATGTCTATAGAAACACTGCATTATAACACGCAAAGAAATAACTTTACAAAATAGGAAGTAACTGTAGGGATGGCTTATATCAATACTTCAGAAACGACGGAAACAAGACAGTAGGGATGGGATTTGTATCATACGTATATAATAACAAGACCAAGAATTGAGATGTAGTGATATATATATATATAACTATTAATCACAACTGAGTTTAATTTATCATATTCTTATCTGTTAACATTCTACCACACTGCGTGTCTGTATTACTAGGTAGGGATGAGGTAACTGTTTTGTTTCCACTGTTTTCTAGGGATTGATATTAGCTATCCCTACATTTACTTCCTATTTTGAAAAACATTTTCTTTACTTTAGGCTTTAGAGTAATAGTTGGACGAAGCAACACAGCAACGTGTTATTATTGGTAAGATAAAAATAGAATAATAGTTGTAGAAAGCTAAAAACAATGTAACTGTATCAATAAGTATAAATTTATTTCTTTTGTAAAGAGCTGGAAGTTGTTGTTGTTGTTGTTTTGAATTAAGCACAAAGCTACACAATGGGCTATCTGTGCTCTGCCCACCACGGGTATCGAAACCCGGATTTTAGCGTGTAAGTCCGCAGACATACCGCTGAGCCACTGGGGGCCAAAGAGCTGGAAACAGCCTGTCTCCACTGATAAGATAAAAGCTTGGAACAATGTATTTGTATTGATCACTCGGGTATGTTAATAATATTTTATATCAGTTTATAGGTATCAACGATCAAATGAAAAGTTATTATTTGATGATCGCAACGTGAACACCGGATGGTTGGTCTTTTAATTGTTTACAGTTATAATCATATAGCTTAGTCTTTCACGTTTATAAATGAAATTTCTATAACATAAATGTGATAAAATTAATTACCACTTAATTATTAAATATGAGATAAAAACATGTAAAACAAATGTTTCGTCAAGCTAAGTTGTTGAACATTTATTGTCCCGAGACAGTTTTTGATATTATATTAAACTTACATTGATCCAAAGACGGTTTTTGATGTTATATTAAACGTATAAGTAATGTCCCTGAAGTAATGTCCTATTTTCGGTTCAGAAAAAGAGAAGGGATTTCAAACGCTTTTAATGTTATTTAATCAATAATGTACTTTCCATTATTATTAATTACTTCCTGCCAACGATTCACAAACTTCTGAATGTCACTTCTATAAAATTCTTGGAGTTTGGAGTAATAGAATGTAGAGAGGGTAGTTTTGACATCTTCATGTGTTCCAAGTTCTTTTCCATCAAGATGATTCTGAAAACTTTGAAATAGATGATAATCAGATGGAGCAAGATCTGGAAAATAAGGAGGATGTGGAACTTTGTCCCAGTCTAGCTTTTCAACAAGGATCAACAAACATCTTTGCAGATGTGGTCCTTGCTGTATGGGTCCTCGTACTATCCTGGTGTAACACAACACCTTTATGATTCATCATAGTAGGCCTCTTTTCTATCAGTGCAACATTCACGTAACTATTGTGTTTTTTTTTGTTTTTTGAATTTCGCACAAAGCTACTCAAGGGCTATCTGTGCTAGCCGTCCCTAATTTAGCAGTGTAAGACAAAATGGGCTATTTGTGTTCTGCTTATCACGGGTATCGAAACCAAGATTTTAGCGGTGCATGTCCGCAGATATACTACTGTGCCACTAATGGTGCTGGTAGAATGATTTTTAGTTTTATTCTAAGTAAATAGCTTAGTGTAATCGGAAGTTAATATTAATTACCAGTTGACGACTTTAGTTTTAGCAGTTTTCTTAATTCACATTCTTGATCTCATAACTGAAAAATGTTGATAACAAACTTTGTCTCTGAATATAGCTTATCTAATTAAAAAACAACTTAGACGTAAAAAAACGTGGGGCCAAAAAGATTATGCGTGAAACTTGAAGGGTTGAAATAAAAACTGTCCGCCAAACTGGTAGCTACATTTGTAACATTGACAAGAATGTTACAGTAAATAAGCATCCACTAATTTGTTAGGCCACATTTTTTTCTTAATTCTGAATGTCATGGTGGATGAAATAAAATATATAATCTAGGTAACTATTTAATAAATATATCTGTAAAATGTTTATCAATGTTATAAGTGTAGCTACCAGTTTCACCCCCAATTTGAATTTCATTACTTTTAGTCGCACATTCAATCCTTTTTTCCTGCACCTTTTTAACACAGCTAAGTTGTTGTTGATTAGATGTCCTGACTTTTTGCCAACATGAGCCAACAAACCACACCAAATAAAAAAAGTGACACTGAACAACAACCAACATCAGCCTAATGCAAACCTATAATTCGGAAGAAATATTTACTGTACTTTACATAACAAATCAGATTCTATAAAATATATTGTTTGTTTTGGAATTTCGCACAAAGCTACTCGAGGGCTATCTGTGCTAGCCGTCCCTAATTTAGCAGTGTAAGACTAGAGGGAAGGCAGCTAGTCATCACCACCCACCGCCAACTCTTGGGCTACTCTTTTACTAACGAATAGTGGGATTGACCGTCACATTATACGCCCCCACGGCTGGGAGGGCGAGCATGTTTAGCGCAACGCGGGCGCGAACCCGCGATCCTCGGATTGCGAGTCGCACGCCTTACGCGCTTGGCCATGCCGGGCCCCTCTAACTATTGACAATAGAAGTCTAATGTAATTGTTACATTGAGTGGCAGCAACTCAAAGTGGATCACACCAACAGCATCCCACCAAATGCTTAACAAGACTTTCCTAGGGTGGAGGTCAATTTTGTGGTGTGCTTTAGCCAGTTTACCTACACTGAGCCATTGTCTACAGCTCTTAATATTTTTATAAAATATCCATTTTTCATCTTCAATCACTAACCTGTCCAAAAAAAGATGAGTTACTTTCACGAAAGTGCAGAGAAGTGCAAATGTCCACTCTAAAGTCAGCTTCTGTCAAAGCATGGGGACCCATTTTCCAAGTTTTGACACCTTTCCAAGTTGTTGCAGATGACAGTGAACTGTCGAATAGGTTGAAGTAATCTTCTGTGCTAGTTCTTCAACTGTTAAAGCACAACCTTCATCAAGTGCAGCCAGCAGCAAGTCATCATTAAACTCAACAGGCCGATCTGAACGTGGTGCATCACTTAAGCTGTAATCACTTAATGTGAACTTCTGAAACCACCTTCGATATTTTCTTTCATTAAGAGACTCCACACCATAAACACCACAAATGTTTCGTGTAGTTTCTGCAGCATTGTTGCCTTTTTTACTCATAAAGCATTATATGCCTCATGCGCTTTTCATACACATCTATCATAATGGTTTATTTGATTAATGATCTGAAAAAGTTGAGTTGGGTTAGTTTTTAGGTGGTTTCTGATGGTATATTGAAACTTATATTGGTCCAGAGACGGTTTCCGATGCTATATTAAACGTATATAATAGTTTTGAGACGGTTTTTTTGATATTATATTAAATTCAATTCGGCCCAGAGGCGGTTTCTGATGTTATATTAAACTTATATTAGTCCAGAGACTATTTTTGATGATATGTTAAACTGATATTAATCCAAGTGTAAGATAAAAGTGTGGTACTTAAGCTACGACTCTCAAATGTAAGATAAGAGTGTGGTTCTTAAGCTACGACTCTCACTTGTAAGATAAGAGTATGGTTCTTAAGCTACGACTCTCAAGTCTAAAATAAGAATATGGTTCTTAAGCTACGGCTCTCAAGTGTAAAATAAGAGCGTGGTCCTCACGCTACGGCTCTCACTTATAAGATAAGAGTGTGGTCCTTAAGCTACGGCTCTCAAGGGCAAAATAAGGGTGAGTTCCTTGAGGTACAGCTCTCACTTGTGAGATTAGAGCGTTGTTCTTTAGTTACGACTCTCAAGTGTAAAATAAGAATGTGGTCCTTAAGCTACGACTCTAAAATGTAAGATAAGAGTGTGGTCCTTAAGCTACGGCTCTCAAGGGCAAAATAAGGGTGAGTTCCTTGAGCTACAGCTCTCACTTGTGAGATTAGAGCGTCGTTCTTTAGTTACGACTCTCAAGTGTAAAATAAGAATGTGGTCCTTAAGCTACGACTCTCAAATGTAAGATAAGAGTGTGGTCCTTAAACAAGTTCCGTAAGTGCCAAGATCAACTTCAACAAAACACTGTAGAAGAATACCATACTTTTCCTGAAATAACAGGAATGGAATAGGTTCAAAAATATAGTTATGAAATATGTAGAACGAAAGTGAAGGAAAAACAAGGCAAAAAGTCTCATCTTGGTAGACTGGAAAAATTAGGGAAAAAGTAAAATAAAATAAAAATGTCTTCCAAGCATAGCTGAAAAATAAAACTGAAGATAGGTATGTGAACTATAGAATAGCAAGGAAATAAAACGACATAAAAATAAAGAAAGTCAAAAAAATCATGGTAACAATTTGGAGCAGATCTGGTAACAACGGAAAGAACAGCAGTCGGAACTTTTCTATAGTAGATACAGTAATGTATAATAGTGGTTTGTTGAAGTTAACTAGATACGTTAATATATAGTGTTGGTATGTTGAAGTTAACTACGTACACTGAGATATAGCATAAATATAAGAAAGCTGGTTTGTCAGAACGTAAGTAACAGTAATGAAAATTCACTCGGATCCCTATAACTGTTGCATATCGCTTTACTTCATTGTACGTACTTAAGTTGAGATCGACACAGTTTGGGTTTACTCTTCTGGAGCATATATACAAGGAGCTCCTTAAAGAAGCCCTATTTATAACTAGCGTTCCCTGATCGCTTTCTTTAACATAGAAACACACGAATATGTTGTAATAATATGTTGTAGACCTGTATATAGTACGTGCATGTTAGACAGTTTCTTGTTGTGTCATTGTACTCACAAGACTGGTACAAGAGTCCGGTTTATTCAAGTTAACCCTGAAAAAGGTCCATGGACGAGAGGTCACGGAACTTTACGGTGTAGTATTGCAAGTGATATGACTTGAGAAAATGTCACAGCTTCACAATAATGTAGTTTTATAAGATGTCAAGCTGAGAAATGGACACAAGATTTCACAGAAGTATCACAATAGGTCAAGCTGAGAACAGTAGGCCTACAACAATCGTATAGAGAAGTTACTTTGCACACTAAGTTTAGATTGATTTTTGAGCACCTACCTACTTGTGGCATTAAGACACCAAAAATTAATGGAATATGTGTATTTTTTTCTATTTCTATCTAATATCCAAAGCAAAAATGTTTAACAAATTAATTTAAATTCTGAGGTTTCAATTACTCATTAAAACTAGTCAAAGTAAGAAAAGTTTTAGTTTAATCGAGACTTAAGTTTATAGCATATGAGAAGTCTTAATGAGTTCTGAAAATGGATTTGATTTTAGAAAAATAGAATACAGTTAATTTACTTTGTTAAAAATGCACTATCTGTTAACCATATGTGTAATGAAAATGATAATTTAAAACAAATTATTTTAACGTACTCACATAGGGCTTTTCATGACAGACCTTCAGGCACATGTGTTTACTGCATATTTTGGAAAAAAATCAAAACTTTGATGTTTGAAACGATTTTTTCTTGTAATAAGAGCAGTTACCAATTAATAAAGACATTTTTATTTCAATAATATAACGATTATTAAATATATCTGATAGAATGAAGTTAGCAGTTTATTTATATATTCAAATATTAGTAATACGAAGTGTGCTAATACTTATAATTGTAACAGTCCTATATTTAATCACGAATCAGCTATCTGCGTGTTTCGAAATTTGCCAGAACAACTCCACAAATAATTCACAGTTGTGATAATAAATGAAAAACAAAAATAATATTGGAATAGAAGGACTATTTAATTTTGAATTTGGATTTAATAAGAAATTTAGGACTGCATTTAAAGTTATGTATTATTAGCCATTATTATATTTTTATTTGAATTCAAATACATTTTCGTATTTCATTTCACTTATCAACCAATAAAGGGAATGGGTAGAATACACACAAATTATTATTGATAGAGCTGCTCTTACTTCAGTTTACATGAAATCAATAATAACCGTATGTAGAAATCCCCAAAGTTATAGACATGTTTATAAATTAATGGAAACTGAGTAAAAACAGATGCTACCGTCTCCAGAACAGATTCCAATTAGTCTGAAACTAGCAGTAAACAACACTTCTTCTCTGATCAGTAGACATGTCTTTCAGTCTCGAGTTGTCACGGTTTTCCTTTTATTTTCGATACTCAGGGGTAAACAGTGTTTAGAAAAAAAATCTGAGTTTAGTTAAAACTTAATTTCAACATGTCTAACATAATGTTCATTATTTGATTCTGACATCCACAAGTCAGTTTTTAACTTGTTAGTTTAATCACCAATTGCATTAACAAAATCAAAGAAGTAAAAATGTTTGACATTCAGTCCAATTCTCAATTTCAACCCCCATATTTCGTTCTTCAGGGGCTGACACACAAAGAAGACGACACTCTCCATGGTTGGATAAGTTTTATAAAACTTATCTTGGCCTATCAATTTCTTAATAACGTAATTTTCACTACACTTGATGATCAGTGTCTTACTAATTTGTCTGTCTTCATAACATACAAACTTTTTACATTAAATTTTTTTGCGCTATTACACTTGTTATCCATGTATGACACATTCAAGTTGTCTTCACATTAGTGTTGTCTTTACACTGAAGATAAAATGCTTGTTTACAACTTTATTTACAGTTGAATCTTGAGATAAATATTTCTGCAAAACTTTGTTTACAGATGAATCTTGAGGTAAATGTTTGTGTAGAACATTGTTTACAGTTGAATCTTGAGGTAAATGTTTGTGTAGAACATTGTTTACAGTTGAATCTTGAGATAAATGTTTGTGTACAACTTTATTTCATCAGTTTACAGTTGATTCTCAAAACTTTCTCGTTTAGTAAAGTAACAGCAGTAGAATCATTGTAACGTGGAGAAGTGTGATTTTGTCAGATAAAACGTTTATTCAAATGGAGAAATGTGACTTTATCAGATAAGAAGTTTTATTAAAATGGAAACATATGATTTTACAAGGTAAGATCAAAATTAGTTTTAATTTTACTTACAAGTTAAATCTTTTCGTTTTATGTGACTTATCTGTAGTAATATTTTTTCTCTACGTTGTGAACAATTTGGACAAGTTTTAAGCTATTATATCGGTAACGTAAGTGTTGGAGGGATAGCTTTGGAACTAACTAGATACAAATTTTGATTACGCAAGTCGTAACACTGATGGGGATATGGAGCAGTTCACTAGGTGGCAATCTTCTTTCATAAATTAGAACCTCGGATTACGCGATCATTCTCCACGCTTCGTATGATTGTCACATATTTTTGTGGACTTCTTTCTTTCTTCGGAATACGATCCCTAGATGTAAATATCGTATTAGGATGATTAGATATAACCAACTAGTCAAATAACATTTCGCGCAAACTAATGAAATTATTTTTTATGGATATAAGTATGTATCATTTACTAATCTGAGCTCTGTCTGTGATAGTCATTAATTTTGGCACAAAAACATAACCCAAAATATTTAACATATTTATCATAGTTAATTAAATCACACGGACGTACCATTATTTATGTAGGTTAGAAAAGCATATGTCAAACACACTCTAAAACTACGAAGCACAAAAAATAACACAAAGTTTAAATGTCCTAACTGCCCCTCAATACGTAAGCGTCGAAATTATGGTCTTCCTTCTTTAAACAGAATATATCTCCCACGTTGAGGCTTCCCGCTAGTACAGCGGTAAGTCTACGGATTTACAACGCTAAAATCAGCAGTTCGCTTCCCCGCGGTGGGCTCAGCAGATAGCCCGATGTCGCTTTGCTATGAGAAAAACACGCACATACATACACATAAATTGAGATAGATTGTGTATTCCAGTTTTAAACACTTCGTATTCCCCGATTTTAAAAAGATTATATCTTGAAACTTTAAACAAATTACAACTCCCAACTTTTAGCAGTTTATAACCCCAGCTTTAAACAGATTGCATCTTTCACATATAAATAAATTATACCTTCCTGATTTAAACAAATCGTATCTCCAAACTTTAAATATATTATATTTCCCATCTATAATGAAAATATATCTTTCAGTTTTAAACATTTTATAACCCAAGCTTTAAACAGATTATGTTAACCAGTTTTAAATATATCATATCTTCCATTTTTAACAGATTATATCTCACAACGTTAAACAGTTTATACCACCATCTTTAAACAAGTTATATCTTTCAACTTTAAGTAGATTGGATTATATATTCCAGGGTTAAAGACTATATCTCCCAACCTTAAACAGATTATATTTCTCAGCTTTAACTTGCATGAATACATGTTTACTCATTACGATCTGTAAGAGGTATTCGATGTATAAGAGTTTTGTAGGTCATGTATCTCACCCTTGGACACTTGAAAATATAGTTTAAATGCTTTCAAGGAAGTTCATTTTAAATTAATAACATTTTTTATAAATCACGATAGTTTCACAGTATCGTGTTACCGAACAAGGACTGCATTATTAAACGTTAACGCTAGCTCTTAGCTTGTTTGTTTTGACACTAGGTCGCAGCTAAGATTAATTTGTTTGTTGTGATGCTATCTCTTAGTCTATTTGTTTGTTTTGAAGCTAAGCCTAGTTTATTTATTTGTTTGGAACTAAACCTAGTTTGTTTATGTTTCTTATGAGGAAAGCTTGCTTCATTGTTTATAACTTATTTACATGAAGCTTATGGTTTTCAACTTCAACAGAAACAGAAATTTCTATTTTAATTTAATGATGTCATTAAAGCGCAAAGATTCAAGTGTTAATATAAAATAATAAGAACCCGACCGCTTTCGAAAGGTGGGCCTTTCTTCATTCCTAGTTTACCCTTGAAGTAGAAAGGTCCACCTTTCGAAAATTCGTGTTATATTGTTTTAGCTTAAATTAAATAACTCAAACACACAATTTTCTGAACAGTATGAAACTTGAAGTAATAAATAATGATCGCTAGGTGTTGAAACGTTGAAATGAATTGATTTTTCGCTCAGTAACATTATATGGTGTGAAAGAAACACAGGAAGCTTCAATATGATATATTGATTTCCTTGGCTCTTAACGTACACTTGGCTTACTCGCCATGAAGTTGAAGATTAGGTGTATTAAGTAGCTACGGGTCTTGAAGATATTGTGGAACTAGCATGATTTAGCCTCTATAACATGGAAGGTGAATTATTGATGATATACTGGAACTGATATGACTTACTCTCCATGACATGGAGAGTTAAGTGTGGATGATCGCAACTGAACATGAGCATTTATAAACTAGCACGCCTCTATGAAGCATAATTACACTTTAATGAAAGACGTAAACAATTTACGTTTTATTATGGATAGCGAGGGATATCATGATACCACATACACTAATCATGATTTTTTTTTTTTTTAGTAATCATTGTCGTTGCTATGGGAACAAAAGAAAATCATTTCAACCAACCAGTCAGGCCGTCAGTCCACATACGATACCATAGGTATGATTTTAAATGTTTTCCTAAAAGATTCAGCTATAAGAGGGTATAATCATAAAATTTTAATTCATTTCAGTGAGTTTTTCACACTTTATCCTCCTTTTGGAAATACAATCAGATCTTAATTAGGCATGGGTGTGGGTGGTTGTGTGGGTTTTTCTTATAGTAAAGCCACATAAGGCTATCTGCTGAGTCTACCGAGGGAAATCGAACCCCTGATTTTTAGCTTTGTAAATTCGTAGACTTACTGCTGTACTAGCTGGGGACCTTCATTAGGCCTTGTTCAGTTTTCGTTTCTTTATAGATGTATTGTCGTTACACAACAAACTGACAGTTTAACGGCTAGTTTTTAAATACAGATGCGTCGTTGTTATGGCCCTCACAACAAACTGATACTGTTTAACTACTAGCTTTTTAAAATATAGATGTGTTGTTGTTACAGTCCTCACAACAAACTGATTCTGTTTAACTATTAGTTTTTTTAAAATATAGATATGTTGTTACACGACAAATTGACACTGTTTAACTACTAGTTGTTTTATTTTAACATAGATGTGTAGTGATTTTAAGCACCACAAAAAGCTGACCTAGACTTTGCTTTGGATAAACATCACTATCCTTATAACGACGTGGATTGGTTTTTTTTCTGAATGTATGTTATATTTATAAACCTTGCGATGAAGTGGACTGTTCCTTTATTTTTTTCTTTCTTTATATTGTTTCTTCATCTCTGTGATTAGAATATAGTTTTTGGTTGAACGTTTTTATCTTGTTAAATGTTTTGGATAGTTCTGTGACCTCTGAACGAGAGTAAAAATTTTAAAAGTATTAAGAAGATGGCAGAAGTTCGTTAACACTTACAACTATTTTAAAGTAACGAAACAGTTGTGTTACTGCCCAGTAACGAGATGCATCCAACGTACGCGATTTTTTTATAAACTTCTAGAGTTAGAAGGTACAGTATTACAAGAGTAATCTGTAAAAATACACGCGCCTCTTGTAACCTACTTTTAACATTTCTGATGGTTAGCCGTCCGATATTAGTTCATATTTCAAGTTCATTATTTATATATATGTGTTTTCTTTCAAAATCACATACCGATAGAAATCTGTATGATTGGTTGGTTTTTGGAATTTCGCACAAAGCTACTCGAGAGCTATCTGTGCTAGCTGTCCCTAATTTAGCAGTGTAAGACTAGAGGGAAGGCAGCTAGTCATCACCACCCACCGCCAACTCTTGGGCTACTATTTTACCAACGAATAGTGGGATTGACCGTCACATTATAATCTGTATGAATTTAAATAACTTACCAGTAGAAAGTATTGTTCTTTCAAAATCAGTTACTAAAAGAAGTCAATGTTACCTCCAAATTAATTAATGATAAAGATACGTGTTACTTCAGTCCCTCTTGCTGTTATCCGCAGTGTTAAACTAGTCTTGCTTTCAACTTTTGTTTCATATCTACAGACGTATCCCATTTATTCTTCAACGGCATCGGTTAACAGATTATCGGGGCATCAATGGCCCAGGGTATAATCCTCACTACCAGGGGGGTCGCCATCTAACAAATCGTTTACTCATTGAAAGCAGAAGACGACGTCAGAGAGTGCCTGATCTCACAACCAACTACAATAAAGTATCCAGAAGATCACGTGAGAAATTGAGTCCACGTGAGGGTGAGTAGTTCACATTTCACAATATTAGAAACATATAAACAAAAATAAATATCGATCTTCTAAAGGACTGTGAACTCAAATAATCGCAGTTCCAATTTTATAAACTGTTTGTTCAGTGAAAGTTATTTTTAATTGCGATACCTGCTACTAGAGGACGTTACAGCATAGAAATAAACACATAAACATAATAAAACTGCTATGGAATCACACAAACATCCAGAAACACACGTGTTATTGTTATGATATTTTATTATTATCTAAATATTGAGCACTCGTTTATTAAAACTAATGAATTAAGTTTGTTAGTGTTAAAAACACTGAGGAAATACCTATACATAATTATGCTCAAAAGTTATAAGATTGGACACTTAGATACAGTAACTAAAGGTCTTTGTAAGAAAAAAAAATGTTACAAGTAGGGAAAAAATCTTCACTTATTTTTTACTAAAAGCTCATAAGACAAACAAGCCTCAATTAAATTGTCACAGGGAGGAACAATGTTTGCTTTGTCTTGACATTGGTAAAACTAGCCATGTTATGTTTCTTATCAGTCCGCGGTTTTGAACTTCTAGATTTTACATTTTTTTTTCATTTCTTCAGTATCGGTATTGACTGGTATTTTGTAGTCGTGATAATGTCGTGAGTCAATATATTTGATATTGTTAACATTATTTTAGAGTTTAATGAGTTTAAGATTTTTTTTGTCCTTTTAGGAAGGCAAAACTATCTACCAATGCTCCGTCGTCATGGAAACCGACGATATACTATTACACCGTTATTACGAAATAGTCACTCCGGAGGTAGAAACCAAAGACGACGTAACTACGCCAAGACTGCAATCTCACTTCCGTCTAAAAATTACCACGATCATTATAGATCTTATTCAGAGTTATCAAGGATCAATGCTATGGAGATTACACTAACGAAACCTGTAACCTCTGTAACTCCTGTTTCTAAAACATTTACTTTCACAGCTCCTTTGGGAAATCCACCTTCTTATCAGGAGCAGAGAACCAATGTGGTCATCACTTCTACTCCAACTAAACTCCATCGACATTTTGCTATTCTTAACAGAAGGAGAAGAGTTCACATGCATTCAGATGGGCTAAGAAAGGAATATCCTTACATACTCAACAAAATTGGTACGAATATTTCAAAAATAATATTATACCCGCCGCAACTTCCTTCAGACTAATCTTAAAACAATCTGTTAGAAATTTCGGAAACTTTTAATGAACGAATCTTCTACAGTTTACTTTCGAAATATATATTATTTCGTCTGATTTTCAGTTAATTTTATAATCAATATATCTTCTGTGTAGAAAAACTGTATTAAACGTTTGACCGTTTTCAACGTGTTTCTTTATTTTCTATGGGCCTTGTTAAACTTGAGTTAGTAAAACCAACGTATCCATCCCCTAATTTGTTTATTTGTTTTGGTAAGATTATAAGTTTACTTACCGTAGTTTTATATTTCTGATGGTTTCAGGTTAAGCTGGTGAAACGTTGTAACCATAGATATCATACTGTGATAATCATGTCACGAATAACTTATTACGATATTATTTATTTCTGAAATAAGGACTGTTGTTCAGTGGACAAACGTTTGAACTAAAGTGAACTTGTTAACCCAGCTCTCTATGTATCTAACTACCACTCTGTTTGTTTGTTTATTTCCTTTTACTATCTATATCTATTTGTGACTTTTTATTGTTCAAATAATGATAAAATTCGTTTTTATAACTACTCATATTTCTAATTGAGAACTAGTCATAATGTACTTTTATAAAAATGAGATCAATTAGAAACAGTAGGCAATTAAACCAGAAATAGAATGTTATGTATATGATTTCCGAACTGTCTTGTGATCGTAGAACTGTTATAAGACTAATCAACATTACTGCTGTTAATTCAACTCACAAATTGTTTGAAACAATGGTATTGTTATTTACTATACTGTTGGATTCACCATTTTCTACTGAGCCAAATTGTCCATCTTGAAGGGGGGGAACATTACCCCTCATTGGCAACCATAATCAAGGGAAGGTTGAAGTACAATACAAGGACTTATCACAACCGATTTAAACCTGAAATATCTGGCAAAGCCAAGAACAAATAAGGCATATTTCTTCCTTTTTATGGAAATTTATATTTTTGGTGATGAATTCAATCTTCTACAGGAGAACATTTGTAAGAATTTTAGGTACATGTATATGGGCTAAGAATTTTCTACAGTAGGTGTCTGTGACTTGTTGGAGATAATTTAAAAAATAAACGGCCAGCACGTACTCTACAAGTTTTAAAATAATGTGTTCAAAACAAGTTAAACATATGTACAAAAGCTCTTTAAACTATGGAGATCACAGTTGTATCGTAAACGCTATACAGTTCTCTTCTTCTTGTCAAAAGTCCACTTAGACTAATTAAATTTCTTTAGAATCCAAACGACAAGACGAACTACTTTTCTCACAATAGTATCGGTGAATAATTTACTTATGCTACCTCACGGGTTACCACATTTCTATCCCAAATGCTGAATATTTGTATTTTCTTTTCATTAAAGTCCACACAGGCGTATTCAATGACCTTAGAATAACCTTTCAGAAAACTACTTATCCTCTTTATCTTTATCAAGCGGTTAATCTAACTAAGTAAGTGTTATAAACATCGTGGTTTCACCTTCGTACGTTAAAAGTATTATTTTACACTTTTATAAACATAAAATTACCATTATATACAATTAGCTAAAAGAAATATTGAATTTCTGTCTAATCTATCACTCATACGCATACGGACTGACTAACATAGATGTACATAGATAAGAAAAGGTGAGAGGAAGAACATGCCCCTACTGGCCTATCTGTTTAGCGTCTGTGTATTTACTGTTAGTACCTGGAATGATCTTGTGTTATTGTGAAGGTGTCTCGATTGTTTGTTGTCAGTCAATAGGTTAGCTGTATGTCACATGTAGCCATAGGGTTGAAAGTTTGACTGTGAACCTTTATAAGGATTATTTAAATTTTTATCTTATTTCTACAAGCAAATCAGTCATGGAACCCTTGTTTTCGATGTCCATCTGATCACCTGATAACAGTGGACCGTGGAAGCCATTGTGCCCTGGCTTCCTGGCCCTCCCTTAGACCCTGCTCTAGGTAAGAGGAATAAAGTATGTGAATTGTATTTGACATTTATTCAGAATTATTAATAGTATTGATCAATTTTAATAACTCAGTTAAAAACAACAACATTTTAACTCAAAGGATGTAAGTTTAAGTGTTATTCTGATTTACAGACAGTTTGATCTAACTTAAATAAAATACTTATGTAATCGAATCACCACATTAACAACTTCAAATGAGAATAGGTTTAATGCCTAAAATGTGTCTGGTGCACTTGTTTTGTCTTCATTGGTAAAAATTCATATAATAAAGATGGTTTGTTTTAAGTAATGAAAGATTTTATATTAAAAACTGAGGATTTAAAACGTGCTTTGCGAAACATTTTTTGTTTGTGGCATTTTGTATTTGAATGCACAAAGCTTATAAAATCCAAAGACAGTACTGTGTACTTAAAGTAATTGAAATATTTAAGTGGCCTGTCTAATCTCTTCACGTAGGTTAGATACAAATAGTTTAGAAATAATCCAATGGCCGTGTGTGGCCTCTCAATGACTGCGAGGTTAAATGTATTCCACAACGCTTAATGTCCACCAAATACCTCTACTACAAACAACATTTTTAGCTGAATGGTTTTATTTGAAAAGGGCAAACCTGTTGATTTATTTGATGGATGACAGATTCATTCTTTAAATCAGTTATCTTTCCCTTTGCAATGCACAGTACTGTCTACACTTTTACGCATAGGGTGAAGTCGTGCATACTTCCCTTCTCTTAACATAGTTTATTTAATGAAATTCAAAAAGCTTCCCAAACACGCATAGACACATACACTCATTACTCTTTGGATTTAATATATTTTCTGTTTTAATTAATGAAAGTTGTATATTAACAATTTCTCATTTTAACTTATAAAAATGTAGATTAAGGATATTCTTTTTTAATTAATGATAACTTGTATATTAACTATTTTTTATCTTGAAAACTTGTATGTTAGTAATGTTTTATTTTATTCAATGAAAACTTCAATGTTAATAATATTTTACTTTGATTAATGTAAATTTGTATGTTATCAATGTTTCACTTTGATTAATTATTTTATAACCATTATTAATTTATCTCTCAATTCTGTTTTTAATTCACCCGAACTTATCATAAGAAGTCCGAAATTTAACACTATCTTCCAAAGTGTTGGTTATTTTTTACATTTATTGTTGAGCGCAAAG
This sequence comes from Tachypleus tridentatus, assembly GCF_004210375.1. Lineage (NCBI taxonomy): Eukaryota > Metazoa > Arthropoda > Merostomata > Xiphosura > Limulidae > Tachypleus > Tachypleus tridentatus. The sequence continues at coordinate 11,118,415 of NC_134836.1, read as the reverse complement.
CAGCACAATGGGTTGACTATCTGGACAGTGCCCACTGTGGGAATTGAACTCCGAAATTTAATACTATAAATCCTCTATCCACGGATCCAGTTTTTGTTTTTTTTTATTAAATAGTAATTCAAAAATTAATAGAATAAGTCTCCAGAATGTGGTATTCAATTAAAGGGAAAAATATTCCTTCTATTCGTGTAACAACTGAAGTAGTAAGAAAGTATATTACTTTGACGTAGTTTATAAATCTATAAAAAAAAGTTGAAATAAAAATAGGAAATTTCTAACGTACAACATATTCATCAAAAAAAGCGAACGGGATTTTTGCAAGTTGTTGTATTAAATAGTTACGGACAAAAAAAATGAAATTGTTTGCATTTAAGCACAGAGCTACATTCTGGGATGTCTCTAGTATGACCCCACACAGGTATCAAAACCTGATATTTAGCGTTATAAATATGTAGACATGCCATTTAGCTACTGTGGGGAAGTCAAAATATCATAAGATTAAAGAAATGAGAACTAAAGTTTAAAATATTTAAAAGTAATTAAGTTAAAGCAAATAGAAAGTAAACTAAATTTTGCGGAACTAAACTTTATCATGAATTTTATTTTCCAAAGAACGTATGAAACTGTTTAGAAAAACAACAACACAGGATTATGTTAAACACACTTTTGAAATACATGAAATTTAAAATCACCATGCAGCGTATTTGACAAATTATTATTGAACACAAAAAAAGATTTCAACACAAAATAAGAGTATATCTTTTACGTAAAGATCGTTCAGTGTAATGGAATGTTTTGTTTTAAGTAATTTAGGTAAATATCGTTAAAGGTGGCAAAATGTTAGATTGTAAGATATTTAAATAAATATCGTTAAGAGTAATAGAATAATTGACAGTAAATTATTTAGGTAAATATTATTAAGGAGTAATGGAATGTTTGATTATAAGTTATTTAGGTAAATATAATTAAGGGTAATGAAATGTTTAATTATGAGTTATTTAGGTAAATATTATTAAGGGTAATGGAATGTTTAATTATGAGTTACTTAGGTAAATGTCGTTACAAGTAAAGAGATGTTAGATTGTTTCTTTCGCAAAGTAAATGTTTCTGACAAAACTCCATGATTCCGTACAATATTTCGAATTTTTTGTGTGTCTTTTAGAGGTTCTTCTTTATTTTTTCTTTTTGTTACTAATATTATTTTCCTTGCAAAAGATGGAGCTCGTATTGGTTGTCATATCTTCGTCTGTAGGTTCACAAGTTCCACTACGTCAGCAAACATTGTTGTAACTTTGGGTCCTAAACCAGGAACCGAGGTCACCGAAGGTGAATATTTTATACAACTTCATATTCAAATGTTTGGAGTCAAACTTCAAACCTGCCAGTTTCGGCTAAAAGTGAAAGGTAGGTCAATAAAACTTCATTTAAGTGTGATTTTCCATAACAATGTGATATATACTTGTGTTAATTTTGGAAACAAACACAATGACCTCGTTTTAATCAGGTCTTAAACAAAAACAATGACTTGGTACTAATCAGATCTAAAACAACACAGTAACTTGGTAATAATCAAATCCAAAACAAATACAATGACCTGGTTCTACTCAAATCCAAAACAAACACAATGACTTCTATTAAGAACCAAAACGAATACAATTATTTGGTTCCAATAACAACCAAAATCAACACCACTACTTGGTTCTGTTAATAGTAAAACCTATTACAGAAACTTGGTTCTATGAACAGTGGAAACCAACACGACTTAGTTCTATTAATACTCAAAATCAGTATAATGACTCGGTTCTATTAACAGCTAAATCAACATAATCACTTTTTGTAATAGCGAATTCCAGCATATTGACTTGATTCTATCAACATAATTATTCTTATTCAGTGAACATAATGACTTGATTCTATCAACATAATTATTCTTATTCTGAACGGCTAAAACAAACACAACAATTTAACTTGAATGTGGCGTTTGGAACGCGTTATCTCTGAGGCCTAACAAAACCTCGAGACTTTAGTGGATGTTTTTTTCTGTTTTGTTGTTGTGCCCTTTTAATGTATTGCTACTGAGGCTGTCTTCCATCTTCCTTAATTTCCGCCAGAGGGCAGGCCAGCATCATCTACCATAAACTATTTTGCTACTCTTTACAAACCAAGACTGAAATTGACTGTAACATTAGGCGCTTCTACAGCTGAAAATACTAACATGTTCAGCAGTGGGTTTGTATCTCGCGACCCACATGTTGCGAGTCGAGCGCTCTAATCAGCAAGCCTTACCAAGGTTTTGAAATATGTTACAAACCAAACTTTATTTGAGATACAACTGTCAGGTTTTTATATGTAGATATATTATACTTTTATCATTTCAAAAGTTTGTGTCCATTTAAGATGACCGTAACTCTGACTGTGTTTAGTGCGGGAATGTCTCTCTCTAAAGGCCCCCAGTAATGGATATATGATGTGTACCAGTGGAGCAAGGTGGGGAAGTGTCTGTAAGTTTGTTTGTCGGAGAGGTTACCAGCTCATCGGAAACTATGAAGTTACTTGTGAGGGTAACCAGCATGGAGTTCAGTGGACTGGTCAACCGCCTGTGTGTAGAGGTAACAAATTAGTTTCTTATTATTAATATTTGCTCAGAGCATAAGCTTATCATCTTGGATCAGTAATTTATTGCACTTTGCACAAATTATTGGATAAATAGATGTGGTGTATAATATAGACGTATAATAACTCAACTGTGACACAACAAAATTGTGGTTATAAAATCAATCCCTCAAGTCAATCTTGTTGAAATTTACCATTTTATGGCAAATTACGTGATCTGAAATATAAATGAAGTCAGTTGATGGGACGTAGCAAATTACTGATGGTACTGTAAGTCTAGTGAGTGTAAATGGCTCTCCATAGGGCCATACTTCGTTCTGGAAGGATAATGTCAATCAAATTAGCACGATAGAGAAAAGTTTTGTTGTCTGTTCTTATGCTTCTTATACGTATGTAGTAATAACTTTCTTATATGCATTGAGCTCTTCATTTAAAAATGAATATTATTGAACAAAAGTTTTGTTTAATCAAAATGCATAATATTATGCGTAATATATGTGTGTGTGTTTTAAATTCATCATTCCTATTGAAAACATTTTAACTTCAAGTAAAAAAATAGTGACTATCCGGGAAATTAAGAAAACAACGAATATTTTAGCTCGGCGGTGTACGTCTTTAAGAGCCCCGAACCATGGATACATTATGTGTTCTCACGGTTTACTACCTCCACGGAGTTCCTGCAAGTTTTCTTGTGAAAGAAACTACCAGTTAGTGGGATGTTCAGTGCTCTTCTGTGACCACAGGAGCATCCAATGGAATCATCTACCACCAGAGTGTAGAGGTATGGTGGCTACTTATTCTCCTGATTTCATTGTTCTGGATCACTTTAACTTTACGAAGTTTCACAATGTTCAACACAACAAGTAGCTGAAATAACGACACTTATTATGTAACCACTTTAACATACTTAAGTGCTTAAGATCTCCAAATAGTAGCCAAAAAATAAACGTTTCAAATTAAATAGTTTAGTTTTGCCAGGTGACAAATAAACTGGCAATATTCTATGCATGCGCATTAAGGTGTTTCTTTTAACATTATTTCTTTTCTATTACTCACAAAATGTTAGGTATTTATAAAGTCAGTTTCGGAAGCAACCTATTTAATCAAGCTTCTCTGACAACAAATACACTACAAGCTGTTTTCACCGTAATATAGTTACGAAAAGCTACACGAGGGCTATCTGCGCTTACTCTATATTGTACTGTTTTCATCATCTTATTTACGTAACGTAACTAACTGCTTGCTTTGTTTCTCATCACCTTAAGATAACGTAACTTCTAATTTTGTTTCTCATAATCTTAACATAGTATAACTAACTGCTTACTTTGTTTCTCATAATCTCATTAACATAATGTAAATAACTCCTTGGCCCGGCATGGCCAGATGATTAAAGCACTCGACTCGTAATGTGAGGGTCGCGGTATCGAATCTCCGTCACACCAAACATACTCGCCCTTTCAGCCATGGGGGCGTTATAATGTGACTATCAATCGCACTATTCGTTGGTAAAATAATAGCCTAAGAGTTGGCGGTGAGTGGTGATGACTAGCTGCATTCCCTCTAGTCTTACACTGCTAAATTAGGGACGGCTAGCGCAGATAGCCCTCGAGTAGTTTTGCGCGAAATTCAAAAACAAACAAAAAATAATTCATTACTTTGTTTCTCGTCATCTTATGAACACGATATAACTAACTTCTTACTTCGTTTCACGTGATTTTATAAACATGGTGTAGACAAGTCCATTATTAACGTGGTGTAGACAGGTTCATTATTAACATTGTATAGACAGGTTCATTATTAACGTGGTGTAGACAGGTTCATTATTAACATGGTGTAGACAGGTTCATTATTAACATTGTGTAGACAGGTTCATTATTAACATGGTGTAGACAGGTGCATTATTAACATTGTGTAGACAGGTTCATTATTAACATTGTATAGACAGGTTCATTATTAACGTGGTGTAGACAGGTTCATTATTGACGTGGTGTAGACAGGTCCATTATTAACATGGTGTAGACAGGTGCATTATTAACATTGTGTAGACAGGTTCATTATTAACATTGTATAGACAGGTTCATTATTAACGTGGTTGTAGACAGGTTCATTATTAACGTGGTGTAGACAGGTCCATTATTAACACTGTGTAAACAGGTCCATTATTAACATGGTGTAGACAGGTCCATTATTAACATGGTGTAGACAGGTCCATTATTAACATGGTGTAGACAGGTCCGTTATTAACATTGTGTAGACAGGTCCGTTATTAGCATTGTGTAGACAGGTCCATTATTAACATTGTGTAGACAGGTCCATTATTAACATTGTGTAGACAGGTCCATTATTAACATGGTGTAGACAGGTCCATTATTAACATGGTGTAGACAGGTCCGTTATTAGCATTGTGTAGACAGGTCCGTTATTAGCATTGTGTAGATAGGTCCATTATTAACATTGTGTAGACAGGTTCATTATTAACATTGTATAGACAGGTTCATTATTAACGTGGTGTAGACAGGTCCATTATTAACGTGGTGTAGACAGGTCCATTATTAACATTGTGTAGACAGGTCCATTATTAACATGGTGTAGACAGGTCAATTTCGCGTGTCTTATTTCGTTATTTTTTTTTGCACGATGCAAATATTTATAAGTTTCTTTTGTCTAACTTATCATGTATAACTTAAAACAATATTAACAGGACCTATGTGACATTTTTAAATACCTTGGAGAGTAAGCCTAGTAAACAAGTCAGTTTCCATGTATCCAGTTTAAGACATTTATGTACTTTCTAGTGGACGAGGTGAGACTAGAGAGCTCTCAGTTCGTTAATGTCCACTCTTAGCAACTCCAGATACAGAGCACTTGCAGGTATGTTTGCACAAAAACAAGTTGCTGGCTGGAACTGTCACTAGAAAATCTCAAGGTGACGCCAACAAAGGTCACCGGACTGGTCATGTAAGGTTAATATTATAATATGATCTAGTAGTGGGATGTTTTTCCACCATCTGCTCATAGACAAGTACTAGACATATAAACACGTTATCTGTTTATGCTTGTAACAGAAAGTGTACTATACTAGACTTGTAACTACTTTGTCAGACCAGGTTTGTCTCAGCTATCTTATCATATGGTCCAGCATCGGCTATGTCATCCTTATGCATTTCATTTTCTATTGATTTTCTTTTTATCTAGTGGTAAATACCTCACGCTATCTTAATTTGATTAGTAAGCGTTAAGCCTAAAAAAGACAAAAACAACGGGTATGAAATCCCGAATTTTTAGCCTTGTAAGCTATGAATTTTTCTGCTAAGCCACCTGTGTGTGGGTATTAAACAAAACAAATTTTTAAGAGAGTATTTCTAAAGTAAAAAATAATACGTTTTTTCCTTCCTAAAATATGTCACTTATCGTTTTATGACAATTATTTCGAAGATTTTCTTGGTAAAATTTTGTAATTGTTCTGTTTCCTCCCAGCTCAACAGTGTCCGCCGATTTGGGCCCCAGATCGTGGGTTCATTTCCTGCAGTGATGGTACATCTTTAGGTAGTATTTGTAAGTTCATGTGTGCGACAAATTTCCGAAGAGTAGGAAACTCTTCCAGCAAATGTACAAAGGACAATGAAGGGAATATCCGGTGGATGAATCAACCACCGCTCTGTCTAGGTAAATACAGCACAACGTTACGACCTTCCTACATCTTTCTCTCTGTATGGGTATTTAGGTATTGATGTTTATCTACCCAGAAGAGTCAGGTTTCTTTAATCTCTTCCTCCTTCCTTCAGATTTTTTTTTTTTTTTTTCAAATGTCAAGCGTATTTATATATGGTACACGAGGGCCAGAGTAATCCGCACTTACTCAGGCCCCTTTCAGGGCAATGTCCATGCACGATCTATACATACACTTGGTGCAAATAAAACATTTCTCTTATAGTTCCATGGATTATTTGCACTTTCATCAGTTAGATGTTAACTAGAAAACGTTTACATAAAAAACCCTTTCAATGTTTTGTAATTAATCTCTAAACTAATGTAGAGTCTAGTTAATAGGTGGCCTTTTATTGTTTATTTATTTATTTTTATTTAAAATATATATATTCACTGGAGAAAGGTGCTTAGGTCTATCATCATCATGTAAACAATATGTGTCAAGTTCGCTCACTAGATCATTGTTTCTCCAAGTTTTATTAATATAATTTATTGTACTATGTAGTCTATCTGCTATTGTTTCGACATGTGCGTATTTATGCATAAATTCGGAAGATATTGTTTTAGGTACTTTATAAGCTGCTGTGAGTAATGTATTTTGTATTATTTGTAGTTTTGTTTGCAGTAATTTTTTGCTTACATTTATCCGTGCAGGAGCTGCATGATCAATGACAGGTCTAATGTATATTTTATATATTTTCATGATGTTATCTGCCGTAGCTCCACTGTTTTAGACAGTTAGACTTCTAGCATAGTTTGTTCTTCGCTACATTTTTGTTCTTATATTATTTATGTGGTCATCTTCAGGTTAAGAGCGAAAGTTTGAATATGACCGTTGACGGGCACGTCTTAGGGATGAGAATATAAACGGATACAGGATTGTAGGGGCGTTGCTGGTGGGTGTTAGGTTATTAATTAGTATAGGTATAAAATTGTTCATTTGTATTGGTTTAATTTTGGTTTTAGTTGTTGTATAAATAGGGCTTCTTTGATTTTGCATTTGTTTATATTTGTTTTCCTATTTAATATCTGGGTGTTTTCTATGGTTATATTGTGTTTATTTGATTTGTAGTGTTCAAAAACGTGTGAAGGTGTTTTTTGTGTTCTTTGAATCTACTTTCCATTTTTCTGTTTGTTTCTCCAATATAGAAGTCGTGGCAATTGTTGCATTGTATTTTATAAATTATGTTGGTGTTGTATTTGTCAGTGTAGTTTTTACATAATATGATCTTTAGTTTTGTACCTATTTTTTTGAATAAATTTGATGTTTACTGGAATGTTGTGTTTTAAGTGTTTTCCAAATGTTGGTTATTTTTTCGCTAATGTCAGGAACATATGGTATCCAGCAGTATAATGTTTTGTAGTTTGTTGTACCTTGGGATTTGTTGTTGTTTGTTGGTCTAGGTGTGTGCGTATTATGATGTTGAAGAAGTGTTTTATTTTGATGATTTCATCGTTAATTGTATCAGGTGAACATAGTTTTGTGGCCGTGTTTGTTTGGTTTATCAATATGTTGAGTTTTTGTTCTGTTTCATATGTTGAGTTCCAGGAAATGTATAGTCCAGTATGGATGATTTTTCTGTGAATTTCTGTTTTGAATCGTGTATCAGTTCTAGTGATTTTGAGGTTAAGAAATGCTATTTAGGGAGTTTTTTTCCTGTTCACAGGTGAACTTAATGTTGTGGTGTATCGAGTTAACGTGATTGAAAAAAACTAAGCGAGTATTCTGTAGATGTAAATCCAGCAATTGTATCGTCAACATATCTGTACCAGTATAGTGGTGGGTGTAAGGCTGAATTCATCGCTTGTGATTCAATTTGTGTCATAAAAATGTCAGCTAGAGCTGGTGAAAGAGTATTCCCCATACTTAGGTCATTTATTTGTAGGTAGTTTGGGTTACTGAACATAAAGTTAGTTTTGGTGGTAGTGAATTCTATAAGGGTTGCTAATTGGTTGCTGGGTATGTGTATCAATGGGTTGGGGTCTTGGATATAAAGCTATCTTGCAGGCTTCAGTGGTTGGGACTTTTGTGAAGAGGGAGATTACATCAAAACTGGCCATTAAGGCTTTATGGTTTAATTGATTAAGAATATTTTTAAAGTTAAAAATACCTTTAACCTCTAGGTCCAGCAATAGACCTCTGAGGTTATAGTTGTTAAACACTTTCATTCTCATGTGTTCCTGAACTCATTTATTATTTAAGCATGCCTCATTATGTCTAGAACTTACAAAGGAAGTATTTTCTGCAAGTAATATGAAATGGACAATCATGTTAAAATTACAGTTTGTTTTATGGAACTTTTTAATCTACTGTTTATTTACTGTCACAGCAAAACTTGAAACAACTTCTTGAACTTTATTTTTACTGACCCAGCAGTAAAGAGGACGTTCAGGGCTCAGCATCAGTGTCAACGACCTGTAAGTCCTGACCACGGCCTAGCTTATTGTGACCAGCCTACAAGAGTAGGGAGGTATCCTGTTGGAACCGTTTGTCGATATTTCTGTGATATTGGATATAAAATTCCACAAGCACTCTCCAAGAATGCCGTAATAATCTGTAGATATTCAAAATGGAACATTACTAAACGCGTGATTTGTAAAAGTAAGTGTTTTGGATGTAATTTCTGTCAAGACGATCTTACACTTGACGAACATTAAATAGAACAAAAGTACATTATACGTAATAACGAAATCACCATGTTCTTGCTTTCGTATAAATTTTGAGCTTTATATAGGTCCATTTGAAAGATATCCGTCAAATCAGTCATAGTCATTTCAGTTTATCCATCCCTAAACCAGTTCTTTTCGTCGTTTCACCTAATTACTTACCGATCTCTATCTATTCATATATATCAACATTTATCGAATGTCTCTCTGTATTTTCCTCTTTACAACTAGCCATCTAATACAGTTATCTCTATGTGTGATACGAGGATCATCAGAGGTTAAAGGACTTCTTTTAAGTGGCCCAAGAAAAGGTTGGGTTATTACGAACATTTAGCGGCAGCGTAGTGTATAAATCCCATCGTTCTCTGCGAGGTCCAAAACCTTGGAATGGTTGGGTAAAAAAAAGTATTTTTCAGTGCAAACTCAAAATTCATCAAACCACCATGTTTCAGTCTTTTTTCAGGCATGTTGTGCTACTGTATACCACGAGTAGAAAAATCAGTATATTTAATGTTTATCATAGTACTAACAATTAAACTAATACGTTTTTTAATGCACTCTAGAAATTCAAGAGAGTCCTCTGTTTTGCTCAAAACCGAACGACCCGATGAACGGAAAGACAGTCTGTGAAAAAGTGAGACAGGATGGAAAGTACCCAATGGGAGCTACCTGTCGGTACTTATGTAACCCTGAATTTGAAGTATCGGAGTCAGTATCAAATAGACCCGTTATGGTGTGTCGAGGGTCAGAGTGGAAAGTGTACAAAGGTGTTAGTTGTGTTTGTAAGTAAAAAATATAGACAGCGCACTGTTTTTTGGTTGTTTTTTAATTTCTCGCAAAACTAACGAGGCACTCTATAGTTGGTTAAATGAATATTTACTTTGAAATAATTATAGGTTTTTACTAATTTTACTACCTCAACAAGAGTCAAATAGATGACAGCTTTATAATTTTTTATGTCATTTTTAGTTTTAAGTTAAAACGTAATCACAAGCATCATATACAGAAAATGATACCAGTAGTTAAAGTGATCCCAAAGGACGCTGGCGCCTGATGTCACGTCACATTGAGTTCAACAGAGTGACATCAGGAGGCGGACAGTTCCAATTAATGTTACCAGTAGTTAAAATGATCCTAAAGGGCGCTGGGGCTTGACGTCACGTCACATTGAGTTCCACAGAGTGACGTCAGGAGGCGGACAGTTCCAGTTAATGCGAATAATTCCAAATCTGTGGAAGAGGTAATCTATGTAGAGCTACAAGAACAGATAAATTCTTAGCTTGCTGTAGCTTACTAGCAAACCACCAGTTTTGTTGATCGTGGATATTAAAAGTGATTTGTTTGTGGTTAAACACAAAGTTACAAAATGGACTATCTGTGCTCTGCCCACAATGGCTATCAAAACCTGGTTTCTAGCATGATAAGTCCGCAGGCGTACAACTCTGCCACTGGGGGGGGGGCATTAAAAGTTATATTTTATGAATTACAGATTCTCTACTTGTATAAAGTTCTTCATAGTTTATGTTACAAGAACCACAAATTATTTCAGAATAAAGAATTTTACACTGGTAATGCATTGTTTTGTATTCATAACAGTTTTAGTAGAGATATTTTAATGATTTAACATATATGAACTTGGAAGCTATTTGAATGAAATCCAAGAAAGTAAATAATCCTTGCAGCAACCCATTGTTCTGAACCCACTATCCCCAAAAACGGCTACCTGGAATGTGCACAGTATTCGACGGATTATCCTCAAAGTGGCATTTCTGATAGCAAAAAAGTTAAAGTATCCGAGAGAGATTATATGTCAGTATCACTGCCATCATGGGTACACCATTCCTTCCATCCAGAGAAATAAAACAGTTATCCAATGCCTAGGACCTTATTGGAACAGCACTGTTTATCCTGAATGTAAAGGTAAGCACTGATTATATTTCATTACCGTCTTGGTTACTGTGTTGAAAGTCCCAAATGTACAAGTTAAGACAAACCTTACTTTTGTGGTGTCATAACTACTATCAAGATATTCCCAAGTGTTTAATGTTTCAATGGAAATGTCAAATGGAGGGTTAGAGTACCTCTAACCAGTTTGTTTTATTTTGGTATAGCATTTTCAGGAATCGCATCTATATGAAATTATTTCAATAAATATTATGCTAGGCTCAGTTTGAAATTCACGCAAAGCTACACGAGGAAAGGGGTGCTCCCCCGCTATTACAGCGGTAACTCTACGGATTTACAACACTAAAATCAAGGATTCGATTCCCCTCGGTGGACTCAGCAGATAGCCCATTGTGGCTTTGCTATAAAAACAAACACACAGAAACAGGAAAGATGGTTTAGTCATCCACCCCTATCTCTTGGGCTTCTCTTTTACCACCAAGTGGTGGAATTGACCAGGACATTGTAATGCATCCATGGCTGAAAGAACAAGCATGTTTGGTGGGACGGGGACTGCGAGTCAAGTGCCCTATCCATCTGGCCATGCCAGACATAATATTGTGTTACGAATTGCGTGATAACTGTAGAATATATAAGAATTTTGTTTTTAACCAGAGTAGATTTTCCTAAATAATAATAAGATATGTCTTACTATTTGTATAACTTACTAAGTCACAACATGCTGCTTTTCGTTCTTCTGTATTTAGAGATTACAAATACCTTCCCCTTTTATTCAAAAGTGATCTTACTTTATTTTTGTACAAAAGCTACTCCCAAACCCTAGTGGCAGAAGGTGTGGTTACCGAGATGAAAAGACCCTCGTTTGTAGTACTGGAGATGAGAGAGATTTAGATATGAAATGTGTGTGATCCAGGGGAGCTGCAGCCTGGGGAGTACAACAACACATGTAAAACTACTAATTCTCAGTGGGGAACCACTACAGAATGTACATACAAGATAAAAGTGAAAGATAAGATTATCCTAAAGGACTCAGTTTATCTTATGTATGACTTTATGATATAGACCTCGGCCTAGCATGGCCAGGTGGTTAGGGCGTTCAACTCGCAATCTGCTCCTCGAGGGATTGAATCCCCGTCACACCAAACATGGTCGCCCTTTCAGCCATGTGGGCGTTATATTATAATGATAAATCCCACTATTCGTTGGTGGAAGAGTAGCCCAAGAATTGGCAGTGGGTGGTGATAACTAGCCGCCTTTCTCTTCTCTTACACTGCTTAATTAGGGACGGCTAGTGCAGATAACCCTCATGTAGCTTTGCGCGAAATCCAAAAAACAAACAAACAAGCTATAGATATTATCATTTAACATGATTAAGTTTGTTGGTTAAGTTTTTGTCAGTTACCAAAGTATTAATATATGTAGCTATTATGACCATTATCATTTATTAAAATATTAATAAGTGTAGTTATTGTGTCTGTTAAAATGTGTAATGTTACTGGCGGTGAACTAGAAATTAATGGTGAGTATTTCTAGTTCAGGGTCAGTAACTTGGTAATTTTATATCCTGTGGTGATGAGTGTTAAAGTGCAATTTTAATATACTATGTTTCTATATGCACAAAAAGAATAATTGATTTTGATTTAACTTTATTTATCAGCATAACAAGGTCTGTTTAACTATATCTTAAGTTGAAATTTAGTTCTTTTGATACAATATCTTACCTACTCTCGTAAACAGTTTTTATCGACTTATATTGATTGCACTGTATATGCGTAACTTTTCTATTGCCACTAGCCTTCATATTCCAATTTACCCTTTTGTATATTCACTTGATACATCTGCATGCTATCATGCAGCAACTCTCCATCAATAGTAGTGTGACACAACTCCTATCATCACTAGCACCCAATTTTCTGTGCTACCTTGTAATCACTTCTAGATTGGCAGTCATGGTGCTAGAACGTATTTTTGCTCTTGCTTTTCCCACTGATTGATTTTATTGAATAGTTCAGTAGAGTATTGTTCAAGACCTCTTATTTTGTTCAGAGGTTTTCAAACCACAAGTTTTCACTATTTTGAAATTGAATGCTAGAACCTGTTTTCATACTTTCACCACTGGTTATTTTATTCAATAATTCAATCAAGTATGGTTCAAGACCTGATATTTCATCCAGGGATTTTGACATCATACTTCTCAAGTTTTCACTATTTTGAAATTGCTTTTTGAGCTTCAATTTTCCCTTTTTACAGTCAAATCCATTCATCATGGCATCCTCATTCCACATCGCAACTACCAATGCTGCTGGGATTATTATAGCTAATCTTCCTGCTTCTTCAACAGCATCAGGACAAGCTTTATCAGCTCCAGAAGGAACAGTTGTGGCTCATAGGGAGTTGGCTACCTTTATGCAATCTTATGTGTTGCCTAATGACTGTTCTCTTCTACCTTATGCAGATAGGCCTAAACTTGGATGAGAATTTGCAAAGCCTGCTTCCCCATCCTGCCTATACCTCACAGTCATTTTGGAGGAGGTGACAAGACCTCTTCCCTTTGTCAGCTATACTATAATTTTTCCTTGAAAAATTTCCTATGAATCCACACACACACACACACCTTCCTTGCTCAGTTATGGACTGATGGGACAGTAACAGTGTTTCATTTTTTGTGCATGGTTTCTTTTCTCTGCTAGGAAGTTTGATGGGGGCATTCCTGACTTTTTGAACCTCAGTGTTTCATACCATCGTTTTCTCCAACCTATACTGAACCTGTCCCTGTGTCTCGCCCTCCTCCTTCCTCTCCCTAACCAATCCTGATATTTTGTATTCCTGATGTTCATCATCACTTTTTGAGGCACCATCCTAGGGTCAACAGATGATCTCAGTTACTACAGTGTGAGCACAAGTACTGTGAGGACAAAACCTCTCCATTTTGCCCACTTATAGAGGCCCTTCACCCACAGACCCCTGGGTTCTGAGGTTTATTTCAAAGAGTCTGGTCCTTTTTGATTCTCATACTCTGTAGCTCCAGCATCCAGTTTCCTTCCTTTTTCTTCAGAATCCTGTTTCTAGCCTGCAGCTTTTGGAGGTAGTTCAGGGGACTTGCTTTACAAGAGTACAATCATATGGGGGAATCCTGTACTCTGGATTTTTATTTCTATATGTTTATGGCCCCTATAAAGACCATAAACTAAGATCATGTCCTCAATCTTTCGGCTTTGAACTGCTTTTTGTTTCTCTCATATTTTATCAAGGAGTCATACTTAGCCCTTCAATGGGTTTTCATTTTTGGTCTATGGATGGTGGTTATGTTGAATGTTCACAGATGATGATGTGGAAAGTTTCTCATGTGATTCCACTCTTATTATGATACATTTTCACATGGGCAAAGAGTATACCCGACTCAGAAGAGGTGTAGATTCCCACATGGTGTTGCTTTTTATTTATCCACATGCCCCATGGTCTTCCTTTAGGCACTTTTTGAAAGAGGATCATCTTTTCACCAGATCCTCTGCCATCTCAATGTGGGATTGTAGTAATTTGTAAGGGGAAATAAGATATCATATGAAACATTAACATTTTCTTACACTAAAAATGTACTTCCAATAAACACTTACCTTTTTCACATTACCCGCCTGATTTTCGCACTTTCGATACAAGTTTCATACATACTGCCCAATCTCTAAGTGATTAAAAGTTGAAACTAATAGAGGCTGCTAGTGAAGATAGGAGTTATGTCTCACTTATATTCATGAAGGGTTGCTTCAGGATTGTTTGCATAAGAGTTGCAGTTGTCTCACGTGAAGTGAAAACACGTGGGTAAGGGGTGTATAAAGGCTAGTGGTGAGCGATAATTTTCACATATAGAGGGTGGTATAAGTCAAGAAAAGCTATTTGTGAGAGATGTTAATGTCTATTGAGAAAAAAATTTTCAGCATAAGAAAATTTTATCTCTTGTTTCATTATAACAATTCATAAAATATTTTGGTAGTTTAGAACCACCAGCATTTACTTAAACACTGTTTAGTTACTACATTCTTTGCTGTCACCAGTGATGGCCTGCACATCTCCACCACAGATAGATCATGGATCATTTAACTGTATTCCTGGAAAGTTTGGAGAACTAACATCTGGAACTATTTGTAACTATCACTGTGATAAAGGATACGTTACTCCTCTCAGCCAGTCCAAGTTAACCACATGGAAATGTCTCTCTAATTTCCAGTGGAACATAACAGATAAACCCACATGTTTACGTAAGCAATCGGGTCTTTATTTAATATGGTACTTTTTTTTTTAATTTTATATTTACAGTCATGAAACCTGTTCTAGCAGTGTTTAAGAAATAGTGGATGTTATGTTTTTGGTGTTTCCTGTGTGAGATATGATCAACCATGAACACTATGAAATTAATCTGAATGCAGCTAAGTGACTGAGTTTTAGCTTAAAAATAAATAGACTGAACATAAGATGTAAATTAAAAAGTAATCTTTATTTATGCTGCAAAGCAAAGAGATATGTTTTATATTTGTGTGGGCACTGGCAGTTGCCTTTCTACAGGATCAGTGAATCATTTAACTGTTATCATCCCTAGAGATTACTTTCTATTGACCAATCAATTTTTGTAACAATTGAAATTAGATGTAGACTTAGCCTGACAGAAATTGATACTGTTTCCATCACAGGAAGCTTGACTGGTCATTCTCTTACAACACATAATAGTTGACCTCTAGATATCATCAACTCAGTCATTTGAGGTGCAAAGCTGTTGATGACCCACCTTACACAATGTAGGACGTTTCAGTAATATTCCCATGAGTAGATTAGATATTGTCTGCTTCAGAACAACAAAGATAACTTTAACAAAACAACTCGATAATTTTTCCAATCATTTGTTTGAGTAAAAACTGTAAAAAGTAGATTAAACAATATATTTTTAAAATTCCCATGATAGAAATAAAAGCAGGTGTAAAACATTACATGCCAACATATCATAGTTTCATAATTATCTTTTACTTGCTGTAACAGGAACTGTTCCACCTGAGCCATTAAATTGTACCGATCAAATCATGGTGACAGAAACTGGATTTGCTGAAGTAAAGAAACCCAGGTTTACAGATGTAAATGGAAAAGATTTGGATGTGGAGTGTACTTTAACGAAACCACTGAAGCTTGGGAACCATAGCAATGTATGTAAAAGTATTGATACAGAGTTGCAAACGAGTGCAAAATGTACTTACAGAATTCAGGTTATAGGTAAGTTATTTGAAGCTGTAGCTACTTACAAGTGTTAATTAAATAATGTTAAGACTAAACATTTCAAAAGTTTTGGGAAAAAAGAAAGTGTACTTCTGCCTGGATATACTATTAATCAAATATATTAATTCAATGTAGTATGTATGTGTGTTTTCTTATTGCAAAGCTACATTAGGCTATCAGCTAAGTCCACCAATGGGAATCAAACCCCTGATTTTAGTATTGTAAATTCAAAGACTTACAACTGTACTAGCAAATGACGTAATGGAGTATAGCAATAAAGAATTTTCAAATTTTTCTCATTAAATATTCAATTTTGATTTATATCAAACAAATTGTCCCATTTTTTACCTATGCTGTAATAGGAATTTTTGTTTGAATTGTTTTGCTATTATAAAATCTATTAAGTGTTTATGGTTATATTATTACTTTTTATCTAAATATTTGAATAAATTCTGAAGTACATCAATTATTAGCAGAAGTCTGATGCTGTTACAAAAGTTGTTACTTTTTTTATATCTTTCAGCACTGAAATGTGAACAACTTCCATCTGTAGAACATGGATTTCTAAGCTGTATTGCTGGAACGTTTGGTGAGTTTACACCTGGAGCTGTTTGTACCTACAAGTGTGAGAATGGCTTTGTCATTCCAACCAGTCAATCAGATATGGTGGCAAGAATATGTCTTTCTAGTTCAAGGTGGAATGTGACCCAACTTCCAGAGTGCTGGAGTAAGTGTCGTTGCATCATTTTGAAACAATCTTATATGTACAGGGGAATGCACAGTAATTTACATTTTCACTGCTATGTCACACTTGTATATGTAGGAAGGAGCAGTTAAACACACACTGATTAGCTATGTAAATTATATCAAAACACACATACATCATGTGCCTAGAAATATATAGCACTGCACACACCAAACTTACCGAGGCTATATGTTTAGAGTTATTGAGAGATCCAAGCCCCTATTTGTCCCTCTTTGTATATGCCTCTTCCCACACACATGTACATCCAACAACTAATAATCAGCATGGTAAAAATGTGATCTCATTTATTAATCAAAGTGTCATTAAAAGTATTTACATGAAAATATGTGTTCAACAGTGGAAAACATTTTTGATGTTGCTGACAGTAAATGTGTGTCTGAAGTCACCTCATTTGTCATTGAATTACAGATAAAACTATGTATGAACATATATACATATTTTTTTTTTCATACAGAGGTGTACCCACCAAAACCTGTAAACTGCGACAACCAAACATTGGTAGCTAAACTTGGTGTAGTTAAGGTAACAAAACCCAGGTTTGTAGCAGGTGATGGCAGGGAGTTAAATGTGATGTGCAGCCTCGAAGGATTACTGGAACCAGGGGATCATGTGAATTTTTGTGATGCCTTTGACCCAGAATTATTGACTGGTGGTGTTTGCATCTACACAATAAGTGTTAAAGGTAGCCACTGTTTGTTTTTCTCACACTTAACATTCATTCTATCACATTCTAGAATAGACTGATTGCTGAAGGTATTTCTCTTTTATCCTCATTTTAATTTGATTTTCTAAGAGATGGACTTACATGTTTATAGAATATCCTAAACGTAACACAAGTCTCAGTGAAGTGAATTAAAAGTTCTGGTTGTTGAAACATAGTTAAGAAAGTTTAAAACTTTTTCATCTAAAATATATGTATCTATAATAATAAAATAGCATGTCTGTGTCTCTGTGACAACCATAGTTTCAAAAGGAAGGTACCTAGAAACCTGAAATATATATTTTTTACTTTAGTAATTTCTGGATTGTGAACTGTACTTGGTGAGTATCACAAGAGGATAAAGCTTCTTACAATACCCTATGCATTTTGACTTGAATAATTATCATTCTTTTTCTTGAAGTTAAATAAGTTCAAAAGCAGTTCAACTGATTATCAGTAAAAACACAGTAACTTCTGCCATTTACATATTACTACAAGCAGTTGTTTTTTATAAAATTGAATATTTCAGTTCCAGTATGTGCCCCTTTACCAAGAATAGATCATGGATCCTTAACTTGCATTCCTGGAGAGTATGGTGAGCTCACTCCTGGAACAATTTGCTCTTACCATTGTGAAAAGGAATATACCATACCGTTAAGTCAGACGGAAATTATGACGAGAATATGTGAACCTCACTTGAAGTGGAACACTACCAAACTACCAATGTGTTTAAGTATGTTCTCATACTGTTTTTATTTGTTACATCTGTTGGTTTTGTTGGAGAGTATGACAGTAATATGTGGAGTGGAACAGTGGAACCAGTGTTTGAGGATCTACACACAATGTTGTTGTTGTATTGAAGAGTATGATAGTAACATGTAGAATGGAAACATACAAACTATTAGTGTGTTTATGTATCTACCCAGACTGTTTTTTGTTACATCTGTTGGTTGTGTTGAAGAATGTGAAAGTAATATGTGAAGTGGAACACTTATAAATGCTAGTGAGTTTAAGTATGCATTCAAAATGTGTTTTCTAATAAAACAGCACACAGGATCACACACACACACACAAAAGGTGCAATGAATTAAAAAAAAAAAACTTTCATATAGTTGACTGTTCTTCAGAAGAACAAAGAATAGCAGACTATTGAAAATCACTTTTTTTTTTGAAACTCAGAAAGTGCTTAGTAGATTGTGGATAATTAATCGGTTTCATAATGGGTTTAGTATGAACCAATGTTTTCAAAATCAATTTATAAGAACATACCTCATAATTTCCTGAATTAATTTTCTAACTCAAAGTAGATAACTTTTCAGGCATTGCACAGTGTCAACAAGTTGTACTTTTATGTATCTTGTGCCTTTATTAATTTCTTGAAGTTAATTTTGTTTGCTTATATCATAGAGGCTTACTATCCCAAGCCCTTAGACTGCTTCAACCAAACCCTAATAACAGAAGAAGGGATTGCTTGGTTACAAAAACCCAGGTTTGTAGCAGGAGATGGGCGAGAATTGGATGTGAAATGTACATTAAAGGGAAAACTGAAACCAGGAGAATACATTAACTTATGTGAGAGTACAGACCCTGAACTGCAAACTGTTGGATTTTGTTCATACAGGATCATTGTTAAAGGTTAGTGAAGCCCCCTCTCTCAAGGAGGCAACATGTAGAAAAATAAGGTTTAGCTGAATTTTCAATTTTTAAGTGAAATGAAGCAATAAGAATTTTGCATTCAAATATAAAACATTCTTTATGCAAGTTTGTTTCAAGAAAATTATTGATGTTCACATGGAAAAATTTGAATTAAGATAATTCGATATGCATAATTAAAAATGAATTTCAGTTCCTACATGTGACCCTCCACCTCAACCTGAATATGGATACATAGAGTGCAATACTACAGAATCTGACAAGTATCCCATAGGAACTATCTGTTACTACAGTTGTCTGTCAGACTACATCATACCTACAAGCCAATCAAACCTCCATATAACAGTCTGTCTTGCTCTTCTGCAATGGAATATTACAAGTTTCCCAGAGTGCAAAAGTAAGTCTTTCATAATACATGATATGCTCTATTTATAATTAATAAGATTTATATATTTTAATTTTTCATGAAGCTACATATAAGAGACCCCTTCATTTCAGACTAATTGAAAAAAATTATTAAAACACTTTGAAGAATGTCAAAATAATTAACTTGTGTTAAATTGTATTACACAAGCTATATTGTTTATACTGATATACGTTGGTGGCACAGAAATAGGACACAACTACAGAGCAGGAGATATAATCAAGTAATTAGCAGTGATACAATTTTTGTAGAGGTGATAAAGGAAGGCTCATACCTGATTATGAAATGGCTGGGTTATTAACTTCTCTTTTTTTTTTTGGTTTTCACCAATGAAGATTTAAACAGTATTCCACATTTTCAACAGCTGATAGATGGAAATGAGAACAAACAAGATGATTGGATTGATTCTGAACTGGTTAAGAAAAAATTGGAAGGTTTAGAGAACTATAAAGCTCCTGCGCCAGACAATATTTCCCTAAGGGTTTTGAAGGAGGTGAATGATTGAGTATGTGAATCACTTATACTATTTTCTGTCAGTTCTTGAATTGTGGGTAGGTACCAGAGGATTCGAAGTTAGCTAATACAACTCCTCTTTTTAAAGGAGTTGATAAAAATTGTCCCAGTAATTATAGGCTTATTAATCTTACATCAGTTATGGGAAAAGTTTTGGAAAGTCTAATAAAAAATGGTTTGCAAAGCATTTAACAAAGTTTAGAATTTTATTGGATGCTCAGCATGGTTTTAACTAAGGGAAAATTTTGCCTTACAAATATTTGACATTCTTTAGAAATGTTACTGTTATGAATATGAGGGTAAGTTGTGGAATGTTATCTACATTATTAACACTGTTGTTGTAGACATTTATCTATATTGTTCACTGTTGTTGTGAATGTTTATCTACATTAATCAATTGGTTGAATACCATTTTTGTTGGTAATGTCTACAGTATTCCACTTTGGGTCATGGTATTAATGTCTACAATATTTTACACTTTGGGTCATGGTATTTGAGTTTAAGAAAGCAGAGATTTGGTGTATCTGGAGTTTCAGAAAGTATCTGACAAGGTGCCACATAAAAGGACTGTAAAAAAAGTATCTCTGTAGGTGTGGGGGATAAGTTAATTGATTGGATAGACAAGTGGCTGAATGGAAGAAAGCAGAGAAATGTTACAAATGGAGTTCAGTCAAACTAGATTAATATTACAAGTGGTATACCTCGGGGATCAGTCCTAAGAACCTTATTTACATTAATGACAAAGATAAATTACTTAAATTTGTACATGATATTAAGGTCTTTAGTGTTACTAGCTATTAAAAGGATGGTGCTGCTTTACGAAAGGATTTAGATCATTTACTTGGTTTGGCAAATAAATGGCAGATGGGTTTGAATTGTAATAAATGCAAGATAATGCATGTGGGTTATCATAATTTGACTTATAAGTATAATTTGGATGGGAATAACTTAAACAAAGAAGGGTCTTGTTGTGATAGTTTATTGGTCTCTAAAGCCATCCAAGGAGTACTGTTGCTAATGGTAGGTTAAATAGAATTTTATGTTGTATATACAAAACTACTGAATATAAGTTTAAAGAGGTTATAATTTCATTGTACAGGTCACTGGTTAGAACACATTTGGACTGTGTTCAATTGTAGGTTCTTACCTTAGAATGCTGAATTATTAGAGAAGGGTTGCTAGAATGGTGCCTGGGATGGAGGGGTTGCCATATGAAATTGTTTTACCTTGAAAAAAAGAAGAGTTATGAGAGATCCAATTGATATGTTTTAGACTGTAGAGAGAATTAGTAGAGTTGATGCATCATCTTTTTTCATACTTAACAGTGAGAATACTAGGACTAGGGGACACAAATATAAATTCTGGCAGGTTGGGAATTATCTTAAGCTAATAGTTTTATTTTTCTAACAGGATAGTTGGTCTTCATAACAGTTTGCCTTTGGATGTTAGGGAGGCAGTAACTTTAAGGGTTGGCTTTGAAGGGTTTTTTTTTTTTTGTAATGGTTTAATTTAACTGGTGGAAACACTTAGATGGACCAATAGTTCCCTTGTTGTTCCTAAATATTATGTTAACTTATCATAGATAAATTGTATGGCACATGTTATATAATTATTTACCAATATCATTTAACTTGTAGTAAACTGTATGGTGATGATTTCATATTATAAATGTCATTGTCAACCATTTGAGACATTCTGTAATAACTGATTCCTCAAAGTACTCGATTCTACCCTGATTAGTCCCCTGCTAGGACAGCAGTCTTTGTATTTACAACATTAAAATCAAGGATTCAATTCCCTTTGGTGGACACAGGCATATAGCCCAATGTGGTTTTTGCTATAAGGGAAACACATGACTCTGATTAATGTATAGATGTCATTTTTTGTTTACTCATGTAAATATCTGTAAATAATGAATGGCATTGGCACTTCTTACATATGCACATTGAACAATTACTGACTGACTATTAAGGCAACAAATGATATATTTTTTTACTGTGCTGCAAAAACTGTCATTTGCAATGTTTTGTTGTCCATATAGTTCTTCATATCTGAATGACTGAAATATTATACCATCAGATACATCCATATTCGTTTTACAGGTTTGACAAAACGTTTTTATAATGCAGCCCAAATGAAGTAGCACATTTTCATTGCACTTCAAAAATTGTTGTCTGCAAAGTTCTTCAAGTGTGAAATTTTATCATTTAAAAACATTTTGTATGCAAAAGAAAAACTATTTAAAGATAATATTTTTCTGCAGAAAAACTTGCACCATATCCAAAGGAAGGGGCATGCAAAGATGAAATATTTGAGACAAATGATCCCAGTTCAATAACATTAGAGCCTCCAACTTTTGTAAGAGCTCAGGGAGACACTGCCATGGTGAGCTGTTCCTTGACTACTATCTCTAGTTATGGTATCTACAAGAATCTCTGTCGAGCTACAGATCCAGAGTTACAAACTTCTACGTCCTGTACTTATAAGATAGAGGTGAAGCATCTTGAGCAGGGTGATGATGCATTACGTATGTGCTTGTTTTATAAAAACCTTAAAAACACAAGACAAAAGTTTAAAAGATATTTATTGCCAGCATTAGACATTGTATTGCCAACAGATTTAGTATCACATTTCTCTTTTTCATGAGCTCTAAGATGTATGTGTATATAATTTAAGAATATAGTATCAATGACTAAGATATCATAGATTTAACTCAACACTGTTTGGTAATATGATGTCAATTACTGACATGTTATATGTTAAATGAACAGTTTGATGTAAATGATATCATTGCTGTCATAGCTTACATTTAAAAAAAAAAAGTATTAATGTCTACACTTTGGGACATGGTATTAATGTCTGTAGTATTTTACAATTTGGTTCATGGTACTAATGACTCGAATATTCTACAATTTGGTTCATGGTACAAATGACTCGAATATTTTACACATTGGGTCCCAGTATTAACGTCTGCAGTATTCTATGCTTTGGGTCATGGTATTAACGTCTGCAGTATTCTACGCTTTGGGTCGTGGTATTAACGTCTGCAGTATTCTACGCTTTGGGTCGTGGTATTAACGTCTGCAGTATTCTACGCTTTGGGTCGTGGTATTAACATCTGCAGTATTCTACGCTTTGGGTCGTGGTATTAATGTCTGCAGTATTCTACGCTTTGGGTCGTGGTATTAATGTTTACTATATAAGTAGGTAAACTTAAGTAAAGATTTATTGTGGCAGTAAAGTAAACTTAAACTTTTGTGTCCAGGACACAGGTGTGATCCTTTGAATGCACCAGCTAATGGTTACATCCAGTGCCAAACTGTTGAGAAAAAACTCTTGTGTGATATCAAGTGTAAAAGTGGATTCTCCATGCCATCAAACTTCCACTTACTTCAAGAAGGATATGTTGAATGTGATCCATTGCATGGCCTGTGGAATTTCCAGAGGATTTACAGGATTCAAAGATTACCAGATTGCTTAGGTAAGCTTATTAAATTTGGGGTTGCTCCAGATTCATACTGGATTTTTCAAATAACAAAAGATTCACATGACAATGTAATACATACATATATATCTGGAATACCTGAGTATTCTGTTTTATTAATTTCTTTATTAATTTCTACAACCAGTTTTGTGACTTCAAATGTCACTCTTTGTGGTATAGTTTTAATGATAATTTATTGAAAAAAGCATTCAAATACCATCGTTCAACTAAACATTAATAATTTAAATTAAATATTTATACTTGCCAAATGTACAAATACATAATACACTTCATATACAAATTAAATATATTACAATTAAATAAAATTTAAGTTTGTCCATTATACTTTTATTTTTAAAATCTTATTATAGTTACACATTCACTTGTTATTATAGAAATACAATTTATTTCTCATACAATTTCATGTCTCTTGCTTTATAAATAAGTCACAAAACTGGTTTAAGAAATTAATAAAGGAGAAAAAAAAATAGAACAGTCTAATATTCCAGTGTCTTGTTACCTGTGTCCCCAAGTAAATCTTAGTGGTGGTTTTGTTATATATTTATGCTGATGTAGCACTGTCTGATTGGTTGTATGATAGCCACTTAGTTTGCACTGTCAGGTTGTGACTCTGATGGAATTTATTTTTATATAACAAAGTAAAGCAATCCATAACTTTTAGTTTACATACAAATTTTATTTACTGATTCATAAATATGGGAAAATGTTTAGTTAAAGTTAATCTATTAGGCAGATTAAGTGGAAATTTCATGTTTCTTTTAGGGTTTTATGGAAACTATGAAAAACGATGCAGGAAACTAACAATACTGAAACTAAAACAGTTAACGTAGATATCCAAAAATTATGTTAAATAACTGAAGATATAATCTTTACACATGAAATAATAATCCAGTATCCAGTAGAGATCTTTGCTAATGATCTAGTTGTAAATACAGTTTTGAATGTTACCTCTGGTGCACTGCAGGTATTTAACACTGAGTTTTAAAGTATAAACTTTCAAGCTTAAGAGCTGAGCTACCAGAGAGACCTTGATATATGTATGTATCATTTCAGTGTTTATATAATCACTTCCAATATCCTATATAAATATTTTTGAAAAACTAATTTTAAATAATTGTTCTCACAATTGATGTGAGAACATCAATCTCACAAATGATGTTCAATTGAAATGAAATATTCTTTATAAAATTCTTAAACATCGAGTGGAAGTGTTAGTATTTTTTGTGTATTACCATGATTTTATTTAAAATTTCTATTATTGAGAGCTAGCTCCATTTTATATTCATTAACTGAGATAATATTGAAAAAAAAACTTGCTTATTTCTTAAATCATTGGGCTACGTCTATAGTAAATTACATGTTTTAGGCTTTATAATAGTCTAAACTGAATACATTTTTATAGTCAGGGTTTGATAACAACAACAAAAAAAAGAAACAATTTATTCAACTATAACAACACATAGAAATAAACTGAATGCATACCAAAACATAGTTACTGAACACGTTTGGCCAGATATTGGTGTTCATAAACAGTATATCATAAATATAAATAGTTTTTTAAAAAATGGAATCAGAAAAAGAAACAAATTCCAAAAAATACAACAACACAATATTCCAAAATTACTTTTCAGTATAAATCACAATATTGGGTTATAAATGGCAATAACACATTTACATTATCTTTCACTGGCTATCTTGTGATTCTCTCTCTTATTAAAGCTTCTAGCAAGGTATTTATTCACCAAGAAGGTCACGAGAGTACATCTTGTGTGATGATAAATTTACGTGTTCATCTACCACATTAACAACATCTGTACCTCACCACTAGGGAAGTTGATATCAGTTTCATCATACATGCACATATATATAATCAAAGTACAAACAATTAGCTAGAAAGTGTGTTCTCATTTTAATCTAAATAAGAATTTATAGATAAACTAAATGATAGAAGGAAATAAGTGAATTTGTTATCTCATGGCTTAAGTTTATTGAAGTTTTTAAGCAATTATAAAATTATTGTTATGATGTTTATTTGTTTGTTACAAGAAGTGACAGTCATGAAAAAAGTGACACTTGTAGTCTGCTTAACTAGAAAAGACTTTTTAAACTTTGTCACTCATCAAGTAAAGCTGATTGGGTGTTCAGTCTTTGATTTTTTTGTGGATGTTTATTGTAGTTTTATACAGGAGACAGCTTCTTATCTAAAATGTCAGAATTTCTTTCAGTACTTGTTACACTATTCATTGTACAGAGTGTTCGGAAAGTCACTATGCACTTGTATATTTATTAACAGACATGTTTCAATATATAATACAGGAGGTAAATATGAATGACAATTATAAACAATGATGAAAGTGACCCCTGTTGGCATCAATACAGGCTTGGATCCTTCTTATTTTGTTTCTAAACACTGTTATCAGTTGCTGGCTTGAAATAGACTGAATAAAATATGATTACAAAACTGCACAGTGACTTTCCAAACTCCCTATATTTATATTTACTTCTTGAATTTCATAGTCTTAAGAGTGTCTTAAAATATAACTTGGGAGCTGGAATTCTTACATCCAGCTCTCAAACTATTAAATGATTATGACTTAAAATATTTTAAAAATGTTTTAGACATGAGAAAGAGGATGATAGTTCAGGTCAGTTTAAATTTTCCATATTCTCTAGCTGGATTACCACACACAATGATAGAAGGCTCCATAAAGTTCAAGACTGATGTTAGAGACTGCTTAGACTATGAGAATTTGAGTTTGCTTATGGATGTTATCAAAAAAGGGCTATTGGATAGAAATCAGGAGATATGTGGACAAATTGACTGTAACAGATTTATTTTCTCATGTTCAGGAGGTCTTGGTGGAGTTAAGCCAACACTTGAAACTATGTGGACATTTCAGGTTAGCACAAAAGTTTGTTTAGATTCCAATTTAACAGTACAAAGATAGATGTATCAGTAAATTGAAGAACATATTAACTTATAGTTGTAATGATTATGATTACAAAATTAAGAATAAAAAATTGTAAATCAGCTGTAGAAAGCAGTAACAGAACAAGTTCTCAATACATTATTACTTTTGATACGGAGGAACTTCAAAAATCAGATTAGAAATGTGAAGTTATGGATATCAAAGTTGTGTATGTTTCCACAAATTCTTATTTCACATCTATTCATACATACATGTGTGTGTGTGTGTGTTTTTATAGAAAGAAAACTTTTGTGCAGTTAGTCTGATAATATAAAAATAGCTTCCACGTAGTCAGCCTAATGGTGTAAAGACAGCTGCCATGTGATCATTCTAACGGTGTAAAAATAACTTACATGTGGTCATTCTAATGGTGTAAAGATAGCTTACATGTGGCCAACCTAATTGTGTAAATACAGCTTCTATATGGTCAGTAAATTTACTGGATTTTGTAATAAGGTCAAAATATTGACAATTCGTTACTACATCTTTGATAACCATTTGCTACATTGTTTATGGTGTATGTATTATGTGTATGCATTAAATGCATACAGCTGATTTCTTAGCTATTCACAGACAATTACTTACATATCCAATATTGTTATTATAGACATACATGCCAAGGATTGCCAGGTTATGCTCACATTAATGAATAATGATCTTAACCAACATATATTCATACACTTTCATAAAAATATTTTATATTCCAAATATTATACTGTTGCTGGAATACATTCATCTCTTGACTCTTTTCAGTATATGTATATATGTCACATCTACATCGATAGCTTTATCACCTGATTTCATTATAATAAAATATTTATATTAGTAGATACTAACCATCATCAATCACAGTGTTGAATGACCTGAATCTTTCTATCCATAGGCAATAAACGAGCCAGGTACAGCTACTCAGGACAGAAACATTACTGCTCTCATTGAAACAGTACAGTTTGATACCAAAGCCATTATAGTTTCAGATCCAACATTCAAAAATGAGTTTCTCAATTTCAGTGCCATTCTGCTGGAGGAAACATTTACAGACACTCATTTTCATCTTGTCTGTCAAGAAAGGGGCTTTGTTGTGAACATCACCACCAACAGATGTTGTAAGAGTATACTTTTTGTTTTAAAGATACAATTAATTTAGTGAACACCAAAACTACATTGAATTTTTTTTGGTTCTGCAGGATGGTAAGGATGTATAACAAATCATGAAAATGTATTAATGTCGGCATCCTTGTATCAAATGTTTTGTCCTCTAATTTTTCCAGTGATGACTGTTCATTTTTTATTAAAGCTGGTGTCTTACTAATTTAACATATTGGAATAACATAGGGTTTGAATCTTATCTGACCAAAGGAATGAGCATTTCTAGATTGGAATAACAAAACAGACTAAATGTAAGTAGCAAGAATACATGCTAGATATAAAAAAAAATCCACTTTAGAGCTAAATGACTGAAGAAAAAGGACCAAGTTTCCTAATGTCATTCCAAGAAATAATTCAAAAGATAAATGTCCATTACATACATAATATATTATATATACTTCTTATTTTTGGAAAGCTCTTTTACTGACTCTTATATGTATAAGAACTGTAAATCTGACACACTAGACATGACCAACAACTGCTAGATCCTTATACACATACCATAACAGCTGTAGATCTGATGTACTAGACACAACCAATAACTCCTAGATTCTAATAAACACACTATAACAGCTCTTAGTATAATGTACTAGACGCAAAAACTGCTAAGTTCTAATAAACACACCATAACAGTTGTAGATCTGAAGTACTAGACACAACCAACAACTGCTAGGTTCAAAAAAACAAACCATAACAGCTGTTAGTCTCTGGTACTACATAAAACCAACCACTGTTCGATTCTATTAAAGAAATCGTAAAAGTTGTAGATCTGATGTACTGGACACAACCAGCAACTGCTAGATTCTAGTAAACACACCATAAAAGCTCTTAATCTGATGTAGTAGACACAACCAACAATTGCTAGATTCTAATAAACACACTGCAACAGCTGTAGATCTAATGCACTAGACACAACCAACAACTTATTAATTCTAATAAACACACCACAAAAACTGTTAGTCTAATGTACTAGATACAATCAACAACTGCTAGATTCTGATAAACAAATCATAACTGCTGTAGATCTGAAGTACTAGATGCAATCAACAGCTGCTAGATTTTGATAAACACATCATAACAGCTGTTGGTCTGATGTACTAGACACTATCAGTTTGTTTCTAATAAACGTTTTCTTCTGCTAAAATAAAGATACAAACATTAAGTAATTCCATTTTAGCTTCTAACAAACAATTTTGTCTGCTAGAGTAAATAAACTAGTTATTAATGAAGACATATTTTTATACTCTTTTTCTTGCTAGTTTTCATGTAATGAAATGGAACCTTTAATGATTTCAATAGGGGAGTGCCCAACTGGAACTTATGAAGAGGATAATCAGTGTAAAAATTGTCCAGGAAACCATTACCAAGATATGACTGGACAAACCAAATGTAAATCTTGTCCACGTGGAACAATATCATACAGTGGATCCCGCTCTCTAGTAGACTGCAAAGGTGAGTCAAAGTCGACAAAAATTAACAAATGACTTGAATTTGATGATAAATTATTCCAATGGATTACTTATACAAAATGCTACTTATCTTGTCACAATAAATATCTTTTCTACAGTGTGTGTTTATTTTAAATCACAGTTATTGTTAGCTTCTTTTTGACAAATGTTCTTATGAATTATGAGTTGTTTCACATTGTCAGATGATTGCATTAATAATTAACTTCAAACATAGAAATAGTTATTGATACTTCTTAATTATTTTATTTTAATGTAAATCTGTGAATAATAAATAATTTTAAAAATTCTAAAATGATTCAGGCATGGATTAGTGTTGTAGCCTGTGATGTAATTGCTGCTATATGAACACATTTTCATTTAAATACTGTGGTTGAAGAAAACAGATCTTGGTGTTGTGATTGATAAACCTTTTGATTCATCTAAACAGTGTATCATAGCTAGAAATAGGGTTAATAGGATTCTGGGTAGCATCTGGGTAGAAATACTAAATATGAGACAAGAGATATTGTTTTACTGTACAGATAACTTGTAAGGCCCCATTTAGATAATGTGTACAGTTTTGGGATCTATTTCTCAAGAAGGACATTAAATTGTTGGAGAAGGTTCAGAAAAGAGCCACTAGGATGATACCTGTGATGGTGGGATTGTTCAGTGAGGACACACTGAAATATCTAAACTTGTTTACTCTGGAGAGGAGAAGGGTGAAAGAGGATTTGATTGAAGGGTTTAAGAATATTAAGGGTATCAGTGACACATATCCATCAAACCATTTTGTGTTTGCCAGCAAAAACAATAGAACAAGACTTCAAAAATTCCAATTTTGGCAGTATTGGAGTCATTTGCATTTTAGACAG
Organism: Tachypleus tridentatus; assembly: GCF_004210375.1. NCBI lineage: Eukaryota > Metazoa > Arthropoda > Merostomata > Xiphosura > Limulidae > Tachypleus > Tachypleus tridentatus. The sequence continues at coordinate 11,088,264 of NC_134836.1, read as the reverse complement.
TGTTACTTTCCAAATAGGGTGGTTGGCTTTTGAAATGAGCTGCCTCCAAGGGTAATGGAGGCAGAAAATTTAACTGAGTTCAAGACAAAATTTAATGAATACATGAGTAGTTAGAGGTAGTTATAGTCAGAAGCTGGAAGAAACATATTAGATTGGCTAAGAATCTCTTTTTGTCCCTTTAAAATTTTATGAATTTATGAATACATATTATAAAACTAACAGTCAGTGTCAGTATTGGGTGAGAGTAAGTGCATAGACAGTTTATGCTGTTGATCATTTGTCTTCCCTCTTGTTAACAGTCGTATAATTTGGAGATTTGATTTGGTTTTCAGCCCACGTACCACATACAAAGTGATATTACTGTTCCAAAATGCGAATATATTTTCCTCACTATTAAAATTTACAATCATTTAATGAGTTTAAATTATTCTTTCATATTACTAACAAGTGTTACATTTATTTTTCAGTCATGTCTGTCAGTTCTGATCTGGACCTCCCTGAGCTTGTCAGAGACCAGCCATACATAGATGAATGTACACCCAACCCTTGTAAAAATCATGGAACTTGTACTAATGCTCCTAAAGATAGCTATCACTGCCATTGTAAGCGTGGTTATAAAGGTAAGTTCAGTAACGTGCGTTATATTCAGGTTGAGTAATTTAACAGATTTAGTTTAGTAACATCTTGTATTCTTGTTAAATGTTTCAATATTGTTTATAATTGTCCACTGTCTTATGTAATGTATTATGATCCAGTAATACAGCCAAAGTGTTACATTACTGATCTTTTTATTAAATAGTAAATGCTAAGCAATAAGCGACCATCAACTATAACGAAGAAAAATAACTGAAAGTATACAATATGACAAAACGTTTTAGTGGCATGATACACGCACAACTTGATCTGGTTAGCAAGAACAACATATCTTCCTATAACTCGTACATAAAACACATAAAGGCCACATAAAACATATCAAAGTGCAGTAGACATAAATGCAGAATTGAACTGAAAACATGCCAATCTATGAAGAATTCAGAATAATATCAACAAATACTTTCTCAGATTACAGTTTATTGAACACAAAAGTATCATTTATGAACAAAACAGCAAATTCTATTATTAGATCCAAACCCACGTGGTGAATCAGGGAAATTCCCACAAAAATTAATATTGTTGTTTATGATCAAGAGAATTTAAACAGTTGCTTACTGACTTTGGGGCAAATACAGTCATAGTTTGAATACAAAAAAACAGGAAAAATCCAATCCTGAAAGTTTCTCGTATCTGCTTCATTATAATTACAATACTTCTTACAACAGTCTCACATGTATCTGATACAGCATACGGATGCTCATCTCCTTTATACACCCATCGCCAAAGATGCTCACCCTCCCGGCCATGGGGGCATTATAATGTGACGATCAATCCCACTATTCATTGGTAAAAGAGTAGCCCAAGAGTTGGCAGTGGGTGGTGGTGACTAGCTGCCTTCCCTCTAGTCTTACACTGCTAAATTAGGGACGGCTAGCACAGATAACCCTCGAGTAGCTTTGTGCGAAATTAAAAAAACAAACAAAGAATCCTTTATACAATACTATATCACTACACGCAGCATTTGAATCAGTTTACAATCGTGGTCTAACACTCATACATAAAAATACATTCAAAGGATTATATCATTGATTAAACAGTAAGCCATTGAACATTGTTATATTTTCGGATAAAACTGCATATGATGAAATCTGAAAGAAATCCGAAGTTACAACTAGAACTATTTTTCAATGCACAAGATTCTCATTCCACAAAGAAAGGTGATTTGGCTAGGGATGCTTCTAACTAATACAAATTATTATTTGGTGCTGAAGACACATGAAACATTGCATGATACGAAATAGATAAATAGTGCTGAGCAAAACTTTCATCAAAACTTCACATTGTTTCAGTTTAGTAATGTCTTGTATTATAGTTTAATGTGTCAAGTGTCAACACTATTTACTATTTTAGTTTAGTAACATCTTGTGTTATTGTTAAATGTTTCAACATTATTTTAAGTTAGTAACATCTTTTATTATTGTTAAATGTTTCAAAATTGTTTTAGTTTAGTAACATCTTGTGTGATAGTTTAATGTTTCAACCCTATTTTAAGTTAGTAACGTCTTGCATTATTGTTTAATGTTTCAACACTATTTTAGTTTAGTAATATCTTGCATTATTGTTAAATGTTTTTATATTGTTTCAGTTTAATAACATCTTGTATTATAGTTCAGTACTATAATAATTTAATATTCATTTTTCACTCAAAAACAAACAGGCCACTTGTGCCAGTATAGGCAGTTGCAGAAACAATATTTTTGTTTAAATGGTGGAACACTTGTTTTGAAGACACGTTACCAATTTTTAGCAAGATGTTTGTGTCCTCCAGGGTACAGTGGAAGAAGATGTGGAAATGTTAAAGGTAGTTATAGATTTTAAATTTTTCTATTTTCATTACATCATTTTTGGTGGTGTTTATTGTATGTGATCTCTCTTTCTAAACATTAAATAATAAAAATAAGTTACATCCAATCCTGAAACTGATCTAAACTTTTTTCATTAGTTTTCTTTCCTGTTATTTTTCATATTTAATAGTGATAGAATTTTGTTAACTTATTTGATGTAATTATTTTTTAGGCTGCTCCTTAGTCATCTTTCTTTCTATTGCACATAATAAATATTGCTAAATTACAGTAATGGGGGCCCTCGTTATATGTCAGTTTTAAAGACCAGAAAATTATTAATTATAATGAAACAATGTATAAGAAGGAATTTTTCCAAAATAAAAATTATGGAAACTGTGAGGGATAGAATAATAGAAACTGTAAAAGCATAAACATTGCCTATGCAAGGTAAAGCAGAACAATTTTTCTTAAAAAAATAATGAAATATGATATGATATTGAAGAGGGACCATAATTAATGAATGAGTTTTTCCTATTCTTAGCAATCATTAGCCTGGCATGGCCAGGTGGTTAAGCCATTCGACTTGTAATCCAAGGGTTGTGGGTTCGAATCCCTGTCGCACCAAACATGCTCGCCCTTTTAGTCGTGGGGGCGTTATAATGTGACGGTTAATCCCACTATTCATTGGTAAAAGAGCAGCCCAAGAGTTGGTGGTGGGTGGTGATGGCTAGCTGCCTTCCCTCTAGTCTTACACTGCTAAATTAGGGACGGCTAGTGCAGACAGCCTTCGTGTTGCTTTGCACGAAATTCAAAAACAAACAAACAATGCTAGGAGATAGAAGTCAAAGAGCACCTGACCCTCCAGGGTACATATGATACCCAAACCCGAGAGAGAATGCTATATTTATTAGAATAAGAACAAAAATAGACATTCAAAATATACATAAGGGCACAAAATCCTAATCAAATTTATTTAAAGAAAGTGTCCAATTTCAATGTGTTTCATTTTTTTACTGGGCTTTTTCATGCGGTTAAAAGAGAACACCAATTCTACGGCCTTTCCATGAAGTTCATTTTCCCCCTTCATTTTTGCACATAATTTGATAGCGTTAATATAACTTAACACTTGCGATGAAGTAGGAATTTCTATTTCCTCACAATCTTTACCATTTTGTTCATCTTCTGAATCTCTCACACTGTTACCATCTTGCGATTGTATTATAGGTTTTAAATCAGTTTCTATTAAAACATTCTTGTCAATGTTCACAAAACAAATTCTTAATTAAACAAGAATTTATTGATATTTAAAGAAATTATTAATTAAATAAGAAATTAATATTTAATCAAAAACAATTTTACTGCCTTACCCAGGTTCTAATCCTACTTCTTGATAGATGAGGTAGGTGAAAGGCAGTTTTTCTTCTGCATTGTGCAGGTTCTGCCATATAGAGGGCCTTTTTATAAGACAAATCTTTAGAAAATGCTGCAAAATTTTGATATTTCTGGCTTGCACAGGTTTCCATCTCATTAAGTTTCCAGGTTAGACATATTTTACTGTACTATACGACACATAATATACACATTTATAACTGAGTTCAAGAACCTTTAAAAAGCATTTATACCAACCAAACACTTCATTGAAAACCATTTTGAAGCAGCTCTGTACACTGTAATTTTTTTTTCTAATAGAAAACATATTTGTGACATTTTTAACCAATGACTTAAACAGCAAACAATTTTAGTGCAAAAGTTGCAGAATATTAAACAGCATATTAAAAAGATTTTATCACAATCTTTCATTTTTATGTTGTTATCTTCAGGAGTGTATGTGTTGTACTTGATTGAAGAAGATGTTAGAGAAGGATTGGGTGGAAGATGAGAATGTGAGTGTAAGGTCATTAACGTCACTGATATCTGCCATCTTATCTGTATGGAAGACACTGAGTTTCTTGTGTGTTGTTTTATTTAAGTAGAGTCCAAGGTTGATTGCCTTCCTACTTGTAGTTCTGCATTTAAAATTTCATGGTAGCATGCTAAAGAATCTCTAACAGTCTGTACTGCCTTTGCTGATCGATCCAAAAGGGTCATGTTTTCAAATAATATTGATTGAAACTTCAAACATATCTCTTAGCTCCTAGACTGTGAAGCTTCTCTATTGAGTAAAATTGCTACCATTATCACCCATAGTTTCTTCTTCAGAAGTATGTTTGTCTAATTCATGAAGATTTTCATTGCTTAGAAGCATACCAACCATACCTTCAATAGTTCTTCGACATAATTTTCCCTACTTCTTTGAAGCCCACTTCTTTTGCTAATTGCACTACATATATGTGATGTATCATTGAATCCTTCGAGGGAGGCCACTGCAGTAGGATATGTTTTCTTCCCCGCATTGTTCATTAGACGGTTCGAAACTTCATCCCAGGTAGACACAATCAGCAAACAGAATAAGAAATCTCAAACTTTTTTTTCCCGAATTCTTGGACTGTTGGTTTGTCGTTGCAATTAGTTTCACTGATAAGTTTTTGGAGTGTCTTTCTAAAATAATGTCTTGAAGCAGGCAGTGACACCCGGGTTCATTGGCTGCACAAGTGATATCATACTCGGTTGCACTTTTATGGAAAATGATATATTTTATAGCCATCAGTCTCGTTTGGTTACAAGACTATCAAATACCCCTCTTGCCACACTTACACTCACATCCTCTTTGTCGAGATTTGTTAATAGTTCTCTCTTACGTTTAATTATATATTGCCCATAATCAGTATAAAGCGAATGTTTTTATCTATCAAATGACGTATTGTGTAATATTATATTCTAAAGAGTTAAGTGTACGTTTCGTCTGTAATACACGGTTCATTCCAATGAGAAATTTAACGATTGTTTAGATAAATTTGTAACGGCCCTTGTCACATAGCAGAAAGTTATAAAAAGGCTGAGAGTTAGGGAAAATTGTTTGTAAAAGTCTTATACTCTTAACTGAAAGGCTAATAAATTTTGTTAAGATATATTTAAATTTATTTAAATATTTAAATATTTTTTTAAATTTAGATGTTTGTTTGTTTTTTGAATTTCGCACAAAGCTACTCGAGGGCTATCTATGCTAGCCGACCCTACTTTAAAGTGTTAGCCAATTAACACTGTAGTTGGAGTCCCCAGTGTATGGATGTTTAGTCTTAATTAAATAACGCTGTAGTTAGAATCCCAGTGTGTTGATGTTAAAATCTTAATTAATTAACGCTGTAGTTTGCTTGTTTGGTTTTGAACTCCGCACAAAGATACACGAGGGCTCTCTGTGTTAGCTGTCCCTAATTTTGCAGTGTAAGACTAGAGGGAAGGCAGCTAGTCATCACCACCCACCGCCAACTCTTGGGCTACTCTTTTACCAACGAATAGTGGGATTGACCATTACATTATAACGCCCCCACGGCTGAAAAGACGAACATGTTTGGCGCGACGGGGATGCTAACTCGCGACCCTCAGATTACGAGTCGCACGCCATGGTTTGGCCATGCCGGGCCCTTTAAATTTAGAACTATTAAATCTATAAGATTTTAAACGAATACAAATAGGTTACGTGGTCGAACGATTTGACGGCTCTCGTTATCCATTATACGCTAACGTTTTTGAGGACGCAACATAAGATTTCGCTGCACATATGCTGTTCATAGTTTTTTATTCGCTTCAGCTTAAATTCTTTTTTCCATCAATTTTGTAAAAAAAAAAGCCTAACCTTATCATAAACTCTCTCAAACAATACATTATATCTCCTTCCATATTTTAATTTTTTGCTTTGTTTTTATTTTATTAGGAACTTAAGGAGAATAATAATGAAATTTACATTGTGAGTATACTTTGGTTTGGTTGTAATTATGGGAACAGATAAAATAAGTTAATTTGATATAGACTTACAAAACATTATTGGAATATTCCTTTTGTTTAAATATTGTATTTGGCTTAATATCTAAATAAGTTTGTTTTTAATGATTGCATATGTGTGTTATAGATTGTTCTTCCAATTTCACCAAAGGTAAAATTGGAAGGAAAATCCGTTAGGTAGAAGCTTAATGGTTTCCTTGATTTGCCGCCTTACTACCTGGACTACAGTTTAGCTTATTGAAGGCTCATCAGCAAAACTTGGGCTAGCAAATTAAAAAAAATACAGCTAGCATCTTATAACGGTGATTTGTATACAGTATTAATGGATTTATAAGTCCCGTTCAATCAACAATAAAATAATCTAGAGTAATTTAGATATTTGAATAATATTCGAGCTTGTGCCTAAATCTCTTGTAATGATTCATTTATTTTTAGTTAAATTCTTACCACAATTTCTTATATGCATACTTTTGTAGAGTTATTGTGAACTATCCTTTTACCATTTTAATACATTTTTCCATCATAGATTCATTATAGTATCTTTACCTTATATAGGGACCACACAAGATGTTAATAAAAGCCTCAGGGACTGTCTGTACTGTGGCTCTCTCTGTCTGTGTCATCTGGAAAACAGTTAAGGATAAAGACTTGAAAAAGCCATAACTGTGTTAGAGCACTCCATTCTACAAGTCTGTCTCATTCGTCCATATAAATAATCTTTCAAGTGGTCCAACTTACACGAAATAACTTTTACTGAAATACAGAATCAAATTACATTTATTTGTTTTTTCTTGTTGTATTTTTACGTATAAAATATTTTAACAGTTTCGTTTTGTAATTTTGATTTTTTCAATAAAGTTCATGTGCTTCGATTTCACTGTTGTGGAAAATATTATTTTAATAGACGTACCCTAATCTGTTAGTGTGAAATTTATAATAATACCAAATGTTTCTAAAAATGCTGTTTTATCAGAAAACCTTGACTAGTTAGTGAACATAAAACTAAAAGCGACGTACTAAACTCATAGCTACACTTACAAGTATCGGTAAGTATTTCATTAGTTTTGTATAAACAAACATTAATTTCCTTCCCAACACCCAAACTTAGGATATTTACGTTTATCTTCTCTTTTACAACTTTTCTACTTAGTAGGACTTCAAAAACTGACTTATTATCGCTCGCGTACATAGTGGTATTATTATAAAAGTCCTATGTTTGTTGCATATACCATAAGGTAGAATACTTCCTGAGTGGTAAGCCAAAAATACCTGTTATATTTTGAAACTGACACTTAAATGTAGTACAAAATTAGTATTATCACTTCATATATATAACATTATTTTACTTATATTACATAGAGTTTGTAAATAATATACATATATTTTATGAATTGTAAAAGTTTTAGTCGTAAAAAAACATGAACAAGTGTCTGCTTTCTTTGTACGCTATCTGGCTATTATTATGTACTATCTGTTTTCATCTACACGAATTAGTGGTATTAGATAATGTCTGTATTCTCTGTACACAGAATGACTGTATTAGACAGTGTCTGTTTTCTTTTACACAAAATGGTTGTATTACACAGTGTTTTCTTTCTACAGTAACTCTCCGGATTAGATAGTGTCTGTTTTCTTTTTACACAACCTAACTGTATTAGATAGTGTCTGTTTTCTTTTTACACAACCTAACTGTATTAGATAGTGTCTGTTTTCTTTTTACACAAACTAACTGTATTAGATAGTGTCTGTTTTCATTCTATACACATTGATTATAGAAGATTATGTATGTTTTCTTCTACATGAACTGGCTGTATCAGACCGTGTCTGTTTTCTTTCTACGCGAACTAACTACATTAGAGTCTGTTTTATCTCTACACAAACTGGCTGTATTATATAATGTATTCTTTTCTCTCAACAAGAACTGGTTGTGTTAACTTTTGTTTGTTTTCTCTTCCTCTCTTGAAATTGAACTATTTGTTTTTCAGCACAACTTTGTTTCCGCGGTTGTGAAAATCCAGTTTTCAGCGTCATAATCCGACAGACTTTCCACTGTGTCACTGGAGAACAAAAGTATTATTGTTGTTAATTTGTTTGGAATTAAGTAGAAAGCTACACAAGGGACAATCTTTGCTCTGCCCACCACAGGTATCGAAACCCAGTTTCTAGCGGGTAAACATACCGCTGTGCCACTGGAGGACTGTTGTTAGCTGCATCATAAACTTTCTGTACTTAATTTGTAGCATTATAAGCCTTTATATTTACATCTGAACAACCGGCGTGGGAAAAATTAAGCGAAGTAGCTGTATTAGATTAAAAAGTTTCTGTTCCTACACTTAATTTACATATTTCAAAAATAAATAAACGTGAGTTCCAATCTTTTATAGAATGCTCCATTTGTCGGAGGTTTTTAGTCAGTTTCGCGGATTTTCATCTTTGCCTCCATCTCACCCAATAGAACAAGACTGGACTTCTTGTAATAACGGACTTTACACTTTAGATTTTGTGAAAAAAAAACCAACAACAACAACAAATGCTTAAGTTAACCAGCTTTTAAGGTATAACCGCGATGGGTCAGCCATGATCTAATGGTTTGCGTGCTCGAATAATGCATCATAATATTTGTAGTTCGCGAACAGTTATCGCAAAATAAAGATAATACATACGCAGTAGACACAAAGCTGCTAAAAGGCTATCGTCCCATAGTCGTCTCTACTAGACTAGAGAAAATGCAGCCAACATTCAGCACTGCCTTTTAGGCTACTCTTGTTTGATCGAGCAGTGTGATCTGACTGCCATTCTTATAACGAACTTACGACCTCAAAGGGCAAAGCACGTTTTTGTGCCTCAGTAGAGTGCTAACCACGAACTCTTAGGTTCAAAGTCTGAGCACGGTAACCACTAAGCCACACTCGGATCCTCATTGAAAATATACTACATATACAAGAAAAGTATTTATGGTTTTAATATATTAACATCAATACCTAAACATTCCCCTTAATTCTATACGTAAACCTAACGCCAGTTTGTGATATTGCAGGTGAATGACAAGCAATGGCATAAGGTTGACCTCAGCGTCGATCATCAAAAGGTGACGCTTTACGTGGATTGTCATAGGACAACAACATTAACAATGGAACAGCGTGGGCCAGTTGACGTTAATGGAATCACCTTACTTGTACAGTACAAAAAGAAAAAGGGCAGTGTGCCGGTAAGTGACAAAGAATTCGATGATGACCAAAACCAGTATGATATAGATACCCCTTGACTAAAACCAGTATGATATAGATACCCCTTTCTACCGGTTTAAAATAACGATTTTTATATTTTTATATCAATTTCGTAGGTATGGTATATTCATGAAATCACTTAACATTATTATTTTGTAGCTAAATTTACAGTTGATGGTTTGGAGCTGCGACCCCTTGCGGACGGAAAGAGAACTTTGTGCCGAACTACCTGTGAGTATAAAGGGCCAGCTGGGTTTTTTTTTTTTTTTAATTTCGCACAAAGCTACTCGAGGGCTATCTGTGCTAGCGGTCCGTAATTTAGTAGTGTAAGGCTAGAGGGAAGGCAGCTAGTCATCACCACCCACCGCCAACTCTTGGGCTACTCTTTTACCATCGAACAGTGGGATTGACCGTTACATTATAACGCCCCCACTGCTGAAAGGACGAGCTTGTTTAGCGTGACGGGGATGCGAACCCGCGAGACTCAGATTACGAGTCGCACGCCTTAACACGCTTGGCCATGCAGGGCCCAGGGCCAGTTGGTCAATGCGTCATATTAACTGTTTTACGAATGTTTGAAACTCTGTGGAGTCTAAAGAGATGGGGTCACGCGAAGTTACGATTTTTACAACTTATTGTATTTATTGCTGTCAACGTGATATATAAAAATGTATTTGTGGTCATTTCAAAATTTAACAGAAATTCTGAGAATAGTTTTACGTATTCGTAGCGTTGGCAGTCAAGGGTGAAAGTATTGGTTGTAATAGGAAACCATTGATTGTCATGTGAATCTTGTACTGAAGCTCCTTTTTAATGTTTTTCAACGTGAATCTGACATTTTTATATTAAATGATTGACAACAATCGAATAATACCAGTGAACAATGTTCACTTCCATACGATCATATCATTGTGTTTGATGTCCGCTTCTAAAATCACAGAAAATTATCTAATTTAGCAACTGTAGGGGCCAGCTGGTTTCATGGTATAATGATCTTTCCAGAAATTAAAATACTCTCAACATATTTATGGTTTTATAAATCTCGGTGAATATTGTAATTTCGTTTATTCTTGGGTCCATGTCTTCTATAATTCTAGGTAAATAAATGTGTCCTTATTCTCCTAGATCTATAAAGATATTCTGTTTATGTATCATCTTTTTAAAAATGTTCAGGAGATTATATCGAAACAAGCAACACAACATTGTATGTTGTTCACTTTCTTACTGTTCTCTTTCTAAAAATGCTTCAAATCAAAGAGAGTCCAGGTTTCCCATGTGAATCTCCAGCAGGGGTGTAGGACCTGCCAGGATCCTCAGAACATCCCGAATCCCACCTCATCCCGTTTTAGAAAGGGTATTAACACCATAACAGTTATTTTTAATAAACATTAGCGTTATATATATATATGGCACCTATACCACTACCGTGTCAGTCGTATCCCAGCTGAGCTGATGATTGTTTTTGTTTGTTTTTGTAATTTCGCACAAAGCTACTCGAGAGCTATCTGTGCTAGCCGTCCCTAATTTAGCAGTGTAAGACTAGAGGGAAGGCGGCTAGTCATCACCACCCACCGCCAACTCTTGGGTTACTCTTTTACCAACGAAAAGTGGGATTGACCGGAACATTATAACGCCCCCATGGCTGGGAGGACGAGCATGTTTGGCGCGACTCGGGCGCGAACCCGCGACCCTCAGATTACGAAGCGCACGCCTTAACGCGCTAGGCCATGCCGGGCTCCTGGGCTGATGAGTCCTGATAGTCATGAAATATCTCATTGGCAGTGGCTGAGGCAGGTGCAGTGTGGTTGACATGTTATAACATAGTCTCCTTTCCTTTTACTCATGGATTCTTAGAAAAAAACAATTTTGATATCAGTGACGTATTTAGGTAGAGTCTAGAGGGGGGTCAGCCCCAAGGCCCCTGGTCTAAATGGGGGTCCATTGATAATTTTATTCTATGTAAAATTATATGGTATATAGGGACTACAAAAATCGGTAGACTCTGGGCCCAAACAATCGAAAGTCTGTCACTATTTGATACTTAAAGACTGAAGATTCTTTAGTAAAATTCTGAGGTTTTAAACATTTCAAACGATTAAAAGCTAAATAGGCCTAATTTATTCTTGTGAAAAAGGACGTTATTTTTTGAAGTTTGAACATTAATTTCGCATGGAATATTTAAATGACATTTTCATCGTGTCCAATACCAGTATTAGATATTTTTCATATTACTTCATATTTCATAGAAACAAGTAACAAAATACACATATAAACAAAAAAAGCGCAAGACCAAATGAAGCAATATTCAACAAAACTTGTATAAAAAGAAATCAGGAGGCTCGAGGATAAGAGGACATTACAATGTCATACTTGTTTATATTAAACTAGATCCAGGGAACACTGCAATGTCATACCTGTGTATATTAAACTAGATCCAGGGAACACTGCAATGTCATACCTGTGTATATTAAACTAGATCCAGGGAACAATGTGATGTTATACTTGTATATATTAAACTCGATCCAGGGAACACTGCAATGTCATACCTGTGTTTATTAAACTAGATCCAAGGAACAATGTGATGTCATACTTGTATACATTAAACTAGATCCAGGGAACACTGCAATGTCATGCTTGTGTATATTAAGCTAGATCCAGGGGACAGTGTGATATCATACTTGTAAGTATTAAACCAGATTGAGGGAACAGTATGACGTCATACCTGTTGATATATAACAAAATCCGGGAGATAGTGTGATGTAATACTTGTTTATATATAATTAAATCCAGGGAACAGTGCAATGCCATTCTTGCGTATATAAAGCTACAACATTACGAAAAGTTATGCCTTACTCCTAAACATCTGATAGATATTGTACTGAATAAAAATTGTTTGTAATTAAACCTAAAGCTAGACATCGTGCTATTTGTGCTGTGCCTTTCAAGGGTATCGAAACCCGGTTTATAGTTTTATAAACTCGCAGCTGCTCTATTGGAGAGAGGGTGCGGTACGGAACATCTCTTTACTACCTGTTTTAATATAGAGTTATACTTTATTGTTGTGTAGCACTGACTCGGTATATTGTTACTCTAGTGTGTAATACTGACACGACATATTGTTACAATAGTGTGTAACACTGACACGAAAAATTGTTACAAAAGTGTGTAGCACTGGCACGACAAATTGTTACTATAGTATGTAACACTGGCATGACAAATTGTTACTATAGTGTGTAACACTGGCACGACAAATTGTTACTATAGTGTGTAACACTGGCACGACAAATTGTTACTATAGTGTGCAACACTGGCACGACAAATTGTTACTATAGTACGTAACACTGGCACGACAAATTGTTACAATAGTGTGTAACACTGGCACGACAAATTGTTACTATAGTATGTAACACTGACACGACAAATTGTTATTATAGTGTGCAACACTGGCACGACAAATTGTTACTATAGTATGTAACACTGGCACGACAAATTGTTACTATAGTGTGTAACACTGGCACGACAAATTGTTACTATAGTGTGCAACACTGGCACGACAAATTGTTATTATAGTGTGTAACACTGGCACGACAAATTGTTACTATAGTATGTAACACTGGCACGACAAATTGTTATTATAGTATGTAACACTGACACGACAAATTGTTATTATAGTATGTAACACTGGCACGACAAATTGTTATTATAGTGTATAACACTGGCACGACAAATTGTTACTATAGTATGTAACACTGGCACGACAAATTGTTATTATAGTGTATAACACTGGCACGACATATTGTTACTATAGTGTATACTAGTTAGAATATGTTAATGTTTTATCTTACAATTTATTTAGTTTTTGTTTTTGTCCTACAGAAAATTAATGTAAAATGGAACGTACCCAGCTACATGACAAGCAACACATTTCCTTGTGTACGAATATCATAGATTTCAGTGTCAGTATAAAACACTAAACATATTCTGAAGTTATATTACAGTGTTCACAAGATATTTTAAATGACAGATCAACATAATACCATCAATAATTTCTAAATCAAAATATGGTAAAGATATATCTTACACATAGAAACATGTCAAATGTTTCGAAGAAATAAAGGCGTGATTCTATCATGGAAACGAGCAAGATATTTCATAAACTGTCACTATTCGCACCTTATAGATAGTGAAGGTAGTTAAAGAACTTTCCATTAGAAATAACCAAAGTATATAGATATCTGTGGCAGCTAAAGTAAGAAGCTTCCAGTAAACAAGATATTCACACACTACCCAGTCCACACAAGCGAAAAGAGTCGTGTTCACAAGCTTTTCAAAGTGTTTATAGAAAAAATGGAAAAACCAGTTTTTGATAGCTTTACAAGTGGTACCAAACATCTAAAACATGTGAGTATGTTATAACATTGAAAGAAGAATATGTGTCTGTAAACTTTTGGCCAATTTATTACCATCCTGTTGCTACGGGGTATATCACAAAAGTTTATTGAAAGGATTTATAGCATATATAGATTAGAAATATAATAGTGAGTTAAATATCTGGAAATTTGAGAAAAGATACTTAAACAAATCGGGAATCATTATGGCGATTTCTGAAACTCCTTCACTTTCCACTTAACAAACACCTTCACTTCCATTTAACACAAATATTCTACTTCTATTTAACAAACACCTTTTATTCCCATTTAAAAGTTACCTATTTATATAATACAGAAACGAAACTTTGTGAAATAAAGAGGTTCTACATTTGTGATAAGCTACATAAATTAGCATGACGTTTGTTTGTTGATTGTTTCGCATATTAACGTAAAGATACACAAAGTATATCTGAGCTAGCCTTATTTTGAACTAATGAACTAGAGGAAAAGCACTTAACCAACAGTACCCACCGCCATCTCTTGGGTAACTTTAATCAAATAGTGGGGTTTAATCGTCACTCTTATTTGCGCGAATGGAACGGAAACCAATCCTCAAATTCGTCTTCGAGGTATATTGACCACTGATTAATGCCCAGCACGAGGTTATCGGTAATCTATTCTCCAGTCGTCCTCCAAGCGGTACTTTTGTTATATCATTGTAGCTCATGACTTCTTTCAAACGTTTTCTTCTTGAGGCAAAGGCTCTGTGCTCTTGAATTATGCCCACCAGATTAAAAAATGAAATCTTTATTTAAGTATCAAGAGTGTTCATAATATTAGTCTGATCATTTCTATTGTCCAATAATGTGCTACAGTATTGTGCAATATAGAATAGAATTTTAGGTAGTTACACTTCACTTATTGTGAACTGCTTGGTAAGAAGACCTTTTTTTTTTAACTTATTTGTTGCCTTTTAAGCCTAAAAATAAGCCACGGAAATATCAAGAATCCCAAGTGTGCCCACCTGGACTGCCAGGTCCTCCTGGATTTAAAGGAATGAAAGTACTTAAAGTTTGGTGTTTCGTTTGTACTAGAAAAAAATTAATAATACGTACGTACAATTTTAGAGCTGAGGTGATAGCTAGCGTCTGTTAATTACATTTCAATTTACAAAGAATGAAAGCTCTAAAATCCTAAAACTAGATGGCATACTTTATTACAGGTGGCAGCATCTCTTGGTGAATGTAACTGATGTATTTATGTGCAAAGAGTTTCCTGATTTGTAATCAAGCCTTACTCATTAATGGATTTTCTTTATATACAAATATAGAGGGAAACAAAGTAGTGTGGTGTTTATCTTGTACTTTGTTCACATAAACCTTCACAAAATAACATGAGTTCATGAGTTAAATGAGGAACTAGTTTTCAGAACATGATCTCAGCATGGTCAGTTTCCTTCCACAGCTCTTAGGTCAAACCAGAATCTTTACTCACAGTAGTCATGCCATATCAGATTCCTGGCTTATGAAGTAAAATCTCAACAAAATAAATACTTTTACACACAGATGTTCAGTAGAACTACGTTTTTTGTTGCGATGAAACATGAGTTTCTGTTTAAGAGTTCATAGTGATTATTTTGTAATATTTGTTTACTAAAACTGTGAAAAATCATTTGTTAGTTGAAGAAACGTCATTTACTGAAAATATTAACTGGAAAATTTGTGAGTGTAGAGTATTGAGAAAATAGAAATAAAGAATGTAATAATATTTAACAGTACTTACAAGTAATCTTTCTAAATCACCTTACTACATCTCAGAGAGAATTTTTACCGTATTTGCCGTAATGCGCACCCAATATTGAAAGGTAATATTGAAGAAAATTTGCTTTTTTACACATAAGTTGTACAAAATGTATTGATTAGTTTCTGAATATAGTAAACAACTATCAGTGTATTAAGTATTTTTTGAAATCTTCCACTAAAACTTACTTGTCAATTTTATACACCTTATTTAAAAGTTTATACGTGGTAATACACTAAGATAATAATTAATTTAAAAGTTTATACGTGGTAATACACTAAGATAATAATTCATTTAAAAGTTTATACGTGGTAATACACTAAGATATTCCTTCATTTAAAAGTTTATACGTGGTAATACACTAAAATAATAATTCATTTAAAAGTTTATACGTGGTAATACACTAAGATATTCCTTCATTTAAAAGTTTATACGTGGTAATACACTAAGATAATAATTCATTTAAAAGTTTATACGTGGTAATACACTAAGATATTCCTTCATTTAAAAGTTTATACGTGGTAATACACTAAGATATTCCTTCATTTAAAAGATTATACATGGTAATACACTAAGATAATCATTCATTTAAAAGTTTATAATGGTAATACACTAAGATCATCATTAATTTAAAAGTTTATACATCGTAATACACTAAGATAACCATTCATCTTCATCATCTCTAGCACTGTCACTCGCTACCATCGAATTTACTTCCTTGAACCTTTACTGCATCCTTTTCTGATTCCCACATCATATCATCATTCATTCCATCCATTGAATTGGATATACAACATTTTTTGAAACTTTCAATGAAACTCTAATGATTTTCAGTAGGAACTTGTGCAAAATACCTAACAAAAGTGAACGTACTCGAACATATGTCGCAGTCGGTTTTTAGGAAAATACTTGGAAGGAAAAGGTGAACATTATATTCGAGTAAAATCATTAACTGTTTGTTTATACATCTTAGAGATAATTCCAAAAGGTAATATTATTTTCAAAATAAAAATAAATAAATATTTTTGGTCAGTGTTTACAAACTCGCAGATTTGTTATCGTAGTTTCTCAACTTGTTTTATATTTATACAGATCCAGGGTCCTCCTGGATCACCAGGCGAGCCTGGATTACAAGGAATACCAGGGCTTATAGGTCTAAAGGGACAAACCGGAAATCCTGGAGTGCCAGTAAGTATTTAAAAACTTTCATTCTTCTTTTATTTTCTCTATACCCCCAACTTATTTCTAGAAATAGTTTTATATTAAACAATTGTCGATGTAATTTCTATTGCAAGATTACAGTTTCAAGAAATGAGTATAATTTGAATACTAAAAAAAAAAAGTATTTATGGTCCTACTGGATTTCCAAATTTAAGATTTTTTTCTACGTAAACACAACTTGACATCTTTAGAAATTTTACGCATGGGTTTGTTTCTTTTAATTTCGCGCAAAACTACTCGAGGGCTATCTGCGCTATTCGTTCCTAATTTAAGTGTAAGACAAGAGGGAAGGCAGCTAGTCATCACCACCCACCGCCAGCTCTTGGGCTACTCTTTTACCATCGAATAGCGGGATTGACCGTTCATTATAACGCCCCCACGGTTGAAAGGACGAGGATGCGAACCCGCGACCCTCAGATTACGAGTCGAGTGTCTTTACCACCTGACTATGCCGGGCTTTTATAGATTAGTGTAAAATATATTGTATTCGTAGATACAGTTGGAAATCGTTATAAGTAGAGTTAGTGGATTTAACTTACTTTCCAATTAGTGATCCACCATCTGCTGAACAAGAATTGGACTAGGTGGATTATTGACTAGTTATCTGTTGAAATAGTGATTATCTGTCTGATGAATAGAACATGGATGTGTATGTTTTCTTATAGCAACACCACATTGGGCTATCTACTAACATGGATGTAAGTGGATTGT
Organism: Tachypleus tridentatus; assembly: GCF_004210375.1. Lineage (NCBI taxonomy): Eukaryota > Metazoa > Arthropoda > Merostomata > Xiphosura > Limulidae > Tachypleus > Tachypleus tridentatus. Next base: position 11,070,618 of record NC_134836.1, on the reverse strand, counting down.
TTACTAGTTACACAGACCGGAGAAGTTAAACGTCATAAAAGTTGTTTTGGTTTCAATAACTTTTTTTTTCATAATTCAGCAGCAAATTTTGAATTAAATACTGGTTTCTATCTATCACGTAAGGACGTTTTTACAAATCTAAGATAGAAAAAAAATCTTACTTAGATCAAATTATTATTTCGTTTACCACAGTGAACATTTTTTTATTATCATGTATATTATTATGTGGGTTTTAGAACGATCGATAAGACTACTACGTTACAATTGATCTAGAGAAATCTATAGCCAGTGATTGTCAGCATTTTAAGCATAACAAAATATGACCTGATTTCAATTAAAATAATTCACTTATGTAAATGTACATGTGACGTTTTGTGAAAAATCTGTACTTGATGGAGAAAAACGGATATCATTTTCGGATTCAGGGTACAGGAATTACTGTCGAATATATAAACATTTAAAGATATTAAAGCCATCGCAGATCTGTGTTATCTGTCCAAACATCGGTCACCCAGCTGGTGAACAGAATATAGATATAGGTGGATTATTGACTAGTCATCTGTCCAAACATCGGCCACTGAGTTGATGAACGTAATATGAATGTTAAGTGAATGATTGAATAGTTATATCTATTGACATTTTATTACATACCTTTTTCATGCGGTGTAAACAGTATACCTATGACATTTTTATACATCTTAACTAAGACTTTCTGTAAATCTTTGTATTATGTATTGATATGTCTGTTATACACTATTAATTTTCGTCTACAGGAGTTACGATGTTTTATATTTGGGATAATACTTTAAATGGTGCCTTATACAATTCAACAGAAAATAGCTTATTTAAAATTACAACAAAAAGAAAAACTGACATGAGGTAAACATGAATTTTACATATTTTTTACCTTTCTATATATATTTTACGAAAACATTTGATATGTTTTTTATACAATCATTTCTATTGTAAGATTTTTTATGTATATGTTTGCACTGATTATAAGATATATAACGTTGTTTTCTTAGGGTATACCCGGACCTATAGGTCCACTCGGACCAATTGGACCACCAGGAAGATTAGTAAGTGATTTGTTGAAGAAAGATAATATATAGATAGATAGATAGATACAAAAAGAAAGAAAGATAGACTGGTAAAGAGTTCGATAGGGCAATAAGTAAATAGTTATTTTAGAATAGCAGCAGTTGTTACATCAAGAGAAAAGATTTACTGGTGTCAAGTTATTTAAGATGCGTTGATTAATACTGAATTTGTATCAACAGGACTCATCTGGGCTCAAAGGTCAGTTTGGGCCACCTGGACTTTCCGGCTTAAAGGTAAGAACTGTGATTACTTGTAGATATGTTACAAATGTGTAAGGAAAGTAGGTACATTAGTTCATTTCTTTGTGGAGGTGACCTACTTTTAATGAGTAAGTGTATTAGCTCAACATCCAATATTTAAAATCCATGAAAAGTTCCCTTTGTGTATGTTCACCTACTGATTTAATTACTGTTAAAGAGGCCAACATACGCAGATGAATGTAACATGTCTTTCACGCAGTCCCCACATGACCAATTTTCAATTTTGACACCAAATAAATCGTGAGAAACACAGGAAAATAAAAAACTTTCCGTTTACATCTCTGTTTAGGACCCGTAGAAAAGTATCTTTGTACGAAACCCCTTGTGAGTTGGTTAAAATATGACCGAGTAATTGATCCAAACCCATAGACTTATGTTTTTTTGTGAGCTCTGACCCCCTAAAAAAAAAAAAGACTTAAAATGGACAAATCTAACTTTGTGTATGTTATTATGTTGAGTGCACGAAAATTTATATTTGTGACAATTTTCATCTTGATTGCTGTAAATATGATTGCACAGGAGCACAAAATATATAAACTTGGTTGTTTTACTTTTGACCGCATAAACTTATTGTTTTGTTTGTTTGTTTGTTTGTTTTTGAATTTCGCGCAAAGCTAGCTGCCTTCCCTCTAGTCATCACCACCCTCCGCCAACTCTTGGGCTACTCTTTTACCAAAGAATAGTGGGATTGATCATAACATTATAACGCCCCCACGGCTGAAAGGACGAACATGTTTGGTGCGACGGGGATTCGAACTCGCGACCCTCGGATTACGAGTCGAACGCCTTAACACCTGGCCTAAACTTCTTATAAAGACTTAAATAAAAAAGTTTCCTTGGCGTATTGAATCAAAGTATAATCCAAGTAATTTTCAAATCAATTCGTTTCCCTGGTAGGACAATGGTACGTCTTCAGATTTACAACGCTACAATCAGGGGTTCGATTCCTCTAGGTGGACACGGCAGATAGCCCGATGTGGCTTTGCTATAAGAAAATACACACACTCAAATCGATTCGCTGACAAACGAAGAAGTGGCAGTCGATTAAAAAGTATTTAGAACGTGAAGCAGAAAGGAGAAATAACAGAGGAACAGTACAACTGTCTGCGGAAATATAATGATAGGATAAACTGAATCTGTACCTACGCTATTACTTTAGTCATCGACAAGTCCCCCGCTAGTACAGGTGAGAACTACAGATTTACAACGGTAAAATCAGGGATCCGATTCCCCTCGGTGGGCTCAGTAGATAGCCCGATGTGGCTTTGCTTTAAAAAACACATCATTTGACAAAAACTTTAGTTCGTGCCTTTATTCCTAGAGGGAGTTTACTGTTCTATAATTATTGTTTGCTCTTAATCAGAGTACTTTATTATCACAGAATTAACTTGATAATTTTATCATATTCCTTTAAATTAAGATTGTTATATTTTAATAGTAGTGAACAATTCCTGGTCATAGTTTGTTACTTATTTTCAGGGTCGTAAAGGTGAAAAAGGAGAGATTGGAATACCAGGGAAGCCTGGGTTACCTGTAAGTAGAAAAGTCATAAATCTTATTCAGTCCGAACAAAAGTGGTTTCTTCCTGCTGGGTTAGTTCAGTTGGTTAAGGCAACTTTTTATTGTTTTATGGAATTCCAGAGAATGCTGGTGGGGATATCTAATGTTTAGATCCCACATTATATGAAAACTGGGTGAAATTTAAATCGGTAAATAGTGCTCTTTTATCTAAAAATAAAATAAAAAAGGATGCGATAATTATTTATAGTACAGTTGTTGTTTGGTATAAAGCACAAAGCCAAGAAAAGGGCTGTTGGTGCTCTGCCCACCACGGGTATCGAAACTCGGTTTCTAGCAGTATAAGTCTGTAGACATACCGCTCTACCACTGGCAGGCTTAAAGTACAGCAAAAGCGAGGGCATGCTGATGTTTTACAAGTAAAGTTTGAATTAAAAACTTGTATTTATAAACCAAGGGCGTCGAGAGGTAGGTCGGTCCCGGGGAACAGTTATGTCCCGGGCCCTTTTTTGAAGTCTTCATAAATTCGTGGTACATTCATGAGCGTATGAAATTTTTTTTCTGGTGGGCGGAAGCCAAATGTGTTGAGAATTTACATTTTTTGAGGTAAAGTGATTTCCTGCAGTACTGCAATATTTCCTTAAGTATATTAAGAAAATAAGAATGCATTATTCTTTATCCCATATTTCCCAGGGACCCCTAATTGACGCCGGGCTCCAGGACTGTAGCCCCCTTTAACCCCTCTCGTCAGGCCTATTATAAACTTGATAGTTTCTGTGCGTTAAAACTAGGTCCATACCCTAACTGGAACATTACTAACCTCTAAAGCCTGCTGCCCTATAAATTATTTGGAAAGGTGAAGATATACAATTAGGCATAAGGATTGATTGCGTAGAGGAGGGAATTTGTTTGTTTGTAGTTTAGGCACAAAACTACACATTGGGCTATCTGTGATCTGCCCGCCACGGGTTATAAATACTGTGTATACCACTATGCCATTAGGGTGCAGGTGAAGGTGTAATAAGCGTAGTTGTTTCATTTTATAGTCATTAAAATGTGGATTTATGCTCCATACTAAATGTCAAAAAGTAGAATGGTTATTCAAACAACCATAACAAGACACAAATGTTTCCCCACCTTAAAATAATGGACTTGTCTGAAATCACAAAATAATGTTGCTCAGCAGAGAAGAAGCCCTGCTATTGGTCTAGCTGGTAATTACAATTTCTTATTTCGAAAGTTACATTGATTGTGGAATTGTTCTATGATACAGATATGAAAGTAACTAGCGGTACCTGGATTTTCGTAAGAGACTCACTTCCCCCCTAGATCCGTCATGGCCAGGTGGTTTAGAGCGCTTGACCTGTAATCTGAGGGTCGCAAGTTCAAATTACTGTCGCACCTAACATACTCTCTCTTTTAGCTGTGGGGGTGTTATAATGTGATGGTCAATTCCATTATTGGTTGGAAAAAGAATAGCCCAAGAGTTGATGGTGCGTTGTGATTACTAGTTGTCTTCCATCTAGTCTTAGAGTGCTAAGTTAGGGACGGCTAGCGCAGATAGCCATCGTGTAGCTTTGCACGAAATTCAAAATCAAACAAACACTTCCCCCTAATGTAAATTGAAGTGTTTTTCATTCCACCCTCCTAAAAATAGAAATCAGCAATCTTGCAGCTTGGAGTAAATGATTGTCAAACACCTCATATAAACATAAAGAGAACCACAGTGGATCAGGGGCAGGTTTAAGGGTTTGTATTACTGAAATCCACAGTTCGATTCCTGTAGTAGACAGTCCACTATGTGGCCATGCATTAAAATAAAGAAGGATGTCAATATATTTCTTTTATAAATTGTGTTTCGACGACTATCGTGTTTGTTTTGTCCCAGCTGGCCTGATGAGCTCTGGACTGAATTAAACGCGTTGTGAGCAGTAGATGAGGCGAACAATGTAGTTGAAACACTTTTATAATTCATTATTCTAATTCTTTAAGATTCCTAAGAGATTAGATATGAAATATAGTGTTTACATAAATAGACCTAGCATCATGTCTTATGGCACAGCGGTATGTGAGCGAAGTTATACTGCTAGAAACCAGGTTTCGATATCCATGGTAGACAGAGCACAGATAGCCCTTTGTGTAGCGTTGTGCGTACTAACAAACAACAACAATTCATGACAAGTATAATTGATTGTAAACACCATAATATGTATATATATTTTACATATTCTGAATTACCCGTCATTAGATGATAAAAAATCAACAGGTATTAAGAGTGCCCTATTTATATGTTTAAAACTATATATTTTTAAATCGCAGTGGGTAAGCGTATATATATCAAATAGGGATATAGAGCTGAGTAATTTTCCATGATATCAAGCTAGTTTATCATCAGCGTTTGTATACTGTCTGATAGATTGATAATCCCAATACATTTGGGTGTTATTACCATTATCTGTTATGACGTGAATTTAGTAACTAGGACCAACAACTGCAATTCTACCCATACTTATTATATATATATATATATATATGAAGGCTTGATACGTAACATAATTATTGCGTTTCTTTTTAGGGAAGTAAAGGAGCTATAGGACCGAAAGGTCCACCTGGGCGGTCAGGGGATGCAGTTGTGGTGAGTGAAATTTCACATTACATAAAACAAGTAACTTGACAGTTAATCGAAAACTAACAGCCTATAGCACATTGGGAAGCGGAGTAATAGACAGTTTATCAAAATTTTTCAACCAGTGGTACATTTGTTAACTTTGAGGCATGCACACACACACACACACACACACATAATCATATACAATTTTGAAAACCAAACAAAAAATACAATAAGAATACAAAGTAGAAATTAATCATTGTTTAGAAAATTTATCGTATTTAGAAGTATCTCAAAAAGTAGGACCCACAAAGTATTAGGATACGTTGTCTACATAACTTAGAAATACATTTTCTGTAAGAGTTAGGTAAGGATACACCATCTACCAGACTAAAGGGATATACAGTATATTTATTAATGGTTGATATTTATGGACGAATAATTACAAAGTCAAATGTTAAGGTCCACGTGATTTCAAGTAGCCTGGGCTATAGATTAAACTGCATCCTGCTGTGCAAAGAAGAGAAACAGCTAGTATTCAAAGAAAATTATTTACATCCTCAATACTTTTTTCAAGGCTTTATCGTAATGTAGACACACTACTGAGCATGAGAAATAAATATATTTTGTTAGATGCTGCCTGTTTCTCTTCATTACACTTGATCACGTCACTTGTAAGGTTTTCATGATCAACAGTATCAGGTAGTCTACATACAAACGCTAAAAAAATATAGCATTATGTGGGCCAGAATGACAAACATTGAAAATACATCACTAATATACCCATCCTGAATTAATATGTTAACTTCTAATTTATTAAATGGCCTTGTCTGTATTATGTAGTTACCAAGTTATTAAATAGTCTTGTCTGTATTATGTAGTTACCAAGTTATTAAATAGTCTTGTTTGCTGTTACCAAGTTTCTTTTAATGGCCTAGTCTGTATTATATAGTTACCTAGTTATTCATGGCATCATATGTAGTTACCAAGCTAGGTAATAGACTACTCCGTATTATGTAGTTAAATAGCCTTATCTGTAGTTACCAAGTTGTCAGATAGCCTTAAGTGTATTATTCAGTTACCAAGTTATTTAATTGTCTGGTTTGTATTATCTAGTGATTAAACCGTCTTGCCTGTATTATATAGTTACCAAGTTATTAAATGGCCCAATCTGTATTATATAGTTACTAAGTTATCAAATAGCCTTGTTTGTAGTTACCAAGTTATTAGATGGCCTGTTTATGGCTTTGTCTGTATAATGTAGTTACCAAGTTATTAAATAGTCTTGTCTGTATTATGTTGCTACAAAGTTATTAAATGGCCAAATCTGTGTTAAATCTGCTTTGTTCAAAATATGTTTTCACCACCATTTTGTCTATAGGTTGAAGGCCCAATAGGACCATCAGGAAAACCTGGACCTCCAGGAGTTAAAGTAGGGACACCACATTTCATCTTCGCTTTTCTTTGAATTGGAAACAGTCCATAAGTTTTTCCTAAAGTTAAGCATTTCTTTCATAACTGATTCTCCAAAGTCCATACTTATTGCCAAATGTAAACACGATAGTTTACAAAGAATTTTTTTTTTCTATTGTAAAATTATGTTACTACAATACCTTGTTACAAAACTCAGTTTTAACCGATGCAACAGCAGTATCTCATCTAAAAAATCCCAGTCATTAACTGATGTAACAGTAATACCTTATCTAAAAACCTAATCCTTGACTGCCACAAGAGCAATATCTTGTATAAAATTCCAGTCCTTGATTGAAGTGACAGCAATACCTTACATGAAAAACCCTACTTTTTGAGTGATATAAGAGCAATATCTTATATAAAATCCCAGCCTGACTGATTCAACCTGCAATACCTTACATGAAAGATTGATAGTGTGAGATAAAAACAAGTGTATATCCTCCAGATTATTCATCATATATCATTTCCTTAATCTTGAAATTGTTTTCCTGTTCCACTTTATGTTTTATAAAATTCTTGTTCCGTTGACTTTCACTCCATAAATGGCATCTTATACATCAAGCAAGAAATTACTGTATGGTCATGATCTTGTATCCTTGAACCTCAAGTTGTTTCTATTACTTACATGTGCTGTTTATAATATACCATATGGGTCTATTTGGAACTACGTTCTTTGTGCCATTATCATAACATTTACTATAGCCATGGTAGTAGCATGTTTTATTCCATACAGAAACCAACTTCTCAATAATTTAGGATTTGCTTTTCACCATCCTTGAGGGCAAGTTGGATTTTTACTATCTCGGATTTTTGTACATAATAATAACAAGTACTTGGTTGTAAAGTATCCATGATTAGGTGTGAAAAACTATCGAAGTTGATGATATAAACCTCCATCTGAATATAACCAAATATTCAGAAACTGGTCACGTACGCAGACGAAACTACATCATAGATTGTGAATAATTCTTTCCTCGATTGAAGACAGCATCATGGAAATATATCTATATTTGATCGACAGTATCTAAAGATAAAGAACGAAAAATGCAAATTTCGACACAATTTTCAAGAAAACAACAAAAATTAATAGGAACCAACATTGACAGTTTTTTCTCTTACCTGTGCATCTGTTTTTGAAAGTCAAAGATGTGCTCTTCCTCTCATTGCTGAAAGTGACAATCAAGGAACTTTTGTCTTATGAATATTAACATGATGTCAGGAGAGTGAAAATGGCCATTCAGTATAGGTTCTCAATATTTTTCACTTGAGTTTATATTGAAAAGGTAAGAAAAATATCCTTTCTGTAGTTCTTCTAAACCAATATTTTTAAAAACAATAATAAAATCACAGGTATAAACTCGCAATTGACAATTATTTTAATTCTGAAACTTTTGACAACGATAAGCGTATTTTTTTCCATCATTTGTGATAATTTCGAGCTTCATTTCTTGACGACTAAAATAATTTAAGATAAAGTGTCTAACTCTTTCATATTATGTGCTATAGCTGTATAATTCGTACCTTCTTTGTAAACAAAGAATTGACAGAATTCGTCGAATAAATTACAGTTCGGTTCCATGATCTCTTTCGAAAAAAAACAAAAAAAAAACAGTGTGTATTTGACGAATCTTTTATTTTGACACTTACGACAAAAGTATTTACGTGCTGGTAGAAATTATCAAAGATGTCAATTGTTTACTATTCTTTGATTCATGTCTATTTTAATATTTTGCAGATTTACAAAATTTGTTACAACCACTACAAACTAGGGGTTCAACTCTCAAGCCTTCATCATTTTTACAAACATTAAAATAATCAGAAGAATTATGTTTATTTAAATGCTCAAATACGTTGTCGCATTGTGAACAGTAATAACTTTAACCGAGGAAAATTTTCATTGATGTTACAACACTGAAAGACGAGTTTGTACCATAAGTATATTTTTCTTAACTGAAGAACCTCTACATGCTACACGATTGAAATTTTCTGAAAATCCTAAATCTATTTGAAAATTAAGTTGACTTTCAAATCTAGAAACATCTTCTATGCTATTGTATGTTGCGTCTTCTCTGAGCAATGTTAAGACGGGTACTATAGGAAAGGTTATTGTTATTGTTTATAGCAATCACTGATCATTTTTTAAGTCGATGAAAACAAATTTCTCAAATTTAAGTGGTAGTGAATCGATCTTTCTATATGAAAAATTATTCTGAGCTTACTGAAACTTATTCAACTACTGACATTATGTTGGGCACTGTATATAATAACTGTAGGTTAGCTGAGTGACAGAATAAAAATTTACTGTTTTTCAACACTATTTAACAGATTACGTCTGCCAACTTTTAAGTTTCAGAAACACCCAAAAAAGGAATTAACGTATGGTGAACATTAACTGTAAGTATAGTTTAATTTCATTATTATATACTTTGTCTTTAAATAAAGATATTGTCTTACAGTTTTTATTTACAGAACCTCACAGTCTACTTGAATACATTTATTATTCTGTAAAGTGGACATTAATCTTATGTAGAGTTTCATAATTAAATATTCTATATATTTACATAAACATATATTATAGTAACTGACATTTTGGAGTCTCTAATATATTAAGGTAGGACAAACACTGATTTCTGTAATTCATGTTAGCAAAAATCTTTAAAATAATGACTTGATTTATAATTTGATGCACTTTTCTGCATTTCAAATACTGGATTTAAATGTAAGATACTGAAATAGATATCAAGAAATGAAAGTATTACTCAGATTATACGAATACAAAGTCAACTTTACCTTCAAGTGTTTTATATATATCAGTGACCACGTGGCAATATTCTATATTATAACATTCAGGTTTAGCTAGTACTAAAGGCCAAATGGTTTTTCTAAGTTTAACGACTGTCGTATATATTTACTAAACAAAGTTGGAAAGTGTTCTTACACATCACACTCGACAGGCGCTAATCGCATTTCTCTTCTTATTTAAAGGCTGTTTGAAGTATATACGATAACAACATCGATATTTCCACAGTAGTTTGTGTATTGTATAATCACTGTTTCTGTAAGTGTATGACTTTTGTAATTCTTAAAAGTCTCCAAACTCTATACATGGAGAATCTAAAAATTTATGTAATTTAATATTTTATATAACAGTAAAGTTAAACAAAAAAAATCATTTATTATGTTTAGTTGTAAGGTGATAACATTATTTCATAATAATAACTGTCACATTGAAATAATATGTAAGTTTTACTAATGATAGCAGAAACAACAAGTACCCTATAGGACAATGTCTTAAAGAATTTATGAATAGTTGAATAAACTATCATTACACGTAAAACCATCACTTAAATTGAGATTAATATAATTTTAACTTCTTGATATTTTCATTGTAAATGTTTACTGTAGGTTATCTTTTGTACCAGGTAATGCTTTCTGTTAAAATTTTACAAAGAACAATTCATTCTAACTTCTATGGTGGATTTAACATTTGGGAAACATAACAGGAGTTCATCTAATAGATAGTGATGTTGATTTCAGAATTATGACTATTAGCAGGAGAAAAGGTATGCGTGTTCTAATTAAACTATGTTAATGACAACATCCGGAGATAATCCAGGTAACAACTTCCCAAACTCATACACGTAATACCTCAAGTCCTCATTCATTAATGATCTGTAGTCTAATTATTTAGGTTTATGTACACCCATAAAACAAAGAAAGGAAGAAAAAAGAATTTTGTTCATTGGACCAATAACCAATCAGTACTCGCTGTTCGTGTTATTACGTGCCCATGCTTTTCTTATTGGGCAGAACTGTTGTACAGTGTTTTTCTTACTAATTCAGAAAACTGAATGTCGTATCTTAATCACCACACACTATAAAAACGTAATACAGCTATAACACTAAATAAATAACAACGAACATACATATAATTTATTTTGAATTCGTAGGTTGCTATGTATGCAGCCTACACAAACTTTCTATACGGAGTACCTATTGGACGGATGTTTGTCAACTGACAGGTCCATTTGGGTTGAGAAAATATTTTACATAGAAGAGCGAACAACGTTTCGACCTTCTTCGGTCATCGTCAGGTTCACAAAGAAAGAGGTAACTGACCGGAAGCTGACCACCTGTTTGGAAGGGGTTGTGTAACTGAGTGTCGGAATGTATTTTCTCAACCCAAACGAGCCATTTTTGCATATATATTTCTCTACAAGTGGGTTTTCTCGACATCACTGACAGGTCCATTGATATCACTTCGTCTCTGCATTTATACGCTTCTAACGTTAAACTGGTCACGTGATTAGTCTTATTCTTGATAGGTACAAAATTACAGAATGGAATATCGATCATGTCTCGATCATGATTCATAATTAAGTCTGTAGCAGTTTCCACTGCCCGAAACATTTTTTCTCAAGTTCCTTAAGAGAAATTATTCTTCTTGCTCTTCACTAGCACTTTCGTTACACTCTGGACTTTCGTCTTCTTCCTGATATGCCCAATCTTGGTCTAAATTAAGGAGGGTATCATTATCGAGAGCTTGAGAACGTGCATAAATGCACTCTCGAGTATTATCCACTTCCAAAGACTCGAATTCAATACTGTGTCCAATTTTGACGACGTCTTCCAAAACATCCCTAATTTCGGACTCAAAGCCACAGGAATGGCTTGCACAATCAGGCAAAACGTTCTCCCACGCCGCTCTCGTGTTACTCTTGTTAACTTGGAGCTACGCTTCGTTGATGCTTTCGATAGCATTTCTGATGTTGTAATTTTTCTGGAATTCAGTCAGATATAGTGCAGCTTCTCCAGTTGTAGCCTTTATTGCTTGAGAAAAAGTTCGCTTCAAATAGTGAGCTTTAAGCGTCGCAATGACACCTTGATCCTTTTTTTTTTTTTGCAGTAACGTTCAACTGTAGGACAAAAGTAACTTTTAAATCAGTCATCAAACAAAGTTTTCGTAATCCATACTTTTTATTTGATCGCCAAACAACTGGAAGAGTCTTCTTTGCACAGCCGATCAGTGTTCGGGGGGTTTCCACACGATTCACAAGCATGGGTTTTAATTTAAATCGCCAGATGCATTTCCGATTAACAAAAGTGTCAAACAATTTTTTGACGTTTTGTAAACTGGTTGAGGGTTTTTTTTCATTTTTTAATAGAAAAGTTCTAGAAGACAATTTTCCCCATGAGAAACCAGTTTCATCAACATAAAAAATTTGGTTATCTTTGCACCGAACTTTTCCAATAATTTCTATAAATTTAATATGAAATTTTTCAGCAGCATCTTCATCTTCACTTAGACTTATACCTGCAATACGAACATTATGAACCACAGAGCGTTTAAAACAAAATAACCAACCATGGATTGCAAAAAATGTTTTATTAATTGCCCCTTCTCCATTGTTTTCTTCCATTCGTTTTCTTTAAGGGCGTTGAAGACTCAAAGCTTTTGTTTGAATTTACATTTGACCTGAAGATGATCTAGGAAGGTTGAAACGTTGTTCTCTCCTTTTCAATAAAAGTGTTAATACCCATACCCGCCGTTCCGAGATACATTTTTATTTCAAGTGGGCTAATCGTCATCAATAAATGTTTGAAATGTATTTAGGATGTTTTAGAGATTAGGTATATAATATTTGAGATTTTGAAGATGAAGAATTGTTCTCTTAATCCTAACATGAAATACCTTTACATTCAGACTAGTAACAAAACAGACACTATTTTCGCAAACACATTTTAGTAAAAATATTTCATTAAACAATCTGTAATCTTTACTAAAAGTATACCAAATTTTGTAAAAATACATATGCTATATCAAAGGTTGTAGCACAAACACTTAATGTGTGGAAAAGTGTAGACAAACTCGTGTATGTTATACCAAGCCAAGCAGTGAAAGGGTTAACTAAGTTTGTGACCCCAAATTGACCTATATTGTGTCCATTCAATAACTTATATGTTCATCTCTACTAAATATCAAAACTTTCAGTAGTCATCAGGAACCATGTTTTGAGAAAAATACAGAATTTTCAATCAAGTATTTCTCCATGAACATATAGAGTCAAAGTGTTGGCTGCTCGGAGTGCAAAATGATTTTTATGTTAAAATTAGAAAGTACTTCCACTTATCTGACAAAATCTGAAATTTCATTTCAATAACCTCTTAAAATCTCCTAACAAAATTTTAAATGTTTTTATCAGTAAAACATTATATTTTATCTGTCATTTTCTCTACTGTAACTTTATATGAGGTTGTCCCATTTGAGTGACCTTGTGGCTACCAAATAAAAAAATTACATTTTTCTTTCTAGAATAACTTCAGATTGTAACATGAAACATTTCTGTATTCTAAATATCTTGAAATGTACAACAGTATATATCTGTTTATACTTATAGTTTTATTGTCCTTTTGAATCATATTTAACTGATATTCTCACCATAAAATTTGTAATATACTTGGTAAATGTGAAGATCAAATTACTCTACTGAATCACATAAGACTGATTATGTGTTGCTTGCAAGCATACCTCATAAAAATTTCTTATTACTTATTTTATGTACTCTAACCTAAAAAGGTTATAATCAGCTGAGCTCATTGATGTGTTTGCATGGGAATAAAGTTTGAACTTCAAGTGAAAATAGACAATTCTCAATACAGATAACAATTTATCACATTTGATAGATTAAAACCTTCGCTTCCTATCAAATATAAAAATATAGTATTAAACACAGAGAAAATTAACGGCAATTCTGAAAAACAGGATTTGATGGGTCAGTGTGAATGTGGGGTATGATTTCCTATTTTGTAGCACTGTAACTAAATAAAATTGAAAGCTATAAAAATTAGTCTTTGCCTAAATACTGTTAATATCATAAGCAATTTATTTCAAATTTAATATTTCTTGGAGGGATTGTAAATACATTAGAGAAGAGGGATGTCAAGAAGAAAAGTCACAATTCTTGTACTAATGTTGCCTTGTAAAATTAAGGACTGAAACCTGATATGTTACTGAAATTTGGATTATTAACTATGTTTCTATGACAAACTTATTTATATACCATGATAAGAAAGTAGTTCAATTAAATTTAAAATGTAATTCACTAAAACACCACAACATTCACAGAACAAAATTAAACAAGGGTGGAAATATACAGAACAGAAAAGTTAAAGGTCTCTTTCCTAGTATTTAGTCAGGAACTTAATAATAAATCATAATACAAGCAAGTCCTGATATCTGACTTTGGATCTGACTATTCAATAAACACACCTGATAGCCACACACACTTGACATCTTGAAACAGAGATCTCAAATGATGAAAATAACAGAGAAAGAAAATGATTACTTAATAGACATACAATCACAGTATTACATCTTATGCTGTGTTTAAAATATATTTCTCTGTAACTGACTACTTTTCTATCTAGCTCTGAAAGAAAATGAGCAATTTTACTTGACATTGAGGTTAGTCTTACAAAAATGTTTGATAACCTAAAACAAGATATTTCTTTCTCTTCAAAGCTCATACAAATGCAAAAATGACAGCATTTGCAAAACATGAAATGCCAAAGGAAATGAGTGCAGATAACCTTCAAGTAGCTTTGCGCGAAATTCAAAAACAAACCAATGGAAAAGAAACTGTAGGTGCCCAAAACCCTTCAATTGTCTCTCAACTACAGAATTAGCATACAATTTCAAGAAGTTAGGTCATTCTAAAGCTGTGAAAAAAAAATCTTAAGAAAAATATGTGGATGTCTTAGGAATATTAAATAGAGAAATGTACCTTTATTAATTTATAATGTGTGTTTGTTTGTTTAGAATTAAGCACAAAGCTACACAATAGACTATCTGTGCTCTGCTTACCATTTGTATTGAAACCTGGTATTTAGCAGTGTGATTCTGCAGACATACCACTGTTCCATTGGGAGACATGTTTGTGAATTTGTTCAACCAATGTTGAAATAAGTCTACAACATTACTGTAGAGAAACTACAGTAAGTGAAGTCATAAAGGACTTTCTGTAGCATAATGGTAATTATAATAACCCACCAGGAAGACAAACAGGTAAGTACAAGAACCACTGTCAGTCATCTGAAGTTGGCCTTTCTATTCCTGGTTCGGAGCTATGAGCAGGAAGGGTGAGAGCCATTGCAATTGACACAATGTGGGTCCGTTTCACACTCATATGCATCCTGGTCCTTGCCACCACAATGAGCACATGTCAGGGAACTACAACATTATATCTTTGAGTGACTGAACCTCTGACACTGGAAATATTGGAGAGGGTTTGGAATGTACAGCCATACCCTGCAATTTAGATAACCTGCCTTGATGGTGGCAGGTGCACATGGTGATGTAAATGTCAGAATGAGGATATTGGTCAGCAATGTAACTCCATCTTTGCGAATGGAGATACGCCTCACTGCAGTAAACCCCTTGAGTAGAGAAACCAGCGAGAATCTCTGATGTTTCCACCAATATGTCACCAGATCAAAGTTTCCTTACTGACTTTGGAGAGCCAGTAAGTCCCTCCAGTCCCTTCTGAATAAAAAAAGGGGAACATTTGCCCTAAAGGTTTCTCTGAAAGAGAATGTAGGATAACAGGTGGAACAGGTGTTGATGATTGCTCCTCAGAAATATCAAGACGTGGTCATTTACCTATTGACTGTTTTTTCACTATTCTATTTGAACATTTGTTTGGAGTATCCATAAGAAAAAAGGAAATTTTGGTGGTCTCTGACCCCACCCACCATAGAGCCCTATGAGAGATGCACTACAATGTCAAGCAAGGACACTGCAGCAACGCCCGGGTTTCGTGAGCACTATACCCAAACACCAGCATCAGACACAATGCCCACAACACCTTTTGAGAACTTCCAACACAGGTACTTAGTTGACCCTAGCCCAAGGGAGCCATGCAAATGACCTAAGGAGTGGCCACCCCAAGGTCACCTGTATAAAAGAATTCAAAGCTAAGGTGGTGTGTTAGAGTTGGACCCCTCAACTACCAGGATTCTTTCCTCCCCTTCATGGGTTGTCATGCACAGCAAACATGTGAGTAGATGTATAGATCTCAGAGAAGGTAAACTGAAAGAACAGAACCTTCCCTCGGAAGATCCCTCACCAAGTACAGGAATCCACACTGAGGGGAATAAAACATTGACTACAAGTTAAAAAAACAACAACAATGGAGAAGGAAGGCTGATCATAAATATGAATACAGGATACCTGTAGTTTTCACTCCAAAATATATAGAAAAAAAGAGACTTGTATGTAAAAAAGGACAAACATTTACTTAAAACATAAAAAGGCTTGTGTAATGTCTTCTCAAATACTAAAAAATTGTCATAATTTGTGACCAAATACAACTGAATCCAGCATGCATGGAACTGGTCCAACTGACTGACCTGATATTGAAAAATGAGTACTTAATAAAATTCAAAATCTATCATATGTATGTGCATGAAACATAGTAAGCTTTCAGTAAAATATAAAAGTCTTATGCACAAAAAACTAGATGAGTTACAAAGATATGTCTGCAAACTGATGATATCTGTGTGACTTAGATTAACATATCAAAGCACATGTGAAAAATAAGGTTTCTTTTTTGTCATTCTATAATCTCCATATTGTATTTGAACAGCCTTTGAAATGCATAGCTAAAGTTTTTGTAAATACTATCATTTATATTGCATCTGTTACTTACTTTCACCTACCACGAAATGTTTCTAAATCAGTAATAAAGTATAAAATAAACATATATTTAATAATTGACATCAAATACACAGTACTATGTTGAATGGTACTCTCTAAAATGTCAAAAAACATGAGCTTTGACATCTACACATACAAATAGGCCTAATGTGAAAATATTTACAATATCTAAAAATACTATAATAAACTTCTGAGACTGACTTATGTCGATGTCTTTTTAGTGATAACTAAACTTTGCTTTTATTCATTTCCAAAGCTGTTCTCTATTAATAGCTCTTACCCTTTTATGGTCTTGCACCATATGATGAGACTTGAAATGTGTAATAATGAGTCTTCAAATACAAAAACAAACCATAAAAGAAACAAGAGTTGGTTAATTGTATTCTTAATGGATGACAATTTCTTAACAAATAAGAACCTATACTTTGAGATGAGTAAAAAATTCCTGATATATTGATCAGTGTGGAATTTTATTAAGAAACGTGCTTTATTCTGTGGTGCTATTATACCCCCCAGAAATTTACTCATTGAAGAATATACAACTTAACACTGTGAAACAGTAAAGAGAAATAAACAGAATTACAAATTTTGACTGTTTAATATATTCTAATTACATACATCAAAAGTAAAGATTTATAAGAAATTATTTGCAGTGAGAAAAATAACAACAGGAAGTTACTGTGTAAAACACATTGTGTATTTTATCTACCAATTTTTGGGTCACCACAGCAAGTGCTTTGAAGTGAAGGTGATAAAAGAAGTTCATTGCTCACTCAACACAAGACCACCTTGCTTATTTATACTTCAGGAGTTTTTCTTACAGAGTCACAGTCCAGTCATGATAGAAATGTTCTTTTTTTAACAAGGTATAACAAATTAGAAGTACATAAAATGGAAATCTTAAGTAAAATTGCTCACTATTTAAAATTGTGACAGCAATGTAATACTGTGGTTTGACATAACAATACAGTACAGATATAATCCTGTAATGTAATACTGTGGTTTGACATAACAATACAGTACAGATATAATCCTGTAATGTAATACTGTGGTTTGACATAACAATACAGTACAGATATAATCCTGTAATGTAATACTGTGGTTTGACATAACAATACAGTACAGATTTAATCTTCAAAAATCTTATCTAGTCAATATAATTTTTTGTCATATTTCATGTAAGTGTGATTTTACTGACAGAGCTTGTTGAGGAGAACAAGATTCAACATGAAGATACCACAGACAAAAAAGCTGCATAAATCTGAATATCATGTATGGAAACAGAAAAATGTCACGATGTTTGAGAGAAATGTAGCAAGTTAAAGGTGATGAAGTTTGAAGATACAGTCATCTGATCCTCATCTGAATAACAAGTAAAAGCAAACTGTTGGAAATGCTGAACAAAATCATCCAAGTTGAGAAAAAAGTTATAAAAGCAAAAGGTCATAAGCCTTGGCTCTAAGGTAGAAAATGTAGAACAGAGCCAACCACGTTATGAACAATAACAGTAATACTGCATATTATAAAATAACACAAACAGGAAACTAATCTTGCATTATAGTATTTAAAACCCCAATACCAGATCAACTGCATTAACTTCATGTACCCCCCCACCCTTCTAAGAACAAACATTAAAAATGTTAAAATTACTTCAGTAAAGACAAAGTTAACACTTTCCTTAAGATTTAACATGAAATATTAAGGCACATCCTAACACAAAAAAGAAACTAATTTTCTAGTATATGATTTGATTTGCAACACCAATATAAGATCAACTAACAGCTATGATCAGGAAACAGTCAAATTAAAACAAAATTTCAAATATAATTTCACATTATAAAAATATTTTGTGAACATATTTAGCCTAGATTTTATTTATATACACACACATATATTTTTCTTCTTTTAACTGTGAAAGACAGTTAACTTAAGACAGACTTTACATTAGTTTTAGAACTCAATTTTTATTAATTTTATGGGGTTATGAGCAGATGTTAGATATTTTAATGAACTTCTTTCATAATAATTTTGAAATACTAATATCCGATTCAAAACATCAACAACTATTAAAACCACTGTTATAGCAGTTAATATAACATAAGTTATTTCATAACAACCATGTATATACATAAAACAAAAGAAAAGAATCTTAACCTTCATAAGTAACAAACTTCTAAGTCTTAAAATAAATATGAACCAAGGTGTCATTCAATTTACTACTTGTCATTAAATTATAACAGTTCATGGAATTTTGCCTTTCACTTCTAATGCTGGTCAAGGACAAGTACCAAAGAAACAAAGCTAAACATTTTTATCCTTAACTATAGATCATACATGTGAACAAAGATGAGAACAGTTATGTCTAATCAATCCAAAGTAAACTCTAGCTGTTGAAAGTGTCTACAATTTTCAACTTAGAATTAAAATTTAGAAGAATTACTCTAAATTCCCAATGAATTTTTTCTGTAAATTTATGAACAACATTTAGAAACATCTCCTTTGAAAAACTAATTTTTAGAAATTTATTTCCAATACCATATTTTTTTTTCTCTTATACTGCTAGCATCACAACAGTACCAATCAACTCTATCCTTTTCTACTACTTCTGTACTAACTTCCCATGCTAAATTTTTCATTTCCTCTTTATTATTTTTGTGTTTAGTTTTTCTGGCCCTCACCACTGTTTAGTTTTAGTTTAAAATCTCCCTTATAGCTGAGTTAATAGTCTCAAAAAACAAGCCAGCTGCTACAGTATTTAAAAGTAAACCACCCATTCCAAAAGACACTCTCCCTCTGCACTACTCGATGCAAGCCCAGTCAGTCTGCTCACATTTAACCCTAGTGACCTACTTATAACTTCATTTACACAGTTAATTCTTGGTTATATCTTAACAACGAATAATGGTCTTTTTCTTTGAGTATAAATGCCTTTAAAATATAATGCACTTATCTATTATCTCCTCTGACCTACCTTTGCCTATGTCATTAGCCCCTACATACACCATTAAAAAAAACTTCATCTCTGCGAGCCCCTTTTATCTTATCTCCTGTTAGGTCACTATTAGTTATACTCTCCACATGTTCTCCCAATTAGCATGATCTAATTATTTTCTCCTTACTTACCCAACATATTATTCTATCCATGTAGCTTGTCAACAAATCACCCAAAATTCCACATCCTTCTCTGATCCTTTTATTTTCATTCTTTCAACAGTTCACATGCAGAAGCCAAATTCTGAAATTTGTTTGGCAACATAATAGGCTCATTACAACTAAATTCATTATTTTTTACTTTAATACTAATAGCACTCTTTCTATCTTCCTGAAAGTCACTGTCATCTTAAATATCCCTTGCATATAAATAAATTATGCTCCCTCAGAATACTGCTTCCATTTCCCATGATCTACAATTCTTTTTATTGTCTCCAACTTGGCCTGGCATGGCCAAGCGCGTAAGGCGTGTGACTCGTAATCCGAGGGTCGCGGGTTCGTGCCTGTCGCGCTAATATGCTCGCCCTTCCAGCCGGGGGCGTAAATACGGTGCTCGCCCATCCCAGCCGTGGGGACTGTATAATGTGACGGTCAATCCCACTATTCGTTGGTAAAAGAGTAACCCAAGAGTTGGCGGTGGGTGGTGATGACTAGCTGCCTTCCCTCTAGTCTTACACTGCTAAATTAGGGACGGCTAGCACAGATAGCCCTCGAGTAGCTTTGTGCGAAATTCCAAAACAAACAAACGGTCTCCAACTTTTCCGATATAAAAATTCTACATAAAAATCGTGCAGTTTCGTCACAAGTTTTCTCAAGCACAAGTACGTAGCGGCCCGGCATATTCTATGTGCTAAAGTTACTTCGCCTGTACTCTTGAGCGGCTAAAATGTGATTTACCTTATATTATAGCGTCCTTATGGTTGAAAGAACACACACTAGAAAGGATAAATGAGCGAGCATGTTAAGTGACAGGGAGTTTCGAACTTCCGATTTTTGGTTAATATCTATCCAATTATTTTCTTTTAATGACTTGCGGGAAAACACTCATTAAAAAAAGAATAACATACATGTATCATTACCTGAATATTTACTACGACTGTGATTGGACATCTACTAAGTAGAATTCAACCAATAATGATTATATTATAAGAGTATCTTAGCAACGAAAATGTTAGGAAAAGAATTTCAGAAATTTTGTCAAGTACTACGAAGCTTGTTTGTTTGTTTTTGAATTTCGCACAAAGCTACTCGAGAGCTATCTGTGCTAGTCGTCCCTAATTTAGCAGTGTAAGACTAGAGGGAAGACAGCTAGTCATCACCACCCACCGAAGACAGCTAGTCATCACCACCCACCGCCAACTCTTGGGCTACTCTTTTACCAACGAATAGTGGTACATTATACACCCCCATGGCTGGGAGGGCGAGCATGTTTAGCGCGACGCGGGCGCGAACCCTCGACCCTCGGATTACGAGTCGCACGCCTTACGCGACTACGAGTTGGGTGTCTTAACCACATGGCCAAACCGGGCCGTTTTACCATGAATCTGCGACAAGAATAAAACATGCAAATACCGTTTTCTCAACTAAACATAAACAGTCTGTAATAAATACATATGCTGGCCATATGTACACACATCATACAATCCATGTGTAAACTACTCATTAAAAAATAACTACTTAGTATATTTTCCTTTTTAAACTAATATTTTATTCTAATTATACTTTTGTTGTTATTATAATAAAAATACAATTTATTTATGATATAACTTCAAACTTTAACTTACTTTTTGCATATCTATAAGTCTTAATAGCTTCTCACAGTTCCTGGTGGCTGTACGCAACCAGTTTCTTCTACTCCCTCACTACTAGCTATTTAAAAAGATGACAAACGTTAATTGAATGGTTGATATTTTGAAATGAATAATAAATTTACACAATTGGTTGTCTTTGCTCTACCCACAACGGATATTGAACGTTCTCAGTGTAACTATTTCTTGAACAGTGAAAATTACGAAACCGGTAAAAGAAGGAAATAAAAGGCATATAATACAGTATTTTCTTATTCATATCCACATTAAAATCTTTTCGATATATTGAATATTACTTCCAGTAACAAACGGTATATATATGGACTTACAACATTAGAGATCTGGTTTCGATACCCGTCATAGACAGAACGCAGAGAACCCATTGTGTAGCTTTATCTTAACTTTATAGACAGACAAAGGTTTGGTTAGATATATATATTTGTTTCACTAGGATAACAAAAAAAGAATGTCTAAGAACAAGCCTAAAACCTTAAATTACGCCCACGAAATCTCCAAAGAAAAAGGTAAAATATCTTTATTTTTTGTTTGTCTAGTATTAAAAGTACTAGCAAAATCTTTTAAAATTTGTGAAATGTTTTCCTAAAATACTTATTTCATCATATACTTGACCCGAAAAGAAAACCGTTTCTTCCTCCCACTTACCAAAGTTACACCAATTGCAAAACTTCAACAGAAGCATCGAAAGTATGGAATTAAAAAACCAACCTAAGTTCAGTTACTTCTCTTTGCCAGAACAACCATAAAAAGATTTCTCAAGCAATTTCAATTCAAAATTGGGGAAAAGAAATCTGCAAAGAAAATATTTCATATCAAAATACTTAGTTCATATCATGAATTTCCACTTTCTAAAACTAAACTTCTTGTTCCTTTTCAAGCACTAAACAAAATCATGTGACTTAGTCAAAAACGAAACAGTTGGTTTATCTTTACGAAAGCAAACTGAACTTGGGTTTCATTTCAAACTTTTAATTAATCAACCTACTTGTCGCAATAGTGACGATAATTGTATAATTTGTGCAGATTGTGTACCAGTATCATATAAACCAGGATGTAATAAATCAGAGTAGTCTCAAGTGATTTAATGGAGAACAATCGTTACAGTATACATTTCCCTTTTGGATGTTACATCTAAAACATTTAAAGAACCGGTGTAATAGTTTTAAAGGTAAAGCTCATTATCATCAGTTAACAATAATTTTAAATACTTGAAGAAGATGAAAAAAAGTCACGTTTAATTTAATCAAAAATTCAAAATATACTCAGAATATTCAGCTGATAAAAGCGACCAACCATGTAGTTGTAGTAAATAAATATCCTGAGCTCTTGTTAGAATAAAGAAAGACTACATGAGCCTAATATTTCAAGCCACAGTTTCAGAGAACCATAAAAAAAATCCTTGGCATTAGAAAATTGACACATATCTGTACACCTAACCAGATACTTACCAAACCAAAGTTAGTTAAAAAGGATCAAAACGTAGAAAGCAAACCATGATTATTACAGGGCAAACATATTGAAGACAAAGTAAAATCTTGTTCATCATCTTGTTGCGATCCAACAGATATGTTTCTTTAGAAGGATTGGAAACAAATAAAAATATATTGGACTGTATTTTAAGTGAGAATGAGCTATCGTTATCTTATGATAGAATATAAAATAACCTGACAAATTGAACAGACTACACACAGATAAAATAGGACAAAAATCGAATCTCACATCACAGCCAATCAATTCTGCAAACTTAGTGGAATCAACAATTTACAACCAACACCACGATCGGTAATGAATGATTAAAAAAGTGAAATCATTTACATCACTCTTATCCTATAAATGTACATCTCAACGAACATTCGAATTAAACATCACCTTCACGTGCTTTTATTGATTATACTAGGCTAAACATCAAAGTATGGAGTGTGTCCGTCGTGTTGAGTTCCTACACTTCTAACATTTATAAACATTCCCGTACCATGTCTAATAAGCGTATTTCAGATTTTAAAAAAATTACGAAAAGTCTCGACATATCCTTACAAAGAAATGCGTCTGTGTTTCATGATTCGTTAAATCTGTTTACTTTTTGTTATTTCCAATTGTTCCCGGATATCGTTGGCTCTAATACGTCATGGTTAACAGAATATTTTAAATTATGTTTTCTTTCTTTTGTAGTACTCTGCTATGACCAAATTTTCAATATTTTAATGTCTTCTACATACTTAATGTAAACGATATTTAGATCACGTTTTATTTCTCCATTATAGTTTCTTCCATAGAAAAACTCATATTTATAAATTAAGTATTTTCTATTAACCGTATGTTGCTTTTTGTATTACCTAAAATCTGCTTTATCTTTTTTATCGATTAAAATATAGGATAAGATATTTGTTGATTTTCAACACGTTAAACAAAATTACAATTAACCTATAACATAAGGCACAAGAAACATTTCCTCTAATGCTTCAGTAAAGAAGCACTTTAGGCTAACATAACAAAGAGTTGGTAAACAATAATCTATTAACACAATGAAGTGATTTAGTTTGGAGAGAACGTACAACACTTTTCGAAAGAGTATTGGTCTGTCTTCTTCACATATCGTCTTCAGCAAAGCAGTACATGGTTTATATACAAGTTCAAATACAAAAGATACAATAATATATAGTAAAAGAAATGTTTTCACCAAAGCTACACAAGGGCTATCTGCGCAAGCCGTCCTTAATTTAGTAGTGTAAGACTAGAGGGAGCATGAAATGGTATGCCAGTAGAAAGACTAGGGTTATTATAATATAATGTGTGGTTTTGAATGTTAATACAAGCCCTATGTATAAGTTTGGCTAAACCTCTAGATAGTACTACATTTTCTAAGTAGCGCAATTCAGTTCTGAGTCTTCTTTGTGTTTAAAGTATTGTAACAAAATATAATAAGGAGTTTGTGATTCTAGGAATTTCCTCCTAAAACCAAAAAAAATAATCGTTTCCTTCATATCTTACATACATGTATTTAAATATCTGTGTTCGTATAACATGGAATAATTCGTAGTAAAGATATCAGTTAAAAATTTCTTAGAAGTCAAATTGTTAATGAAAACAGCTTTATAATATTTTCTCTTCAGGTTTAAAATCAGACAAAACCAACCATGATGTTACTGAAAAAATAAAATCTTGCCTTTGTCAGGATACCACATTTTTTTCCCCTAGGACAATCAGTGACATCCTCTGTGAGCTCTAAGAGAAATAAGTTCCTCCAGAAGTTGTAACATGAGAAACGCTTAACATTGCAATTTATAATGCCATGATATCAGTAAAACATGTACGTGCCATGAATCACGAGAAAAATTATACAATCTATAGGATACAATACAGTATGAGATACGAACTTGTAAACAAGAAATAAAAATATTTTTAACCTTCATTTTGTTCTTATATGCTCTTGTAACAAAACACGTTAGAAGACTCTTCACCAAACATCTAGTTTATTTATATAGTTCGTGAGTGCAAATCTAACTAAAGGTAAAGGAATGATATGTTTAGTTCATTACTTTCAGTTTAATTCATTATAGGGCAAACAATTCTACTATTCGTTGGTAAAAGAGTAGCCCAAGAGTTGGCGGTGGGTGGTAATGACTAACTGCCTTCCCTCTAGTCTTGCACTGTTAAATTAGGGACGGCTAGCGCAGATAGCCCTTGTGTAGCTTTGTCATATCATCTTTGCCGTCAACATCTTGTAGAGTCGTTTTCACTTATAATTTCTTTTAGGCCCTTAATTCTTGTATTTTTGATTCAAGCAGGCAAACTTGGTAACATATGTTATATGTGACCCTGAAATAACCATAATTCGTTATTCTATTCCACCATATAAATACGTTTAATAATCATTTGACGAACCTCAACTACTGTTTTTCTCTAGACACAATTCCAACCATTTTTAATTCTCAGTAACTTTAGTGTGGATTTTATAGTAACTTGTGATTGAAAGTAGAGAAGAATATATCAACTCCATTACATCTGCTATATCCACTGTTATCGAGGACTTCTGTACAATACCAGTACTCCACAGTTTGACTGGTGCACGACAGATCTAGTAGTTGTTGAAATACTGTTGTCATATTGTCTGAGCAATAACTGTTTTAGAGTGAATCGTGATATTTACCAATTTTATCTAAGTTGTTAATCATTAACACTAAGGTACTGATTTATCAATATAACACTATTCATTTAAATAAATATTGATCTTCTCTCATACAAGTCACTTATGTGTAAATATACTATGGCATATTCATTACAAGTAAGTATTGTTTCTATTCCAGTGACTTTGCCGTGCACAAAAAGTCAATTATCAAACGGATCTGGAACGGTCTCAGGAATGTGTTTAGTTTTCACCATAACTACGAGCCGTTCAAAGAGGAGACGATAAGAGGTATAAAAGATCCTATGGACGAGGAAGAGTCCTCCTGGTGTCACGACTCGTAAGTTTTAGGTTTTTATGATTTAAATAGAATACCGTATTTTCATACTATATATACTCAACGTAATGTATTGCTTTACAAAAACCAAGTTTTAATACATAAATTCTCACCGTGTAAAAGTGGACAAGCCATGGTCTGACTGGATACCGAAATTTTCAATTGATGGGTATTCTATGCTCACAAGGGCTAAATGGCAAATCAGAATCACTTAACATCCCTAAATCTAAACAACTGACTAACCACTCATTGCCATAAGAAACTTTAGCCATTTCTTACAGCCCAATAATGGGACTGACTGTCATTACTATAACGCGAGCAAACCGAAATACTGATTGTATTTATCTGCATTGTGGCTCGTATTTTAGATACAGAGAAACGCAATCCTGCACTCTGAATATCGGCCACTGTCCAAGTAGAATATAATAAGTATAAAATAATGTTAACTTTTAATCTCAGTACAGATCTGTTTGAAGAAAGAGTGATTTTTAGATGTGAAAAATGCAACAGTTTTTAACATGACTCTTGGGTAATCGACGATTTCTAACTTAGAATACATTTTATAGTAAGCATTAAATTGTATTGAGTTTGTATATCATACAGCTTCGTTGGACTTCTTTTGACAACCATATCGTGGTTTTCTTCTTTCTTACTATCATCCGCGTGGCATGACATTAATTAGATGTCTTACCTCTTTAATTCATGCTTGTATAAAAAGAAAACAACAACCTGTGCTTTAACAACATTTATTTTCTCCAAACCATACTCTAGTCGCAACAACACTGAACAGAGCGAAATGTGTGGTCGTGTGATTGATATTCAAGCGGATGAAAAACGTACAGAGGAGGAAGTACAATCAAAGAAGAAACCATACGGATTCTTCATTGCTCAGGGGAGGTTGAAGAACAGGAAAGGTAAGTACCCTCTTGTGTGTATCAGAACAGCGTTTCTTTTATTATTATTATTACAGTAAAAGATGACCTGGAGAGACCACCTGTTTTAACCATTTTCACCACTTTATAGTAGAATGATGTCTCTCTATAACTTAGTTACTAGACACTGAAATGTTGTCACTTTAGGGACGCTTAACATTGCAATTTGTACTGCATGACGTTAGTAAATGGTGCACATGCCATAAATCACGAGAATAATTATACAATCTGTAGGATACAACACAGCATGACGTATGAACTTGAAAAGCTAGAAATAAATATATTTGTTACTATTCATTTTGTTTTCACCTGCTTTTGATACAAATCACGTCAGAGATCCCTTTATGAAACATTTAGATTATTAATGTATTTCGTGAGTGCAAGTTTAAACAAAGATGAAAGGACTATGTGCTCAATATATTATTTTCAGGTTAATTAATTATAGGGGAAACAAAATTATCATGGCGTAAGCCGGCAGAAAATAAGGTGACGGTTAATTTAAAATTAATATAACAACAATTTTGAACTAATGATGATGATGATGCATATTAAAGGTCGATATGATGAAGTTATTAAAGTCAGGATTTACCTACTGTAGAAGTTGCTGTTATTGTATTTTGAATTTAATTATTTAGTCTAGCAGGTTTTGCATTGTAACTGAAACAATTTTATCTTAGCGTTTTTAAATTTCACTTCAATAGTTTTAAGCCGACATGGCCCGGTGGTTAATGCACTAAACTCGTAATTCCAGGGTCGCTAGTGGGGGCGTTATAACTTAGAGTCAATCCCACTATTCGTTGGTAAAAGAGTAGCTCACGAGCTGGCTGTGGGTGGTGATACCTAGCTGCCTTACCTGTTGTCTTACACTGCTAAATTAGGGTCAACTAGCGTAGATAGCCCTCGTGTAGCTTTGCGCGAATTTCAAAAACAAACAAACTTTATTAGTTTTATACTTTGGGCCAAAAGGTTTGAAAAATAAAGTTTGTAAAATAGTTAGGATGAGCATTGTGCAGATAGACCTTTGATAAGATTAAACGCGCACACACACAGAAACCTCACTCAAAGTCACGCATGGAATAACTGCGCATAGCAGTTCTAGGTTTTAAACTGACGAACAAGACGGAAGTTAATTACTGAATAAGACCATTGTCCTTTTCAGCCTGCTACAGTTCCACACCCTACCCACTTAATAGTTTCAATAAGGAAAAGCATAGAAATTATTCAATATGACCTAATATGTTGTCTCCTCACCTGTAGTTAACAGCCAAGTTTATAAGGTAATAAATATGCGAATTGAACACAGTCAATAAGGATCCATTTGCTCAGGGTACGTTGTAACACCAACAGTTAGATAACAAAGCCTGGAAAAAATTGCGTAATCACGCCTTCATAGTTGTAAGTCACTGTTCCGCGTGTCTTTAATTGATTTCTTGTTACTTTAAGGATTTTTTATGTTGTGAAAAAGAGAAGAAGAAGAAAACAAGCGGAAATGCGTTATTATTTTTTGTGCCAAAAATAGTTAAACAATATTCAATATAACTGTTATAATTAATTTGTTAGAAGCACTGAACTGCCAACTGTCGGATCATCAACGAGAAGAAGATAATTTAATAGAAGAAGGATTTCAATTGGTGGCCTGGCATGGCCAAGCGCGTTAAGGCGTGCGTGCGACTCGTAATCTGAGAGTCGCGGGTTCGCATCCCCGTCGCGCCAAACATGCTCGCCCTATCAGCCGTGGGAGCGTTATAATGTGATGCTCAGTCCCACTATTCGTTGGTAAAAGAGTAGCCCAAGAGTTGGCGGTGTGTGGTGATGGTAAGCTGCCTTCCCTCTAGTCTTACACTGCTAAATTAGGGACGGCTAGCACAGATAGCCCTCGAGTAGCTTTGTGCGAAATTATAAAACAAACAAACAAACAAGATTTCAATTGATTAACGCAATCTAAATCTTCAATCATTTTGGTTCCTTATACGGACAACATTTTTTTCAAGATATTTTGTATTCGTGTCTAACCTCACTAACATCGTTGAACAAAGCAAATTAGCTATTCATAGATGAATTTTAGTTTAGTGACAAACGTACTAACATGTAGGAATCACTACAAAGTGTATATTATATATATATTGTTTTAATAGTTCCAGGAGTGTCCGTAACCCTGAAGAAATATCATGAAACATTGGTTTCGCTCTCCTCGATTCTTGATCCGGGTGACGTCATCATAGAATTAAGTGGCGCCACTGTCAGCGTGGGAAACATCACGGAGATCAGTCACAAAATTATAAAAAATAAAAATATATATTTGACAATCATGTGTATATCGGACCAGAAACACAATTGAATATACAGTCATGTGAAAAAGTTAGGACACCCTATGAAAGCCTGTGTATATTTGTAACATTTTTGGATGTAAAGATATTTAATCTGAATTTTAACAATACTGAAAGATAATAGGAATATAACTAAACAATTAAAACTGAGGAAAATACTTTTTAAGAACTTCTGTAAATGTCATGCTACAAAAATGCATATTCGAGCCGAGGAAAAAGTTAGGACACCCTTCCCCTAATGGCTAGTGTTACCCCCTTTGACTGAAATAACTGCAGTAAGAAGCTTTTTGTAGCCATCTACCAGTCTCTCACATCGGTCTGAAGAAAGTTTGCTCCACTCCTCAATGCAGAATTCTGTCGGCTGTGAGATGTTTGAGGAGTTTCTTGCATGTACAACCCGTTTCAAGTCACCCCACAACATCTCAATGGGATTAAGATCTGGGCTTTGACTCGGCCATCCCAGGACTCTCCATTTCTTAGTTTTCAGCCAGTTCTTAGTAGATTTACTGGTATGTTTTGGGTCATTGTTGTGTTGCAGGGTCCAGTTCCGCTTCAGCTTTAATTTTCTTACAGATGGTCTCACATGATCCTCAAACACCCTCTGATACACAGTAGAATTCATAGTGGATTCTGTTATTGTGAGCTACCTAGGTCCTGCTGCAGCAAAATAGCCCCAAACCATGACACTTCCACCTCCATGCTTTACAGTTGGCATGAGGTTCTTTTCCTGGAATGCTGTATTTGATTTACGCCAAACATGTCCTCTGTTCTGGTGTCTAAATAATTCAATTTTGGACTCATCTGTCCAAAGAACATTATTCCGGAAGTCCTGGTCTTTGTCTACATTCTCTCTGGCAAACTTCAGCTTGGCCTTGATGTTTCTCTTAGAGAGCAAAGGTTTCCTCCTTGCACACCTCCCATGCAAGTTAAACTTGTGCAGTCTCTTTCTGATTGTAGAGGCATGCACTTTCACATCAACAGTAGCCAGAGCCTGCTGTAGGTCTCGTGATGACATGTTAGGGTTTTTGGAGACCTCTTTTAGCATCTTGCGGTCTGCTCTCGGGGTGAACTTGCTTGGATGACCAGACCTGGGCATGTTGACAGTTGTTTTGAAAACCCTCCACTTGTTGACTATTTTCCGGACAGTGGAATGGCTAATTTTAAACTCTTTTTAAATCAGAGACTGGTAGATGGCTACAAGAAGGGGGTAACGCTAGTTATTAGGGGGTAGGGTGTCCTAACTTTTTTCTCAGTTCGAATATGCATTTTTGTAGCATGACACTTACAAAAGATCTTGAAAGGTCTTTTCTTCAGTTTTAATTGTTTATCTATATTCCAATAATCTCTCAGTATTTCTAAAATTGAGATTAAATATCTGTATATCCAAAAATGTTACAATATACACAGGCTTTTATAGGGTGTCCTAACCTTTTTATATAACTGTATGCAAAATTACTTCAAATGGCATTTTCATTAAAATTGTAATTATCTGTGTATTTATTTATGTTACATTTCGTGTTTAATATTATAAAATAATAAATTAAGAAAAGTTTAAATTCTATTCCTTATTGTGTTAAATCTATTGCAAAAAAATTGTATTGGATTTTATTAGTAAAAAGATGAAATTACACCAACAGAATCAAGACAGACTAGCTACAGAGGAATCAATCTGGATAGAGATATAACTTATGAGGAAAGCTTCACTAAATATAACAGTTTTTCAGCCCTGATGGACAGTTTGATTACAAAATGTAAATATCTTTATATGTGTAAAAACGTCTGGTATGGGTAGAGAAAGCACTATGTTCATATCTGTACCCATACCTGTCGTTTTTACATATATATTTTTCTCTACAAGTGGGATTTCTCGTCATCACGGATTGTAACTGTCTTTAGATACTTGGTTCAGGTGTCACTAGAATGCATTTATATCGTTGTACAGTTATATTCTTTCCTATTTAGCATCATTATGTGCTAAATTTATATGTCTTGCTTCTGTCACCAGACGAAGTGTTACCAGATTGCTATGACTGGTGACAAAAATGTCATTGTTCCACAAAGTCGGGTTAGTACATATTTGATCAATATAAATATAATTAATAAATTCAGTTTAAATTAGTAATTTACCAGTTAATTAACTTTCTTTACCATTCAATTAAACCATCATAGAAAAGGATGACACTGTAGAATAATTAAAACTCGCTCTTTGATATTAAATTAACTCAATAATGATTTTCGGTAACATGATTACAATGAAATAATCAGGACATATTTCTTTTTAACAATTTATTAATTTTCTAACAACATAGATTTTTCAATATGACATGCACACAATGACACGTTTTGTAACATAACATTTTCGAAAACATTAGTCAATCTCGGTTGTGTCATCGTCTAAACTAAATTAGAATAATTTAAAAAGAATTACAACCAGTTGTTATCATTCATATACTTATCAAACGTTTTGTTTAAACTTTCATTTACTTCTTCTACAACATCTGAAGATAATCCATCCCAAAGGCCAACCAACCTCTTAAATAATTGAAACTGCTTTAGCTAAAAATGACTCCTACCCTTCTATAAGTTATACCTGTGTCCCTCAGTTCTTCTATTTTCATTGGCAAATATAGAAACAACTATTATACATCAGCACAATAACAACCTTACTTTCAATCTCAAACAGTTTCATCAGACCAATACAACTCTTGTTTCATGTAGAGAAAACAGTTTGATAAATTTCAGCATCTCCACATATGACAAAACAACATTTTCTTTTCTTTTAATGTACTTTTTAAATCTACAGAAAATCTCTTAAACTCTGTGTGACTCAACCTGTTTATTATTTCCTAACAGCTACCCTTTTCATTCTATAAGGAATATGTTTACCTTGAATATTGAAAACTTTACCTTTAAAAGTTTACACATTTAATCAGTGTCGCCAAATACCTCAGATGACCAATTCAGAACAGATTATTCTTGTTCCATCCTTTCAATTTTTATTTTAAATTATGACCCAAATATCGCTGTTATTTACCTCTATTTACAACAAAACATTGCATCTAATGGACCACTTATCATATCCATCCAGATGTTCTACAATTTTCATAATCATTTCTGTATTTGAAATTAAGAATAAATTTAACATAACATTGTTTTAATAGATTCATTGACTAATTGCTTAAGAAGCTCAGCAGTTTACAAAAGCATTTCTCCTTCATGGTTTGACTTTAATATTACCCAATATATATGTTACATTATGATTTCATTAAGAGCTGAAATCTTAATCTGATTGTAAAGATTCTCACCAATTTCATCAGTACTATTGTGGTTTTTAAGAAATTCCCACTAAAAGGCCTTTCCTTTTATATCCACTAATAACGACCCAAATGGATTCTATCTACAAACTAATATCCTTAATGTGACCAGAGTGTAACCCATACTTTACATATAAACCCATTCTTCTCTTCTCTCTTTAATATTCCATTCACTTTCAATAGCCAAAAATTCTCTTTTTAGAAATATTCTGTATCAAAAACATTTACTTTTAACCAGTTATTCCCATTATTTCAAAATCCTCTATTCCTACCAGTGACATAAAGTCATCTATTTTATTTGTTTTATATTTCGAGTATTATAATAATAACAATTAAGCTTATTAGTAATTATAATTCCTATTTCCTATAATAAACATGCGTCTCCCTTTTATTTTATTTCAATTTAAATTCTTCTTGTCCTCATAACTATCTAGTTCATTTTTAAATAATCTCTTAAAGCCGAGTAAGTACACTTAGTCAGCTCCTATCCTATTGAAATGTAACCATCTAGTCAATGTGTTCATCCTTACGTACAGATTTCAGCCTAGCACTTAGCCCTAGTGACCTATTTATAACTTCATCTCACAGTTAGTTTTGCAGAGTATCCCTGACAAAATTACTTCATGGCTTTTTTTTCTTCAAATTATTTTATGAACTCACGACACTTCTGATAATTCTCTATATTAAATTTTCTGCTTTGTTAGTTACATCTGTACTTTGAGGTAATATAATCTTTTTCCTCCCTATTCACAACATTGGTTATTGTCCCCCTCTTTGTAATATTCACCTATAGCTGACAGCCTACTTATCTTCCACGTCTTTTTCTGACCCTTTGGTTTTCCTTCCATCCAATATTTCGTATTACTAAAAACAATATACACAGTTGTAATGTACACATTTGATTTATCCATTCTTCCTTCCTTCATGAACTGCTGCAATGGCGGAAAACGAAGAATTTATATAAGACATTGAAAAAAAGAAAAACAAACCACAATTAAACCTTTCAGTAAACGTGCAACAATTACATTCACATCAGAATATGTAATTCAGTAACGTGTGTGACTCCCACATGCTGCAATAATGTCCGTTAGATGGCGTAGCATACTCTCAATTAACTTTACGAGTCTTTGATTTGGAATTCTGATGCACTCTTCAGTCAGTGCTTGGTGTAACTGCTGTAGGGTTGTAGGGGATTTGTTCCTCTTCCTGACTGTTCGGCCAAGATCATCCCAAAGATGCTCTATCGGGTTGGTATCTGGGCTTACAGGTGGTTGCTCAAGGACCAA
The DNA here is from genome assembly GCF_004210375.1 of Tachypleus tridentatus. NCBI lineage: Eukaryota > Metazoa > Arthropoda > Merostomata > Xiphosura > Limulidae > Tachypleus > Tachypleus tridentatus. The sequence goes on along the minus strand of NC_134836.1, from coordinate 11,036,807 downwards.
CGCACCACGTTGTTGCAAGGATTTTTGCACATTGCGAGCAGTATGACCCTGTGCATTGTCCTGGAAAATACCCTGACAGGAAGTGGTGATCCAAGATATCCTGATACACAACACCAGTGACGTTTTGAACCGGAATGACCAATTGGCTGATAGCTGTAGAACAGAATACACTCCAGACCTACACTGAACCTCCGGCTCCTGCGACGTTGGGTTGAACATTTTCTTCATTCAGCTGTTCTCCAGGAAGCCTGCGCACTCGTATCCGTCCATCAGTGGGGTATAGCAGAAAATTGGATCCGTCAGCAAAAACTACATAATTCCAGTGTGTGATCGTCAGATTACGGTGTCGCTGAGCCCACTGCAGTCTGTTGTTGCGATGTCTAACTATCAGTTTAGATTTTTTGCTTTGTGTCCAGCTTGCACTAGCCGTCGATTAAGCGTCTGGCGTGAAATTCAGATCGGTTGTTGCGCACGAAACACAGAGTCAATAGACATGGAGGACATCGTACGGTTTCGACGAGCAATGGTGAGAATCCGGCAATCATCACGTGCTGTAGTGGCACGTGGACGACCCGTAGGTCTGCTAGGATTTACACTTTCTGTTAGAGCTCTTCTGAGAACTCTGTTGACGGTCTGCCTGGATACACCAAGTCGTCTTGCAATATCACCTTGTTTCAACCCAGTGTTGTTGTAGGTGACCATCTGAGTTCTCAAATCTACGTTAGTAGGACCTAGCATAATGTTTAGAATATTTACAGAGTTGAAAACGCGTCACTAACAGGTAGGGTACGAAAATAACGCAAACGCAAACTAACGTGGTAGGGGTTTAGTTTAGAGAGAGAGAAATCGTAAGAATTCTCTCTCCAACTGGGGTGTTCAGGAACGTTGTGGTTCCTCTTCGTCCCCTTTCGTGAAAGGTTATTAGGTTTAGTTTTATTTATTTATTTATTAAATAATTTTTTACTCTTTTTTGGGTGAAGGAGGTCACTCTTAATGTTATCGTTGACCGAGGCAAAGGTACGAAAGTAACACCAAGATCCCTGGCTTTTATACCTCACCCCAGACACTGCGTTTGGGACAATTCTCAGAACACTCCAATGTTCAAGGGATTAAACCGACTCAAAATGAACTCCAGTAATGCAGGGTAATAGATAAATAAAACTTGAAAGTTTAAGGACAATACACAAAGTGAATTTAATTTTAAAATTATACAAATAACCAAAAATCGCATTTTCGAACATGTAACAACCTTTTTGAGCAAGTGTGTATTTTAAAATATTTATATGCAGTTGAAAAGCAGTATTTGAATGTTTTCCTGTTAAAGATTCTCAGTAAGACTATTTCCTAAACAGTGACTTTTGAAATTACGAAACCAGTAAAATACATCAATAAAGAAACAGCATATCTGCGAACTTACAACGTTAGAAACCTGATTTCGATACCCGTGACAGGTAGATCGCAGATAACCGTTTGTGTAGCTTTGGCTTAACTACAAATAATCAATGAAACAGAGTTTTGGTTACATTTGTATATATATTTGTTTCATCAGAATACCACAAAACCAATGACTTCGAACCAACCTGAAAGCCTTGAAATGTCCATAAACTCTCTAAAGAAAAATGTAAAATATCTCTATTTTTCCTTTCCTTGTTAAAACTAGTTGTAAAATCTTTAAAGTTCCAGTGAAAATCTTTCTAGAATGTTTATTTTATTTGTAGACCCAAGAACAAAACCTCTTCCTCCCCACTTTCCAAATTAACACAGTTGTAGATCTTCAGTGGAAACATCGAAAGTATAGAATTAAAATTTCATTTACTTTTCTTCGCTAAAATAACCACAGAAATGTTTTTTAAGCAATTTGTATTCAAAAATGGAGAAAATAAATTTGGAAAGAAAACATATCTTATCAATACACGCAAAACTTCCACTTTTTAAAACTTAATCTCCTGCTCGTAAACCTAATATATACTCGGAATATTCATCTGATAAAAACGATCAATCACTTAATCTTGTAGAGTTAGTAAACACACGTCCTGAACACTTTTCTTATTAGAGCAAATTAAGACCAAATGCGTCTGATATTTCAAGCCACAGTTATGTATGACCATCAGAAAATCCCAAGCAGCAGAAAACTAACTCATATCTTATATTCGGTAGATCTAACAAGGCTCTTGTCAAACTGAAGCTAGTTAAAAAGGGTCAAAATATAGTGTAAAACATGTTTCTTATAGGCCAAAAATATTAAAGACGAAAGGAAAATCTAGTTCAGAATATCGTTGCGATCTAGCAGATGTGTTTCATTAGAAGAGTTTAAACTAAATTACTTAACTATATTTTGATTGAGCATGAGCTACCATCAACTTCTGATGGACTACGAAATGACCTGTCTACTGGAATAGACAACACACATAACAAATAGATCAAAAATCGAATGTCACATTACAGTAAGTCAGTTCCGCAGATGTAGTTGATTACCGGTTTACAGCATTAGTATCCAGTAAAGTTGGATTGAAGAAAAGTAAAAATCATCAGACAAATAATTTACTTCAATCTTTTTAAAATACATACATACCAAGGAACATTCAAACTGGGAATCACATTCACGTGTTTCTAATGATTATCTGAGGTTAAAGACAAAATGAGGGAATGTAAATACCATGTTGAGTTCTTACACGTCTAACATTTATTAACATTCCCTTAACATGTCTAATAAGTCTATCACAGATGAAACAAAAGTTTATGAGAAGTCTCAACACATTCTGACAAGGAAATATGCTGGATCTTCATCTTCTATTCCAAAATTCATTATATTTGTTAACTCGTTGTATTTTACAATGGTTCACAAATATCATAGGCTCTAATACTTCATGGTTAAGCCAACAATGACAACTTTTATCCATAATATTTTATGTTTTTCTTCATACTTTTCATAATTTTATTCATATATATATGTGTGTGTGTGAGTGCGTTGTTTCATTTTTTAGTACGAGTTATTTAGGATTAGATAAAAACGTGTTTATTTAATGTCACTGCTCAAGATATTAAAGAGACTAATGATTTCATGAGGATATTTTGGCGTGAATAGGATGTCGGCAGAAGACTAGAGTTAGTATAGTAGGCTCTGAACTTCAATAAAAGCCCCATCTATGATCTTTGGACTAAACCAAAATGTAATTGTTCACTTCACCTCTTATATACGTATATATAAATATATTTGTGTGTGAATAACATGGAATAATTCGAAAACATATTAGTTAGAAGCTTCCCAAAACCACGTTATTAAAGAAAACCCTTTTACAATATTTCTTCTCCAGGTGAAATATTATCAGACAAAACCAAGCACGTGGGAACAACTCATCATGATGTTACGGAAAACATAAAATCTAGCGTTTCATCTCTTCCTAGTACAATCAGTAAATCATCTATCAAAGGTAAGACAAATAACGTGATGTACAAGACCACCCAGTTCCTCCAGATGTTTTTATAACTCAAATTTATGTATTTTGAAGTAAATCCTGACTCTTAGCTTTAGTGGTTGTTAGGGCACTCTGCTTGTAGTCTGCGGGACGTACATACGTAAATTGTCACACCAAATATACTCACCCTTTTTGCCATGGAGGGATGTTATAATATGCGAACAATCTCATTATTTGTTGATAAAGGTGTAACCCAATTGTTCACGTTGGGTGGTGTTGACCAGATGCTTTCTCTCTAGTTTAAAACTGCTAAATGAAGAACGGTTAATGCAGACAGCTCACATGCAGCGTTGCGCAAAATTCAAAACAAACCAAGCATTTAAAACGTTACTAACTCTAGCGAAGTATTCAATAAATATTTTAAAATTATAAAGACGTTTTTAAATATCTTCTAAATGAAACTGGACTCAAACGGCTTGAGAACAATGTGTAACAGTTTATGTATATTATATATCGCTGCTTTTAGTTGTTTATTTAAATAAATATATATATATATCTTCTTTTATCAGATTCATTTTGTGTAAATGTACAATGACAAATTCATTATTTGTAATTATTGCTTTTATTACAATGACCTGAACAAAGAATCGATCTCATGAAAAAGTCACTGAAGAAGCAGCTCCAGGTCTTTAGAAGATCTGCCAAGAACGCTGTACAAGACACTTCTAGCAGAGAACATGTTGATTTGCCTGCTAAAGAAGAAAGACAGCAAAATCCGTGCAGGTCAAGAAAATCACATAATTTTATTAAAAGGCTGAGGATTCCCACGTGCTTCAGAAGAACAAAATGAAATACTGACAACCAGACGGACTTTGTACGTCACGACTCGTAAGTACCAGGTTTTTATGATTTAAGTTGGATATCGAATTTTCATACAGCATATACTGAACATAATGTATTACATTACAAGAAACAAGTTGTAATACATAAATTGTAATTGTAAAAAGATGGTCAGGACATGGTCTGACTGGCTTTTTCGCTACTTAAAAATATACATTTCTGTCTATACTTATATATCTATATAATCATTTCTCATGGTGAACATTTTAGACAAAGGTTAAGCACTAAAGCTTTCGGAATAAGTGACTTTGCAGAGAACGTTGTGTGCCTTTTGAATATTTTTCTCATACAAGTGATAGTCATACTGACTATTTAGCTGTATTTTACCTGGTGAAATGACGATAATTTGTTTGTGGCCAAGTTTATAATTGAAAGAGTTCTTTATACAACAGTCATTATCTGATCCACAAAGTGGCCTCAGTATTATTAACATGGTCTTTTTCGAGGCACTAGTGATAAAAAAGAGCTACTAATGATACCAAATGTCTAAAGGAAAATTAACTTGAACTTCCAGTAAATATTTAGTAGGTGGTTTTTGTTTTAAAATATAATACATTTAAACACAAATACTGTCTGGTTAAAAACTGAGAGATCATAATTTTCTAAAACATTCTGGAATTCTGTTAATATATTAATACCGATATTTTTAATTGGTGGGCATCCTGTCCTCACGAGAACTAAATGAGAAGCCAAAATCATCTCATCGTTCCTAATTTTAAACTGACCAACCACTCAGAAGCACCCTCTGAAATAAGATAACTTATTCAAGCCTAGGGTCGGAATTGACTGTCATCTGTATAACGCAGGCACAACAGAAATCACGGATTGTAATTAGCTGCACCTTGGCTCGAATTTTAGACATTGAGATACGCAACCCCATATGCTGAATTTTATGTACTGCTCTCCCATGCTAGTGGAAGATATTAAAATAAATTAATAAAGTTTAACTTTAGTAAATATCTGTTTCAAAGAAGCGTGTTTTTTTCAGATGTAAAAAATACAATAGTTTTGACATCACTTGTGGATGATCGATGATCTGAAATTTTATTCAATTTTGACTGTCATCTGTATTCATTTCACAGTTAAGTTTAAATTGTGTGGAGTTTTTATATCATATATGTTTGTGAAATATCTTTCAACAACCATGACTTGTGTTTTATGCTTGTTAGTATCATAAACTTGACATGACAGTACTTGAATGTTTTAAGTTTTTTCACCCATGTTAATATAAAATAGAAACATCAATCTGTATATTAACTTCTTTTTTTTTTTCACAAGACGTATAAAACCACACTCCAGTCTACCTAGGTCTAGATATAGTTACAGAAGTTATATTCTTGTATCCGATGACACGAGTGGACGACTTATTTAGTTTCACTCAGATAGATCACTTGTAGTGGAGCTAATAAAACCTTTTGGAAAACTATACGGAATTTTGGTAGGCCAGAGAAAGATCGAAAACAATGAAGGTAAGCATCCTCTTGTTTGTACCAGAACAGAATTTCTTTTATTGTTATTACAATAACAGAGGACCAAAACCACCTAGAGAGATAACCTGTTTTAACCAATTGCGCCACTGTGTGTTGTCTGTTTGTCACTCAATCAGGAGGCACTACTATGATGTCACATGAGTGACGCTTGAAATTGCAATTTGTACTGCCGTGACATTGGTAAAACTTCCATATGCCATTAGTCACGAGAATAATTATGGATTCTGTAAGAGCATGACATATGAACTTTGAAAGCGAGAAATAAAAATATTTGTTATTCGTGATTTTGTTTTTGTCTACTATTCAAACAAAACACATTACTGACGAAACTTTGGTCGTAATAAATTATGTATTTTTTCAAGTATCAATTACATTTACGTTTTGTTTTAAACATTCGCATTTCAGTGGTAAAGGTATGAAATTTGATAAAAATCATTAGTACACGTTGAGTAAAAATGATTTTTTTATGAAATAGACAGGCCCGGCATGGCCAGGTGGTTAAAGCAATCGACTCGTGATTCGACGGTTGCGGATTCAAATCAACGTCGCACCAAACATGCTCGTCCTTTCAGTCGTGTGGGCGTTATAATGTGACGATCAATTCTACTGTTCGTTGGTAAAAGTGTAGCCCAAGAGTTGGCGGTAGGTGTGGTGATGACCCTCGTCTTACACTGCTAAATTAGCACAAATAGCCCTCGAATAGCTATGCGCAAAATTCAAAAAGAAAACAAGAACAAGTGAAATAGAGAAATTGGTAAATAAACAGAAAATTATCAATGTCTTAATGTTTTTACTTCAGTTTTATAATATTAGAAGAAAATATGAAATACTGTTAACTTAGTACCAAATATAAGAAAATGGCATTTCTCCGCTGATTGTTTCCGAGAATTACAATGAATTTGCAAAAATCATTCAATCAAGTGTCAGATCTTCTTGGGTGTTAGATGTGAGAATATCCTACATTTCCCTATCAAACCCTGTATAATTAACTATTTTTATCTCTCACAATTCAATAACATAGTTAAAATCTGGATGTACAATGCCTAGTATTAAGTTATGTCTGGGGATATTTCAATCAATGTATTAATCGGGAACGATTTTTAAATCTTATCTTTAGCTTTACAAGTTGATTTGTTACACTAGAGTTTAAAGAAACTATCTAAAGAAATAATTATGTTTAATCACTAATACTGTATAAAATAAAACAAAAAGTATATTCTTGTCTTTCTGTAGATATTTTCAGAAATCTTTCATTTGAACTTGTTTCTTGCTGACTAAAACTATTTGCATTTGTACTAAAAGCTCGATAAATTATCATTGTCAAACATTATTAGACATAACTCTGCCTTAGTAATATTCTTATAATCAAACAGTTGCTGTGTACTTCATGACCAGTATCAGTAATATATCTATAAACGTTCGGGACTCTTTCAGCAATATTGCTGACACTTAAATATAGCTTATAACCAAAATAGACTTATCAATCATCAGATCAAAAAAACCTTCAGTCATAAATCAAGCTATTATTCTTCCCCAATTTATATATCCAATATACTTATGTTTATTATTACAGAACACACCTTACAATAACAATGTGAAATTACAGGCTTGAGAATAAAACTGATACATTTATTAATAAAACTTCTAAATACACTGTTATTCTATAAACACCTTAATTCATAAAATACTGGTTCAACGTTCGTTAAACTTTTCGACACAATGTTTTTATTATGGTTTCAGATAAAGTCAATATTTTACATCTGTATAACAATACGAGAAAATAAACATTGATACATCATACTAAACATATTTAAATACACAAATAAACGAATAATGGATTCAAAATAAACTAAACATGTAAGATTTCACTTTGTCGGCTCAGAAAATTATTTTACGTTTCAAATGTTTTTTTCACATAGTTTTGAAACAATATTACAGTTACATGTAATCGATTACCTTCCACTTTATTCAAACATCATCAAATACATTAATAATCAAAATAAGTATTTACTAATTGTACATGATTGTGTAACTGGTCAGTTTTCTCACTTCAATACACCAATTAAATGACACTAGCATCTTGTTATCTTGTGCACTACTCAACCATCGAAATCTATTTTTAGTTAAACATACTTTTGCACTACTTTTAAATAAATTACAGCAGACATTTAAATGTATTTTATTTTATGAAGTTTTTTATATAACAACAGGAAGATTAATGGTTGTTTTCTATAAAATCGATTGAAACTATTTGTTGATTCATTCCATCATGATACTGGAAATTGTAGACAATGTGTACAAGCTAGAAAATTAGCATTTACATTACAGCATATACATTGACTAAGTACAGGTTTGAAGAGCGACTCAGGTTCAATTTGAATAGAATATTCAATGTTCCGTTCTTAACTAAAGCACCTCTCTTTCGTGTCACAGGAGAAACACAAGAAGTCCTTTTAGAAAGTGAAAGGATATTTTGTCTCCTGTTCTACAGATAAGGTGTTTGTATTATTTTCAACTTTGGTTCTACATTACTTGAGAAATTTCTTTGTAGCTGTTTTGAAGAAGAGGTGCTACTGAAGTTCGGTTGGTTTTTAATTCTGTACTTTGGATTCTGGCAAAGAAAATCTGCAAGAGCTTTGAGTTTAGAAAGGGTAGATTGAGGTGAAGGAGATTTTGTCTTTGATTCTGCAGATAATAGAAATGTTTTTGAATGATTCTCATCGACAGGTTTAAAGAGTTGGTTGGTAATTTCAGTTTTCGTCAATCCATCAATTTCACTTTTTGTAAGATCCCTAGAAATCATTGGCTTTTTGTTAACTTTGTGAAATAAACACAAAAATATGTTAATAATATATTTGTCTCAAACAAAATCGGTCACATATATATAAATAATATCCTTATTTAACAGAAAAAAACATTCGCAATTAAGTAACTCAAATGTATTAACATTGATGTCAAAAAATACATTAAACTCATTTCATTTTTAAATATCAGATGTGTAGTTTTTAATATTTTCTCCTAGCAATATTTAGTGTAAATATTAATCTGTTCTATATATAAATCTATAGTGTTTTGTCATTTTAAAAAAAAAAAAAATTTAGATTAGTATAAAACAACTAATACTCTTTATTAATGAACAGTGAAACGGATCGTCACAGTATAATGCCTATAAGGCTGTAATAACAGTCATGTTCGATGACGAGATTCGATCTCGCCACTGTATATTTCAAGTTTTTTTTCCAGTACCTCAGTGTTGAATCTGAAGGCTTATAATGCTAAAACCGGATTTCGTTTGGATAGCCCATTGCGTAGGCTTATGCTTCACAATAAGAAAAAGCAACCTACAATTTTGCATTCATTGCATAATTACTTAATAAGATCTTGAACTAAATTTCTTAACACTCACGTCACAAATTTCTGATAAATTTGTCGTTGTGGAACCTCTTGCAGTTTTTTTCTGCATCTTCTTCACGTTCTACACTAGAATCTCAAATTGGTGAATATTTTACATAATTGAATTTTCCTTCTCTTCCTGAATTCCTGTTTTGGCAACACAGTAATACTTTGAGACTCTGTTGTATACGAATTATAATACTGAAAAAAAGAACAGTTTAATTTTGATAAACATGTCTGTAGCTTAAATTATCAATACACATGTATCAAAAGTAACATGAGCTAACCGATTAGTAGCAACAATCTTAATATAATTTGTAGAGCTTTAAAGTCATTACAATATTACAGTAGAATATTAGTACATCCACCGGTAATTGACACGTTTCATAATAAGATTCGTAATTGCTTTAATCAACGCCGCAGAGTTATGTTCTAAAAGAACAATTTTAAATTATATTCAACATTAGGGAAAGAAAAAAATGAAAATATTAATTGTATATTAAATGAGTTAGGTGGTGATTAAATATCTCTGACGAATACTGATAATTAGCAGTTAAATCTAAATTGTTTCACCCACTGTAAGTTCTAGTTAAAAATTCGAGTTTAATTGCATAGTTCTAAAACTCCACACCTTCCTTATTTGTAAGTTTATGACATGTTAGAAATATTTAATCAGTATAAAAGTCATAAGTGCCATTTTAAATTTACTTTATAAGATATTAATTTCAAAATATTTATAATAAACCATACAGATATTGAAATATATCTAAAATGTTACCCTGCTCAACCAATTACCTATAAACTTGAGGGAATTCGATTCTATTGAATGCCTCTGTACCACCTTACAATAAACAAATTAAACCAACAAAAATATTATGCTTACCGTAATAAAAGTATTAGGAATGTTATTCCCACCGTGGCAAAAACAAGTGGAGGCGTAAATATCTTTTCTATGATTGGTGCTGAAATTAAAACAATGTTATCATTGTTTAACATTGATATTCTTTCTCAATAAATATTTTCAAACCGCACCAGTTGGGTTATATTTAACCTGTGAAAAATATTTAATTTCAACTCATTACAAATTTCAATACCTATAACTAAAGGCAACCAACGAGAATGAAGCGTCGAAACCATTTGTTATAATCCCAGTCCAAACTTAAATTACAGAAGATGTTTTTATTAAATTAGATATATAGCATCTTTTTTTAAATAAATGTGTCGAAAAGACATCCCATATATACAGATCATTGTACAAACATTTATATAAATATTTATGGAGTTTTACTAAAATAATTTATGTCCAAAATCATAGACGTACGAAGAATGTTTCAGAGGGTGGCTGTACAATTTATGTTCCATTGAGTTTATATTTTCTGCTTCAGTTTTGTCTGAATTAAAATTAAAAATCTGTCCAAGTAACTGTAGGTATTACAAGCTAGAAGGGCTATTCCGATCGTACACAATTTCATTACCATTATTAGTAGCCGCTGATTATGTCAGTTTTAGACCAGTTACACTTTCCAAATTTTACATAGACTCTTCTCTGTATATCGGATTCTAATACCAGTTTTAAAACGGCTAAATGAATAAATGTCCATTGCATACTTATACTGTAGACTTTGAAGATACAGTGTGATTCCCACTGTTTCAATCATTTTTCAAATGAAAACAGTTGCTGATTTGTAAACTTTTAGCCTATAATCCTTTGTCAACTCAAATTGTTTATTACTCTGTAAACAATAGAAATATGTGTCCAGCGTCATCACAATACTTTTTTGTTGTTTTTCAATTGTTTCTTCTCTTCAGTAATCATTATAAATGATGATGTTGTGCAGGATAGATTAGAGTTCCTTACACTCCTAACTTGTCGAATTCTAAAGTCTTTTCTGATTTATTGGAAAACTGAGCCCCCTTTTAAAACATTGTCCTCACTTCTACGTAGTTACCAACCATCACACATAAGAATATTTTTATTTCGGAAATATTTTGTAATCATTCGGATATAAGATGCTAAGCATGTGGCCTAATGTGCCATAATTTGCAAATACAACAATACGCTACTGTATTTTATATTCTGTATTGTGAGAACGTATAATTCAGATCGTTAGAAGAGATAAACGTATTTTTAAACAAAAAAAACAGGAAAGTCGGAGAAAATTAAGAACAAACGGTGATAATAAAAATAACGCAGTTATATTAAAACTAACAAAAAAAGAGAAAATAAAATCTTAGAAGGTAACTGATAAAAAACATTGAAACAAAAACCAGTCAAACTTCTGTTTCAAACAAAAATGTAATAAAATCAGGGATACCAAAGAATAAAATTACAACAAAATAATTTGTCTGAATAGTAGAAACAGGTCACTTGGCTGAACTTGGTATTAAGTTCATAGCGTAAGTTGGTTTACTCACTATATAAGAAGTGGATAATATTAAACTACATAAATAACATGACTTGTCAATGATACTGACTAGAAGTTCTAAAGTTATTTGAGAGATAAGCATTTGCAGCAATAGAATTTCTAAATATAACTGAGATAAAGTGGTTCTTAGTGCGGTTATAAGTATCTAATAAAACTTACGTTTACATGCATCCCGTGAAGAGGCTCCGGGGTTTGTAAATCGTCTTTCGGGACAAGCCGAACATTTGTAGGATCCAAAATAATTACTGTAATGATCCTTAGGACACGGGAAAATTTTTCCTGTTTTTTGCTTCTGAACTGTCCAGGAGGGCAGGGAACTTAATGAAAGGAATAATTTTTAACGTATGTATTTAACCATATACTAAACACCAAAAATCTGACAAAAACAAGGGAATTAAATAGTGTAACAGAACCAACACAAGCTCGTAAACATTTAGTTTTATAGACAAATATGTTATAGTATTTATAAGTTTTCTGTAAAAGCTGCTTTGTTAATACATTTTCCAAAAGAATCGTCAAATACATCGAACGTACAGAAAAAAAAAATAGTGACGATCAATTAGAAATAATGTTTATGTGTATACATATGAAAAATATATTTTTATGTATTGCAGATCGATTTATTCTTGTTACCTTAAAAATATTACATAAAAATACACAAAAATAAATTAAAAATTCTGATTTCGTATCTCAAACGATATTCTACAGTTTTCATAACACTGAAAACACTTTCCAAGATTTTTCATATAAAAGGTTTATATGTGTTTTAAATTTATTCTGCGTTAAATTATGAAACATTTAGTATGGTTTAATATTTACTAATTAATAAAATAGTTTCCATAATTTAGTTTGTTTGTTTGGAATTAAGCGCCAAGCTACACATTAGGCTATCAGTGCTCTGATTTCAATGGGTATCGAAACACGATTTCTTGCGGTGTAAGTCTTCAGACAAACCGCTGTACCACTGGGAGTTATATTCATAAAGTAACCTCTTTTTCACAATAATACCACAACTTAAATATTTGAAAAATGTTTCTAATGTACGATATTTTCCGCAACACACTTATTAATGGTTTTGTGAACATTTTGTGGGCAATTGTTTGTATTTTTGTAAACTTTTTCTGAAACACGATGCAACGAATAGTTGAAAACAAATGAACCTGGGGCAATTTGAATAGTAGACCGCAACGCTATTCATTTGGAAACACTTGCCATTTTCATCACGTATAGTAACTTGCAGGTCTAATAGAAATTTTACCTAACTGGTAATATTTTATGTGATAATGTAATTAGTTCAGGTATTTTTGTATTGTGATATTTCGTTTTAACTGAGAGTCACAAAAAGTTTATTACATATATTGCTTACTCTACATATTATCTTAAAACATATCGTGTCCATCCAAGTTACTTTGTGTCTCTGTGAAAAAGAAATTTAAAAAAATTCAAAGCCGATTTTTCATCATCCTCTTGTGAAAAATATTCTAGAAGAAATATTCTAACAAAAACACTTTACAAGGTTTCAGTAAAAACATTTGAGTTGTGATGAATCCAAATGTACTTCATGTTTTATCTTTAAATTAATGAAAACACATGTTTCTACGAAACAGATTTTTTTCCCATAAATAAATAAGAAGAAAGAAAAACAAAAGTAAATCGTTATTCACAACTTACAGCTATCACTTTTCCCTAACATGTATCCATATGGACAAGTGATGTTGGTATCTGGTGACGAATAAACTGAAATAAAAAGTAAATAAAACTGTTAAAATATGCCAAGTTAACCATTTTACTGAAAAATATTAAACAATCTTTTCTGTATGTTTTAACACAAAGTTTTAATGACGATATATGAAATTGTCTAGTTAACCTTTTCTGTTTATAAACGATTTATAATTTTTTGTAAATTTATAAGTGTAAACCATCAGTTAGTTAAACATCTTAAGCTGGAATGTTTATATCACATCAACATTCAGTAACATAAATGAGTCTTATGTCGGCATGATACTCACAGGGAACATCTCTGATGAGTTTGAAATTTTAAAGTCAAGATAATGCATAATACTAGAAACTATGTCTGAAGAATTACGGGAAAATGCTCTAATAGAAAGATTGCGGATCTTTAACATCATTGAAGTAGCTTCGAGCTTTCCTTACAAAAAGACTGTGTCTGCGTGTCTTTGGGCAAAGAGAAACAACACTTTTAGCGCTCCTGATCGTCTGTCTATCAAGCTCTTTAAGAGCTTGTTGGATCTTACAACCCAAATACTCACAGGTGGTCTTACCTGTGTCCCATACTCGCCAATTGCTCGAGTCCTCAGACATGGAAGGGTCCACGATGCTGTGCTTGTTAATATACTTTTGACTTTTCTCATCATTATGGGATCCCCATTTATTGAATTCTCCCGGGGCTTCACAATGACTAAGACCACCCTTGAAAATACCCACCAAATTAGTTCAGTATTGAGTCTTTTATAAACGAAAGTTGAGCTCCAAGGGACGCGTGAATGCGTAGAAATGTGTTCCCATATAAGTTTATTGTTCAATAATCTTTATTTTTGTTGATCATATAGGAGTGCTAAATGTAATAAACTGTCATCTATTTATGATAATTTTCGGGTTATAGTTCTATTACATCTGTTTAGTATTCCTTTTTTTTTAGTTAGTAGTTACACCTCACGATTATTTTGCTTCATGAACACTCAGAAAACTTTCCCCTCCCCCCTGGTCACTTCTCCTGTCTCTCCGATATTTCTTGATGGGTTACTCTATAAGACATAAACTCTGTTAAAGTTCACAGAGTGACAGAAGCTATTCGGAAGGGTCATTTCTAGTTTGCCAATGAAAAACAAATGTCCCCCTTTTGAAAGCTCTCGGATATTAGGTATCGTATTTTTGATTTAGTAGATGTTTGCAAAGTCCACATGACCCATGAGAATATGGAACTCAGAGAGTAGCTTATTTGGTGCAATAAAAAAAAACACACTTATATTATATTTGAGAAATGAAAATTAAGGAATATATATTTATACATACAATACGATAGGCCCGGCATGGCCGAGCGTGTTAAGGTGTGCGACTCGTAATCCGAGGGTCGCGGGTTCGCATTCCTGTCGCGCTAAACATGCTGGCCCTTTCAGCCGTATGATTGTTATAAAGTGACGGTCAATCTCACTATTCATTGGTAAAGTGTAGCGTTTTTTCATTATTATCATTCCCTGATTTTAGCTTCTTACAATTATGTTACTTAATGCATCATTCCCTGGTTTGTGTTTACATTATTATTTTGGTCTGAATTACTTAATTTTCAGCCATTTTTACAAAAAGTGTTTGTGCTATTTCTTGAATGATCATGCTCTAAGATGGACATACTTTTCAAGGAATTTCACATTTCTTGCAAACAGCTTTGTATCTTACTTCAATTTTATTATTTTTAATCAATTTTCATCCTTTTTTTGGGGCTCTTTTAAATGAATGTATGACACATACTTTTAAAAGGGAGTCAACTTTTCTACAGTTAATATTGGTTGCTTGTTAATTGATATATTGAGTAAACTACTTAAATGTACTAGCTTTTTAGAAAGTTCACTGATAAAGTTCTATATCTGTATCCTACAGCTATTACTCATTTCCCAAATAAGAAAGTTATTAAAATTAGACAAATTACCATTTTTTTCAGTTTATCAAATATGGATAAACTGGTGTATTGCTTATTTGAAACTGTACATACTCAGTGTTACAGCATTGAATAGATTTTTCTCCAAAATGAAAGAAAACATTATCTGACAAATTTCAATCTTTGTAGTTTAACAAATAAACCTGATGATGAATAGAAACTTTCAGTGTACATTATTGCACTTCTGTATTCACATCCTTACAGTAATTCTGAACAAATAGATTCAGAAACAACAAAACAGCTGAAGTGACAACAATTCTTTTAACACAATAAGTGATAAAGTTTGAAGCCTAACTATATTTGTTACTGTATAATGCCTACTTTTTTATTCCCTGACTGATGGGTTTAGATAACAGTTATTGCCTATAAGCTACACAACTCTTGAATTTGATGCTTTCATCAATAATTAAGTGTTTACTAGGACCAAATTCAATGTTATAATAATAATGGTAACTGATATGTATAATGGATATATTTTCCAGATAGAATAAAATCAAAGCTAACCTCATTGTACTTTGTGAATACCATTGTCTATGAAGTGAAGAAAGGAAGTTATTTGTTCAAAACTATTTCTGGACATTTCTAAACAAACAGATGGTGAGCTAAAATGTTTCCATTAGTCTACAGGTTGATTCTTCTCTTCCTCTCTTGAGAACTAAATTAGAAAGCTCCATCTTGAAAAAAAAAATGAAAATAATCAACAGGTTGAATGTTATGTTCAAGCCGGTTATTTTCAGATAGATCTAATTATTGCATCCCTGCTAGTTATCAGTTGCAGGTTGTTGCACTTGTAGAGGCTGTGCTACAACTGCAGAAGCTTGCTACAGCTGGTCAGATCTTCCTCTCCTTCCACTTCCTCTGTATACAGCACTGGCAGGCATTTGAGGATATTTTAGGACTTCATCTCTCCAATCTTTTCCATTTGTAAGACACTATTTACTGGGTTGTGAATAGTGTTGTGGCAGTTCCCAGTTGCTTAGGGCATCTACCTTGTAGTCAGTAGCAGGCAGGATCCACATTACTATCAGTTTCAAAGCTTAATAGTTGTACATTATCACTGCCATTTGTTATATTATTTTGTGTTTTATTAGTTTTGATCTTGCATGTGTGATGTGGATGCCATTTTTATAATGTCCAAAATACTATAGAAATTGAACCTTCTTCTTTTTACATTTTGCATCTTTGTGATAATCAGAGACAAATGGTGTTACTTTTCAAATATAATGCTATAAGATATTTCCCCAACTCTTTGTTTTCATTCACCGAGGGCATATTTGGTGTTACAAAGCCAAAAGACGTGATATATTTTTGCTAAATAGATAAAGGGTCATTATTATATTTTTTATATATACAAGTTTGTTTGTTTTTATGGGAGTTATAAATTAATATTTTCATCTCTATAGACTATAACATAAACTTGTAAACTGTTTCTTATGATACAGAATCATTGTTGTTTTAAAGTTGATTATAAAGATACTATAAAAACTGACTTACCTGTTGAGACTAATTGAATATAACAAAGGTATCATAATGATACCTTTGATTAATCAGCTTCTGATGTTCAGAAAATATATAAGTTCAAAAAATCGATGAACAACAAAAATAATAAGCCATATAATCTTGGTATCTTTAAAAAATAAACATTTCTTTGTTGTAGGAAAATTGGAAATTACTAAATTAAGTGTGAAGAAAGGTGTAGTAACATAATAGTTATAAAAAGAAGACTATCATGACACACCAGAATTGTTTCGATTAGATACTGAAATAATTTGACATATGAGACTAATTTTATTTGTGTTTTATGATTAAAAATAAACCATGGAACAACAATTTTAGGTATAAAAGAGTATGAAAAAGTATTTAAAACATTTAACTTAAAAGGGAAACTATTATGGGCATTTATACAGCAAAATAATAATATGACATGAAACGTGATTAAAATATAAATGTTAATAAAAGGTAAATAAAGGAATTCAAAACAAATAAATAAATATTTTTTATGGATAATAAGTACAAAGAAATATCAGGGTTAAAAAAGTAACAAACTTGCACCTTAACGCAACAGCTAATTTTCCAAAATATGGTTTTTCATAAAGCCATGCAAACAGATTAGTAAAGGACAAGCAACAGTACCCATCTCCAGTGATGGGAAAAGTTGAAGTTAGTCTTATTTGCTTCTTCCTAATCCTAACCATAAATAATCTTTGTTTTATCTTTCCTTGACCAACTGTATTCTTACAAGTTCACATCTGTCTGATTCTTATATCTTCAATTTTTATGATTCTGAACTCCTTCTCCTTAATTCCCCCAATTGGAATTTCTCTTGTTAGGTTTGTTATGGCAGAACGTGGTCAGATTATTTAGTATTGGTTTCACATTTTAGTTCTCAGTATTTTTGTCTTTACTTGATTCTTCTCACCATACTTTGCCTCTCATCTCTGGGCCAAAGCCTGAGGTGCTGCACCATGCTCCTTAGAATTTTTGTAGGTGATTATCATTCCCTGTTTCTTTTCTCCACAGTTTTTTGTGGTAATCCTAATTAAATTTAATCAGAAGCTAAAATCAATCCTTCATTTTGCCCTTAGTTTACACACTGTTGCAAACTGAAACCTCCACCACTATACCTTGCTTTAGTCCCCAATTTCCTGTTTAAGAATTTCTAATTTACAACTTTGTTACCTGGTATATGATTCATTGAGGTTGTCAGTCATTACTAAATCCACTTGGGTCACACTTTTATGTACACAGGTGGATAATTCTGTATTTTTACCTGTAGTCTTTTACCCAAATTCTCTCTCTCTCTCTTCTCCTCCAACCACTTTCTTCTATCTGCAGTATATCAAAGATGTGGTGTTCATTAATACTTCTGAAGTTTTCCTTGCTGACACTCAATTTTCACTTGAGAGTGTTTCTTAAGCCCTTTCTCAGTTTTGCTCAGCCTTTTTCCATCTGCCTGTGAGTGACTAGTCACCAAAATCTACACTTGTTCAACTTATAGTTCATGAGAGATAATTTGGTGATGGGGACCATGGGTTCACGAAAACCAACTAACTCTTTGATCACACACAGACATGTGCATCTTCTCCACTGAATCTTGCATGCACAGAATAATTACTGAAATCTTACCTAAAATAGTTCATATGCCCCCTCCTCCAGCCCAGGATTTGTATTGGTGGCTTGCCTCTCTGGCATCACCATCAATGTGCCACTATCTTTATCTAAGATGAGTCTGTACCTGATCACTAATGCTTCATCTCATCATTTGAATGTGCTCCAGCTTCTGGTAGTCTGTTGAGCATATTCACTGTTCTTTCCCTTCTTCAGGGATTGTTTCTTTTATGTTGCATTTCGGTAATTCAATGTTGTTTTTTCCTATATTACTTGCCAAGAGGTAACTCAGTCCAGGACCTTGTGCCTTTAAACCCTGGATCTTCTTTATTGTGCCAGTTGTCAGTGAGTTAATCTGATTCCACTTCCAGTATATGTTATGTTGAAAAATAAATAATTTTAACAAGTGGTAATTTTTAATACATCATAAACACAAAAAATAAAAGTTATGGTTTGTTTTCTGTGTTTCAATGTCTTGTATAAATTCTTTGTTTTCTGCCATTGCAGCAGTTTCATCAAGGAAGGAAGAATGGATAAATCAGGTGTGTACATTACAACTGTGCTTATTGTTTTTAGTAATAGTACGCTTCTGTAGAGATATTATTTGTAGTGTTTTCAACTGTTATATATAATACATATAAAACTATTTTGGACTTTGAGTAAGTGTGGAATAACTCCCCAGCTAACTGTCTTGTTACCAGATTATAAGTTTGTTGAGAACTGATATCAGTTTAATGTCTGTATAGCTACATTTTTATATTTTAGATGAAGGTGATTATTTCTTTGCTTTTGATTGAGAATTTTTCACCACAGTAACAATAGATTTACTTCTGTCTAGATATTCTAAAAAGCTGTTTATCACTTTTCGTATTAGTAGAAACCTCCATTCTGCTCACAAATAATTGGATGGTTATTAGAAGGTTCTCTAGCATTGCAGAATATAAGATATTGTTGTATTTGTTTTGTTGATTATTAGAAACTCATATCAAACTACTCGTTATTTTACCCATCAACACTTTAACCAACATGTAACCAAGAAACTATATCTACAATAACTTTAAATGTCGGAAGTATATCTTCTTAAAATTTCCAAGCATTTAGTGAAAGTTATGACTCTTTTTATACATCTTACAGTTTTTACTTGTAATTAGCATAGCCTTTAGAATTTTCTAAAGTGTCAAAAAGATTTTTAAGATTAAACCTCATATTTTGTTTGTTATTTTCTATAACCTAACTCTGTACAAGTGTGGTCCATTTTACTAACCTTTTAATGACCAAAAAAAAAACAAGGTAAATCTACCATTTTTTTCTTCTAGAATAACTGCAGATTGTTACATAAAATAAGTTACTTATCCTAAATAGTCCCAGACTTCTAACAATTTAAATTTTGTCTTCATTCAGTTTTATTGTTTTAATATTCTTTGAACTACGTAAGTATGCACCTATAAACACCTGGTAGACAAGTAACTAGAGTAAAATAAACAAAACTAAATTATGTAGCACTTGTGCATTTTACATGCATAGATTCCTGAGAAACTGTTTCACTCATGTTTTCTTGTCTATTCTAATAATATTCTGAGTTTCACATTGTATTCACTTTTGTAACAATAAATAAGAAATATACTTATAAAAGCAAGACTTTTAGAACTTAATTGTGGATCTTGTACTTTATTGTAGTAAGCCTGGATAAAAGTTAACACTTGTTAATACTTTTCTGAATTAAATTAGGAACACAAAATAATAACATGCAAACATTATATAATATCCTATAATTAATATTATTTAAGTAGCTTTCTAACTAAGCTATAAGTGTATTAAAATACATCCCTTGGTCAAGGTGTACTCAGCAATGCAAATTTTTAGCCTGTAGCCAGAATAATTCAACAGCTGTAGTGATTGTGAGATAGCCTGTTTGTAATTCAGTAAATTAAAATATACTTATAAATATAAATATACTTAAAAATGTCACAGAGAATTATGAATATTTTTAAAAGACAATGTGTAGGAAGAGATGTAGAGCTAGGAAAACAACTCTATCATTGTTGACCCTTATTAAAGTTTTTGTTTAAAGTGATGTTTATTATTCTTACTGGTAGTCAGACATCAATCAAGGAAGAGTTTTTTTCCATCTTCAACATGAATTTCTTCAGGTATGTGACAATTCCTTCTGTGTGCAGAAGAACATTTATCCCACCACAGTTTGTAGTTCTAATACTTAACCACAGATACTTTTCAACCAACAACTTCAGCCAAGTAAGTATCTAATGGTTAGATTATGTACAAAATATCTGAGGAGGTCAAGATCCAACACCCATGTAACTGTGGTGAGAACCAAACCATTCTGATTTTACTAGTTGTCAGTCTTCTAGAGTTTTGCATTGATTTGTGTGGTCACAAAACTGGTGATCATGGAAGGGAAAGAGTTATTATGGGTAGAATGTTGTATTGTATGTTGTGTTGAATGTCTTATTATGTAACATGTTAACAGATAATAAGTCAGTAAAACCACTTGCCACTGATTTGTCTGCCAAGGCATTATACAGACACTGTTTAACATCTTGAGTAAGTGGTTGCCCCAGATATCTACGGGTACTTGTGCGAAGTTGGAAATCCAAATTGTAAAATTAATGGTTTAACCTCAAATTTTTTTTGACACTGAAGGAAGAAAGATCCAGACAATTAAGTTTACATTATTCACCAGGTGAAAAAAACAAAACAGTTAAGTGTGAATACCAGATAATAGGAATATACTAAATTTGTTATTTTTAAGAGCAATATTGATAGATTTGTTAAATTTAAAAGAGGAAGTTCTGATTGGCACTTTTAATGTATAGCATTGAATGCAAATCAAAAATTCATTGTACAGTTTAAGGAAAACAAAGGAGTGCAACTGACCCCTGTAACATTGATAGGACAAAAAATGGGCAATTTTAAAAAAATATTTCTTTAACTTTTAACTGTTATAAATATAGACAGTGCAAAAAATACAACAAAACTAAAAAAAATTTTTGTGTAATATTATATTTACGTTAATAACTTAAATCACTATGATTTATGTGTGTGAACTTTGTATTTGTAAAGTATTTACCATTATATGTTTATTTTGATACCTTTTCTTGTTTCTGTATGACACATGTTCATGTATTGTTGGATATGTATTGTGCCAGCTCTGACTACTCTCTAAATTTGTAGAAGATTTTAGAGAGTAAGAGCCAACAGCATTCATTTTATGAAAATGTCAGTGTGTTTTTGAACATTGTTGAACATTGGAGATTCTCACTTGAAACTATTTAAACCAACATGCCATGAGACAGATTATATTGTTGGTTGCTATGGTCAATATACTAGATGCCTTGGAAACTGTAATTGTGAATGATGTTTATTCATTGTAAAACTACCAAATTTGACCAAGAACGTTTACTGAATTCAAACATTATGAACGGTTCAACTTCAGAGAATCAGGGTTCAAAATTTTCTATTTAAAGCCGGACATGTCCGTTAAAAAATCAAGTTTGACCGGCACTTTCCCATCTATCACCGGACATCGTGACCGGTGGTCATATTCCCAACATATCAGACACAAATACATCGTCCCCTCAAAAATAAGTGAGGCAAAAGCTGTGTATGCACAGACCAAAGATTTTGCTTAAACGTATATTCTATAATAAGTGGAAAATAACTTGCAAAATTTAAGATTTAATTTAAGACAAAAAAAAAAACAAATTAAAAAAAACGGTCGTGAACGCTCACAAAATGCGCTTTTTAGGTCGCCTTATCCGTGCTTTCCCGGATAGTCATGTGACTGCCAAACATTCACGACGATCTGACCATGGCATCTGATAGTAAAAAAACGGGAAAGTTTACGATCTATTTTATTTTATTTTTATTGATCTAATCTTTGACAATTTTTCATTATATGGGTATTTGAGCACATGTGAGTTTTTTTCAAGGCATTCTGTTGGGGTAACCTGGAAAATTTTCCAAAATCTGGATGATTTGACATGAAATGACCCATAGCTAGTGTATTATCTAAGCTGAGGGGATGGAGGCAGGATACAGGAGATAGAGTTTGTAAGCCTACCCCTAGGGTACAGGCCGTACTTTGGGGCTTGTCAGGTGATGGACGGCGCTTGGCGGTGGATGACGCAGGAACTCTTGTGTGATTAGCTGCCAAGTGGATAGTTCATCACAGTGGCGGGTGTTGGGTGCATGGAGGGGAGCCCGGAATACTCAGATCAGTGACAGAAACTGACTCTTTGAGAAAGGAAAGGTCTGCATGGTCAAGTACTGACTTGGAGTCTAGCAACCACACAAACTTGATTATCCGGAGTAATGATCTAAAGTCACTCAATATAGATAAGAGTTTAAATTCTGAGCAGAAATCGAATGTAGACTATGGCCAAGTTCCAATAGTAAAATCAACACATAAAGCTAAAAAATTAATGTCATTGGCAAATGTTATAAATAAAATAATGATACGTACTAGTTTCCCTTGCACAAAGTTCTGGGTGATATAAAGTTATCTATGTCACCTGAGCCCCATTCGTGCTTAGAGCAAACATATGAAGGAAGATGATGTTTAAGAAGTAGGAAAGTTATAGGTAAATTTTAGGTAGTGTTGCATAAACGTGTTGCCCACAGAAACATCACCAGTAATCGTTGACAGACTCCCATCACACTTCATACTGCTACAAATTGCTGCCTTTATCACCCAAACCAAGCCTGGTGCCACCATTAACCCTGATCCTTCATCAAGGCAGAATTCTTCTCCAGACCTCTATACCACAGACCTAACTTATCTATGCATACCCTAGAACACAGAAATTAGTGTCAGCTGCTTGCCCATTAAAAGCCCTATGAACCTCTTCTCTGTCTTCCTCAGAGACGTCAACCCATCAATTCACCCTGAAGAAATCAAGCATGCTATTGAAAGCCAAACCAAAATCGAGTTATACGCCGTTCACTGTATTTTCTCCAAAACTACAAATCAAGCCACCCATTTTATTAAAGCAGATACTACCTCAAATTTCAGTGCCGACTATATTCTACATAATGATTGCTACTACCACATATTCCACTTTAATGTCAAACGTTCTCATTGCTGTACGAGGGCTGTTCAAAAAAATACGCGGACTGACGTCATAAAACAAAATGTATTTTATTTAGAAGTTACAGGTCTGGGACCCCTTCAAAGTACTCTCCTCTCCAACGCACACACTTATCCCAACGGTGTTTCCAGTTGTTGAAACAGTCCTGGTATGCTTCTTTTGTAATGTCCTCCAGCTCCTTCGTCGCATTTGTCTTAATCACGGGGATCGTCTCAAATCTTCTTCCTTTCAAGGGTCTTTTGAGTTTGGAGAACAAGAAAAAATCGCAAGGAGCAAGGTCAGGTGAGTAGGGGGGTGGGGAAGAACAGTGATCGAGTGTTTGGCCAAAAACTCACGAGTTCTGAGACACAAATTTCGCAGCAACGCGGTGCATCTTCAATTTTTCGGTCAAAATCTCGTAACAAGATCCAATTGATATCCCACACTCTTCAGCAAGCTCCCTGACAGTCAGACGTCGATTTGCCCGCACCAGGGTGTTGATTTTGTCGACGTGTGGGTCGTCAGTTGACGTGGAAGGACGTCCAGGACGATCATCATCTTCAATGAACTGTCGACCATCTTTAAAACGTTCATGCCACTTGAAACATGCCGTACGCTTCATTGCAACATCACTGTAAGCCGTGTTAAGCATAGCAAAAGTTTCAGTCGCAGATTTTCCAAGTTTAACACAAAATTTCACAGCAAGTCGTTGTTCCTTCAGGTCATTCATTCTGAAATCCGTCAAACAAAAAAATCGCACTTCACTTAAAACCGCGTAGCTAATACACAAATGAAGATATCTGCATTCGGGAAATGACGTCGTAATCAGCTGATCTGTGCAAACCTAGCGACACCAAGCGGATTCCCCTGGAACCAACTGGAGCCGCGTAATTCAAACAGTCCGCGTATTTTTTGAACAGACCTCGTATAAACAAGCCCAGTATACCTAAACCCTCCAAACAACCACAACATACACTACTAACTGACGACTTGCCGAAGCCAGCCATCGATCTACTGTTTGATCACCAAGCAACCACTAAAAGTAAAATAAGGTTAGTAAATATTTTGAGTAAGTGCATCATAGTAAATTGCACATCTGTGTTAATATGTATTTGCGTTGTATAAAGGATTATTTGTTTGTTTTGGAATTTCGCGCAAAGCTACACAATGGCTATCTGCATTAGCCGTCCCTAATTTAGCAGTGTAAGACTAGAGGGAAGGCAGCTAGTAATACCACCAACTCTTGGTCTACTCTTTTACTAATGAATAGTAGAATTGACCATAACATTATAATGTCCCAACGGCTGAAAGGGCGACCATGTTTGGTGTGAGGGAGATTCGAACCCGCGACCCTCGGATTACGAGTCGAGTGCTTTAACCGCCGGACCCTCAAGTTTAGGACCTAAACTATTTAAATTTTTAATTTTCTATGAATTTTAAAAAATCAGTGGTACGCTATATAACTATGAATCACTTTTAAAAATGAAAAGTTTCGACTACGTTTGAAATTCAAATTTTCTGCAGTGAACGACGTGTACACTTTAATGCAACAAAATAATTTCTTAATCACATATATTGTAACATATCAAATGACAATGTTTTTATATTCCATATTTTATTTAGATTGGTATATCATTTTAGTTCATATTACTGACTCTAATTATTTGATTCAGTTTAGTTTATGAGTCGATTTAAAAGATTTGTCAGTTTTATTTACTGAAATGAGACCAATACGTCAAAGTGAAGCCCTTGGTTGCAAAGGGTTATTTGGACAGAAAATAACTATATATTCAATCTATAAATAATTGTTGTGGTAGTTATATTTTATAGACACGAAGTACAATGTTGGTTGGCAATGTATTACATTTTAGTAAAAGTTCTGTGGCAATCATCTGAACTATTTAAAGTTTAGCCAACAGTTTAATAACCTTACAAAAACATGTCAGTGTGGTTAATGTTAAACCAGGTAAACACCACCACAGCCAGGTATACTAATGATAGTAGAGTCGGAGCAGTAATTATAGAGTTGGTAGACTAGTTTCGATAACCGAGGTACTCAATAAGCATAATACAATAATACACGCCAGAAAATCAACAGTGACAGAGTTTTACTTTAGAAGATTGTTGCACTCACTTTCATTTGTTTTCCTACCCAACAAGCCTAAACATAAGGCAAGAAACCATCACTAAGATACCAAACCAGAAACTTACCGATCATATTGTTCGTCTTTCTTCTTGTTTTAGTCGAGACAATTCTACAACTACTGCATCACTAACGTGAGTTTAAACCTAACTCTACTCTTCTGTGTTCCTGGACAGCGCATAACATAATCTGAAACTCTGAAAGTCAGAATAACCGAATTGTAAAGAGGCAGGAAATGATAAACCATGACTACAGAGAAGGAAGATAATCTACCATGACTACAAACACGAATTAAAATAAAATCCAAAACAAGAAACAAATTTTTAAAACCATAGTCCAAGAAGAACGAATGGAATTGACAAGTTTTGCAGAAGAAGAAAGAACTTAGAACACCATAATAAAGGGATTATTCTCAGTACATTACCTTTTCTGGCCATCACAATAATAGTTTATATCACCAGTCGAGCCGAGAACTGGATTCAAGTAATAGAATTTCGAAATACTGTGTACTACTCCTGTGGTGGAAGACTCTCAGGGGAGCACTACAGGCACGTACTATTATAGGATATGATCCAGGGGCTGTAGTCCTTCTTCACCTATATTTATTGTGGACAGGAATTTACAACCAGCCACTTAAGTAGGCACTCAAGGAGACCTGTGACCCAAACAGGTCCCAGCAACTACTGCAACAGTGCAGACACAGTGCAATAATAACATCAAGTTGTATAACGAAAAACTTGGATGGATACATTCCTGATTGAAGCAGGAACATCAAGTGAATTCTCCACTGCCACACAAAATCATGCACACAGAGATGGGAAAGGTACCTACTGAGATGTCATCAGCCATTGGATAAGAGAAACAATTTAAAGTTATAATTTGATGTATGGAAAAGTCTGAATTCTAGAAAATAAAGTATTAATACAAATTTTTAAAATTATATAATAACATAGTTAAATTTATATTTGTTTTATAAGTGTAAACTTGTTTCCAAGCAAGGTTTCAAAAATAAAGTTTAAAAAAGACCTTTAAGATCCAGATAATTATAATATAACGTTTGTTTGCTTAAAATTAAGCACAAAGCTACAAATGGGTTATTTGTGATCTGTCTACCATTGGTATCGAAAACCAGTTTTAAACAGTGTGAGTTCCCAGACAGGCCGCTGTGCCACGAAAACCAGTTTTAGTGGAGTAGGCCGCTGTGCCAATATAAAAACAGTGTGAGTGTTTCGCCATCAGAGTTAGTACATAAAACTATACATCGTTCATTTTATCAGTGAGCATCGTTTTGCGGCTGTGTTTATTTGATTTCTTAATATGTTGAGTTTTTGTTTTGTTTCATGTGCTGAGTCCCAGGGAATGTATAATCCAGTATGGGTGATTTTTCTGTAGATTTCTGTTTCGAATTGTGTATCAGTTCTAGTGATCTTGAGGTTAAGAAATGCTATTTGGTTAGTTTTTCCTGTTGGGAATTCTGTGAAGAGGGAGGTTACATCAAAACTGGCCATTAAGGAACTAACCTCATTTGAACCCTTGAGAGGTTACGCAAAAACAACAAAGCACTGCTACACAGTATAAGGCAAGTAGCCGTGCACGCGCGTCTATGTGTATGTATGTATGTCTAGTAAGAGTGCTGAAGACTTTGTTAAATATTGTTATTGCTAATGCATGTGTTTCTTCCTGTAATTACAGTAAGCGTAATAAAAAAATTACAAATGGAGAATGTGCTTATATAAAAATGTAAGACAAAGGTAACTGTCACCTTAACCTTACTTTAAATAAAATACTATGCCTCACTTATCTGTGTGGCAAATTATACAATTTTTTCTAACTAACGAACTTATATTCTTAACTAAGTTATAAGCAAAAATGAAATGGAACTCACATAAACGGAAATGAAAGTTAATTTTAAAGTTGCAGGAGAGCTTGAAAGTTTCTTGGAGAGTAAAACTATATAAAAATATACAAACTGAAAATGGGAAGGAGTAATTAAAGAGTTCTCACGCAAAAGTTACAAACACACTGCTCAAGCCTGAAATTAATCTTACTGATATTCTACTAAATATCTCTTTTAACATTATCACAACTAAGATTTAGGAAATCTGGGTGAAAATTTAGCAAAAGTTAGTGAAATAAAATCTAAGTAAAATTTTATTTAAAGACTATGAAAGAAATCTGTACAAAATTTCTGTAAAAATTCTAGAGAAATCTCCTTTGTCTCAGGTTTCATTGTTTTAAATATGACAATAAGCTAGTTTTTGGCACAATAAAGCAGTGTCTACTAGATTAATTTGCTAAAGAGCAGCAAACATAATGGGCGAGTGCACCTGCAACTGTTGTCCAATTTCCTGATAAGAATGATTTTATTAACTTGGCATGTTAATCAAAGTATGTTGTTATTTCAGTTAAAGAATGAGACAAGTCTTCATTTGATACAGTTAGCTCTTGGGGAGAGTTAAAGTTAAAAACTTATTGATCAATGCTATTTTTCCAATTTCAGGGATTAAAATAAAACTAAAAGAAATTTAATGAGTTTAATTGTAAACAAAACAGAAGTAAAAACATATAGTACAGTCCGATATTACATTCTTAATTAATCGGAGAAAATTTTACCTAGAGTTACGCACTCCTTTAAATTAAAAACTTAGAGTGCTATCTACTATTCCATTTAGATATAGTTAAACTGTTAAATGCGAAAATTCAACATGAACAATATAAGAATAAAATTACAATGGCCATATAACGGCATAAACAAAATGCCGCTGCAACCAAATGAAACAAAACCTTTTATTCAATATAATAATAATAAAAAAACAATAAAAATTCAAACAACTAGACTACATATTTTATTAATTCAAAACCAAAAACCATGCTTGTTCAGGATTAGGTAGAAACATTAATAAAATTGCAACATAAATTCCAATGTTATTAATTTGAGTAATATTTAAACAATTAGGAAAAAGAGCTACAAGAAAAAGAAATTAATTCAATATAGAATTACACATTGCTTTAAAATCAAACTAATTCTCAACATCAAGAACAATATCGAGCGATAATTCCTTCTAATTATATCTCGTAAAAGGCTTATCCGTTTTCAAGACCAAAGAAGTATGTTTATTTAGTTGTTATACAACGAGATTGTATTTTATGTGACAATATACCTACATAATCTTTTCCAACATTAATATCTGTCAGCCACCGCTAGGAATCGAACCGCTGATTTTAGCGTTGTAGCTGCACAATACATCCGCTGTATACTCAAAAACAATATATGCGTTTATTTGGAATTGAGCACAAAGCTACAAAATGGCTGTGATAGCTGCTCAATACATCAAGAATATCGAATGCGTTTATTTGGCGTTGAGCAAGTCCACAGACTGTGCTATTGGGAACAAATTAATGTGTTCTGGATAAAAGACGATTTTGTGATTTCATCACTATTTCGCAACCAGAGAAAAGCAGTCACAGCCACTTAATTTATGCAAAATATATATGCCCATAGATGTCTCATGTACCTATTGAGACACACATGTAGGAAAATAGGGTATTTGCTTAGAAACTAAATTTCAAATAATAAGACGTTTTCACGGTTTGTTTTTATTTATTGATACAGATAACAGAAGGCGACATTACTTACAAAAGAAGTGGACAAAGAAAAAGAAATCCTGATGTTAGTATCATAAACAACGCGTTAATATATTTTTGTTTATTTCTATTAAATTTAAAGTCATTTATTGATTCATTCATTTCAAGTGAATGGTATTTAACTAGATGGCGCTAAAATCAATACTTGAAAATTTATATCTGTGTTGGAGAGAGAAGTGAAAAATATGTTTTTTTAGATATTACTTTCAATAATATTAAGATTGTAGAGTATGTAACTTCTTCGGTTTGAATTCTCGGACAAAACGTCGAGAGCATATTTACTATACTTAGCCTTTAATTTGTTTCTTTTCTTTTGTAGTTAAACTTCATGGTTTGTAGAGTAAGTAGAACATAGAATTTAGTTTAGTAGTCCCATCTTTGTGTTTCTTATGAACATAACTTGGGATTGCTTATAATAAGACCACGTTTTATTAACTAACGGGTTAAATTATTAGAAACTACATGTAAGACACTTTTTAACTATTCAAACAAGGTTGTACGTTATTAACTTATATTTATTTCTGAGAACGAGTATTGATTGTTTACACAATCCTAATGAACTTTATTTTTCATTTCATGTCGAATGTTTTTTGAATAGGTTTTTTAATGTCGTTATATCCTTTTCTAAACTAGTAAAAGTACTGTTTATCTTGTATGCTGTATGTATTAAAATCATAACTAATTTTATGTAACAATTATTAACCAGAGGAAATATATATAGCTGGTAATACCTACCACCCATTCTAAAGGATTGACTTTTAACTTATAATGTATTCATGGCTTAAAATGCAGGAAAATATTTTATGGCATAATATATAATTGATTACATCTTTCTGAATCTGAAAGTTAGAGTTTTACCATGGAGGGTAATCTATGCCTCTTAACTAGTCCGAAACAACTTTCTTTGTACAGTTTAGTTAATGATCAGAAACTGTTTTAAAAAATTTGATATTGACCATTTTATTTCCAGTAGAATTAATCATTAGAATCTTTTCAAAGGCTCAGTACATATATATACATACATGTGTGTGTGTATATGTATGTTACAATGAAAGCCTGTGAATTTAACATCTTGCACTTACAATGTTATTGAAAACTTGCAATGCATCAGACATTTTACACAGTAGAAAATACATTACTAACATAGTCAATATAGAATGTAATTAACCTTATTAATCATCAGTATATACATACACACATAAATAAAACCTTAAAACTGGTCAAATTATTACCTAAAATGAAATGTTGACCTTTAGCTATTTTAAGTTAATTTTTAGCCTCAGTTTTATCTTAAAACTTTATTACAGTAGTTTAATAGAGAACTCTTTATATTGTTAATGAATACATTTACTCATTGAATTAGAATCTAAAGGCAGAAACTTATTATAGTTACATAATACACCATGAAACAACCATCTGCTACTTAATCAGTCTCAAGTTTCCAAACTTGTACAGAGTTCATCATCAGGCAAATCATTGTTACAGATAACCAGTTATTTTAAAATGGAAATGATAAGTACAGACATCTATAACATTAAAAGTAATTCTGTAGAACTGTTAATTTCATTTAATGCTTAACTGTAGTTCATCATTAGTTTCAGCAATAACTTCAAAATAATTTGGATTTGTCAGTTTATCATCTTCACTTAATATGTGTGAATATTTGACTATTTTCACATTTTTAATTCAACATGTTATTTCTGGATTCTTATTTTTAAACTGTAAAATCTGCTTCTACATTTTATTTGATAAGTCATTTCATAATTTGGCAGTTGTGATATTTTAACATTAACTGAACTTGTCCATACATGTTTTGAACAATTTAAGTTCTTTTCATTTCAAAACAGTGTTGCTATAGAAGGCAAAAACATCAACACAATGTTTATTAACTGTAGTGCAAGCTAATTTTTTATCAAGAACTTTTTACTGTTATTAATTTTTCTTTCTTTTTTTCACTGAACTGATAAAGGTATTATTTGTCTTCTGTGATCTAGTTGCTAATAACCTAACCAAATATGTCTTATGTAACTCAGGAATAAAACAATCACAGTTAAAATATAAACCTGTAAAGCCTTTTTTTTGTTATGACTGTAAATCACTATTTCTAGATATATCACTGAAAATAAAAATGGGATTTTTTAAGAGAGAAAAACATCTTAAAAAACTTGCAGAATTATGTTTAAATTAGTAATGTTTCATTTTTTTCATTAAAATAAAAATGAGTGACCAATAATGTGTTGGTGAAGTATCACCTTTGCAGTCAAATTTATAATTTTTCATACAAGTAAGCCCATAAATGAAATATTAAAAACAAATATGATGAATGATAGTTAAATTTTTGTAGGTGAACTAAAACTAAAGGTTTCTTAACACTGAAAATATCTATCTGATAAGTACATACTTTTATTTACATAACAGCATCTCTCATTGCTCTACTCTATGTGCAAACTCTTTTCACTGGCAACTTGCCTTGAAACTTCCACCTACACCATATCCAACATGGTTATATTCCATTTATGGATACTTTCTGTGATGGGCCAAACTGAGTGGGATGAAAATGATACCACATATGTGGATAGTAAAGATTTCCTTGCAAAGGACTGGTCAAGAGCCACATATGAAGATGGAGTGTGGTAAGTGCAGAATGAAAAACCAGCAATGGAGTTTGATGGAGGAGGCAGAAAGGTGAAAGGGGAAGAGGTAATGAGAGTGTTGATTGGAGGAGGGTGATAATCAGGACTGTGCCAACCAGAAAGATGCTATCAAAAATATTCAACATGGAATACAGTGAATAGATATCTGCTGCATAGGAGAAGGACTGGTGGGTCGGCATACAGATACAGGTTGGTCCATCCTTGAGAACATCTAGAGCTAAAGCCAAGGTATGAGGTACCTGTGATAACAGCATTGATAATTTAATGTTGTGATCAGTTACAAAAACATTCAAATAAGGAGTACTCAACCACTAAAAAAACTAAGGGTCTAGGTACCACTCCATAATAATCCACAACCAGACTGAAAGCACCAGGAATATAATACACAGTGAGGAGTGTGTAAAAACAAGGTATTGTGATGAAGAAGTCACGTGTAAAAGGGAATGAGAAGGGTCTTATGTGACAGGGAATGCAGACAAAAAGTTAACATATTTGTGAAATCCAGTCCAAAATTGCTGACTGAGGCCTGGCATCTTCCACAGGTGACACACAGATTACATGGCATAGAGGGGGGGGGAGCTCTCTAAAGTCTTCATCATGAAAATCAGACTCTTCCAAAAAGAAAGATCTTGTCCAAGATGAATAGAAGCTGGCTGTATCATATAGTGTTGAAGCTATTGTCAAACTGAAGCCAGGACCTCTTCAGCTGAACAAGTGGAATCTGAAGCCTGAGAAATGACAAATAGTGGTCATGACAGTAACATTTACAACATGGTTTTATTTTTCATCTATTGTTATTGACTCCACTGCTGATTTTTACCTTAGAAGAATCAAAAATGTGATTGTTTCTAAATGTTTTTTGTTTTTTTTTTAATTAATTTTTCATACATCATGTGATGGTGCCATATAAACCTGATGAAACATTTACAACATAGAACTTATAACACTTGTGGGAATAATAATATAAACAACCATTTCTAGGTGTATTGACTAAAAATGATGGTGAAATTTTTAAATGTGAAACACACAAATCAAGACTTATAGCTTTATATTTTATCTATAGCAGCTTTATTCCTGAGATTAGAATAGGTAGAACACAGCATTATTAGCTTTTCTTAAGGACAAAAATACAAACAGGACTTGAATCCTGGTGATACTACAAAATATTTCTTACTTCTAAGATCTGGGTGTTATCAGAGTGACAGTCCATCATTTAATGGGTGCTGCAAACTATCCTCTCTCTGGACAGTAGCACAAAGTAGGGATTGCAGTTGTTTAAACATAAATAAAAAAAAAGTACCAATTCAAATATATCTAAAGGAAAATTGTGTTCTTTGATAGATTGTTTAGGCAGTATATTCATGAAGAAACTTTGTTGAATAGATGGCAGTTGTATTGAGGATGATGCTTCAAAAGCCCTGCCTGAAGATGAAAGACTTTCAAAATATCACTCTGTATACTTTAACTCCTACAACATGAAATTGCTGTCCATTGAATTAAGTTTCAGAATTCTTGCTATTGAAAAGACAATGTTTAACACTCAAAAACATTTTTAACTTTGCTATTTGAAGAGAACTAACCAGTTTAGTTTGTTTCCTGATGAAGAATGTAATTTCTGTCATGGAAAAAGAAATGACTTAAATGTGAATAAATGTTTCTTTCAGATAGAACATGATGTGGGCCAGCAGAAGTGTGAATATTTGTTTCTCCACATAAAGAAATTAGGTAACCCAAGTGATGTCTCTTTTTAAGGCTCGTGATTGGTGGAGAGTATCATGTGGTTCAGAAGAAGGTTTTGACAAAGGTTGCTTATGTGTTGCAAATATTGACAATAGTAAAGATGGAGCAGGTGAGAATCAAGAAATGATGAATAGTTTGGAAGGTTTTGTATTCAACATTTTTAGAATCTTGATATATATTTCTTTAATTTTCTTGTATACTAGACTTCAATTATTTAATATCAAAAACCATATCAAAGAATTACTTTGATCTGGCTTATACATATTTTTGACAGGTAGTGAATTACCTGCAGGTAGTTGTGTGTATATTTTGACAGGTAGTGAATTACTTAGAAGTAGTTGTTTCTTATGACACATGACCTTATTTCTTGTAACAACTTAAAAACATGACCTTGTTTCTTACAACAGTGTAAAAAACATAACCATATTTCTTATAACAACATTAAACAATACAACCTTGTTTCTTATAACAACATAAAAGAACATAACTTTTTTTCTTATAACAACATAAAAAAACAACACAACCTTGTTTCTCATAGTAACAAAACAACAAAAACTTGTTTTTTTATAACAACATAAAAACAACAAAAAGCCATTTAAAGAAAGCATAATTTTTATTGTTGTGCAACTAGATGAGGTTACTGCTTGGTTAAACAAGGATTGATGTCAAAACTGCTAAACAAATTCTCCACAGAATCTTGTTGTCAATAGTAACTAATGTTGTTAAGCCATTTATTAGTTCTTTTAAGAATATTTAATGATTGTTTAAACTTCATCATGTGTTTGCTAGGCATGTTTATTGGATGACAAGCAGATCAAGTAACTCGTACTTAGCACCATGAATGATGCTATTCATGGTAAAATATACAACATCATCTGAAATTTTTTCATACCCAATGATATTAATCATGTTTAGTAACAAATGTCTATCTGATAAACTAAACTAAGCATAAAGTATACATTGAAAATGAAGCATGCTGTATTGTGACTTATTAGATAAGATCATTGTTGGAAGCCATGGAGGAGCCTTGAGAGTGTATAGTCCTCATCCATTAAGACAAGAAGATGGTTCTTTAAGTGGTTTTAGGCCAGATGAACTTCTGTTAGAAAGTCAGCTCCATTTCCCCATCCTCCAAGTGGCAAGTGGTTGTTTTGTGTCGTAAGTTCTACTTCTGGTTTTTCTCTCTGTTTATTTTAAATGTGATCAGTATACACATAGAGATTTTAAATAAATGTCTTTAATTCACTGTGTCTTTAAGAATATATAAGATGAAGACAAATTATAACAAGAACTTGTTTATCCCTTCAGGTCATCTAGTCAGCTTCACCTAGCAGTTTTACACCCCAGGAAGCTATCTGTATACACCATATCAGGTTTGTTTAGAGATGTCAAGAGTACATGTTAAAGCTGGCTTTTAGTTGAGATTTCCAGCAACTAAAGGGAATGCTTATTTGGATGAATAAAAGTTTTGATTGTTGAATTGTAGGATATGTGCTCATGGATAATTCTTTCTAGTAGTCAAGTATTAATTAAAAAAAACACATTAACATAAAGTTGCATCTTTAGTGGTTTGGCAGCTCTGAACTGTGCCACCTATAAGTAATAAGAGAACAGTGATTGCATAAAGACTTCTAATTGTCCAATTGCTTTTAAGTGCACTGGCTACATGTGGTAATAGAAACATTCATTTTGAAGGATAAAAACTTCTAGATTTTAAACAGTATTTAAACAACAACATCTGTGTGAATTAGCAAATGTATTCAACTTACAAAGGTAAAACCTTTTACTTCTTCCTTCACATACTTTTCATTTCTCTCTCTCCATTTGTAAGGTAAGCCTTTTTATGTAGCTGTTATTATATAAAATAGTTTTTCTTCACAAATTCCTATTCCTCTCTCTCTATCTCTTGACATATAGGCTCTTTTATGACTATTTTTTCATGTAAGAAAACTTATATTTCTGAATAAACTCTTTATGCCTCCCTCTTTTGAACTTAGAAACTTCTTTAAGTGTTTAATAGCTATTATTATTTAAGAGAACTTTTGTGTTTTGTTTCATAAGCTACTTTTCCTTTCTCTCTCCTTACAGGCCTGTTTAAAACTGCTATTATTTAAGATTAGTTGGCCTAAATGTTAGAAACAAAGATTTCAATACTTATGGTGGAAACAACACAAACAGTCCATTGTGTAGCTTTGTGCTTAACTTCAAACAAACAAATATAAGATAACTTCTGTGAATTTATTTCACAAACTACTTTTCCCTCTCTTTGTACTAAAAGGCCTTTTTGTACTACTGGTAGTAATTTAAACAACTGATGTTTAGATATGATGTATTTATATATATAATAAACAAGATTTTTAACTACAGGTTTAAGTAGTAACATCACACACATATATAATTACTATATTCTGAAAACACAAGTGTCATATAGTATTAATTTGTTTTATTCCTTTTCCAGTTATTAATGGTGCAGTGGATCATGGTACCCACTATTATTTATCATTGACTTATGAACATAATCTGCAACGAAGTGCTTACTGCATGGCCACAGGGCACTTTGGAGGTGTGAAAGGTAACCATTAGGTTTTACATACTGTTTAGAAGAATGTCTCCATTAATAATTGTTGGTCTCCATAATGTGGCTCAGGTTTTAATTATTGTTTAGAGGAAGGTTTCACTAATTATAGCTGGTCACCATAATGTAGCTCAGGTTTTAATTATTGTTTAGAGGAAGGTTTCACTAATTATAGCTGGTCACCGTAATGTAGCTCAGGTATAAATATTGTTAAAAATTTTGTTATAAGACAGATGTATTTTGCTTCAGAAAAATGCCAGCAAAGTAAAATAGTAGGGCTAAAATTGCTGACTGTTTGTAGTTATTAACTTTTTTGAAGTTTGATACAATAAAGGAAAATGATGAGTAACTGACATAAGGTCATTAAAAGAATATGATTTATTTATTAATATTTGTTACATTTCTAACTTACTGAATGGTCCAAAACTTAAGTTTTATTGTATTACAAACTCAAGTATTTAAGGAAGTAAAGTAAACTGCTTAAGTTTGCTGTGAGGTATAGCTATCACTTTTAGATGAATGCATGATTGGAGGTGGCTGCAGAGAGGGTTGTTTCTAAATCAAATTCCTCAGTAAAGTAAGATTGAAAAAAAAATTGGAGAATAAGCTCATTGAATATGAGGACAACTAATCCTTTTGTTATTTTAAGATAAAGAAATGTGAAGTTTGAAAATTATTCTTGACAATTTTTTATGTTAACAGTAATTAAACAATAAGAAAGTAACTGTTATGAAAGCCAGACTTGGCTAAATGTTTAAAACATTAGTATTTCATCATTACAATATTGACTGGACAGTAATACTTGTGCAAACAGTCTATATACATATAAATACACGAGTAGGAACCTGAAGTGGTGAAGTGCATGTTCAGTTGTCATTGGTGTAGTATATTTCCTCTTGGGTTACAGGTACAGTTGTAGACTTAGTTCTAAAATCAGGGTTTTTATTTTCCATTGTCTAGTTTCTGTTAACACTAGAAAAATTATTAGGGTGTCTCATTGTTAACAGTGTCTTTTTGAATGTTGGTGAATCACCAATATGTAATTCCCACTTTCTGAGTTTTTTAAACATGCGTGCCATTTTTCCGCTGAAACGCAGATTTCTGCGGTTTTCAAACGGCCAACGATCACCCACGAAATTCGTGTAAATTCGAGGAGAAAATACGAGCGATTTGAGAGCCGGGTAGGTGGTTTTTGAGGATAAATCGTATTTTTTCAATATTTATTGCAGAAAAAAAAAATCTGACTGCCATCTTGGAGGCAGTCTTGTTTCGTCTCGTTGCAGGTCTCATGGTCTGGTATCGTGTGCATACCAGATGATAAAATATTCTCTACGCTCCAAAGAAACAACAGCGATTGAAATGCTTAAAAGGAAAGATGTTCATTTTGATCCTGTAGACAAGAGAATGTGTAAGGACATTAGATCAGCAGCTTCAAAGTATACCTCAAAGCTGAGGGAGAATCAGAAGAAAAGGGCAGAAAGGCTTGAGGCCTATGGTTCTGTGAAATCTGGCCCAGCCACCTTGGCTAAAGAAAAAGTCCAGAAAGCTGCAGAGGCACAGAGAGCTGCCCATTCAGAGAAGGAGAGAAAAAAAGCTCGGAAGAGAGCACTGGAAACCCTTATCTCGAAAAAGAGGAAAGTAGCCAAGATTGATTAAAGGAAATTAAGTGATTTGAAATTTGACTGTAATTTATGCAGCAGAGCAGAAGTTGATATCAGTGACTGAAAAATATTTTATTATTATCTGCAGCATACAGTGCCAGTGGTTTATTTTAAAGCATATCATTAATTTTATTTTGAAGCAATGTCAAAGCTTTCCTTGATTTGCTGTTTCAGTTTGTATTGTTAATTTGTGAAAGAATGGAAAATTCACTGACATTAAGGTACCAGTAGTATAATGACAAGATTGCATAGATGAACAATTTGAACTGTAGGTAGTCATGATTAGTCAAAAGAGTAATTTTATGTGATTTGAAAAAATAAATGGAAAATATGCAGCAGAGAAGTAGTTATTGGCAATGACTGTAAAACATTTAATTGGCAGCATACCAGTAGTTGATGATGATGATGTTATTGATAATAATGAAATGATTTGTATTTGAAATATTTACTGAGTTATTTTGGCTTTATTAACTCATATTACTAATATATTTTGATTTAGAAAAAAATTAAACTGAATAAATAGCAAATAAACAATCTTAAATTTCATTTATTTGCTTTTTATTTTATTTGTTAATTTTAGATATTTTGATATATCTTCTAAAAAATGAATGCAAATTAAAAGAATAAATCAATCTGCTAAAAACTGTAAATGAAAGTTATAGTTTTTATTAGTTTGATTTAGTCTTTTAATTTCCTTTTATTATTTTATATGATATATATTGTGTACTTTTCCAACATTGCAATGTCAAAAAACATTAAGAAATTATGTCCCAGATTGCACCAAATCACACCAAATAGCATCCATTTTTTTTAAATTTCCCGGGGGGCATGCCCCCGGACTCCCCTTATCAGGCTGCTGCGCCACGCTGTGGCACCAGGTTATATACCATTTCCTCTTTTTTTCATAAATGTCATTGGCATGCCTGTTTAAAGATTGAAAAAATCAAATAATTAAACACAGGTTTTAAAACATGCTATTGGCAAAACATTTCAAAAATGTTTTTACGCTCTGCAATATACATAGATGAAGGTGGAAGACTTTCAAAACGTCATCCTCTACACTTATGTTTTCACAACAGGCAGTTGCCATCTCTTCTACAATGTTTCATCAACATGCATACATTTTAATATTTCCTATAGTATAGTCCAGTCATGTAAGGCAGTTAAAACTGTAAAAGCAACATGTTTTATTTTGGGTATTTTTTTTATTTTTTTTTTTGCAGGAAAAGACTTCATGTGTGTGCAATCACTTGATGGAACTTTGACGTTTTTTGAACAAGAAAGTTTTGCTTTTAGCCGATTCCTTCCTGGCTTTCTTTTACCTGGCCCATTAACTTATGTCCCCAAGACTGACTCATTTGTGACTGTTTCTTCTAGTTTGAATTTGGAGAGCTACAGGTGAGGCTAACCAGTTCTGTTGCTATAAAATATTATGGCTGCTCATGAAGTTGATGGAACTGGCTTGAACTTAATATATCACATTACAGTTACTAGTAGACTTTAATGATGTCAAGCACGTGCATAATTACGCATCATCTATATATATGTACAAAACAATAAGTAGCAATTCATAAAAAATAATTTAGAAAGAAGTTTCCACTTAAATTTTTGGATTTTTTTCTTTTTCTAAAATGTCTTGATCATTTTGTGGTTTGAGTGAAAAATACTGAATAGTTAAACATTAGTCTGATTATTTCACTATGTATTTGTAAGGGAATTCACAAATGTGTGAAATCTGATTTTTAAAGAAGGCTGGGGTAAAAATGTATTTGTTCTTTGTTTAGTTGGTGTTTTTTATTTATTTTACTTTATTGCAGGAATTTGTTTCACAGATACTCGGTGGTTTTCACTGTTAGTGTTCTCGTTTTCTAGTCAAGTGGATTTTAGAGAATGTTGCATTTGCCATACATAAGTCAAAATTAAAGTTGGTTTTTGAAGAAACTTCTTTTCAGAGGTTCACCTCTGTCATAGATTTTGTACAAGGAGACACTGAAATATTTATACAGGTTCCAAGTTTTAGCAGTGGCTAAGGATGGAGAGACTAGTGATGAATCTCAGAACATGACAAAAGGGAAAAGAGTTGTAGTAAGTTGGTTGTCTCTTACTGTTAACTGATGTTCATATTAGTCAAGTTCAAGGAGTAAGAACCAATTTGTTTTATATATGCTATGTAGATGTTGATAAACATTTTTTGTGTACATTCAATATATTTTATGTCTATTCTATATTGGTGTAGGATAACATTTTCATATGTATAAGTAATACATGAAATGGCATTGCCTAAATGTAGGCTTGGGTTGACCTCAGATGCAAAAGATATGTGACTGGAACTTTTGAGTGGCTTGATTGGAAAACTTGAGAATGGGAATTTATTTTCTGAAAAATAAAACATAATGTAAAACTGTAAAAATACAAATAATACTTTATTTAACCATTTCCAGATTTTAATGACACACTCTAAGCTGCTGATTTGTAGGCTGTTTACATCAGTAGCTTATCTTACCAAAACCTTTTTTTTTTTTTTTGAGACATTTTTATTACTTTGTAACATGAGTATTGGTTAAACTGTTGCTTTTTTAATTTTATATTAGAAAATAGACTGTTTACTATTACTAGTGTATCATATTTCAACAGTGAGAAATATTCTGTCAAGTTTAATACCTAAACTGAATGTGTTAAACCAAATCTAATTATTACACATGTTCTTCCATACTTTTAGTAGCAGGCATTCCCTTAGTACAAAATAAGCCTAATAAGGGTATATTTTGAAAAGAAAAAAAAAACCTTAAGAAAGATTATAATGACAAGTTAAATTCTTTAACTAGATGTTTTCTACTGAAACTAAACTACATTTAAATAGATGTCTTGTTAAAGAAAATGACATTTAATTACAGTGGGGGAAAAAATAATTACATCACCCAACATTTTTCACATTTTTCTAATCCCTGTAAGTTTTTACAAGATTGTGCATTATGGAAGTATTATAACTAGTGCAACATTGTTTGGGGCATTGTGTGGTGCAAGTTGACTCCTAGTCATTCAAATACATGTATGCATCTTTATTAACAAACTAGCAATTAAAAGTGTATTTCAGCAGATGATCAACAAATATTTAGCAAATATGAAAATTTTCTCTGAGTAAGAAAACCTAGATTTAAAGATAATGTCATCTAGGTAATTGATTAAAAGTGGTAATGGGTCCTCTTTCTTGTTTTAACATTTGTTTGAGCCACTTTGATACTTTTTTATATCACCATGGCTTAGATTGAATGAGGGACTGAATATCGGCAAGGTTAAGTTTATGATGTCACACCCGGATTAAGGTTTCCTGTAGTTCCAAGGTGATACCCATTATCTTCTAGCACTTTTGAATAGTGTTGTTGCCTGGCCAACATAGTGACTTCATCTTCTGTATTTAAAGATAATCCGTCACCTTAAGTAAAATGTACATGTCTTTCAAATGCAAGTAGAGTGAAATTTCCTCTTTATATTATGTCTACGTCATAGAATGCATGAATATTACCATCCTATGGCATGGAACAAAGTCATTCTGAATAATGTACTGATCAACTCCTTCAAAATAATCCTGAATTTTTGGCTGTAGCCTATGACTTGAGGATCATGGTGAAATTAATCTACATAAAGAATAATTGACTAGATGTCTTCTGTTTTAAGAAGTCTTAAACTATTGTTAATCATGTAGCTTTGAAGTAGTATTTCTGTATGTAAAATAAAAGTAAAATGTTCATTGCAATGTCTTTAAGCATTAAACTGTATATGCAGACTTGAAGTAGCACCCTATGTGTATGGGCTTGAAATACATCCTGTATATAGAGTTGAAGTAGCACACCATGTGTACAGACTAGAAGTAGCACCCTATGTGTATGGGCTTGAAATACATCCTGTATATAGAGTTGAAGTAGCACAACATGTGTACAGACTAGAAGTAGCACCCTATGTGTATGGGCTTGAAATACATCCTGTATATAGAGTTGAAGTAGCACAACATGTACAGACTAGACACCCTGATGGGCTTGAATACATCCTGTATATAGAGTTGAAGTAGCACAACATGTGTACAGACTAGAAGTAGCACCCTATGTGTATGGGCTTGAAATACATCCTGTATATAGAGTTGAAGTAGCACAACATGTGTACAGACTTGAAGTAGTACACCCTGTGACCTGAAATATTACCCTGTGTGTATAGGTTGGTACTAGTACCCCGGGTGTATAGACTGATAGTATTACTCTGTGTATATAGTTTGGTACTAGTGCCCCATGTGTATATAGACTGGTATTAGTACCCTTTGTATATAAACTGGTACTAGTACTCTATGTGTGGATAGACTGGTAGTAGCATCCAGTGTGAGTAGACTGATAGTAAATACCTTATATATTTATGTATACCCTGACGGTAGTACCCTTTGTGTATGTGTGTTTTCTTATAGCAAAGCCACATCGGACTATCTGCTGAGTCCACCAAGGGGAATCAACCCTGTTGTATAAACTGGCATTGGAACCATGTGTATAAAAACTGGTGGTAATACCCTATGTGTATAGAGTAGTACTCTGTGTATATAGACTAGTAGGAGTATCCAATATGTATAGACTGGTATTAGTACCTTTGTATAGGTAGGAAGTAGTATCTTATGTGTATAAGCTGTTTTTGTTGTAGTTAAACACAATCTTATACAATGGGCTATCTGTGTTCAGCTCATCAAAGGTATTGAAATCCAGTTTCTTGCATTGCAAGTCCATATATATACAAATGTGCCTCTCAGGAGCTATTTAGACTGGATATAGTGTACCCCCTTTACATGTTCTTTACCAGAACTTGTTATGTTGATCCAGTGATAATGATGACTCGAATCTGGTGCAGGTAACTTGGTGATTTTATAGTGTGAGCTGGGCACAAATTAATTTTTATATGCTTGATTTTTTTCCCTAATAAAACCACCGTATGTATCATTATTCCCTGAAATAAACAAATCTAATTTCATCACTTTGGGAAGTTTTATGGTCTTGATGTAGTAA
Organism: Tachypleus tridentatus; assembly: GCF_004210375.1. Taxonomy (NCBI): domain Eukaryota; kingdom Metazoa; phylum Arthropoda; class Merostomata; order Xiphosura; family Limulidae; genus Tachypleus; species Tachypleus tridentatus. Next base: position 10,993,860 of record NC_134836.1, on the reverse strand, counting down.
GTGTATTTGAAAAATATTGTTTATTACTGATGAGCACTTTACATCAAAGTGTATATGACATGGTCATTCTGTAATTAAATAAGTAATATTTAAGTTAAATAATGTCAACTAGACATGTTTATTCTGTAACTAGATGAGTAACCTTGAAGTTATGTGATGTCAACTTGGCATATTTATTCTATAATTAGATAAGTGATCTTGAAGTTTAATATGGTCAACTAGGAATGTTTATTCTATAATTATATGAGTAATCTTGATTTTTTTTTTCCAACAGGCTGACTGGTTGTTTAGTCTTGGAGAAGCAGCCCTGGATATTTTTGTTGCAGAGTTCAGTAATGCACCATCTACGATATTTGTCTTGGGTGAGGTCATAAAGAAATACTGTCATATGTTAACTTCAGTTTTTATAACCATGCAGTTATTTAAAGTTTGCAAAGCATTTCTGTTAAAATTGGCTTTCTTTATTTGTTTATACACTTATGTAAACGTTTTTGGAAGAAAATATTTGCAAGTATAAGTCGTGTGAGCAGTTTTAGAACAGTGATGTGTAGTTCAACAAATTTAGTTTGTCTACGTGTTTGTAAAGTATAATAATTAAAAGTGACCATATAACTTGCTTTTGCTAACACTTCTACTGGTAGCATTGTAGTAGCTTACTTTTGCTAACATTCCAAGTTTTAGGTTTGTATTAAGTGGCATTGTATGTGGGACCACATAATGGCTGCTCATGACAACCTAATTGGGCAGGTACTTTGTACAGCTTAGTTTGCCCATTGGGCAATTCTAATTTTTATGCAAAAGTAAACTTATTACAGGAAAATATGGGCCACGACAAACTTTTATACAAGTCAGAACTGAAAATCTCACAAGAATACATAGACCTTATACCAGCAGGTATATTTTGTTTTAATGTAGGCCTCGAACTGCCATTGTTCATAAAAAGAGAATCATGTAGGATTTTGGCATCTGAAGTAGTTCTGTGAACAACTTCTGGTAAAGTGCCATATGTTTAGAGTCTATAATTCTCTGCTTTTCTAGCAATGATGAATTGCTTCTTGGTATAAAGTAGCATATCAAATAAATGTTTATTTTCTAAAATGTGAGCTCCTTGTCATAAAATTGAAGTCAAAATTAATTCAGATATCTAAATGACACTTTTGAAATCGTTAGAATGGTAGTAAGTAAATATTAATTAATTTCACTTGAACATTTGTTTAGCAAATGACTCAGAATATTAATGTTTCATTTCAGGGTCAAAATACATGAATCATACAGCTCTGGTAGGTATAGCCTACATGCTGTTCACTATATGCAGTGTACATATCTCAAATTTCTTGCTGGGAATAATGTATATAACAAAATGTCAGTACTCGTGAATGGAAAACACATGGCTAATATAGATAATACTGTTTGTAGCACTGGAGAAACACATAATGGAAAATGTGATAAAAGATGTGATTATGTGAGGAATTTTGGTACTACATTATCTTATTTCCTTATTGTTTTCTCACAGTTAAGATTTCACTTGCTAGTTTAACTTATAAAAAATGAAGCTGTTTAACTCTGCTATAAATGGAACTGAAAACCTAATTAGCTAGTTGCTTCTGAGTGCTGGTTTTTCAAGTGAAAAGTATTGATAATAAATAGCATAGTCCTCACTGTTGATTTCTGAGGGCAAGCAGGCAGAATAATACAAGAAAAAGTCTGACATGAGTGTATCAACCTTCCTTGAAAAGTGGTCACTTTTGGCTCAGAGGTGATGAAGTTAGCTGACCTTAAGATATTAAAGGTATATTCATAATTTCATCCCATCTTGGTAATGAGGAAACAACTACTGATCTGAAACTGTTACTAGCAATGCAATGAAGTGGAAGTCATGGAGAACTGTTAAAGAAGATGCAGTGTTTTGTAGTTTTATAACAGAAAATCAAAGCAACATGAATTTTTTATCTTACTGAATTCTCAACTGATAGCAGTGTAAGAGAGGAAGAAGTGATATGTTTGTGTGATGAAAGATAATAAATTGAAAAATATTTTTCTAATTATGCAACTGCAGGAGAATGTTGATGCAGAGCATACAATTGGCACATTAAATTTAACCACAAGGAATAATAATGGGGGAGATGGGTAGAAGAATAGAAATCAAAACATATTGACATTGGTGTATTGGTGAACACTGGCTGTAGAAGTGGTGGTGTTGTGAAACTTGAAACAGATGATTTTCACTTAATTGGTTTCCACTAGTTTACACACAGATTAGATTTGGCTGAAAATATGCATTTCATGGGACAGCCATTGATGAAACTGTCACATCCCTCTTACTGGATTTTTAAAAGTTGTACCTTTACTTAGCATTGAGATGGAGTGGGTTACAAGATGAAGAAAAGGTATTGAAACTCCTGTATCCAACTAAAGCCACTGGCACATGATGGGTGGTCTATTATTACAAGTTGTGAACAGAACCTTTCCTGCCCTAGTTGTGCAATTAGGACGAATTATAATGCATTTAACTCACTAGTTACAATGCAGCCTAAAACAAAGGAGTTTCTCAAGATTTGAAATCTTTTAAATGTCTTCTACAACTGACCTTCCTACATTCATCATACAGAGTGCTCATAGAATGTTGCTTTTTTTTGCTGAAAAATGATGTTTCAATACAAATGTGGCTGTTAAAAGTATGTTCACTGAGGAACATTTTCAGGAAATAATTTTTTTCTTGAAAACAGTATTTGAAGAATTCAACAATGGGGCTACAAAGGAATGTCACTTGAAGTGAGGTATCCAACAGTAGCAAACAAGAACTGATGCTACCCAATCTCAACAGCAGATATTCCATGCACAAGTCAGATCACTCATATTCAGCTCCCCCCTCAGTCTGGGGACCTGCCAGAGAAGGTTCTGTTCTTTCAGTTTGCCTTTTCTGGGATCTAAACATCCACCCACATGTTTGTTGTGGGTGGTGACATGTGAAGGAAAGGAGAGGATCCTGGTGGTTGAGGGGTCCACACACCACTTTGGTCTTGAATTCAGGTAGACGGGCAACCTTGGGATGTCCCCCCCCCCTCCATGGTTAGTTGGCTGGTTCACTTGGGCTATGATTAACCAAGTACCAGTGTTGGATGTTCTTAATAGGTGTTGTAAACATTGTATCTGATGTTGGTGTTTGGGAATAGTGCTCATGAAAACCTGGAAGTGCTGCAGTGTCCTTGTTTGGCACTGTATTGTTCCCCTCGTAGGGCTCCATGAGCACCGAAACATTCTTTCTTTATTATGGATCCCCCTAATCAAATTTTAAAAAAATATACTGAAAAAACAGACCATTGGTAAATGATCACGTCTTGAAGATTCTGAACAACAATCTTCAACTTCTTCAACACCTATACCTCATTTTCTGATATTACACTCTATCAAACAAATCTTTAGGGCAAGTGTTGCCCTTTTTTTTTATTCAGAAGGGACAAGAGGGACTTGCTGGCTCTCCTAGGTCAGTGAAAAAGCTTCATTTTGATGACATATTGATGAAAGCATCAACTCCTAAACACAGTGAACTCCTCTTGAATTCAAAGGCCATTGGGGATATACCCATAAAGGTTACTCCCAATGCTACTTTGAATTCATCATGAGGAGTTATTGCTGAGAGGGGTTTGAAGAACATCCCCAAGTCAGAGATCCTTGCTAGTGCCTTCACCCCAGGAGTTCTTTCAGTGAGACGTATCTCCACTTGCAAAGATGGAATTATGATGCTGACCAATGTCCTCATTTTGACATTTACATCACCACGTCCATCTGCCACCATCAAGGTAGGTTATCTTAATTGCAAGGTAAGGCTATATATTCTGAACCCTCTCAGATGTATCCAGTACCAGCAGTTCAGTCGCTCACTCAAAGACATCATGTTATAGTTCCTTGATGCGTGCTCATTGCAGTGGCAAGGACCACAATGCTTGTGATTGTAAAATAGGCCCTCATTGCCTAAGTTGTAATGTCTCTCACCCATCTTACTTTCGTTCATGCCCTAGGAGGGTGGAAGTTAAAGATGTACAGTGTTTGAAAATGATTCACAACATTTCTAACTCTGAGGCACAAAAGTCACTGTCCACCACTCCATATCAGACATATGCTGTTGCGCTTTGTTCCACAGCTACAATGGGATTGTGAATGGATCTTGCTCTGCCTCCAAAAAAATCGTTCTCAAACCATGTGAAAAAGTATTTTGCTTTCCATGGTAAAGAATGTTGATGAATCAATGTCAACATCCATCTCTGTCCCTACCATTCCTTCCAGCAGATCCCTGGATCCACTTCCTTTGGTTTTGGGTACAGGTGCTTCCTCGGGTCCATCTTCTTCTCTGGTCCCCAAGATGCAAAACGATCATTCATTCATGCCCTCAGTTGCTGGAATCTTTTTCCAACAACAAAGACCTGCCCAATCGGCCCAGGGCAGGATACACGGAGGTCAATATATCTCCTTGAATAAAGAAAATAAAGAAAACAAGACATAGTCAAAAACAGAAAAGCTCTTCACCCAATTTGTGTATACATAAGTAAATATGGCCACTTTGATACAATGGAACTGTCAAGGTTTACATCCTAATCTGAATGACATCAAAGCACTGATTAATTCTTACCATCTTGTGTGTTTTTCCTTACAGGAAACATTTCTGAAACCTGTCGATGCAGTTGCCTTTCAGCAGTTTTCTTTGTACAGAAATGACAGGTTGTGTGATGGACGAATGCATGGGGGGGGGGCACTGCTGATCTATCAGCTTGTGTCTACCCTGTCTTTGCCACTAGACACACCCTTGGAGACTGTAGCCACCACTGTTCTCTCTACCTGTCTCCTGGAGAGACCTATGATCAATCAGACCTTGATGCTCTGGTTGAACAGTTGCTGTTGCCCTTTTTAATTCTGGGGGACTTTAATGGACATAATCCTCTCTGGGGAGGTGCTGATATTGATATGAGGGGGTCACTCTGTAGAGCATATGCACTTAGATCACAACCTTTCTGTCTTCAGTACTGGTTCTTATACTTATTTTCATGCACCTAGTCAGTCTTTTACTGCTTTTGATCCCTCAGTCTTCTCCCCTTCACTGTTCTCCTACTTTTCATGGAAGGTTGACAGTAACCATCTGGGTAATGGTCATGTTCCTATTGTTTTGAGAGAGACTGGCCGTGATCATTACCACCTAATCTGCATGCCCTGGTAGAAGCTGGATCAAACCAACTGGCCCCCTTTCACTGCTTCCACAGAACTTGATCTTGCCATCATCTGTAAGTCATCAATAGACGACTTCATGGTAGCAGTGACTGACTATATTATCCAGGCAGCTGCTCAATGTTTTCCCAAATTCTCAAAACGTTTTCCATGGCATCCACATCCGTGGTAGAACCCTGCCTGACATATGGCACAGAAGTCTCAAAAACAGGCCTGGGATACCTTTCATAGGTATCCCATACTTTCAGACTGCATCCTTTTTCAGCAGTTCCATGCACCTTCTCAGCAGGTAAGACCTCAGAGCCAGAAGAAGTCTTGGATTAAGTTCACAACCAGCATCTCTTCTACCACCAGTTCCAAAGTTATATGGGACAAAATTTGGAAGGTCAGTGGGCAGTATAATTCTGTCCCCCTCTTGATCTTGCTCTTTCATGTCCAGGAAGTTGCTGAGGCACAGAGCATCACTGATACTCTTGATGAAAGCTTTTACCAGGTATTTAGCACTTCTGCTTCATTTTCCAACTTTTTAGCCATCAAGACTCAGGCAGAGCAATCGCTTCTTTCCTTTTAGGCTGGTCGCCTCTATGACTATAATCACCCCTTTACACTGGTGGAATTCAAGCTGGCTCTTCATTAGTCTGGCACTACATCAGTCACACCTGATGATGTACACTATGAGATGTTGTGCCATCTCTCTCCTGCTTCTCTTGCTATTCTTCTGGTTGTTTTTAACTGGATCTGGCAGGAGAAAATTTTTCCTGATGTGTGGCACCAGGCTGTAATCCTACTTTTCTTGAAGCCTGGGAGATACTCCAAGATTCCTTCAAACTACCATCCAGTTGCTTTGATAAGCTGTTTCTGTAAGACCTAAAAGAGGATGGTTAATGCTGGTCTTGTTTGGTTCCTCGAATCAAACAATCTCCTCTTGCCCACCCAGTGTGTGTTTTAATGACAGCATTCCACAGTGGACCACCTGATTTGACTTGAAACATCAATCAGAGAAGTCTCTCTCTGAAGCGACAACATCTTGTGTCAGTATTCTCTGACCTTGAGAAGGCTTATGATACTGTGTGGAGGTATGGCATTTTGCAAGACTTCAACTTATACGAGTTCCATAGCCATGTTCCCATTTTTATTAAAAGATTTTTAATGTGTGGGCAACTCCAAGTTTGTATGGGTTTGACACTTTCCTGTTCTTTCCTCCAGGAACTTGGATTCTCTCAGGGCTGTGTCTAGAGTGTCACATTTTTTGGTATAAAGAGTAATGCCATTACTGAACAACCCCCTCTTACTGTTGCAAATGGGCTCTATGTCGATGACTTCCACACCTCGTGTCAGTCTTCAAACATGATATTTATTGAGTGGCAGCTACAGACTGCCATCAGTTGTTTACTGAAATAGAATATAGCAAACGGTTTTAACTTCTCTCTCTCTGAAACTATTTGCATGTACTTTTGCCACCAACAAGGTATACACTCTGATCCCAAGCTCCATCTTTGTGATGTCGTTGTTCTTGTGGTCCCTGAGGCAAAGTTGTTGGGGCTTATCTTTGATTGTAAGCTGAATGTCATTCCTCACATCAATTAGCTACATGTCATGATCATGGGCACTGAGCATCCTCCATGTCTTCTCTTCCACCTCTTGGGTAGCAGATTGATGTTCTGTGCAACAAATATATCATGCTCTCATTCAATTTAAACTAGACTATGGATCACTGGACTGTGTGTCTACTGGGACCTCAGCCTTGAAGATGCTGGACCCCATTTATTATTATGAGCTTCAGTTCTGCACAGAGGCTTTCTGCACTTACCCAGTTCAGAGTTTGTATGCAGATTCTCATGAACTGCCTCTTCACCTCCACCATTTGCAACTGTCTTTACTGTATGCTTCAAAACTTCGATCCTTACCACAACATCCCACCTTTAATTGTGTTTTCATTCCTCGGTGTGCCATGTTTTTTTAGAACAGACAATTTGCCATTGTTCCTTTTGGCCTTCGTATCTAGGCACAATTGGATGAATTGGGTCTGTCCTTGGATAATATTGCTGTATCCACTGGTCAGCCCATCCCACCATACCTTATTGCCATCCCCAAATGTGGCCATTCTTTGAGTCATATAAGAAAAGCAGATACTCCCAATTGGAAGTACTGTCTTTTATTTACCAAACATTTTTTGAACGATCCTTTCTTTCCCATTTATACGGATAGCTTGAAATCAGGTTACTCTGTGTGGGCTCTGCCATGGTTTGTTGTAGTTTGGTGGTTGAGTGCAGAATCCCCTCTACAGCTTCTGTGTTCACTGGGAAACTGTTCACCATTTCCCTTGCCCTTGATCACAAAGAAGGTAAAAAGTATTTGAATTGCACTATTTATACCAACTCACTTAGTTCTCTACTGGCCCTGGAATTGCTTCATATTAGTTTTCACCCTGTTCTTGGCAATTTTCAAAACTGACTGTTGCATTTTTCTTTAACATCTACTTCTATCCAGTTCTTCTGGATACCAGGCTACGGTATTCATGGGAATGAGCTCGCTGACACCTCAGCTAAGTCTGTCTGCTCTGGCATTGTCACAGCTCTACCTGTTCCATACATGGGCTGTGGTCCAATATTCAAGACTCAGCTCCATGCTGGTTGGCCAACAACTTGGAGTGAGCAACATGAAAACAAGCTTTACCAGATAAAACGTTATTGGACTTTGGGCGTCTTGTTTCCATAAGGATCGGAAAGAAGTTGTTCTAACTAGACTAAAGTTTGGTCACAGGTTTTTAGTGTGTTGTTTTCTTTTATCTGGAACTGACACACCGTTTTACAAATTTTAATAATTTTACCAACAACCAACCAACCATATTCAGCTCAAAAAATACTGTATGCTTATAATGGCAGATTTTCAGGCATCAATGATAATGTTTTTATAACAGCCAGAATTCTTGACCCATCCAGTTGGCCTGTGGATATAGAAGCATTTAGGTTTTATGGCCAGGAACAACTTACCACACATTTCATGCAGATCCTGGAAGTGAGAAATTGTCACTATGTGTGAGAGGAGCAGAAATAATGCACAGAAAAAGTGCTGGAGAGCTTCCAATAAGAACAGTACCCCACTGTACGCTATCTAGGTTTATGAGAAAGGATTCTAAGGAATGTCAAACACAGGTGGCTAGATATGCTCTTTGATTCTAGTGCTGCCAATCAGTACTGAAATGTTTAAATGCAGTCCTGATGAATAAGATGAGACTGGTCCACCAAGTACAGTCAGTAATCTTGTGTATCTTCAATTGACAAATTAAGTGGTAGTGAACTATGATCCTGACTTTGCTACACTAATGTGGCTGTCAGCTGGGAAGCAAGTTAAGTAGCCATGTGTAAGACCATATGAGCCTCAGAAGAAATACAAGATAGCTTTGACTTCATCTGATTCTCTAGATAACCTTATATGATTCTAACTCACCTGGCTGGACAGATGAAGTTGCTTTGACTTCAGGTTCAGTAGACAGTGAATAACTCACAAAAGCTCATAACACTAGACTATGTTAAAAGTAGAACAGTAAATATCATATGCTTAAAATTTGTTTTCTCTCTCATTCTTGAAGATTTTTACATGGTTTGATTTATTCTGATCAAGTGTGTAATGTCTGATAAAGAAATAATCACCTAAAAGTAGTAACAAATATTGATTTATTCACTAAAATCCTTGTAAGACCCTTAAAATATGGTGCAAAGTAAGCTATTTCCTCTTGAATATTTAGGGCAAGCTTTACCAGCAGTGGGCAAGTCAATTATGATGGTTCACTTGCCCTTTGGGTAAGTGATAAGTTTGAATTATTTTAACCCCAGTAGTAACAGCTGTGTAACTTGCTTTCTCTAACATTTTCAGTTTCAGAACTTGGTCCTTGACTAACCCTTTTTATCTTGCTGTTTGTACAGCTTCTACACTTAGTACTTGACTAATCCTTTCTATCCTGGTTTTTGTATATGTTCAGACTTGGTAGTTGACTAACTCTTTCTATACCAGTAGCAGTACAGCTTCTGAACTTGGTGCTTCTTTTGGTATATTTACATTTTATTATGAAATAAAAACAACCACCAGATGTAGCTGTTGTTGTTTTTAAAATTGGATGGGTACTTTTGGAGTATGTTGTGAAAATAAGGATAGATCTAAAGTACTTAATGATAGCAACTTAGCTTATCTGTTCCTTAATGTTGGCTACAGACTACTGTTTATTATACACAGTTGTAGGCCTGACTTCACATATATAGTTTTCACTTTCAAATTCAGCAGTGATATACTCTAATAATGTTATGACAGTTTTAGTATTGTCTGGGAGTACATGTCTATTGGATGGGTGAAATAAAAAATTATTTGTAAGAAAGGACAGGAAATTGTGCTTCTGTTGTTTTTTGCTTTTCTTAACAAAAAATAGCATTAAAAGTGCAATAAAAATACATAAAGTTACCAATACTGAAAAGAAAGACAAACTGTTTTCAAGAATTTTAAGCATTTTAGTGCTTAGAGACATCCAATATTGATAGTTTTTCAAAATTTGATATGGGTCAAGACATGCCATCTTCTATCACTTTGTCATGTCTGGTGATGTGTAATTTGAAGAATGATGAACAAATATAAACATGCATATTGATATTTATATAGTATGGGTTGAACAACCAAGTTGTTGAATATATACAGTGCCTAACACTGATCAAAATACTGGCACTCTTTTAACTGAAAAACTGAATTAATGTCTCACTGATTCCTATATTTATAATTTAGCTTTGTTTCTAGACACTTTGCAAACAAAGTCTTTTAATCACTAACATATTTGAATATTCTAGGACTACTTTTATAAACTTGTTTGATACTGATGTCATTCATCTTCAAACATCTAAATTAAACCATTGAAAATGTAGCTTACAACACTATATATCTGGTCATTATGCAAAATGCAGAAAGCCAATGGACTTGAAGCTAGGTTTCACAAGTTCTTACAAGCAGTGATATGGTCACAGTCAATGAGTTAATGCCTACTTTATAACAAGAACTGCTGTATTTATTCTACTTTATCTTGCTTATCTCCTTATAGGGTAAAGCTGTTTCAATGAACTCCCACACATACACACACACACACACTACTCTTTAAACTGAGGCTTAGTTTCAACTAAAATAGTTTATGGTTTAATAACTAAACATTTTGAAACTCATAATCCATAGAAGAAAGGAAGGAAGCTCAACTGAAACCAACCTCACCTTCCAGATAATATATTATGATATTATAAAGCTTTCAGTTTGTTTGAGTTTTGTTTTGCAAGCTTTAAAATATTCTATTTTCAAACTATTTGAGCTATTATTGAGAAACAAGCATGTAAAAAGGCCACATATTTGGAAAAGAATTGATATACTTTATGTATGCAAATGGAAGAAACAAGATTTTTAGTTTGTAGATAAAATAAATTAAAATTAAAGTTAGAAAATTTCATTCTTATATTTTTTATTTTATCCAAAGTAAACACATTAATAAAATTTAAGCCAAACTGAATCTGAACATATATAGTTTGATTTTGAAGGAAGAAAATACAGATAATGTTTTGTACTTTGGTAGAAGTTTCTGTTTTTTCTTGTGTTTCTTTACTTCTTTTTAGGAGAAAGAAACATATTTGCTTTTAAAGAAAGTGGAATTTTACGCTACATGAAAAAGGTTGATTATAATCCAAGTTGCTTTCTTCCCTATGAGAGCTGTAAGTTTTGTTTTTATTTCAACATATAAGAACAGAAGAATTTTTGCTACTGATTCCTTCTAATTTATTTTTATGTTATTTCATAAATAATTTTATTCAGGTTGAAAAGTTAGAGTACAAATTTAATAGTGGAATAGCTAAATTACACATTAATACCTCATCTATATTGTTCATGATTTTACTGTGTAAAATATGTCAACTAGACATGTTTATTTTGTAATTAAATAAGTAACAATGTTGTTCTCTCCTTATCAATAAGTATTATTACCCATACCAGCCATTTTGAGATACATTTTTATTTCAAGTGGGTTTCTTGTCATCAAGAATAGCTTAGGTCTGCAGTGTTTTCAACAAGACATGTTTGTTATGCAACTACAAATGTAATGTTGAATTTAAATTAAGTTTACTCATTTTGTAATTGAGCAGACAGTTTATCATTTGAGTTTCAGTAAGTTCCTTGTACTTTGCTTGAAGCATGTAGGGTATCTTTCTCAGTTGTTAGGTTCAGTAGCACCTGCTTTTGCAAATATTTTATCACTAGTAGTTTCTGCCTTGGTTATACATGTTGTTTTCTTTTTTGATTTCCCTAATGCAGTATTGTCATAAAAGTGTATTAAGAGCTTTCCTTTCCATTAAAGGGATTGTTAAACTGTTTAACTTTGTTGTTCATATTTAAATGTTCTAAAACAAATGAACTAATTTAACAGTTTTGTTTTTCATTAATCTGAAAAATTGAATTAAGTTTGTGTTTTGATTTCAGCCAAGGAAGATAGTATTTTTAACTTAGTAGCAACACATACCAAAACATTGCTAGTATACGAAGACATGACCTTACGTTGGGCTGCCCAAGTACCATTCGTACCAGTTTGTATTCAACGGGCAAATTTTATGTGAGTAAACAAAAAACACTTAAGTTTTTAATTGACAAGGTAAACAGTGTAAACTTGTTCCATTTTATAGAACAGATATTTAATTATGTATTTGCTCCAGAAGTCTTTAAGTGTGATAAAAGACTATCTGACTTTGTAACTTGTAATGTTGTATAAAATAAATCAGCACCATAAATGTAAAGAAGATAAACATGTTCCTTTGTGTGGAGTAGACATTGTCAATGTGTTTACTACAGTAATCTTGAGAGTGAAAAGTAGAGTATATGTGACTTAAGGAGGTATAAAATCTTAACAATGCTAGAAGTTTTCTCTAAAGAATTCAATACAATTTGAATTTTGAAGTTTGCTGCTTATAAAAATTAGGTAGTTATGCGCTTTTTCTTCATGGTTGTTATTCTGTCAAGGCTTGGAGTTTTTTTGTGTTTAAAATATGTTGTGATAACAATGTCCTGTATTCCTCCTTGGAGACTACAAGGTGGGAAGGGTGGTGTTCATGTTTGGTGAGCTTTTGTATAGCATGAAATAGATCATGATGTTAATGTTATGCTTCTCTTCAGCGATATCAAAGGTGTGGTGGTTATTCTGTCAGAGTCTGGAGATTTACTATGTTGCTACCTTGGTACTGATCCTTCACTCTTTATTGCTCCATCAACCGAATCTCGAGAAATTGATTTTGAAGAAGCAGAACAAGAAATGCAAGAACTAAAGAAGATTATAAAAAATTCTAGTCAAAGTAAGCTTCCCATGAAACAGTTGGAACTGATGTTTTGCTACAATATGATTAAATAAAAATATTTGAACTTGTACATGTCTTCACTTCATCTCAAGTACACTAAGTTAAAGTAAATTAAGTTGTCTTTTGTTTGTTCTTCTACAAAATAGTTTAATCTTTATGCACTTAGAATTCACTAGGTACCTTATTAACTAGTAAACTCTTGGTTGAAATCATTTGTTCAGTTCAAAGTGATGTTTTGTTGTGTTCTGTTTGTACAGAATTCCCTGGAAGTACACGGTTAGAACAGGAACTCACTGTACACATTGCTGTAGCTTCTCAGGTGGACATTGTTGTAAGTTTTTTAAGTTCCTCCATACAGGTACTTTTTTCTGTGAATGTCACTTTCAAAATTTGATTAAACTGCTTTATATTGTATGTGAAATATACTTAGTGTCAAAATGTAGCTAACATATCAAGTTTTAATATTATATAAGTTTTGAGTTCTTTATTTTACATGGAAATATTTTTGAAAAATACTCTTTCCCTCAATTATGAGAATTGTTACATTTGTTCTCTTGGTCTCATCTCTAATTTATTTACTAGACTTCAAAGAAGTAGAGGATTTGAGGTAAATTATGCTTTATAATATATTTATTATGCAGGCATAGCATAAAGTTTATAGTCTTCAATCTTATTTGGTTACAAACCCTTAAGTTAAAAAAATCAGACCACTCTTGTCATGCCCATCTGTCACATCAGACCACTCTTGTCATGCCCATCTGTCACATCAGACCACTCTTGTCATGCCGATCTGTCACATCAGACCACTCTTGTCATGCCCATCTGTCACATCAGACCACTCTTGTCATGCCCATCTGTCACATCAGACCACTCTTGTCATGCCCATCTGTCACATCAGACCACTCTTGTCATGCCGATCTGTCACATCAGACCACTCTTGTCATGCCCATCTGTCACATCAGACCACTCTTGTCATGCCTATCTGTCACATCAGACCACTCTTGTCATGCCCATCTGTCACATCAGACCACTCTTGTCATGCTCCATCTGTCATCAGACCACTCTTGTCATGCCGATCTGTCACATCAGACCACTCTTGTCATGCCCATCTGTCACATCAGACCACTCTTGTCATGCCCATCTGTCACATCAGACCACTCTTGTCATGACTATTCTGTCACATCAGACCACTTTGTCATGCCCATCTGTCATCAGACCACTCTTGTCATGCCCATCTGTCACATCAGACCACTCTTGTCATGCCGATCTGTCACATCAGACCACTCTTGTCATGCCCATCTGTCACATCAGACCACTCTTGTCATGCCCATCTGTCACATCAGACCACTCTTGTCATGCCCATCTGTCACATCAGACCACTCTTGTCATGACTATCTGTCACATCAGACCACTCTTGTCATGCCCATCTGTCACATCAGACCACTCTTGTCATGCCGATCTGTCACATCAGACCACTCTTGTCATGCCGATCTGTCACATCAGACCACTCTTGTCATGCCGATCTGTCACATCAGACCACTCTTGTCATGCCGATCTGTCACATCAGACCACTCTTGTCATGCCCATCTGTCACTTCCTCTCTTTCAGAAATTGCAAAGTTTTTTTTTATGCTAACTACTATATTATTTATAACCAAGGGAAGCACAGTTTTAATATATCAAATGTCATATTATACCAGATTGTTTTATTCCCATAGGAAACACATTGTCTAGCTCAGCTGAAGTTTTATGACTTTCATTGCACAGTTATAAAACTAGAAAACTTATTATGAGTAAAGAATACTGTCTGTTTTGTGTGTATTATTATTTCTTAGGTGTATTATTTAATTAAATAAAACATTGTTTAGTGCAACAGTAGCATCAGTATAAAAAAGTAATGTTAAATTTCATTGACAACAACAACAACAACACCCAGGTAAGTACTATATTTCTTGTTTTTCATGTGTTTTCTTTATTTATTATGATAAAAGTATCTAAAATGTAAGAATTAGAAATGCAAGAGGTTTGATTAGATAAAATAAAGACAAAATAATAATATAAAATATTTCACAATGTATGCTCGTGCATTATTCAATTTGAAATGTGAGCCACATGTTAGCTAAGTGATTTCCAATCTTTGTAGTGGGGTTATTAGTCAGTCATGATCTAAAGGACAACAAAACAAAACTTAAGTAGAAACATGTATACTGTTACAAGCTTTAAACTATTTACAATAAACAGATGTAGTTTCATGACACAACTTGAAATAATTCCACGATGAAAAAAAGAATAATTTACATTTATTTCATATTTTTATAGTGGTTACAAGGTTGGTCAATTTGGACACTTCATAGAGTTAGGGTAGAGTAAATGATAGATAAGATGTTAAAGTTTACTGAAAAAAATATTTGAAATTTGACTATTTTCATGCAAAGAAAGGTATTTTTAATCTTAACATAAAAACCACTTTATATTTTGAGCAGGCAACAATTGGAGAAAATTGTGAAAATATTTCATTAAAAATTTAAATTTTTTGTGTATGAAAGAATTGTAATGGTTACTGAAAGCTTTTAAACTTTTATGAAGATACACAAAACTTATTAAAAGTTATAATATGGACACACTGAACATCAATATTGAGTCATGAACTTGGGTAATTTGAACAAGCCTGTAGTGAGAGTCAAATAAGCTGTTTCAAACCTTTTAAACACTTTATAGAATCTTTATTTATTTTACATTTCATTGCATTGTTTATAATCATTTAATTAACAGTTTTTTGCAGTAGACAGTGAGAGTCAAAACTCTAAATGGGAGAAGATGAAGAACATTGAGATTTTGTTTTGAGATACCTCGTGTCTAGTCAGTCAATTAGTAATGTGCAAAAAGTGTTACCGTATATTGGTGAGAGTTAATAGGACATTTATAATGGGTATGTGTAACAGAATAACCATGTATAGGTGAGGGTTAAAATGGGATGTTTGTATTGGACACTTGTAACAGCATGTGTAGGTGAAGGTTAGTGTAATGAAACAGTTTGATGTATCTTTGGTTGTTATTCATGTGAATGTTTTTTATAATTTTTCAATACGTTTTAAGAACGTATGATTGAAAGCAAATAAGAATGTAAAATAATGTGAACAACCACACTATATCATCAATATCCACTGATGTCATGACTTTCTGCACATTGCCAGAACTGGATGAGGTGTTGTTCAGATAGTTCCATTACATAAATAACAGTTGTCATGATGTGAATTAGATTAAACTGGTATAGTTACAGAAATGTTTAGCAGTAACCTAACAAAACAATTATAAAGTATGCATACAAATGTGTTAAACTGTGGTAATAGAATGTAAGCATCTAGCTGTACTAAGTATGTTGGAACAGGAACCCAAGAAACATAATGTTTTCTTTTAATGGTGTAGCCAGTGGATGAAAATTATGAATCAGATGAACAAGAGAATGCACCAGTAGTAACAGTAAAGGTATGGTGATAAATTTTTCTTTAATAACAATTTCTAGCATGGAATAAAGAGAAATGTTTTTCCTTCTCTAAGCTATGGTATGGTTTAATTAACAGTAGGAAGTAATTTGGTTCTGTAAGCAGTAAAAACAAAACAAAATATTACTCTGTTCACCATATCAGAAGACTGATCAACATGTTGAAAGTGTAGTGTATATGTGTTCTATATGGCCAATGGTTGCTGTATGTATCAATACAGCTAGTTCTTGATTAGTGACTAATGCAAGTAAATAAAGCTATTTGTCTGTGGTCAGTGAGTGATGCGTATGTAAACACACACTTTTTGTGGTCAGTGACTGATTTGTGTAAATAAAGCTAGTTATTTATGTTAAGTTACTGATGTTTATGTAAATACTGCTAGGGTTTTATGAATAATGACAGATGCGTATATAAACAACTAGTTTTCTGTGCTCTGTGATGGACGTGTATGTAAACACAGCTAGTTTTATGTGGTTAGTAACTGATGTGTATGTAAACATTGAAGTCAGTGCAGTTTTATAAGAAATATCCAGCAAAATAGACATTGCTTACCAATTGATATTGGAATAATAAACAGTTTGCAGATAAATTATATTTACTCATTTTTAGATTAATTTTTATTGGTTTTTTTTAACATTGTGCAAAGGCCTCTATCCAGAACTTAAGTGTATATAATGTTTAACTTAGGTGCAGATAAAGACAACAACAACAGTAAGAGATGTGAGACTTATGTTTGATGTTCAAAGGCCTCTGGTTGTTTCACAGAAAGTCTTTAGTTTTGGATCAGTATCAGAATTCTTTCAAACCATGGTTTCAGTAAGAATGGAAGATTTTCACATACCTGCGAGCTTGAAGTTAAGAGTTTTGGTTGCATACATTAACAGTGGAGGTAAGGGATTGATTCCTAAATAAGTTCAATGTTTGTTGATTTCACAGATATTTCTCACTTGCCATCCCATCAGAAACTACATCTTAGAAGTACTTGATATAGTATTTTGTTTTTTTGTGCTATTCTTTAATTGCCTCACTTAGATCAAACTTTTTCAGCCTCTAATAAAATAACACTTCAGTTATCAATTGTTGTATCCAGGAGCTCCGAGAATCACTGAAAGTTCTGCAGACCTCCCTCTTCGATTGGTTGTAAAGCCTTGTCCACCAGAGAAGAGTGCTACTCACAAGTTAACAGTTGACACCAACAAACCAGCAGTTGCCATCAACGATTTATTTCCAGGTGAAAAATCACTTTTACCTACATACCTCTTAGACTGTGAGGAATATAACTTGTTGTTTGGTTAACCATGATGGTTACTTATCTCATGAAATTGCTTTTGTACTGTTAGTTTTTAAATGGATGTAAGATTAATGAATACAGTTTTGGTCTCTCTCTGATTCTGTTTGTATTACGTATTTTGAAATGACAGAAAAATATATACTGTACTCTGTTTGTCTCTCTTTTTAGATGCTATGGGTGATTCTTCAACCAATAGTTGTATTGCTTTCTCTATGTGTGTCTTTATTAGATGTTATGGGTGATTCTTGAACCAATAACAGTAATGCTCTGTCTGTCTCTTTGTTAGATGTTCTGGGTGATTCTTCAACCACTACCAGTAATGCCATGGGATTTGAATTTCTTGGTGGTCAGCAAGTCACAGTACTTGCTTCAAAAACTTCTCGTAAGTATAATATTTTAAGATAAACATGATTATTAAATATCATCATGTCCAAATATCTAGTTTTATTGAGTAACTTATTTATTAAATGTTCACATTTTCTTTGGTTTAGATGTTTTTCTTTGGTGATATATTTTTTTGCCAAGATGACTTATTTGTAAAAATTTACTTACTTTTATGATATAGCTCAGATTTTTCAATATGAAGTTTTATTTTAGTATGTGTTGAACATTTTATGTCATGACCAAAAAGGTTTGTACTTGCTCGTAGTATTTTGCATTTGTACAGAAAAGCTGTGGAATAGTGATAATGGTTTTGAGAGTTCTGTATTATCATTAAGTTAAGAAGCATGTGCAAAGAACTGTTGTTTTTCAGAGCGTTATAGATTACAGAGTGACAGCTTTCCTGCTTTGTGGCTTTTAATCTCTGAGTTAATGAAACGGCTAAACAGACATTTCAAACGTGGTAGTGGAAGTGATGTTAAGTTGTCATATTCTTCAAATATTCCGCTGCAAGAGTATTTTGAAGTTATAAAAGAACACTTGGAGGTAAAATTTTTGATATATTTTGATTAATTGTTTCATTATGTTTATGATATTCAGAAACTAATTATTGTGAATTCTACAGTTTAATATTTTAATTCCATATTATTTTTTGTAAATTTAACATACCTGAAAACTTTTTTGTCAGGAAAGAAAAACATAACAGAAAAAACTGTTGTTAATTTTTTGTGTAGGCCTAGGTATTATTTTAGAAAGTGCCCAATTAATGAAAAACTGGTTCTTAATTACTGGTCACCAACACATAATATCTTGTTCTTTGTAACTATTTGCTGCTTATTAACTTAAGTTATACTCAGTTTTTAGTATCTTTGAAACTGTTCCCAAGATATTTGTTTTCTTTTCTCAGTGTCGATATTCATTGCAAAAATCACAAGAACTATTAGGTCAACAAGCAGCTCAGTATCGAGCCGTGCAGAAACGACTACTTACGAAAATGAAGGATAAAACACCCACACCTTTAAATAATATTGACTCCCTTCTAGAAGCCACTCACAGACAGGTAAACGAAAATAATCAACTAGGTTACAGATTCTTTTTCATTTTGACATTTTCATAAATGCTTATATATTCATGAATCACAGTCTAATGGACAACTGAATGTTGAATAAGTTATCAGGAAATATGATGTAAACTGTTGACAAAATTATGTTGTGTAAGTTATTTATTTATAAATATTACAGAGTAGTAGGTCCACGTGGGATTATACAGCATTAGGTCCACATGGGATTATACAGCATTAGGTCCACGTGGGATTATACAGCATTAGGTCCACGTGGGATTATACAGCATTAGGTCCACGTGGGATTATACAGCATTGGGTCCACGTGGGATTATACAGCATTGGGTCCACGTGGAATTATGCAGTAGTGAATCCACATAGAATTATACAGTATTGGGTCCACATGGGATTATACAGAATTGGGTCAAAGTGGTATTATGCAGAAGTGGGTCAAAATGGTATTATGCAGAAGTGGGTCAACGTGGTATTATGCAGTAGTGAGTCTACATGGAATAATACTGTAGTAGGATCTACATGAGATTATGCAGTAGGGGTATACATGAGATTATGCAGTAGGGGTCTACATGGAATTTTATCTCTTAAACTCTCTTTGAGCTACCATTTTCTTTCTATAAGGAACATGTTCACATTGAAACATTTTCCACATCTGTTCAGTGTTTCTAAATAACTCAATTGCCCAATTCATAACAAATAATTTTTATCATGTTCCTTCAAAATGTGCTTTTTGCAGTTTATAACCAAAATATCATTATTCCTTATCTCCACATGTAGCAAGACATCAAATCTAATACAGCAATGGTCACTTGCACCCAGATATTCCCTAATTTCCACCATCTCAATCATTTCTGTATTTGAAGTTAACAATAAATCTAAACTAGTATTGTCTCTGGTAGGTTCCTTGACTAATTGGTGAAGAAAACAATCTTGAACTGTTTCCAAAAACATTTCTCCATCATAGTTTGACTCTTAACATTTCTCAATCAATATGCCTGAAATAAAAATCATCCATAATTATAATTTGATTAAGAGCTGAAATCTTAATTTCACTGTAAAGTTTCTCACTAATTTCCTTGGTATTTTTTGGTGGTATGTAACAAATTCCCAGATGCTGTTATTGGCCAAGTCTGTGTAATATTTCCATAACCTCTGGTGCAGCTGAGTCAGTAGTGGTGTGGTTTTGTACAGATCCAGTAATTGGATATGTCTATAATAGTGTTTTTGTAACAGTTGCTGTGATTTAGCTAAGTTTGTAATTTCTTTTCTTCACAGATATTGTCATTAACTGAGACAGCAGAAGATAACCTACGATCTCTTGAAGCCTCAAGCTGTAGTCTCAGCTGTAGCACTTTCCTAGTCCTGACATTGTTCCGACTTACCATTCATATGTCTGATGAAGAGTTCAGTGTACTTCAGGCTGCTCTGACCCCTAATGCTCATGCTGACTGTGATGAAGTAAGATAAAACGTTCTATACTGAAATCAAGTGTATATGGTATTTACAGTTTTAATGAAAAAAAATCTGGATTTGAATTATTGGTGGTTGATTTTCATAAAAAGGCTTTTTTTTTTCTCAAATCTTTTTTCAAGAATTCTACAGTTCACCAACATTCTGTTGGTCATTTCTTTCTCTTTACACTTTAATTTCCTTGTAGGTGATTCTGTTTTCTCAAACAGAAATCTTTAGAAGTCTTCAATTGTAAAACACCAAATACTTGCATCAGAAAAAAAAACTGTTGTTGTTTCATATACTCAGATATTCCAAACTTCAAATGTTAACATAAAATAGAAATTTTTACTGTTGTTTTGCATACTCAGACATCACAAACTTGAGATGGTGATATCATGTTGGAGAATTTCTTGTTTGCACGTGCTCAGACGTTACAAACTGTAGATGTTTACATAAGATTAGACACTGTTGTGCTTTCACATGCTAAGATTTATGTGCTCTACAAATGCAAAAAACTTTGCTCATTTCTCAACTAACAAGTTATTTTAAACTTCCAACGGTTGGTAATTCTGAAAGTAATATTTTTGTGTTTGAAAGGATTTGTAAAGTACTCAAAACTTTTTACTTTAATAGTTTGTTTTTCTGCATTTTAGAACATTTTTAATAATTTTATTTGAAAAGCTAAAAGAACATGTTTCTTGTGATTAATTACATGAAGTAATTTTTGTAATAAATGTAGTGTTTAGTCTGATGATTGTAAATACCACCTGTTCAATTTCTGTCATATGTTTTGAGAGCATCTTTTCATATGTGCTGTGGAAATGTGGAGGGTTTATTGGATGTCTTACATAAATCTACTTTACTTGGTAGGGATGGGAGGAAAAGACAGATGTAGCAGTGAGTTATCTTCTACGAACTTGTTTAGCTCGTCCAGGAAAAGAAATGCATGCATCTACTCCATCCCTTACTATTCCCAAAGATATCGTAAAGTTGAAAAAACACATTTCGACCTTGGTGGATCGAGTTAATAAAGGAGGACATCTTCGTCTTGAGCCTGCAGCTAAGGTTGAGAGTGAGTGCTATTAAACTATCATGTCACTAATATCATCTCTTATATAACATTTAAAGTATGAATGTTTGTTAAAATGCATGACTCAAGACACTTTTGAAAAGAGTTGAGATATTTTGTATATGTATGTGAATTTAACAACTCAGTATACTTAGTAGCTTCAAGTGAATGACAGAGTAGTTCACTTATCTGTATTTAACAACTCAGTATGCTCACTAGCTTCAAGTGAAGGAAAGAATAATTGACATATCTATATAACTACACAGTATACTCTACAGCTTGAAGTGAATGACAGGGTAGTTCACTTATCTATATTTAACAACATGGTATACTCAGTATCTTCAAGTGAAGGACAGAGCAGTTGTCCTATCTGTGTTTAACAACAAAGTGTATTTAGAAATTTCATGTGGAGGACAGAGTAGTTGACCTATCTGTATTTAACAACATAATATATTTATTAAACTCTCCCAGTGTATTTGTATTTATATGCAATAACGCTTCTTAAATATCCAGAGAATGAGGTATGATGTTTTCTGTAATTACTTACCTGAATAGCTTAATGAATTTTACTTGTTTCCTGCCTGTGAGCTGACATGATTTTCTTTTATAGAGGAAAAATTATTTACTAGTTATTTGTAAAGTTTACAACTTATTGTAAAACCTATGTGCTATCCATTCTGAATCAAAAATATTAAATATGCAAGAATTTTTTTGGTTCTGTTAACATCAACATTTACCAGTTGAAGAAATGGATAGTTTTCTGTTGATTGTACCAGTAGAGGGCTATAATGTATTATTGTTGGTGAAACATAATTTTTTTCTGTAGGTGAGGACCAACTCCAAGGAACTGATACAGAGATACAGGAGGAGGATACAGATACTCCTCTGGGAAGCAGATTTGGAGAGAGGAAAAGTGCTTCTGGAGACAGGACTCAACATTCTGCATTAAAAGAAAGAAATGTAAATGAATTAACTCTTGCAGCTGTGATAGGTAAAGCCATTATACTTCAGTCTTCACTGTCTGTGTCTAAAAAAAAGCTTTTGTTTTCTAGATGTGACTGGTTTATAATTGTAGGTGTACTAATTCTACCACATAAGTTTCCTAACTCTATATAGCAGGTATTTTACAATTTGTTTTAAAGGGACTCTGCTGACATGAGATGAATAATTTGTTTAGAACTGGAGAAAATACAGAATGCTGCATGTCAGAAGACTTTTGGAAGTGAAATTTATTGGTACTTGTTTGTATTAGGATTTTGTGTTGATTTTTTTTCTAGTGTTTGATTTAATATTTATAGAAAGTGTGTGTGATGCTCTGTAAAATTTGTTTTTATACAAATTGTTGTGACCTAACTTGAATAATTATAAGTCTAAACTTTTTATTTTGGCCATCTCTAGTTCGATGGGTAATGCAGATATTTCTGTGATTGATGTATTAAAGTATCTGATATTAGAGAAAGTTAATCTGGAATTACTTCTGAAAAACAAGTCAAATTAGTGCTTGTTATAGTAAACAATGTAAACTATCTTGAAATCAAATGATTAATATTTGTTGAAGTGATAGCGATCTTAATATTACTTTATTTCTTGGAAATGTATTATTCTGAGTATATTTGCTAATGAATTTTTTTTTCCCAGAAAACACACCAACTAATAGTTCTGAAGATGCAGGTAAAGCGGTTATTGAAGGACCTAAAAATGAGGATGACATTGATGATGATTCTTTCTTTTGAGTTCAGTTAAAGGTGTGTGGCATTACATTCATGTACCATAGATACCTATACCTCCTCCATTCTGATTTTTAAACTGTAGTTTATGTTTATGCTTGCATTATTTATCATACAGATAAGCAACTTTTCCTGCATAGAAAAAAATTATTTCAAAAGGTATAACACAGTAAACTTGAGGATCATTCAGTTGAGCACATACCTCCATCACAGTGTTGATTATTTTCAGCTCTCAAGAGATATGAAAATATGTCTGTTTGTCCATTGTTATCAATGTACACAGGCCATTTTTGGCAGAACAGTGAGGAATAATATTCTACATATGCCAACCAAGTTTCATCAAAGTCCAATATTTTTAACTGAGTTCTAAGAGAAAAATTATTGTGAAAAATCAACTCTTATGTTAATAGAGGTTTTTTTTTATTATTTATATGATCTTCATGTGACTTTGACCCTACAAAGGGAATCTCTTCTGAGGTAGCTCACATTCCAAATGTATGCTAACTTTCATCGAAATCCATTCAGCTGTTTTTAAGAAATCTTCCTGACAAACAATCACACAGTGTGGTAAAAGCATCACATTTATACAGTAAAGCAAAAGTGTACTAACTAGTACAAAGTTGTTTCTTTAAATTAAAAATCTGGTGTCTTAAGCTACAATCATAACAAAACGTGACAATTACAAAACATTATCTGTAGCACTCATTAAAATTTGAACTTTCCATCACAAAAACGTCATTGCTTAGTTGACTGGTTGGCTGTTTTGTCAAATTTTGCTTTGAGTTTTTTCATTTAAATTTATTGATTGGTTCTAGTATAAATAAATAAGAAACTGCAAGAAACTTTTTTATGTAAGTTAGCCACTGTATAACCAAACATACTAAGTTAGACCACTGTATTATCAAACACCTTTACTAAGTTAGCCACTGTATAACCAAACACACATACTAAGTTAGCCACTGTATTATAGAATGCATTTACTGTCAGGAACTTAATTCTGAACTAGGTGTCTTTTTATATATATATAATTATATTTATTTGTAAGGATATGAAACAGTCTTTTTACTGTGTGCTTATAAGCCTAGAAGCTTGTGGTTTTCAAACTGTGTGTCACAGCAAGTGTAAGTGGGTTATGGTATCATCAGTAAAAAGATTTTCTGGTTGTAAACATGTTTATAGAATGGGGTAAGAAAAATGTTAATCTTATGAAAATTTATTCTAGTTTTTTTAATGTATAATTTAAAGAAACGATTGTTTAATAAATCTTTGTTGAGAAAGCTATTACTTTTCCTAGCAAGTTTGGCCTCAGTAGACTAATCCTGCCTAATTCTAGAGTGTTACAATGTTTCTGGTATATCAGAAGTACTCTTATTTGGCACTGTTATGGTCTGTTTGCACATAGGGTATCACATATCAGATATAGTGAGGTTTAATATTGTTTGAACATATCATGTCTACTCTTAAGTATTGTTAGAATTATCAAGTTTAGTCATGTTTAATATTGTTAGAATGTGTTGGGTCTAGTCATATTTAGTATTGTGAACACATACCATATCTATTCATGTTTTGTATTGTTATTATGTATCGGGTCCAGTCCTGTTTAGTAGTGTGAGAATATATGCAATCTATCCATGTTTATTTAGTATTGTGGTAATGTGTGATATCTAGTCATGGTTGTTGTGAGAACATACAAGATCTATTAATGTTGGGTTTTATTAGAATGTCTCAGGTTTAGTCATATTTAGTATTGTGAGAATGTATCAGATCTAGTCATGTTTAGTATTATTAGAATGTATCAGATCTAGTCATGTTTAGTATTGTGAGAATGTATCAGATCTACTCATGTTGGGTATTGTTAGAACAGTGGTTCTCAAACTTTTTGGTCTTAGGACCCCTTTACCCTCCTAAAAATGACTGAGGACCCCCAAAGAGCTTTCGTATATATGGGGGTTACATGTATCAATATTTATCTTATTAAAAATTAAAACTGACAGCTTTTTTAAATATTTATTTATTAATTCATTTAAAAATAACAATAATAAACCCATTACGCATTAATCGTAACATATTTTTATGAAAACTAACTATATTTTCCAAAACAAAAAACATCTTTAGTGAGTAGAGTGGCACTGTTTTACATTTTTGCAAATCTCTTTAATGTCTGGCTTAATAGAAAGCAGCTGGTTTCTCATATCTGCTTCTGCATTCAATCTTTTGAAATATGTTGTTTTGGTTGAAGCATATGAAGAAAATCCGGCCTCACAGATATGTAGTTGGAAAAGGGAGGTGTATTTTAACATCTTTTTCAGATAATTGTGAATATTCTTCTTTGATACTACACCAAAACTTGATAAGTGGAAGTTCTCAAATGTTAGTTGCAATGTGGAATCTGAAACCCTATAACTGAACTTTTTGTACTCTGTTACATTAAAATCCATTGGTCTGTCCTGTACTTTAAATGGATCTTTTACCCATGTATGATTTTGTAGCATCATGCATTGGTCATTTGGAAAATATTGGTTCACTGAGTTATTCAGATCTTACAGATGTTGACAAATTTCATTATATAATATCAAAAATTACATTTGTTAATACCACCACTAATCTTGTCAAAAAAATCTTTTAGTATTGGGAAGCTGTTAAGCTCAGGATGGCAGATACAAGTTGTTCAAAATTCTGACTTGCTTAAAGGCTCAAATTTCATCATTGGCAACAAATACTGTCAGTTGTTTTCCTTGGAGTGACAAGCTTGCTTCGTTCATTTTCGAGAAAATGCCTGCCAAGTATCCAAGTCGGAATAACTGTAGTTTGTCTGTCAGTCATTCTTTCAAGTAAAAATAGTGTTATATGAAAACAATCAGCTAGTTCAGCTCGCAACTCAAACAATCACACAAGTTCTTTCCTCGAGACAACCATCGTACTTCTGTATGCAGCAGTGATGCTTTGTGCAAGCTTCCCATTTCGTCACACAGAATATTAAAAAGACATGCACTCAAGGGCCAAGATTTATTTTTTTTAACCACAAGTGCATGGCAGCAAAGAATACAATGAATACTAGTAGAATTTAGTCCCACTACTTTGATTTGTGCTAAGAAGCCAGCAGTTTTACCCACCATTGCTTTTGCACCATCAGTGCAAATGTCAACACAGTTGTTCCAGGATAAACCAAGAGATTAAAAACGTTATTCAACACATTGTATATCTCAGCACCAGTTGTGTTTGTTGGCAAAATTTTACGTAAAATATCTTCTTCGATTGTTAGTTGGTGCTGATACTAGACGAATACAAGCAAAATGGCAAGTCCAAAGAAGTCTGTAGATGCATCTATTTTTAAGGCAAAAGTACAATTCTGCAGACGAGTTATTAACTCAGTCTTCATGTGTGCAGCTAATTCTTTAATTCAGTGAGTTACTGTACTGTTGGAAAGTGGCACTGCTGTGATTTCTTTTACTGACTTTTCATCCATCATACATTCAGCAATGTCAACTGTACAGCACTTTATTAGTCTCTCAGCTATTGTGTGTGCTTCTCCAACCAATGAAATACGATAACTTACCCTGTAAGATACTTCAGTGGCTTTTTTTTATTTCTAGTGTGAAAAGCTTTAATAAATAATTTTTGGCTTTTAAAGAGCTGATCACATCTGCATTTAAAATATTCAGTTCCTTTTTCTTTAAACTCTGAACAATTGGTCTTAAAATGATGCTGCAACTTAACTGGCACCATAATACTATTTTAAAATGTTCTGTTACATAAGACACAGCATGGTAATTTATTAACATCTATAAAGCTGAGGGAAAGATAGCTTTAATCATATTTTTGTTTCTTATTTACAGCTTTGCCCAGTTTCTTTGGAGTAGATTTCTCCCTTCTATGAGTCAGAGACTGATATGTCAGTTTCATCTTTTTCAGCATCTTTGGACGTAGATGGTGCTGCTGTGTGTTGAGAAAACGAGTCTTCTAATCTCCCTTTTTTAAGCCAATGATCCATCCTTAAATATAAGAAAAATATTTTATAAATTTTTGCTTTAGAATAAAATATAATTAAATTATAAAAGATTTAGATACAATTTAAAAATTTAGAAATGTTTCTAAATCATTTTTTTAAATATTATTGCAAAATAACACAACAAAGTGTACTTACTTCTCAAACGATTGAACAACTGTTTGCTGTCTGATTCCTCTCTGCACTTATATCTCTCCTTCTAAATTTTTCTATTAGTGTTAGATTTCAATTTATTCAAGCTTAAGTATAATTTTTATATGTATTTATTTCTAGAATAGAGAAAGTCCATATTTATTGATCATACAGATTAAAATTCATTTAAATCACAGATAAATTCAATAAAAAGTTTGATCCAAAATAATATCGCTTATATATGCAAAAACATGAGAATGAAATCTTAGAACTTGAAGACACAACCTTCCTTCTCCAAGACTGAAAACGTACTAAGAAATTATTTCCCTTTTTCACTCTCATTCTCTCGCTCGGTTCAAAAACGTTTCATTGAAGGAATTATATTATGAAATAGTTTTGACCTTGCAGACCCCCCTGAAGGGGTCCTTGGACCACACTTTAAGAAATGCTGTGTTAGAATACATCAGATCTAGTCATGTTTAGTGTTGTGAAAACATATAAGGTTTACTCGGGTATTGTTATGATGTATCAGGTCTACTCATGTTCGGTATTGTTAGAATGTTTCATGTCTAGTCATGTTTAGTATTGTTAAGATGTAACAAATCTACTAATGTTTCTCAATGTAAGGATATAACAGGTGTAGTAACATTTGGCATTCTCAACATGTAACAGATCTCCTCATGTTTGGCAATATTAGGATATATTATGTTTGTATATTTTGAATGTTACAAAAGCATATCACATTTGTTTGTAAGGTTAAGTTACTAGTATGTAATAATTTATAATTTTATTAAATAATGCCGCTGATTTGTATTATTTAGAGGCAAACTGAAGAATAAAATTATATTCTGTTGTTAGTCTGATATTCAATCTGTTACTAGTATATTTGATCCATGACTACAATTTAATCTACCTTACTTATATCCGTACATTGGACAACTACAGTCTCAAGTGGTTGGATGACCTTGTGGAACAAGGGTTTTGGATGTTCTATTGTTTGAAAATATACAGTTAGTCTGATATCAATATGCCATAGAGATTCATTTTGTGCAACAAGGGTTTAGGATGTTCATTTTTCATCATTATACAGTTTGTCCAACATCAGTGTGTTGTTTAGATTCACTTTGTGCAACAACAGTTTAGGATGTTTATTTTTATCACTATACAGTTGATCACTATATGATTGGTTTATCATCAATGTACCATGTAGATTTAAATTGAGAAATGACTTTTATTTAAGTTCCTTCAATTTTAGTCATCAGCTCATTTATTCTATAATAATTGTTTACAAGTTTCTGAATAGATTGAGCCTTTTTTATCATATTGTTTTGCCATAAATGAAGGACAGTAGTTCAGAAATTTAAAACAATAAGTGAAGTTCTTATAATATAAGGATGCTTTGAGAATATATGTAATTATGCTGTCGTAGAAACAAGAGTTGATTTTAATCTATATACATTTCAGAGCATGATCAGATCAGCAGCCGTCCTACCAGGTGCCATCCTCTAAGTGCACAGTTCTCTGAATTTTGCTGTTTCTTCATTGATTTAAAATATTTATGAAATGTACATATTTTCAAGTAATCTTGGTTGTTACTGAAGCGTATTATCAGTCTTAACAAATTAAATTTAAAACCTCAGCTAGATTCTTTTTAATTTTTAAAATAGTTATAGGTTTATAACTTGCAGAATACAACTGTTTTTGTCATGTTTTGTAATTCAAGAAGATCATATTTTTGTTATCTATCGTAAAACTTAGGTTTCCTGACAGATTATTTCAGACAACCACAAGAATATTAAAGTACAAGTCTTAGTTCAACTTTACCTGTTTAACAATCAATACGTGAATTGTTAGTCGCTCTTAGTTATGGAGATAGAACTGAAGGCAACAAAATAAGTAGAAGGAAAGTGATATTATTTTTTTTACTTGTGAAACAAACTTTTGTTGTAAATAATAGCCATAATCAATACTGGTGGGACCATGTCTTTATGTTCAGTAGTACATAAATATCTTAAGAGTATAGGTGAGTGTCACTTTACAATCTTTGTTGTGTATTAAATGGCACTTTTGGAAATTAAAGAATTAATTTGGTCACTTGTTTGCATTAAAATTAGTGCTATTGATAATAATGTTAAGAATAGTTGCAGCCCTGTTTAAAGTACTTGATGAAATTCAAAGAGAAACTGAGTCACAGTATATGCTAAAAAAAAAAAATGTTTCTGGAGCTTGTGGTTTGATATTTGGTAATCTGGTACACTGAAAACATATACCATAATTTAACACTTCAAATATCTGTGCTTCTGAAGACTATTGTTTGTAGTGTATTGTTCTACCACGTGATAAAAGATACAAATGGAAGTATTTGTGAACAGGAGAAGCAGTTAATTCAGAACTGTGCAATTTACTGAAATCTTGTATTTTTGTAACTGAACAGAAATATAACTTGCTTATACCTTTCTTCATATCTCCAGTGTAATGTGGGATAACAGGAACTGTGTAAATAATTTAGGCCTTGTACTTGTTTTAGCTCAAAAGAAACTGAAAATTGTGTGAACTGGTCAT
The DNA here is from genome assembly GCF_004210375.1 of Tachypleus tridentatus. Taxonomy (NCBI): domain Eukaryota; kingdom Metazoa; phylum Arthropoda; class Merostomata; order Xiphosura; family Limulidae; genus Tachypleus; species Tachypleus tridentatus. Next base: position 10,964,088 of record NC_134836.1, on the reverse strand, counting down.
ACTAGTATTTGCAGATTATTTTACTGGTGAGGCAAAAGTTTTATGTTCATGCGGCAGCTATTTATTTTCATCATAATTTTCGTTTGACACTGAAATCAGTTAAACTGAAGGTGACTACAAAAACTAACATCGGATATTTTTCTGATTCTTTCTGGAAATATACCTAATATGAAAGATTACAGAAATTCGTAATTGGCTTTAATCAACTCTTTTAAACAAAACTAAGAATACAGCTGAGTTTGTTTGTTTGATTTACACTTTCACAGTATAAACTAAGGACTTTAGTCCTGCTAACCAGACCTCTAGTTTTCAGAAAAGGAATCACCAGCTACTTATTAATTATATTAAAAATGTAGTTAAATGTTAATTGAGATCATGTCAGAGCTGAAAATATTTAATAATAATACGATATATTAAAATGTTTTTATAAACTGTTTGCACCTTAGAGATGACAAAAGTTTTAGAGACTAACACTAAGTTCATGTTATACTCTGCAAATATAAAACAAAAGCTGGTATAAATGAGCAAGAGATGCACATAATTACACAACACTTTAGTCTTGGACAAAAAACAACTATTTTCTAGTTCATTTTTGGTGTTGGCCAAATTATAACATTATAATTTAAATGAATTGTAAAATGGAAAGCTAGATTAATAATATATAACAGCCTCAAATTATTTTCGTTTTCTCTCTGCGGAAGCTGTGTTTGTTCTCGAGCGTGAAGCTACATAACGAATTACCTTTGTTTAATCATTTCAAGTGTCGAAACCCGATTTTTAAGTTTATAAACCTTCAGGCTTATCGTTGAATCCCCGCGGGACCGGAGAATATAGGTATCATTATACTTTTTTAAAAAATCACAAACTAATATTTTAGTTCAGACGAAATTAAAAATTGGTAATTTGAAAAAAAAAAACATTTTATGTATAAAATTAAACCCCCACAGGCTCAGCGGTATAAGGATTGCTTTCGTGTCAATGTTATTAAAAACAAGAGAGAGAGACAAATTTGTAAATATTAGACACCAGTTATTCCATCGAAAAACAAAACAATGAAAGTGACTGCATAAACTAATGTCTCTACTCAGTTTTAAGAAAATTTAGATATTGAAATAACCTGTAAATTGTCCGCTATTATAATTTTTTTAATGAAGTTAAAATTACAACAGAGGACTCTAATTACTCTGCAAAACCATCGCTACTTTTTTTGTATCAAATACACTTGTAATTATCTACGGTAAAAGCTCGCATCGCTACCAAAAACGAGCTTTTATAATTTACAAAAAAAATACTGTATAAAGTAAGATTGAAATACGTATATTATTAAAACTTATAAAATATATAGCAATAAGATTAAAATAATGCTACGAGGTAAAACAATCTACTCGAACACGAGAATGACTCGGACCTTATTAGGATTTGATTTACCACGCATATATGTAATTATATCAAAAAAAGAAATAAATTATTTTATCACCGCCAATGATCGTTTATTTCAGTGAAATTTAATACGTCTTGTTAAATACAAAAAAAAAAAAAAAAAAGCTTTGATGCTGTGCCAAAGTCCCAATTATCTTTAAGGGCTAAATTAGATTATTTGGAACTATATTTACTAGTTATTAACCTGATTTGAGAAATATTAAATTGTGTGAAAGCGTATTGCTCTGGGTAGCCCATAAAGATCGAAAACTATTTATCGAACTAACAATCAGAAATTAATGTAGCCTGGCCACGAAAAACATTCACGATTGCTATAAAAATTCTGGTGTCCGTCAGCAGGTGACGCTACGTATAGAAAAATCTGATGTTCAAATGAATAAACATAACATCTTAAACTATTTAATTCACACTTGTTACTTGTAGTTAGTTGGCTTTTATGAACTATTCTGAGATTACAACTAAAAAGATTCTTATACAGTAACGTCCATGACAAAAATACTATCGATAGACAATCCGGCAATCTTTTGACAATATGAGATTAGCCGAACTTATGATCACACAAAAGCTTAAATATTTATAAACACATATTAACAACTTTAGTCACAAAAATGTCTTGTTCCAGATATTACTGACACAAACCAAAATACGGAGAAAGGCTACGAGACAAAAAATGGGATAGGCCAACAGTGCTAATTAAGAACTTGTGAGTAATAATTTACTGTTTATAAGTAGTTTCCACGTTTCATATTATCTGCAAATCAAAATTACATTTCTCTATTCAGTAAAATATCATTAACGTCGGTACAATTCTTAATGCTTATTTTATCACTCAAATCACATTGCTAATATTTAATATTATTGCAACCAAATACACGAATAATAAAAATTAAAACAACGGCACAATTTCTTGAAAGTCATCCACCTCGCCAAAGCGAAAATAACTCGCTATAACAAACTTGAGAAACCTAACCAGAAACATTTTTCTTGCGAATTACATATAATATTTAAGCGCTTCGTAAACACACATATACTTACAAGCCTAGTAAATTAAAAAAAAAAGGTATTTACAGCTCCAAATCTCAATTAAAACATCAATTTTTTTAACCGAGACAAATAACTTAAGTTTTAAAAGCCAAAATTTTGAAAATTATTTTTAAAGGATTTCTTTTGGCACTTTCCACACGAGTAACAGTTCCAATAGGAATCCATAATATACATATAAATAGATTATAATCATGATTTTTAAAGCCAAAACAAAACACATTAATATTAAACAAAATACGCTGCATTAAAAAAAAAAAGACCCTAGGGTACAAGCTACAACGTTGGATTATACAATGTATCCTAGGTTTTGGAAGTGACCTGTAACCTAAGATACATTTGATCTCACATCGTAGATTGTACCCTAGGATCTTTCTTAAAATATGCAGCGTTTTTTGTTTTTTTTTAATGCAGCGTTTTTGTTTAATTTTAACGTTTTTATTTTGGCTTAAAAACGTATGGTTATATATGACACTGTGTCAAAATTTTTACTTTTTCTTGTTCCTGGGCAAAAATTGTTATTTCCCAATTGCTTATGCCTAAAGTAAATGGAAAAAGACCTATTTTTCTCTTCATAACGAAAACATGATAGGAGACTGTTTGGAGGCTGATACGTGAAAGTGATTTACATTACAGTCGCAAATCTCGAAAACTCCTCGCTTCTAAACGTTTTTGTATAACTTTAGTATAAATACATGTAAATCTTGATTCATGTGTTGTTTTGTTCAGACCTTATGTAAATGAAAATGTGAAACTTTGGCCGTTTTCACATAAAAAATAGGTTAATTTCTCAATTTCATTATCCAGGTTACAAAAGCAAAATTTGACAGGAATAATGACCATTTTCTGTACTTTTACAACATAAGCAATTAAGAAATATCACATACTATCCAGGAACAAAATTTGTTACATAGTCTAATTGATCATACGTTGGGATTTCCTGTTTTTAACGCAGTCCTTCCATGATTTTGTTTACTTATTTAACTTCATTTAAATGTATTTATTCAATTTTACTAATATACATGTATTAACACTTATCAACGTAAAAACTATTCGTGTTACGTAATTATAAAATTAATACTTATGCCACTATTTCTATTCTTATTTAAAACATTCGTTTCATGCAGAGAACGCAAGCTGTGCTATCCCATGATTTATGTGCTAACACAAAAATAGTTTGGTGTAATGGCCCGTGTTTACAACATTGTTTTTAAGCGTTACTTGTTCCCACTCACACCCTCAGAGGTACAAGCATCAGTTAAAGTTGTTACTTAACATGGAACACTGGATAATAATTTCTTTTCCGGAGAATAATATCAACAAATCTTATACAACTGGAACAAAATCTTAGATACATAATTAACGAAATGAACAATTGCTTCTGAAAACATGATAAAATCGTCTGACAATCACATATAGTTTAAGCGATACATCACAGCTCTTAATAAAGCAGTTACTCAAGAAATAATTTTGAAATTAGTGGAAAATAATTGAAATTTTGCTAGATCTTTCTCAAAATTAACTTTACAAAAAGTAAAACACGTGCACCGACGTTTTAGCCATAAATGATGCAAGTGTTCATTCAAAATCTCAGAAATGCCACTTGTTATATTTTAAGTTATTAAATAAAGGGTTGGTTGTTTTCAGCTAAAAACTATAGAATGGGGAATCAAGCCTGGGATTTTGGTGTTGAAAATCCATAAATTTACCACTGACCTGCTGGGAATTTAAAGAAAGGAAATGACCTTGTGATGCAGTAAATTTAAATACCAATATTCTCTCTTAACCAGAGGCTAAAGGTGATGAAAACAAAGTAAATATATTAAACACACCACACTTTGTGGCCAATAACAAATATTTCTTGCTTGTTGCTTTACAATATGTATGTTTAAAATGAAATTTACATTTGTTAAAACATTTCACACGTTTTATAAATGTCTGTCTTTCATTGATGCCACTAATGCCAACTCTTTTTACAACATAATGTAAGAGGGGAAGAGAGTATTTATGTTTAGTCTAATATTGAAATTCTATCAGAAGAACAAACAGCCTAAAAGTTATAGTGTTAGAAACAACTGCTATTCTGGCAAAAGAGTATGTGTACAAGCCAGTTCCACTTCACACTGTGATAAAAAAGAAAAGTTTTGTAAAAACAAGTAATATTCACAGGAAAGGTAACTTAGTTATATCTAAAAATAAATATGAGCTAAAATAGTTATGACACATGTGTGTAGTCTGAAAAATGTCATCATTGAAAACATCTATCCAAACAAGAGCATGGTTGTTTTCATCACATTAAGTGTGTCATAACACAGTGAGGACTCAGGAAATGATTTGTTCTCAGTTATGTTTTTGTAATTATAAATAACTACACACTTTATATCCAACAAGCTGTTAACTCAGGTTTCAAAACTGAGTTAGCATAATTTCTATTATGATAAAATTGTCACTCACAGTTGTAATGCCAACCAAGTATGTAATATTAAAAAAAGTAATAATTTATTTAAATACACACCATCAGTGACTTTCATGACACAGATGATGACTACCTAGTAGTTAAAATTTATCTTATCAACAATACATCAATGAAACCCATGGCAGCTAGTGGATGCCTGTCTCATCTTATTTACAAGATATCGATGAAACCCATAGCAGCTACTGGATGCCTGTCTCATCTTCTTTACAAGATATTGATGAAAGCCATGACAGCTAGAGGATACCTATCTCAACGTGTTAACAAGACATTGATGAAACCCATGGCAGCCAGTGGATGCCTGTTTCATCTTGCTAACAAGACATCAGTGAAAGCAATGGCAGCATGAGGAAGCTGTCTCAGTTAGTTAACAGAACATTGATGAAACCTGTGGCAGCTAGTGCATGCCCATCTCACTTGGTTAACAGGATATCGATGAAACCTCTGGCAGTTAGTTGATGCCTGTCTCATCTTGTTAACAAGACAATGATGAAACCCAAGTGCAGTTTTAATCACAATAAACAGGAAATGAAATTTCAAATATCCAAAACAAAAACCTACTGTATTAGAACATTAGTGGATATTTTATTTTATTAAAATGGTAAACAGTCCTGTTTCTGAAGAGCTGTATGAAACACTTGAACTTTATTCTCCATATTAATCTGAGACTAATTTCATGATTACAAGTTTACTCCAAGTTTTTAATTCCATCTGCACATATACAGTCACATGAAATATATTCTTGTGTGTTCTTCTGAATGTCTCGTCTAAACCAACAGTAAACTGAGTTCAAACAGATTTTCTAAGAACCTAATTATCTTGCATCAGAACAGTTGATGCCAAAATAGGAAACTCTAGTTTCTGACATAAATTTTTAAACCATTACAACTTGAAAAACATGTAGGAATTGCAATGATTCTTACAAACATAAAAAGAGAAATTTCCTGAATCTTGATTTTCCTTTTTGTTTTTCCTCTGAAACAAATGTCATTTCTCCTTTTTAAGAAACTGTGAAATAACCATGATCAGTAGTTCAAATAATTTCTTCTCTTTAAACTAAATTGTTTCATAAATTTCTAAAATATAATTCAGTTGAAAAGTACAAGTAACAAAAAAAAAAAAAAACATCACAGTTCGAGTCCTAAGTTCTGGCTGTCACTGAAGATCTCGAAGTATGAAAAATGGAAGTTTTATCCTGTAGAAATCAGACAAACTATCAATTTATTTTCATGACATTAATGCAAACTGAAATTCTAAGGATGAGGCTTAGTCCGAATTGGTCTTCTAAGGTTTCTTTACATGTGCCATGCATATAGTTGTCAAAGTGTGTTAAAGTATGTATCCATGTAAAAACATAAAAATATATCTGTACATTTTGAAACAAAAATTAAAGTGATTCTTGAGTGTTTTCCAGTTACATAAGTTTCCTCATTCTAAAGGGAGTGTTCTAAATCACAGCCCATTGTTTGGAAGACAAACAAAAACCATTCAACCCACTAATTCTTTTTGTTCTTCTGTCAACTTCTTCACATAAACTATATGATATCAGCTGATTTATACAACTATCTAACTATCTCCTGCTAGGGCGAGGTTTACTGTTAGTACCATTGTTATGGTTAACAATGAAGACTTGTGTCCTTGCAGGCTGATTGTTGTGAAAAACTGATGGTCGAGGTCCACGCTGGTTGAAAGATGGTTGACCCGCTAGCCCATTACCTATGACAAAAAAAAAAAAAAGTAAATTAAATTAAAGACACACTCATTGTTACTATTTATGATGTGTAATATTTCATTAATATTTTTATAACATGAAGCTTCATTCACTGAAACCAAGTTTAGAATCTGAAATACATGAAACAAGAGTTAACATTAACTTAATCAAAGCATTTCATTTTTTCTAATATAAAAACTTAATTCTCACATTTCTGCTCTTAGCTTGCAATAAATGTATATTTCATATACACACAAAATTTACATTTACTAATTTACTGTATTTAAGATATTTCATTTTCTGTTCTAGTTAATGACAATTTTTTTAAATAATTAAGAATAGATATATTTTGTTTTCATGTTTGTAACCAATTAAAACTTTTAAAATATAAAGAACCCCATAAGACCAAATTTCCCTCTCTTAGGGTAAAAACTCTTTTGAGTCCCCTTCCCAACTAATCTACAAAAATGTGGTTCTACTCATTAAAGTGGTTCTAACTATTGATAAAGTAAAACTAGTTAGATAAAAGCTGAAAATTACCTGTTGGTGTCATCCCTTGTGTTATAACTGTCTGTGTTGTTGTGATTGGTTGTTGTAGAGTTGGTGACCTACGCTGTTCTCCTCCTTGCTGTTGCATACCCCAAAATTAGTAGTTTTATGGAAATTACAAAAGAACTTTCAGACTCAGTCAGCTTTAAAAAGTATCACTTTACTGAAGAAAAGCAGAAAGAAAGGTTTCAAAATCTTTAACGATATTAATATTTTACAAGTGATGGGTGTTTAGCAAAACAATTATCACACACTTAAGACAACAAGTGGTGCCAATGATACTGGTTACTAACTGTAGTAACTTTCAAAATGCAGTTGTTACTAACTCCAGAGGTTTCAACCTTAAAGTTCTTCGAACAAAACTATTGACCTGTATCGCCAAAAATGTAAAAGGTTTGGCAAATGATATATTGAGGAAATATTTCTTTACACAACAACACATGTACATATAACAATTAAAAAATAAAGAAATTTGTTGAAACTTAAGAAATCTCACCTACTAAAATATTCAAAGCCATTCCTTATCATTCAAATATCTATTATGCTTTTCCTTAAAATTAACTGCATCCACAACATCCAAAGGTTGCATATTCCAATGACAAACTGTGCTGCTAGCAAATTAAAACAAGTCTTAGCTGAAGATGACTCCTACCCTGTCAAAATGTATACTTGCATTTCCTAACCCTATTACTCTCATCATTAAGAACAAAGAAAAAAAAAGAAAAGAAACATATATAATGGATCAACACTATCAATTCCCTTAATAATCTCAAACATTTCAATTAGATCCTCTTCCAAATCTTCTTAACACTTTGGACTAAAACCTTTCTAAGAATCAACTATCTAATACAGAAAAACTAAATACCAGAAAATTAATAACAAAGTTGTTTGAAGATGTCCACGTGTGTTATGGTAATTAACAGTACATTAAATCCTTCAACACACAAACAAACAGACTAGGTCTAATTTTACAAACCAGTCTAACTTTCATATTATTTCACAAGTAATAAAGAATTCATGAACAAAAAGTCAATAAGTTAGTACTTCTCACCAGTTTTACTTGAATCTGTTGCATGTATTCCGGATTAGGTTCACTCATGTTAGGAGTTTCGGAGAACAACATACAGAACCTACAAAATTAAAACTTAAACCATTTAATAACATTTTTATCACAAACATCAAAATACTTAATCAACTCTAATTGATTTGCTGATTAGTTTATCATTTTTGTTGACAAAATCAATGAAAATAAAAGTATCTTGGAAACAAATAACATTTCTTTCCACTTGTTCAGAACAATCTCTCTAACTGAAAATAGTTTAAAAATTTTAATTTATAAAAATATAACTCAAAATATAAAACATGAGGTCATATTATACAGTTTTTATATCAATAAGGTGTGAATTATCTCATAAAACTATCACTAAGCTGTCACAACTTTTTAATAAACACACATATTAACCACATTTATTTGTACTTGTTATGACATAGACTTGATTCTTCAAGCTTTAGTTCTGAAAATATATCAGTTATCTTACTCTCCAATCTTCTGAATATCTCCTCCTTTCCCTGTGTATAGTGTTAAACAGCCTTTCCATAAAGATGCATAACTGGTTCAAAAAAAGCAAAGAATTTGTAAATATATATTAAAAAATATGTTTAAAATTAAATGACTACATATTACAGCTACAATAATCTCCTTAAAGTGTGGAACTTTAGATTACACTAAGAAAAGAACAGTTTGAACAAGGTAAATAATGAAACCAAAGCTAATTAAGTGGTTTCTTGAAGAAGATGGTAAATTGACTAGCCTGCTCTATTTGAAAAAAACATTATCATCAGAAGTTTCTGATGACTGACCCTTTTGTTAGCTTGCAGATATCACCAGGTTGTATGTGGAGGCCAGGTTCATCCCACACTGAAATATTGATAGAAGCTGACCTGTCTGCCACTTTACACGTCCGGACCACGTGTCCTTCTTTGGTTGTTATTGGCTGACCTGTAGCAAAACAAAAATACTGCTTTATTTTCTTTGAGTATAGCTCACATAAGATAATATTTCTACTTAAATGATTCGTAGTTACTCAAACTACTGAGACAGAGTGTGTTCACAACAAACAGTGACCAAGGTGGTTTTGAATTCTAACAATAAGAAATCTTTATAATAAAAAAACACAAAAACTAGATTATCTTCATTCTCAAATATGACACATAACCATACTTGTGGATCTATATTTTTCATTTATCTGCTGAATGGTTATTATTTGAGATTTAAAAAAAGCAACTAGTTTACCTGAAATGTGATAAAAAGTTACCTGGAGGGGCCACCTGTTTTAACCACTCACACCACAATCTAGTAGTGTGTTCTCTGTTAGCCAGTCAGTAGACACTACAATGATGACACATAAGGGACACTTAATATTGTAATATATACTATTGAAACATCAGTAAAACATGGGCATCCCACAAATCATGAAAACAATTATGTATTTTGTAGTGTAGGCTACAACACAGCATATGACCTTCAGTAAGAAATGAAATCATTTGTTACTCTTAATTTTGGTTTTAGTTACTCCTGAATCAGAACACATTCAGGAACTCTGCAATAAATACACCTAGTTACATGATGTTGTCCATGACTGAACAGGGCTTCTCTCCTATCATATTTTGTAGCACAAAGTACTCACTATATAAGCTTATCCTTTTAGAAAAAAAACCACCATAAAAAAACTGTACAAATACTTCTAATACACTTATAATAATTTAAATACTACTAAGACGAATTATGACTATTACAATGTTTTGAAGAAAGGTTCAACTGCCGTAACCTTTTATAGTGTATCAAATACTTATATATATGTATATGTATTGATAAACACTCATTACATTTTTATTAAATTATTTTAAGTTGTTACTAATAATTTAATTTAAAAATAATGACCATTAATTATTACACGTACTTGTGAAGAAATAGCTTCAATATTCCAGTTAAACACTAGCAATATTCGAAGCTGTTATATTAATAAATAAAACTTTAAACGTATTAAACTATCAACGTCAACTCATTTGCTGACTGAATATTGATTTGAGACATAATCTATCTGTATATTAGTTAATAACTAACTTTCGTTACCTTTAGACACAAGAAAATTGTGGGGCAATTATTTGAGGGGGGCTATAGTGCCTTAAGCATGGTAATAATATGGAGCTCAGGAGTGTAACCCCAATGAAATGTAGTAGTATGCTGCATAAACTTTGAATGGAGAGTATCGTTAAAATATGAATGGTAAAACGTGGGCAGTGTATGGTTTTAGACATGGGGCACTGGTTTACTTGTCTGTTAATATCACGTTTACAATATTGTACAAGATGTAATTATGTTGTACTACCGAACCTATGGAACATTGGGATATTGGTTTAACTTACCTATTTCCAATATAATAAACGTAATATTCAAATTTTTCATTCCAGGTTTTAGGTCCTGTATAGCTGTCTGCTCCATTTCGAAATGCTTAAATCACCGTGAACCTGTGTGGGTAAAATATAAAACAAGCATTGTTAAATTTAAAAACAAAGTGCTTTAAGTAACGCTGTTCATAAATATCGCGCGAAATCACACACATGCGCATGAACCGATTTGGAAGACTTGCACAACTTATAGACCCACCCATGAGCGTTTCGTACCTTTCTCGTGCTGAAACAATGAATGAGTGCCTCTGCTTCTACTTAAAGAAATATTTCTAATGTGTTTCTTGTACTTAAATACCTTTAACAGTACTTTTAGATTGATCTAAAGTTGACTTTTGTCAGGAACAGTAATTGAAATTCTTAATAAATCTATAAATTCTGGCTAAATGATTACAATTAATGGACAGCATTTGACGACTTGCAACTTCCGCCGCGTTGAAGGAATTGAGTGAGCCACATCATCAAAATGAACATTTTATTGGATAAAATTGTTATTATAAAATATATCAACTAATTTTCTGCAAAATATTAATTTGTAGTAAATTTAAAACATGATATTAAATTTACATAATTGTTGATGATAAACTAAAGTAAATAATTTTTCGTAAAATAATTATTATATATGATTAAAAAAAACAATAATTATTTCATAAAATAATTTTGGAAACATCGTCTATCAAGCCGTGATCGTCTAGTGGTTAGGACATTGCGTTGTGGCCGCAATAACCCAGGTTCGAATCCTGGTCACGGCAGCATCATCTTTTCTTACTGTTTTATCTTTTATATCACCAATTACTTACAGTAAAAAGTTTTTCTAAACAATGATTATTTTTAGGTGACAACTTACACTAAACATTAAAATGGAAACAATTTTGTTTATCAGGTTAACTGCTTGAAATAGATTGAGAGATATCCGAAGTGCAATGATGTTGTGTAATTTATTAATATAAGAATAGATACTAAAGAAAACTCATTTTGGAAAAACACTGAAACATGGTTTTATAGTTAGTTTATCACTCTCTAGTGTTTATATATTACAAAAGTTTAAAATGCAGTCTCAAGCAATTGCAAATTTATATCAGGATTAACAGAATACTGCTGTTAGAAAAAGTTATTAAAATAAAACATTGAAGTAATTTATAAAAATACCACGTAAATAATAACAAATTTTATTCAATATGTAAGTCATCTGTGCCAGCTGTTGAGTACTTTTGACACTTTGTATAATTTAAATAGATTAAACATTAATAGAAATAACTTACGTAGGAATTAAAATTTTAGGAATATTCTACTTCCAATTATAACCATTCCAAATGATAATGTAATTGATTTTGTATTATTATATTGCAATGGGGAAAATGGAAGTATTAATGGTTACGAACAAGATGGAACATTTCATATCAGATGAATCTCATATGGCGTCCCACGTGTCCGCTGTGATTAAAACAATAAATTCGCCCATGTTTGAAGGCGTGGAGTTTTGTAACTGATGCCTACGGCAACATTTCTGACAGCAAGGTTACAAGAACGTTTAAGTAATGTGTAGCTTCCTCATCACGTCTGTATGTTTGCATCTCTGCTAGAAGATTTTCAGTGCGATCTGCTGTTACAAAAAAAACAAAAAACTTTACAGCATATCTGACGTTTCTTTTGTTTCACGTAAGATGCCATTTAGAAAAAGTACATAGTTAAATTGCGCCAAAATACATGTGGTATTTAAGGCATGATCTCAATTGCTGTCCTTATATCAACATGTCACAGAAATGTAATGAAGCAGTCAAATCCAGTTACAGTTACACTTAAAGCATTGCACCAGGTAAGCCAATCGTGTTTCCGAAATTGTTTTATTAGGGTGCACGTATTTTCTTCTTTGGAAAGTAATTCACTCTGTGTGAGCATTAAAACCACTTAAAAATTGTGGCAAGTATGTATCATTAACAAAATGTCAGTCCCAGGGGTAACAGATTTCACACTTTTTATGATGAGGAAATTAAAATGATGAGCAAAACAGTGAATGTAGAGGGACTAAAGTACAACTTGTCTTTTTTTATGTTGAACTCCAGAGCACTTGCAGCTCATGATGGCAGTGCTCTTGTATCCTTAACCAAATCATTTGGCCAATAATTCTGTATCAAGTCATCAGTAACTTCAAAACTAAGAATTCTCCATGAACTTCTGAATCATTAAAGTACGGAAGTACCAAACTAATCTGTTCTTTTTGAGTAGGTCTTAGTTTCATTGACTCGGATAGAAAACTACCGAGCTTTCCTTATTTCCTCCAAAATCTTATCACCGAGGGCATCTAAAATGACATCTTGAACGCTGCGTTGTGATGTATATATTTGTCATTTTTAGGCCCTTCACCCAGTCGCTCATTTAGGATCTGGGAATAAGTCTTTCAAAAGTTCGATATTTCCAAAAATTTCCTTTATTTTTAACTGTACCTCCTTCACAATTATTCCTCTGAACTATATTTTGGACACCTGTAAGTATTTTGATATATTCCCCGTGTTTTTTCCACAATCAGTCTGCTACTTACTGTTTTATCAAAAATCTTTTATTCTAAAAAGCATTACACCTACATGCGATGTTAAAATGCCAATTAGACTGCTTGTGTTTGAGAAGTTTATTGTTTTTTAGATTCAACCGTACACTTTTTCTATGTAATGAACCCTTCAGACACAAAAGCTTGCTCATCTTGTTTTTTAATACATTATAGTAAACTGTTCTTGATCAGAAGCGTGAACACTGTCTTTTTGGTTCAGTAGTGTATCTTCTGTGGAGTCTTCAGGTACGACTATTCCATCCTCAGTCCGTCGGTGCTTCTCGCTTGGTCAGTCTGTCTCTTTGATAGGTTCACCTTTCCGAGAATTCTGTGATTTATGCGTATGTTTTGCAAAATTTTGTTATATCTATTTTCTCAATATCCCACCAGTGGCACAGCGCTATTTCTGCGGACTCACACCGCTAGAAACTGGTTTTCAATACTCATGATGGGCAGAACACAGAAAGCCCACAGTATAGCTTTGAACTTAATTCCAAATAATCAATCAGTTTTAACAATAGCAAGACTTCACATGTTCTACACATGTATATAGAGCACCAACTCCATGTTACAATTTACAACAGTAAAATGTATCGTTCAAAAGATATTTGCGATCTCTTGACCTACCAACTTGAAGAACAATCTCGAAAGAAGTAATGAGACGCAAAGTGAAGGTCCCGAAGAAAACTTGATATAAACACAAAAAACTTATGCTTTTCATAATTACTTACCACAAAACCAGTCTGAAGACTTATTTATTAATGTTTCTGAGAAAGGCAGGCCTAAGTCTCTTTTAAACTTTTTTACAAGGGACAATGTAATTTTGATATCTCTCAGGCAAAGCATGATATTTATAGCCATCAATCTTAACTATTTATTGAGCTATCAAATAAAAAAAACAAAACATTTCTTTTTCCACGCTCACCTGTCAATCTTCCTTTTAAGAACTTACCAGTAGGTGGATCGGTACGGCCAGATGGGTTAAGGCGTTCGATTTGTAATCTGAGGGTCGCGGGTTCGAATCCCCCTCACACTAAACATGCTCGCCCTTTCAGCCATGGGAGCATTATAATGTTATGGTCAATCCCACTATTCGTTGATAAAAGAGTAGCTGAAGAGTTGGTGGTGGGTGGTGATGACTAGCTGTCTTCCCTCTAGTCTTACACTGCAAAATTAGGAACGGCTAGCGTAGATAGCCCTGGAATAGCTTTGCGCGAAATTAAAAGAAAAAACAAAAATAAACTTACCAATAGTTTTTTTTGTTTTTTTTTTTTTAGTTTTAATCCTATATTATTATAAGCAACAGAAAACCAAGGGTCCCTTCTTTAAAATGACATATCATTTTACTTTCATTTTTCATTTTTGTGTAATTTTTGTTTCAGTTTTAATTTTGTTCCCACTAGAAACATATCGACGAGTTTTAGTTAATTTCTAACGACGTTTCTGTGGTAGCTAGAAAGCCAAAAAAACTGTGGTAGTTACGGGACATATTTTGTTTTTGTATGTTTTTATTTTGTGTTACTTCGAATTAGCGCGTTAAGGCGTGCGCTTCGTAATCTGAGGGTCGCGGGTTCGCGCCCGAGTCGCGCCAAACATGCTCGCCCTCCCAGCCGTGGGGGCGATATAATGTGACGGTCAATCCCACTTTTCGTTGGTAAAAGAGTAGCCCAAGAGTTGGCGGTGGGTGGTGATGACTAGCTGCCTTCCCTCTAGTCTTACACTGCTAAATTTGGGACGGCTAGCACAGATAGCCCTCGAGTAGCTTTGTGCGAAATTCCAAAAAACAAACAAACAAAAAAAGTTACTTCGAAAATATATAATTAAATAAATAAATAATTATTTAGTGCAGTCGTATCATCAGTATAAAAATATGGTTAAAGGAAATACACGTAAAAAACAAAACACCCAGTAAAATGGTAGTGTGCGTGTGAATATGTTTTCTTGTAAAATATGTTATGTTTGTCCTATGTACGTAGGATTAAACAGGGGAAGGTAAAAAACATTGGTTAGGAAAACTCCCTCCCCCTTATCTCTGTAGTGCCACCACTGTTAACAACTAATACTTTGGAAAATATTTCGAAATATATGAAACTAATTTATCAATATTTCTGATTTAAAGTTTTGTCATTATCAACAGAATGTTATCTAATTTGAAAATTTAAAACGGCAAAGTAATACTCTATGATAATTATCAATATTATTTACATTCTCTCTCTCTCGTTGATTGGTTACTTATGTGTATACCCAGGAAGGCTAGATGAACTTGACCTCTTCCTCCTTCCTTTCCTTTGTTCATGTGGACTGTTTAGCATAGTAATAATTATTACATGAGGGCCAGAGTAACCCACATTTACTCAGGGCCCCTGTCCTCACTAATGTTTTGTTCATAGGTGGCCTGTTTTTATTTTATTACTTAATTATTATTACAGTAAATCCTGTCTAAGCAGGAAACTGCATAGGACGGAAATCTGTACAAGTCAAGAATATCAAAATCTTTCAGCATTATCTTAAGATTTCTCTTATAAAAGGCCCTCTATATGGCGAACCTGCGTAACGTGGACGGAAAACTATATTTCACCTAACTCATTTATCAACAAGTAGGATTGGAACCTGAGTAAGGCGGAAAAAATGTTTTTGATTAAATATTAATTTCTTATTTAATTAATAATTTCTTTAAATATTAATAAATTCTTGTTTAATTAAACATTTGTTTAAATATTAATAAATTCTCGGACATTTTGCTACAGCAAGTATTGGTTAAATATATTCTATTCTTTTTTCTGCCATCATTATTCCGGAGGCCGCTATTCGAAAGAACGACTGACTGTACTTTTGGTCGCAGTTGCTGACGGAAAACTAGATAAACCATTGGTAATAGGTAAAAGTGAAAATCCGCACTATTTCGAAAATGTAATGAGGAACCAAATTTCTGTGAAACGGTTTGTTTGTTTTTCGTGTTGTTGTTTTTTTGTTTGGAATTTCGCGCAAAGCTACTCGAAGGCTATCTGCGCCAGCCGTCCCTAATTTTTCAGTGTAAGACTAGAGGGAAGGCAGCTAGTCATCACCACCCACCACCAACTCTTGAGCTACTCTTTTACCAACGAATAGTTGGATTGACCGTCACTTATAACACCCCCACAGCTGAAAGAGCGAGCATGTTTGGTGTAACGGAGATTCAAACCAGCGACCCTCAGATTAAGAGTCAAGTGCATCAACCACCTGGCCTTGCTGGGCCCACCAAAAAGTTCAACTTTCAAATGTTCATTTAGTTTTTCTACCTCCATGTACAACATCAGTTCTACAGACACTAGATAATGGAATTATAAAGCGTATAAAATTGAAATACAGAAAACTGATGCTTAAGCATATTATTCCAAACATGGACGACTGCAAGAGAGCATCTGAAATGACCATGAAAACTGACGTGTTAGATGCAACTGCATTTTTAAGTCATTCAATCAAATCCGTAATAAAGTGCTTTCAAAACTGTGGATTTATTCTTGGTAATGGCGGAGGTTGTGGAGAAGGTGTTTGTTATGACGATTCTAGTGAAATCCAAA
This sequence comes from Tachypleus tridentatus, assembly GCF_004210375.1. Lineage (NCBI taxonomy): Eukaryota > Metazoa > Arthropoda > Merostomata > Xiphosura > Limulidae > Tachypleus > Tachypleus tridentatus. The sequence continues at coordinate 10,947,301 of NC_134836.1, read as the reverse complement.
CTCTGATTGAGAAGACTGATGCAGATGATTCTGTGAACGCGGAAAGTTTTGTGAACATTGATAAGAACGTTTTAACAGAAACTGATGAAAGTGATTTAAAATCTATACTAGAATCGCAAGATGGTAACAGTGTGAGAGATTCAGAAGATGAACAAAATGGAAAAGATAGTGAGGAAATAGAAACTCCCGCTTCGTTGCAAGTGTTAAGTTATATTAACGCTATCAAACTGTATGCAAAAATTAAGGGTTAAAACGAACTTCATGAAAAGGCCGTAAAAATGGCGTTCTCTTTTAACCGCATGAGAAAGCATATTAAAAAAACAAAACAGTTGAAATTGGACACTTTCTGCAAATAAATTTGATTAAGTTTTTGTGTATTGTGTATATGTTGAATGTCTGTTTTTGTTCTTATTCTAATAAATATAGCATGAACAGTATAACAACTTTATTCACAAACGTTTTACTTCCCTTGAGTCAAGCAAGTATAACGTTCCGCTCAAAAATTATATATAATTAAGGAAATGTATGTTCACTGTCTCAGCCGTAAAACTTGCTTAAGTCGGAAATTTTACTCGGTCCCGTGCGATTCCGCCTTAAACAGGTTTTTATTCTCTCTACATATATTTACTATTATTACTATTATTATAATTTTTTACCTTTTCTGAATTGTTTAATAATTTTTCCTTAATGATCTAATGTATGAGTTAATCGGGGAGAGGAGTTTAGGACTGTCTTCATCATGTATGAAGTACCTATCGATTTCACATAATAGTTCATTTTTTGACAATTTTTATCAAAATATTTTATTATACTATGTAGAAGTCTATCTGCTATAGTTGATGTGTTTGAATATTTATGCATAAACTTTGAAGGATTATAGGCACTCTATATGCTGTTGTAAGTAGTGTATTTTGTAATGTCTGTAATTTGGTTTTCAATTCTTCTTTGCTTACATTAATCCATGCTGGAGCTGCATAGTCTATTACAGGTCTTATATATGTTTTGTATATTTTAGGTAGGATGTTTTCAAATGTTGCTCCATTGTTTTTGCCAGTTAGAGTCCTAGCGTAATTTTTTTCTTCTACAAACTTTAGTTTTCACATTATTTAGATGGTTTATCCATGTAAGTTTAGAATCATACGTTAGTCCTTGAAATTTTGAGGATGTAGCAGTCTGGAGAAGTTTTTCATTCATGTAAATCTGTGGTTGTGCTTTTTGGTGTTTCGTTAGCTTTGTAAATATCACTAATTTGGTTGTTGCTGTGTTTATCTTGACTCTATATTTTTGGCAGTATTCACATATTTTGTTTAATTGCGGTTATATGTTTGTGATTGCTATTGTTGGTGTTGGTGCACTTTTCCAGACTGCTACATCATAAGCGAACTGTGATGGGTATCCATTATTTGGATCTTTAAGTGGCATATTGTTCACGTATATAATGAATAGGATAAGGCCAACCACTGCTCCTTGAGGAACGCCAGCTTCTGGAGTGAAGAACTCTGAGAAAGCTCCCTCTACATTTATTCTACATTGTCTGTTTTCCAAAACGTTAGAGAGCCAGCAAATAATTCCACGCGATAGTCCCATTTCATTCATTTGGAACTGGAGATCTTTATGCCATACAGTGTTGAATACCTTCTCAATGTCGAGGAAGCAAGAGACAGTGTATTCTCTTTTATTAAAGCTATCTATTATTATTTCAGCTAATCTAACTAAATGATCTGTTGTTTGTCTAAATTTTTTGAATTTTCCCCAGATAATTTTGATGTTATCTCAAAAAATGTGGAGAGTCTATTGCTTATTATACGTTCACGAATTTTGCCTACACAGCTCGTCAGGCTGATTGGTCGATAACCGTTTGGTTTATTGGCTGACTTCCCCTTCTTTATGGAACATTGGTATATTTGCTTGCAAGAACCTGGGATGTAGCCAGAGTAAAATGATAAGTTAAAGATTGCTAATAGATGGTCAAATAATTTCGGAGTGCAGTGTCGGCGCCAGGATATTTTCGTTGGGGGGCTAAGGTAAACTGTGGAGGGGCTTCCCAAAATGCCATCAATATGAAGTATAGATGGTAAATTATAATAATATAAATACCAAGGTACATTTCAGAAAGGTGTGCTATTTTGAACTGCATTTTCAATGCAGTTTTCGTTTGAAACTTATACTCTGATTAATAATTCATTATTACAAATTAGAAATAATCTGTTTATGAAAATATGCGTATATGTAAAAGAGGAAGCTCAACTAAATTCCACCCAAGATAATACATAATAATAAAGAAAATCAAGATTAGCTTAGATTGAACATTTAATATACCATTAAGAGTAAAGCTACAAATCAAAAGAAATATAACATAAAGACATAGTTTACATAGCAGAAACGAATTATCCCATGTGAAGTTAATACACTCTGAGGAAAAGTAAGGTCACTATCAGGCTAATTATCTTTCATCATGTTGTGTTTATAGTCAATATTACTATGCGCCTGTTCTGTTGTAACTTGAAATCAACGTGGTTGTCTAATCTTCTTCAAAGCTCAAGATAGAATGGCATTACACAGGGGAGCGGCAATACAGTGCATGGGTTTCAGTACGTTGCTATGGGACGCATGACATACTTCCGTCTTAATGAAGACGTTGAGTTTTACAGATCTATGTCTCTTTGATGTTAATTGTTAAGCAACAACGACGATTGTGTTTTCCATATTTTATGAATATATGTAGGTAACAATGTTGGGGGGCTGAGGGGGGCTTGTCTCATTTGGGGGGCACAAGCCCCCATCAAGTCTCCCCCCTTGGCGCCGCCACTGTCGGAGTGCCTTTTTGATGAAAATTGTTTGTATATCGTCATTTTCTGGTGATTTGATTTTGAGTTTTTTACTACTTGTTTGAGTTCTGTTTTTTAGTCAGTAATATATTATTATATTCGTTTGCGTTATTAGTGTAATTGCTGATGATATTAATTGGGAAATGTGGTTTGTTTAGTTTTTTATTATTTGTTACACGAATGTTTACTATACTGTAAAAATAGTTGTTTATGTTTGGGTCGTTATGTGTTTTGAAAGTGTTCTGTTGTTGTTGTCTGAAGACTTCAGCTGTTTCTTTGTTGGCATGCGCTAAGGTGTTCTTGTGTTGGGTATTTTCTTGTTGTACTCGTTGGTGAGTCTTTTTTAGATGTGACCAAACCAACATTTTCTCGGGTCTATTTTTTATTTAGTTGGGAGCAGAAGTTATCCCTTTTTCCTGTTTAGGCTGTTAGTGTTTTGAATTAAGCACAAAGCTACAAAATGGGGTATCTGTGCTCTGCCTACCACGGGTATCGAAACCCGGTTTTTAGCGTTGTAAGTCCGCAGACACACCGCTGAGCCACTGGGGGACACCTGTTTTAGCAATTTAATTTTTACTCTGATTTTATTTCTAATACTATTAACTTGTGTTTTTATTTCTTTATCTCTTGTTGCCGTAAACTGTCTTCTTAATTGTTTTCGTTGTTTAATTAGTGTTATTAGTTGTTTGTTTGGTTTCCATGTGTTATTTATAGTTTTCTGTTGTTGATGTGATATTCTGTCATTTGGCGCTTTTAGGAGGCACTCCGCGATTATTTGACTGTATCTGCCAATTTCTGATTGGTTGTTGGCTTTATGCTTAATATTGTCTGGTAATATGTTATCTAATTATTTTTTATATTATTGCCAATTTGCTCTTTTGTAGTCGAATTTATCTTGTTTAAAGGTTATATCTTTATGGATGGCGAGATCTATGACACACCATATTGGTAGACGATCACTGTCAACATCTTTTCCCACATTAAAGTTCACTAACTTATGTTAAAGAGGTGAGGCAGATGTCCAGGATGTCCCTTGTATTTGTGGCGTATGTATTACGCGTAGGCAAACCGTCGTTTATTAGGGCTATATTATTTTCATCGATGAATTGTAATGGTTGTCATCCGTTTGTACTGGTAAACTTACATCCAAAGTTCTTATGTTTACTATTCAGATCACCTGTTACAATTGTATTTTGGTTGTGGGAAAATATGTTGTGGAATAGGTTTATATCAATGCATTTAGTTGGTGAACAATAAATTCCTGCTACTGTTATAAACGAGTGGTTATCCAACAGGATATCAGTAATTATGTTTTCATTATCGCTGTTTATTTTAATTTGAGTTACTGAAATGATGTTTTTGTATAGCAACATTATTCTTCTGTTAATGTCATGGTTGTTTGCTTTATCCTTCCTGATTGATTGTATATCTTAAATCTATTGTTAGTATACATCAGGGTTTCACTTAGAATAATAATATCAAGGTTAGTATCTTGTATTATGTCTTCGATCTCGTATTTCTTGGAAGCCAGCGCACCTTGGACGTTGATACTTACAACTGTGAGTTTATGTTTTTATTGAGTATCCAGTGATTGTTGTTATTAATTGCGGTATGTACGGTTTTAAATGTTTTTTTGCAATACTTATGATAAGATCAATGCAGTTATTGGTTAGGATTGGTTTTGTATATTCTGAAACGAAATCTGTAAAGATGTTTTAAATTATATTAAACTTGTCTCGTCATTTGTGCTTTCTTTTACTGTATGAGTGTTGTTGGGGGTTCGCTGTGTGTGCGTTTTTGTTAAGTTTTTGTGTATTGCTGTTTGCTGTATTGGTTGGTTTTTATTGTTCTTTTGTTTGTGATTTTGGTTGTGTGATATTTTCCTTTAGTTTTTGTGCATATGTCACTGTACCTAATGTTGTAGCTGTGTTTATTGTATATTTGTATTTGTTGAATCGTTTACAGTCGGTTTTGCTGTTTTTATTTCATAAATGCATTGTTTTATTTTTTTTATTTCTCGCAATTTTTGTAGTTCACTGTGTGTGTTTCTTCACAGTTGCAACATTTAGGTTTTTCTTGTTCTTTTTTACATTCTATATCTGTCACAACTATAGGTTTACAATTGCGCGTTCAACGTAATTCTGAAATTGCGTAAGACAAACGCATTCAGCGCCAATGTCGTAAAATATCAAAATAATGTGGTGGGCGTTTCGACCTTGTTCTATTGATATTGTATTAATCTGAATATACAATTCATTCTTCATATGTGCAGGTATTACATATAACGTGGTAGAAAAACTTATTTTGTTCTAGATATCTTTATTATTGAATACAAGCCCAAACAGGTTGTCATGTCATTCTATACGTTATTTGTCAGGCCACATTTGGAATATTGTGTTAAGTTCTTCACTTCAGAAAGGACACTGAATTCTTGAAAAAAATAGTTAAGAGGGCTACTAGGGTAGAAATGTTGTTATACGAGGATAGGTCAAAATCTACGAAATTGTTTTATCTTGAAAAGAGAATAGTTAAAGGGAATCTGATTGAAGTGTTTAAGATTGTTACAGGGAATTGATACTTAACGGGGACAATAGTAGGACTATGGAACTATGACACAAATATAAATTTTTGTAGAGAATTAGTCATCTTTAGCTAAGACAACATTATTTTCCCAACATAGTAGTTGACCTCTAGAACGTGATCCCTTCATATGTGGTGGATTCCGTCAATTTAAAGGAAAGCTTTTAAATATTTGAATGATAAAGACTAACTTTTAAAATGTGTTTTGGTTTAGTTAAACATAGCTGAGAAGAAGCCTAGATTGATCAAAAGGTTTCTTTTCATTTTCTGGAGGTAATGCTTGTATTATTTCTAAAAGGTATTGCTGTACTTTATGTAAAAATGTCGATGTTAGCGTCCTTTAGTGATAAAACAGGTAGTGTTTTCTGTTTGAGACATTATTTATGTTTGACTGAGAATGACCAGTCACGTAGAAGTGCTAATCGTTCTGGGTAAGTGCAACATTTCTTATAAAGTAAAAAACATTCAAGTTAAAGAATCTGGTAGATGATTTAAACCTGCTTATTTGAAGATATAATATTCAGTAGAAACGACGTCCCTTTCTTAATAACAGCAAGCATTTGGTACATTACTATCTATCGTTTCTTCTTAAGACTTGGAGATTCAGTACCAAAACAAATACTAGATGAACTTACATTCAAGCGTAACTATCTATTGGATTAAAGTTAATTTACTTTGACTTGAATATTCCATAACAATAATAACAGGCCCAGCATAGCCAGGTGATTAGGACATTCGACCCGTAATTGAAGAGTCGCGAGTTTCGATCCCCGTCACACCAGACATGCTTGCCCTTTCAGTCGCGTGGGCATTATAATGATACAGTCAATCCCACCATTCGTTGGTAAAAGAGTAGCCCAAGAGCTGGCGGTGGGTGGTGGTGACTAACTACCTTCTCTTTAGTCGTACACTGCTAAAGTTGGAACGGCTAGCGCAGATAGTCCTCGTGTAGCTTTGCACGAAATTAAAAGAAAACAAACAAGCAACAATAATAACTATTCATTTATTGTAAGGACTCAACATAATGGATGCACGCAGATATTTTACCGAGCAGGAAGACGGTGTGAAGCTAACATCAGTGATACAATGGACGCCTCAAAGTTTACCATTACATTCAAGAGAATAAGCAGCTTCCCAGAGTCAGATGTGATTTGATATATATTTGTATAGTTCGTTTAAACCATACCGCAGATTTGACTCATGTATATATATATATATATCCCATAATCTTAAATCTTGATTTGTTACTTCAGGTTCTTAACCCATAAATGTAATTACACTTTATATAAAACAAATACTTATATAAATTAGTAATTTCAGGTTGCATAAACCACAGTATGTCAATGGCATTTATTGTGTATATAAGGTAAGTTTGTTTGTTTGTTTTGTTTGTTTTTTGGAATTTCGCACAAAGCTACTCGAGGGCTATCTGTGCTAGCCGTCCCTAATTTAGCGGTGTAAGACTAGAGGGAAGGCAGCTAGTCATCACCACCCACCGCCAACTCTTGGGCTACTCTTTTACCAACGAATAGTGGGATTGACCGTCACATTATACGCCCCCACGGCTGGGAGGGCGAGCATGTTTAGTGCGACTCGGGCGCGAAGCCGCGACCCTCGGATTACGAGTCGCACGCCTTACGCGCTTGGCCATGCCGGGCCATATAAGGTAAGAACAACATTTAAGGTTAATAGATTTTAATATACATATTCGTTTACTGAGAATGACAAACAAAACATTTAAGGCTAATAGACTTTCATCTACACATTCACTTACTGTGTATAATAAAAACAACATTTAAGGCTAATAGACCTTCATCTACACATTCATTTATAGTGTATGGTATAAATAACATTTAAGGATAGTAGAACTTCATCTACACATTCATTTACTGTGTATAGTAAAAACAACATTTAAGGCTAATAGACTTTCATCTACACATTCATTTACTGTGTATAGTAAAAACAATATTTAAGGCTAACAGACTTTCACTACACATTCATTTACTGTGTATAGTAAAAACAATATTTAAGGCTAACAGACTTTCACTACACATTCATTTACTGTGTATAGTAAAAACAACACTTAAGGCTAATAGGCCTTCATCTACACATTCAATTACTGTATATAGTAAAAACAACATTTAAGGCTAATAGACTTTCATCTACACATTCACTTACTGTGTATAATAAAAACAACATTTAAGGCTAATAGACCTTCATCTACACATTCATTTATAGTGTATGGTATAAATAACATTTAAGGATAGTAGAACTTCATCTACACATTCATTTACTGTGTATAGTAAAAACAACATTTAAGGCTAATAGACTTTCATCTACACATTCATTTACTGTGTATAGTAAAAACAATATTTAAGGCTAACAGACTTTCACTACACATTCATTTACTGTGTATAGTAAAACAATATTTAAGGCTAACAGACTTTCAATATTTAAGGCTAAGGCAGACTTTCACTGTGTATAATAAAACAACATACACATTCATTTACTGTGTATAGTAAAAACAACATTTAAGGCTAATAGGCCTTCATCTACACATTCAATTACTGTGTAGAGTAAAATTCATCTAACAACATTTAACGTTTTGTTATTAATTCAGACTCTCACGCTGAACAAATTATTTCCTTTTTCTTTTTCAGAAAAAAATCTTTACTTTAATAAGTATACTGGTGCACATTTACATTCATTCTATTCTTTCACTTAGCTTCTCTATATTACATTGTTTAATGACGTGATATCATAACTGATATTGTAAGACGTGACAATTTGAATTGTATAATTTTAACAAAGCTTACCATTTGAGAATGCTAAGTAAATCTATAACACGTTATTCATAAAATTCTTAGGACACAAGACTTTTAGAGTAAACGGTATCAATATTTTGATTTAGACGTTTGTTAACTATAGGTTGCTGATCACAATGATAAAGACATTTCATGTAATTAGTAGACAATAAACAATATAAACAAATCAATCAGTTAATTAGTGAGTCGTCTAGTGACAGTTAGTGTAGCTGTTCTGTAATACAAGTTATTGAAAGAAAGAAATTTATCCATGACCATTACATGGACTTGACATATTTTTACCAAATATACCAAAACAGTTTTCCAATGAACATGTTGCAGCAATATATACTTTGTGAAAAAGATATATGCTAAATGGTAACCTTATAATACATAGGACAGTTTTTGTTTAGTTACAACATTTGTTCACAATTATAAAAAAACTAAACCTTTACGGAAAATCTTTGAGTACATAATAAAATATTTCATTCATTTAACAAATCAAAACATTTATAACAACAACCCCTTACATATGCAGGTAACGGCTCTAAATTGTGAACTTTCCATTACATACTGGCCTAGCGCGTTAAGGCGTGCACTTCGTAATCTGAGGGTCGCGGGTTCGCGCCCGATTTGCGCCAAACATGCTTGCCCTCCCAGCCGTAGGGGCGTTATAATGTTACGGTCAATCCCACTATTCGTTGGTAAAAGAGTAGCCCAAGAGTTGGCGGTGGGTGGTGATGACTAGCTGCCTTCCTCTAGTCTTACACCGCTAAATTAGGGACGGCTAGCACAGATAGCCCTAGAGTAGCTTTGTGCGAAATTCCAAAAAAACAAAAACAATCCATTACATACACTGCAAAACCTTTTCTCCTTTGGCCCCAGCAAAATCAAAATAATTTGATAAATCTAAACATGTCTGCTTTAGTTAGTGAGGATCGTCTGTGAGATATCCTTGTGCAGTCTAATCTAGACTGGTCGAAATGCAGTGAAATGACAGATCAAATATTGTGAGAAATATTTTTACCTTTGACCCCTGTAAGATTAAAAGAAAGGTACAAATCTTAAATTTGTATGGTTTAACATGTTACATGGAATCTCTGGATTGATAGAAATATAAGAGAACTGAGGTCAAAATATGTTTTGTAATGTTTGCCCTTTGATCCTCATAAATCAGAACGGGTGTCTAAATAAACAAAATAGAAAAAACGTGCATTGGATTGAAGTATACATTTTTCAACTTTCATGACAATTAGTAACGAAATAATGGAGTTGCACACAAATGTAACTTAGAAAAAATATGTTTCCTTCCCTCCCTGTGGGGGGGGGGCATCCAGTGGCACAATGGTATGGCTACAGACTTTTTCACGTTAAGAATTGAGTTTTGATACCTGTGGTTGGCACAGCACAGATGGTTTAGTTTGTCCTTAACTTCAAATAAACAAACCCTATGGGGTAGACGAAAATACTTTGAGGAGGGGCACAATTGTGGTAAACATTAAAGGTTTTAATAAAAACGATTCAGCAGATACGTAAGTCTTCTATTAGTGGTTTAGCTTGTGATTTTAAAAATCAATAATATAATAATTATGTTTGTTACTTAGATTAAGTTAGTAAAGTACTAACATAAAAGAACAGTGTTTAGTGTCTGTAACAGTTCGGTTATATAAAACTGTATGGAATTATTCACTGAATAATAATAAGATTACAGGTCAACAGAAAACAACAACAATTTAAGACAACTGAAAGAAGGTACTCACATATAACTTTACTTTTATGATTCATATTTTCAATGTTACAGTTACATACACATCAAAGAAATTAGAATGTGGAATCAAGTTGTTTATTGTAGATCAAAACATCAATGATAGCTACAGCATATACAAAAAATTGTTAAGTGACAAAATCATGGAAACAATAAACATAGATAATAATATAGTGTTTTGATAATTAAAATAGTTATCATATCACTGGTGTTACTAAGGCTAAACTACTGTATTTTTTCTTTAGTTGTATAGAAGGGATGTCACAATCCTGATGTTAAATACATTAAACTACTGTATTTTTTCATAAATTATATGTGAAGCATGTCATACCTATGGTGTTATTTAGCCTAAACTACTGTGTTTTCTTCATTAGTTGTATGTTACTCATGATAACAGAGGTTTTTAACAATGGTTGGTTTCACAGAGATTATCCCACCTATCTGATTTAAAATCCTATTCAGCTAATTGTTACATTTTCTACAAATTTTATTGATAACATTCACAAGCAGAACACAATTTAATTTCAGATACAAAGAAAACAGCAAGAAGAAACTAAAAAACAACAATATGCAATCAAAATAATTATTATTACATCATATACAATCAAAACTGATAACTAATTTAAATTGTTGGAATTAAAAACACCCATGGGTGTATGCTAGACAAAAATACTGTTTTGTAATTTTTTTAAAAACATGAACATCATAATTACTAGAACACCTTTTTCTCTGCATATAGATGAGGAGTGAATCGTCACTTGCTCAACTGTGTTTTAAATTAGTACTTGAAATACATTTGCTATGCTACAACCAGATGTATCTTTTACAAATAAACAAAAGAAACAGAGGTGAAATAAAAACTCTCATAGGTGCACAGAATTAAAAACTGTAGAGACAATGAAATTAAAGACACATTAACTATGTATGAATATCATGATGAGTTGAATATTTCAGTTTCATGGTCTTATGAATGTTTGACTTCTCTGCAGACACCAGTAGGTATTGCACGAAAAGTCTGTTTTACTGCAAACAGTTTGATCACATGACTCACAGGAGCTCTGACAAGAGCTTGAACCATTATCAAATGTTGGTGGTCACATCAAAAAGAATCAAACTACTGTTTTGTTTCTTTTCTCATTCAAAGGCTGAAGCTCTTGTCTCCATTGATCAAAATCAGTAAAACCATCTTGCTCATCAGTGTCTTCCTCACTGTCTCTATTTTTCTGCAATGTTTCTCGTATGTTGACGTAATCACACTTTTGGTTCATCAGTTTATCAACTCTGATTTCTGGCACACAGGAAGAATAATGCTGCAAACTTGCAGCTTCATGACCTAGTTTTAATAACAAGATAAACTGTTCAGTTTCTCTCAAAATAAATTATTTGAAACAAAGATATTAAAATCCTTATATTGTTTATCAGGATAAAGTGTTATTTTTCAGTAACAGTGGCATGGTGGCATGTCTGCAAACTTACAGTGCTAGAAACCAGGTTTCAATACCGTGGTGGGCAGAGCTCAGACAGCTCATTGTGTAGTTTTGTGCTTAATTCCAAACAATTAATCAGTTTTTCAGTAACAATGAAATAAATTTACCTCCAAGTAAAGCACGAGCTGATGTAAAAATATATTTTACTTCAAAATTTTCTTATTAATTTACAAGCACTTTTAAAATGGTCTCATGTTTTTGTGAGTTCATATTTTATAAAATGTCTAACCTGATAAGTTAGTGCCTGCATTAAGATCCACATAAACGGCTGAATGACTGCATTGCTGAGGTGTAGGTACCAAATAATCGTCCTCATCTACCAGCTGGATAATGTCGTCTTTTAATGAAGTGCTCCTAGTTTCCTTTTGATCTGTAATGAAATTGTACAAATATGATATCTTCTAAGTATAATTCTGAAGAATGTCTGAAAAAGTAAGTTTTTCATTGGTTTAGTTCCACAGTATTTGAAATATAGCATTTTAATAGCAAGATTTGCACTGCTGGAGTACATCACTGCTGGAGTAGAAAAACTTCAACAAATAAATTAATGTGCTTAAATAATATTTATCAAAAGTTAATTACAAAGTACTGAGCCTAACCAGTGTCAATTATTCTTCAACGTTACCTCTTTGAAGAACTGCAAGAGGATCTGAACAGTACCGGCCACTATTTTTTCTTGCACGATAGTTTGAAGAAGATGCTTCCAAGTTACGACATATTCTGTCTGGTCTCTTAGCTCTGATTTCCAGTGAAGGTTTAATCAGGTTGTCCTCTGTATTACTATCAAAGTCTTGACCTTCTATATCAGACTTCTAACAAATATAAAAACAACACTGATATATATATATATATTTAAGGGTAAAGAGGCCAACATCAGAGCCGGCCATATATGTGTTATGATATATATATATATATATATCATTCAGTAAACAGCTAAATTTAATATACATACAATTATTGTGTTATCCATAAACTCAAATGTATACACACACATATATATATATATATCATTCCAGTAAACAGCTAAATTTAATATACATACAATTATTGTGTTATCCATAAACTCAAATGTATACACATGGTGTGTCAAAATGTTTGTATGCACATGATGTGTCCAAATGTTTATGTTAAAGTGGTGGATTCAAATGATGTTTGTATTCACATGTTTGTCCAGATGTTGTATAAATATGATGTGTCCAAGTGCTTGTATTAACACTCCAGGTCCAAATGATATTTGTATTAACACGCCAGGTCCAAATGATATTTGTATTAACATGGTATGTCCAAATATTGTATTAAAATGGTCTGTACAGATTTATATATTCATATGGTGGATCCAAATGATGTTTATATTCATATGATATGTCCAAATGTTTATATTAACATGGTGTGTCCAAATGATGTTTATATTCATATGATATGTCCATATGTTTATATTAACATGGTGTGTCTAAATGATGTTTATATTCATATGGTATGTCCAAATGTTTATATTAACATGGTGTGTCCAAATGATGTTTATATTCATATGGTATGTCCAAATGTTTATATTAACATGGTGTGTCTAAATGATGTTTATATTCATATGGTATGTCCAAATGTTTATATTAACATGGTGTGTCCAAATGATGTTTATATTCATATGGTATGCCCAAATGTTTATATTAACATGGTGTGTCTAAATGATGTTTATATTCATATGGTATGTCCAAATGTTTATATTAACATGGTGTGTCCAAATGATGTTTATATTCATATGGTATGTCCAAATGTTTATATTAACATGGTGTGTCCAAATGATGTTTATATTCATATGGTATGCCCAAATGTTTATATTAACATGGTGTGTCTAAATGATGTTTATATTCATATGGTATGTCCAAATGTTTATATTAACATGGTGTGTCTAAATGATGTTTATATTCACATGATATGCCCATTTGTGTCCAAACATTTGTATTAAGATGGTGGGTCCAGATGTTTATATTCACATGGCAGGTCCAAATGCTTGTATTCATATTGGGGGTCCATGTTAATAGTTAAACAGCAGATATTATATTTTCTGTATTTTAACTTAAATGTTTCATACTTGTCAAATGGTAAAAGTTTTTATAAATTAAATATAACTCATTATTAGAAAGCTCACCAGTTAAAGTGTATGTGGTCATTTCAACCAAACAATAAGTGTTTATTCACAGTGAGACCTACACTTTCTATATATTAACTGAAGCTTGTTCCAAAAGATTTAATTTATCAGCCAGATTGTGACAATATCTACCAAATGGCAAATGTACTGAATGCTTGCCAAATGCCTTGTAGCATAAGCTGTAATAGAAGGAGATTAACTTAGATTGTGTTTAATCTTGAAAACGAATTCTGGTCAATAGATATTAGCAATGATAGCAACCTTAAGATAGAAGAAAAACAAATTCTTACTGTTTTAGTATAACAAACCTGTAAAAATATCATCTTTTAAGAAAATTCTGTTATACAAATATGTAGCAAAATACAAATAGGTTCCAAAACTAATTAAAATAACATTACAAATTTAAACTTCTTATGGTACAAAACTTTTAGTTGCAACAGACAGCCAAGGTCTCTTATCAGTGAGCTTGGTTTTCTATTTTGTCAATGTTTAAGTGTTATGTTATTAACATTCCAAAAGACAGTTAAGGCCCACTACTTAGTTTTCTATGTTGTCAGTGGATAAGTGTCATGTGTTATTTCATTACCTTATTTTTTAATTATATAATTATGGTGTTAAAGTGAGGTTAATATTACTAAGTGTTATGGAATTGTTTACTATTCATTTATTATCTGTTTTATCATTTAGTATGGTTGTATTAAAGTGCTAACCACCTTCTAGCTGATCACGGTATGTTTTATGTCCCTAGCATTGACAGGCTAATTTATTAATATTGCAATAGATTGTGTAAATTCACAGTCACATGAAATATTATCTCGTGATCTAAGGACTATATAAAAGTCCTACCAAGAGCTTCACAAAGTTAGTTCATGACATATAGCTGAAAGGTATTATTGCTAATTAACACTTGATGTTGTTAGCAGTTTTGTAGTTGTTTAAAAATGAAATATTGTTATTTTGGAATCAGATTTTTTTCTGTGTCTGGTTCTTTTTCCTGATTTCTGTATTTAATGAAATAACTGTTAACACTGATATTTATATCATATTGTTCATTAATGTTAGTGGCAAGTCCTGGCCAAGTGCATATGTAGGAATTATACTTTAGAAAGATATATATCTTGTATTCTAATTGTTCAAAAGTTTAAATTTTGACTTTTGAGGTTGTTATAGTTCAGCCAATTCATTTTTTGTGTTTCATTTGTTTGTTTGTGTTTTAATACATTACAAACACTACTTTTATAATAATCAATTCAGATTTGAAGTCCAGAGAAACATATTTGTAGAGAATGCATTACAATTTTATCTAATGCAATGCACCACTTTTATAATTAAAGTAATGTATGTTGTATATACTGTATCTCATAACCACCAAGGTACTGTATAGTCTCTGTTGTTACCAAACAGAACTGTGGAATAGTAGAACTATTAGAACTTTAGTAGAACTATTTAAGCTCTTTTTTTCAGAGCTTGGCTGCAGATATTTTGGGAAACTCACCATACTAATGTCAGTAAATGCTGTTCCCTGATCCTGTGCAGTAGAGCTCAGACCTCTACTCAGTTTATCTCCAGCTACATAAAGGTACCGTCCAGGATCTTGTGCCATCTTACCAAACTCCTCGGCTAATTCTTTGAAAGGTGGCCGAGATTCAGCATCTGCTAACCAGCCTGTGAAGAAAGGAAGCATATAAACAGAACTAGGAAATTAACACAAACATACAGTTATAATAAAATATTGAAAATCTTTAGTAATGGTAAACGAATGAGGTATACTTCTAAAGAAAAAACTCAGCTCTTACATTTTATTAAGATAAAGTAGACATCAATTGTACATATATTGGGCTGTGGCAGTCTTCCTCCTTTATCCAGTAGATCTGGAATATCACGGGATGTAATATTTTCATAAGGACGACCACCAAATGTTAACAGTTCCCATACAGTAACACCTGTAACCACAAAGTATTGTTTCAATGCTCTGCTTAATCACCAGTACAGTACTAAAGATATAATACATTCCTGAAAAATAATTCAAAATTTTGTCATTTCTGGTGCTTTTTTACCACAGAAATAAATGACATGTAACATTGGTATAACTTGTGACACATAGTAAACAATCTAAAGAAGAGATATGACTACAATATGAAGAAGTATCTGTAACTGAGATATGATGAAGTACATACCGAACGCCCACACGTCACTTTTGTGGGAAAATATTCGTTGTTGAATAGTTTCTAAGGCTAACCACTTGATCAGCACCTGGAAATTAAAAACATATATTAACACAACACAGTCAACATAATAAAACAACTGATAATGACAACACATTAAATTTTCCTTTATAAGAATGACTATCCCCATTCATGAACTTGTAAATGGTATAACGAGACATAATTAGGTTAATCACAACGACTTTACAAATCTGAGGATTGTCTCAGGCTGTGCTTTCAGTTACTATCCCCAATCTACTGTACATTCTTACTTCATATACTGTCCTCAACACTCTATATTCTAACTTCAATTACTATCCTCAACATTCTACTGTACATTCTTACCTTACTTACTGTCCTCAATACTCTACTTACATTTTTATTTCATTTACTGTTCTCAACACTTTACCTTCTTACTTCAGTAACTGTCTTCAACACTCTTACTTCATTTACTGTCCTCAACATTCTACTGTACATTCTTTCTTAAGTAACTATCCTCAACATTCTACTGTACATTCTTTCTTAAGTAACTATCCTCAACATTCTACTGTACACACTTACTTAAGTTACGGTCCTCAGCATCTTACTGTACATGTTTTCTTCAGTTTCTGTCTTCAACACTCTACTGTACATGCTTACTTCAGTTACTGCTTTCAACATTTTATGATCATATACATTAAAATAGTGAAAATATTTGAAGAAAATACAATGGTGAAAATGAATCTCACTTTTTCACTGAGAAAATACAGTGGCAAAAATGAATTTCACTTTTTCTTTTAGAAAATACACTGGTGAAAACTAATCGTACTTTTTCACTTTCAGAAAATACAGTAGCAAAAATAAATTTTACTTTTCTCTCAGAAAATACAGTAATGAAAGGAAATCATACTTCTTCACTTTCAGAAAATACAGTAATGGAAACAAATCTTACTTTTTCACTTTCAGAAAATACAGTAGTGAAAATAAAACTCACTTTTTCACTTTCAAAAAATACAATAATGAAAACGAACCTCACTTTTTCACTTTCAAAAAATACAGTAGTGAAAACAAACCTCACTTTTTTACTTTTAGAAAATACAATAATGGAAACAAACCTCACTTTTTCACTTTCAGAAAATACAATAGTGAAAATAAATCTCACTTTTTCACTTTCAAAAAATATAATAGTGAAAACAAACCTCACTTTTTACTTTCAGAAAATACAATAATGAAAACAAACCTCACTTTTTCACTTTCAGAAAATACAGTAGCAAAAACAAATTTTACTTTTCTCTCAGAAAATACAGTAATGAAAGGAAATCATAATTTTTCACTTTCAGAAAATACAGTAATGAAAGGAAATCATAATTTTTCACTTTCAGAAAATACAGTAGTGAAAACAAACCTCACTTTTTTACTTTTAGAAAATACAATAATGGAAACAAACCTCACTTTTTCACTTTCAGAAAATACAGTAGCAAAAACCAATTTTACTTTTCTCTCAGAAAATACAGTAATGAAAGGAAATCATACTTCTTCACTTTCAAAAAATACAATAATGAAAGGAAATCATAATTTTTCACTTTCAGAAAATACAATAATAGAAACAAATCTGACTTTTTCACTTTCAAAAAATACAATAATGAAAACAAACCTCACTTTTTCACTTTCAGAAAATAGAGTAGTGAAACAAACTTTACTTTTTTACTTTTAGAAAATACAACAACGAAAACAAATTTTACTTTTTTACTTTTAGAAAATACAACAACGAAAACAAATCTTACTTTTTTTTTTACTTTTAGAAAATACAACAACGAAAACAAATCTTACTTTTTTACTTTTAGAAAATACAACAACGAAAACAAATCTTACTTTTTTACTTTTAGAAAATACAATAACGAAAACAAATCTTACTTTTTCATTAGCTTTATTAAACTCTTCTTCATTAACATCCAAAAGCTTTGCTAGTCCATAGTCAGTTATTTTCACACAACCTGGGGTTTGTACTATAAAATCCAAATTATATCATGAGCAAACTATTTACTGATTAGTCATTTATTTACTATGTTATTATGATTTACATAATTTCACATATGCAATATATTAACAAGAAGTGATTCTGCAACATCAAATTTTGTATTTCCTCTCTTCACCTCTTCCAAACATTAGCTTTGTAGATGTGGTTGATGAATTTACTTTACAAATTTTCTTTGCCTACTGAATATGTTGTTTTGAAATTTGATTAGAATTTTAACTCACTTCATTTCTTGAAGATACTAGTTTGATGGATGTGTTTGCTAAAAACACATGGTGAAATGTTTTGTACTGGCTTTTTGGAGTATTAGTAGTTTGATGAATGTGTTTGATTGAAACACTTAGTGCTTTGTACTAAATCTCTCTGGAGTGCTACTAGTTTAATGAACATATCTAAATAAGCAATGTTCACATTCATTATACATACCTGTTACACATACAACATTCATTTTGCCTTTGAGTGGACTAACTAACATTTTATCTTTACACCACCATGAGAACCTGGTTGAGTTATTTTTTCACAGCTACTGAGCATTCTAGTATGATTCACAAGTGTTGGGCAAATTAACTTAAAGATTAGCTTTACATCTGTATGTCATCTGTGTGTGTCAGTAATTCTCTATAATCAGTGTGGTACTTAATAGTTCATCTTTCTAAACTCTTGTCTAAAGTTAAGCACAAAGCCACACAATGGGCTATCTGTGCTGTGTCTATCATGGTACTGTAACTCAGTTTTTGGTGTTACAAACCAATGGAGGGGTACAAACTTTTATGTTACTTTTAAAAGAATCATTAAGAAATTTGACTACATTTCTTATAATAATTACTAACATTTGAAACATAATCACTTACACAACACATTCCTCAAAGCCAAATTACGATGAACCAATCTCTTCTCTTCAAGATATGCCATAGCCTGGGCAAATATAAACAATGATCAGAAGAACAATAATGCAAACATGAAATAGTTTTTATATATTCACACTAAGGTCATAAATTAAATTCATTTACTCTTAAAAACAAAAATACAACTTAGATAATTTATTTTTATGAGAATTGAATTTGACAAAAAATGTAGCTATCTTAATAATTTCATTAAGAAATTTTTCTTGCACATTATTATACACTTTAAAAAATCCACTAATGTTAAAAATACCACAATAAGTCTGATGTTGAATGTGTTTAAAATATTTCTACAAGTAGGATAAATACCACAATAAGACTGGTGTTGGATGTGTTTAAGATATTTCTACAGGTAAAATATATATCACAATAAGACTGGTGTTGGATGTGTTTAAGATATTTCTATAAGTGAGATAAATACCACAATAAGTCCAGTGTTGAATGTGTTGATATTTCTATAAGTGAGATAAATACCACAATAAGGTTGGTGTTGGATGTGTTTAAGATATTTCTATAAGTGAGATAAATACTGCAATAAGTCCAGTGTTGAATGTGTTGATATTTCTATAAGTGAGATAAATACCACAGTATGTCTGGTGTTGGATGTGTTTAAGATATTTCTATAAGTAGGATAAGTACCACAATATGTCTGGTGTTGAATGTGTTGATATTTCTATAGGTGAGATAAATACCACAATAAGTCTGGTGTTGAATATGTTGATATTTCTATAAGTGAGATAAATACCACAGTATGTTTGGTGTTGAATATATTGATATTTCTATAAGTGAGATAAATACCACAATAAGTCTGGTGTTTGATGTGTTTAAGATATTTCTATAGGTAGGATAAGTACCACAATAAGTCTGGTGTTGAATGTGTTGATATTTCTATAGGTGAGATAAATACCACAATAAGTCTGGTGTTGAATATATTGATATTTCTATAAGTGAGATAAATACCACAATAAGTCTGGTGTTGAATGTGTTGATATTTCTACAAGTAGGATAAATACCACAATAAGACTGGTGTTGGATGTGTTTAAGATATTTCTATAAGTGAGATAAATACCACAATAAGTCCAGTGTTGAATGAGATAAATACCACAATAAGTCTGGTGTTGAATGTATTGATATTTCTATAGGTGAGATAAATACCACAATAAGTCTGGTGTTGAATATATTGATATTTCTATAAGTGAGATAAATACCACAATAAGTCTGGTGTTGAATATATTGATATTTCTATAAGTGAGATAAATACCACAATAAGTCTGGTGTTGAATGTGTTGATATTTCTATAGGTGAGATAAATACCACAATAAGTCTGGTGTTGAATATATTGATATTTCTATAAGTGAGATAAATACCACAATAAGTCTGGTGTTGGATGTGTTTAAGATATTTCTACAGATAGGATAAATAACATAATAATTCTGGTGTTGAATGTGTCATCATGCATCTCCATATGTAATATATATAATAATTATGGTTTGGAATACTTTAACATTAGATTAAAAATATAAGAAGAAGTAAATTCAATATTTTTTATTTATTTTTAGTTAAACACAAAGTTACACAATGGGCTAATTGTGCTGAGCCAACAAAGGGTAACAAAATCTGATTTTTAGCATTAAAAGCCTTTAGATTTACCACTGTGACACCTTGGGGCAAATTTAACATTTACAAAACAATAACACTACATAGTAACATAGTTGGGAGTGAAATACAGATGGCTATCATTATGAAAGACATTTACATGAAGTGAAGATTTTGGAATGTATCATTAGTGAATATGGTGAAGTATAGAAAGGATATTTGAGAATATTATTGTTTCAGTTTGGTATTAAGTAGAATCTGAAAGATACCTGAAAACATGTCTGAACATTACTTAGGTTTGATGTATATATATATATTAGTATAAAGCAAGTACTATCTGAATGATACTCAAGAACATGTCTGTACATTATTTAGGTTTGGCATAAAAATATACAAAGTAGAATTTGAATGATACCTAAGAGCATGTCTGAACGTTATTTAGGTTTGGTATATGTTAGTACAAAGTAAGTACTATCTGAATGATACTTGACAACATATCTGTACATTATTTAAGTTTTATTTACATTACTACAGAGGAGAATCTGAATAATACTGTAGATAATGTCTGTACATTATTTAGGTTTGGTTTATATTACTTCAAAGTAGAATCTCAATGACACTTGAGAACATGTCTTAATGATATTTAGATTTGGTTTATATTACTAGAAAGTAGAATCTGAATGATACTTGAAAATACGTCTGTACATTATTTAGGTTTGCCATAAAAAATACAAAGTAGAATTTGAATGATACCTGAAAACATGTCTGAACGTTATTTAGGTTTGGTGTATGTTAGTACAAAGTAAGTACTATCTGAATGATACTTGACAACATATCTGTACATTATTTAAGTTTTATTTACATTACTACAGAGGAGAATCTGAATAATACTGTAGATAATGTCTGTACATTATTTAGGTTTGGTTTATATTACTTCAAAGTAGAATCTGAATGACACTTCAGAACATGTCTTAATGATATTTAGATTTGGTTCATATTACTAGAAAGTAGAATCTGAATGATACTTGAGAACATGTCTTAATGATATTTAGGTTTGGTTTATATTACTACAAAGTAGAATCTGAATGATACTTGAGAACATGTCTTAATGATATTTAGATTTGGTTTATATTACTACAAAGTGGAATCTAAATGATACTTGAGAACATGTCTTCATGAACATGATATTTAGATTTGGTTTATATTACTACAAAGTAGAATCTGAATCATACCTTAGAACATGTCTCTACACTATTTTTATTATTAAAACAGCTTGCCCACAGAAAGAACAAAAGTTTATGTCTGAAACTTAAAAAAATCTTTATATAAGCCCTAAAATTACGTGTACAGCTATGGGGCAATACAAACATTGAAAATTATGTCTTGAATTGAATATAATTAGTTCCATGACTTGACAGTGGTGTGTATTAAATGTTATTACACTATAACATAATGAAGCATGCACTATCTCTCCACCTGATATTTTGAGTTAATATACATATATGTGGTAAATATTCAGTAGTAGAACTTTATATGTCCCATTTAATATGAGATGTAGATTTATAACTTAAAATTGTGATTGTTTAAACCTAGTACAACCATAAACACTAGCTGGATAAGATTATTAACATACAAATGTTTTATATTATGCTTTAATATTGTGTTATGACCCAAAATCATTCCAATTTTTAAAAGTAAGATATCTTCAGTTTTAATGTTAAAAATTACATAAATCATAAGAGTTCTTACTCGTGCAATTTGTGTACACCAGTTGAGAAGAGGCTTGGAGCTAATCTTATCTTTGTTGTTCCTTACGTAGGTGAGCAAACAACCAAAAGGCATAAATTGAGTAATAAGCATTAACTGGGATGTTACAGAAACTGCTAGAAGCTTAAGAAGGTTAGGGTGGTTGACAGCAGCCATTACATAAGCCTCCTAGAAAAAATACCGACAATGTCTATGCATCTTTTACTATATTTGTAAATCTACTAGAAAGAATAGAGACAATGTTTTAATATTCCTGTAAGTCTACTGAAAATAATAAAGACAATGTTTTAATATTCTTGTAATTGTACTGGAGTGAATTCATACTTTGTTTTAATATTACTGTAAGACTACTGGAAACAGTAAGAGTAAGAATTACTAATGAAGAATATTTACAATTTTGCTCCAGATAAAGCTTTTGGTGAATTTATTTAACCATAATGGATATTATAAAATAAACTGTGATATTTCAACCACTGCATCACTCTTACAAATCAATTATTCCTCTCATTTTGAAATGTTTAGTCCTGTATTCAATCCTTTACTTTTACAAAGAAGTTATTATTGTATTTTTCTTTAAATAAGTACTCCATTTTTTGCTTCTCCTAAGTACAACTTGTTATGATATTTTTTCTTTAATTAGTCATTTTTACTTTTCCTAAGTACAAAATGTTAACATACTTCTTTGATAGGTGAACATAGTATAAAAGTACATGTTTTCAGCTTCTATAGAAAAGAAAATATATATCTTACTTCTAAAAATTCTTTATTTGTTGATGAACCTCTACCTTCTCTTAGGACTCTGATGGCAACTGGAAGTTTGATGTTTTCACCTTCAGGAACCCAGAATCCCTGTAAAAAAATGGCGATTATGATTATGTCAAAGATGGTGAGACATACAATAAGAAAGAAAAAATAGAAATCCCATGAAAACTAGGACAATTTCCCAGGTGAATATAACCAGATAATAATACTATGGATGATGTGATGCTAAGTTTCATATTAAATATTTTATATGAGAAACTGACAAGGGAAAGGTGACTCTGGGAAATAAATCTCAGATCTCTAGTTAACAAGACCAGCGTTCTACAACAAAACTATCCAACAGCATAAGTCTTTCCTGTAAAATATCAAATTATAAACCTACAATTACTTATTTAAATTCAACAGAAACCAGTGAAATGGTCACATTAGTAGATCACCATAATTAATATTAAATATTTTATTTGAAAAAAACTGCTAAGCAGAAAGTGATTGAAAGACCAAACCTGAATTCCTAGCTATCATGACTAGTAGTATACTCACCTTCACTTATAAAGACTTGCTCTACAAATAGTTGATAGGTACATGTATTCTCTGATAGCTCTGTGAGAACATCACCATTAGGCAGGGGACCTAGGCTGAAGCCCTGGTTACAGAGTCACTTTTTGTTTCTGAGTTTCTCAAGTAATATACTTGATATTAATTATTAAAAAATAGTAATATTACTATAAACACTAACATGAATTTACAATGCTAAGACAGTTTCATTTTTATAACATGGTGGTTGGCTTCTAGAATGGATTGTCTTCAGATGTTGTAAACACAGTAAATTTAAGTTAGTTTAAGAAAAGGCTTGATAAATAAGTGAAAAATAAGGATTGGCTTTAAGATTTTTTATATTTTTTTAAATTATTTTAATTTATCAACATAAATAGACTGATAAGTTCCATGTTGTTCCAAGGCTTTATGTTTTCGCTTGCAGTTCCTTAAAATGCTTAAGAAAATAGTAAAGAAAACAAACACATTATTTAAATGATAATACAATGACAGTCTTTACAAATATTATACCTTGTATACAATGCCAAAGGTTCCATATCCCAGAATTTCTCCCTTTGTTAGCTCAACTTCTTTCACAATTATCAACTTTGTTAGGTTATGTTCAATGTTAGACAGCCTAAAGGGCTCTTCCTCTTCTGATCCATTCATCTGCTGTTCACAGAAAGTTATTAAAACTAATAATTTGTAAAATATGATTGTTTATAAGTGATACACAGGGAAAGAAATACCGTAAGATGACATGAAAACAGAGAACATTACAGAAACCAAGAAGAATAATGAAGATGATAAAATGGTTTAGTTCATGTAGCTCTGTCTTGCACATACTGAAAATATGTAGTTAATGTAGTTCTGCTTGACATATACTGAAAAGATATAATTTATGTAGCTCTGTTTGATGCATACTAAAAATATGTAGTTAATGTAGCTGTGTTTGACACATAAGTACTTTTAATCCTATTTTATACCAATCAAAATAGCAAAACGCCATTGCTAATAATCCATATTCCAATAGTATATAAGTTTTAAGTTCTTGAATTTGTCATGCAATATTAAAGAAAAATCCTGAATTTCCCTAGTGTAACACAATTTCTCTATATCTCTTCTCTTCTCTCTTTTACCCTCTAATAACTACAAAATCCAATTTAAGTTACTCACCATAAATGTTTATTACTCAACCAAACCATAACTTTTATAGCCATCAATTTTGTTTGGTTACAGAGCCATCAAATAGAAAACTAGACCCTTCTTGTCTGACCCACCATTCCCGTCCTCTCTTTTGCGATTTGTTAAGGGTAATCTCTTATATTTAATTCTATACTATAGATAACCAACAGAAAGCCAAGCTTTTTATCAATCAACTGATATATTATATAACTTTAGTTTCTGAACGAACATTTGTCAATTTTCTTGAATGATTTTGTAATGGCTCTTGTTGAATAGTTAAAAAGCTACAAAAATTATGATAGTTAGGATAATTTGTTTACTTTTGACATGTTATTATTCTGTGTTCTTTGCAGAATTATTTAAGTAAATAAAAATTATTTAGTGAATTATTACCATTAGTATAAAAAATAGGGTTAAGTGTCATTGATAACTGACAGCAAGGAAAACGAGGATTCAGGTAAGAACTTGGTTTTTCATGTTTATTCTGTAATTATTAATTTTTTTATAAAAGTAACTAAAATGTAAAAATAAGGATCTCATTAGGTTAAATTTTGTAAAATAAATAATAATAAAAATGTTTTATGAGACATTCATGTAAGTAACTTGTAGGTAATGTAATTCAGTAGTGCATCATAACCTGCATGTTTCCAAAGTGGTTTACAACATATAGTGGCACAAATAGTAGTTAGACATGGTTCAAAGAGTAGTTAAATAATAAAATGTAATTATCAATATATTTATACTGTTGCAAGTTTAAAGCTACTTAGGATAAACGAATGTAGTTTCAGGTTACAATTTGAAGTCATCCGAGAAATAAAGAAATGGTAATTTAGATTTATTTCAATTTTCTTTTGGTGTTTACAAGGCCACTCAAATTTATAAATGTTTTATAAAGTCAAAGTAGTGAAAATAACTGATAATATATAAAGTTTTACTGAAAACAAACATCTTAAATGTAATTTGTAGGTTTGAGAGATTATAGAAATCAAATATGAGATTTTTGAGATGAAGAATAGTATTTTGAACATTAACATAAAAATCACTTTGCACAAAGACTATTCAAAACAAATACCTGATATATTCACAGACAATTTTTTTAGTTTATTATAAATACATAATGAAAGAAATATGAATTTTTGTATGTGAAAGACTTATAATGTTAACTGAAAGACAACTAAATTTCGTGAAGATATATATATACCATATTAAAAGTTAGTAGTATCAAACCTATAAAAATGTTATACGACTACAAAGAGGTCATGTGCTGGGTCAAATCGACCAAACCTGTGTTGAAAGAGTTAATGTCGCTCTGAAAAAGACAAAATAAAAAGGTGTAGCTAAAAGAGCTCTGACAGAGACAGCTTTGTGAAAGGTTCAAAAGTTTAGATTGAGACAACTAATTTTTAAGGAAAAAAACAGATTATTTGTGAAGTTTTTCTTTAAAACTAGATAATAGTTAACCTACCATTCTTAACTTCATTGCATTTTCTTTTCTTCTGGTTCGTTTTAACCAGAAGTAAACAAACATACCCAAAAAAACTACAAGTAGTGCTGTACATCCAATAGATCCACCAGATAATGCTTGTACTTTGTCATCATATCTGGTGGTGAAAATAAAAATATTCAATTATTCAAATTATATCGATAAAAAAATAAAATTCAATTTAACAGCATGTTGTATACACAACGTCTGTTATAAAGATAATAGTTATTTTAAATCTTAACTTCTTGGTTTTTACATGTATATGAATAAATCTAACAATTTTTATGTTATTTAATAAAAGTAATTAATTACATTTTATGTACATCTGGTGCTGAAGGGTCATCTGTAGAACAGAAGGGATCTTCCATGCCATCAACAAAAACTCTGACTGGTTTATCAGGTGGACAGGATGCTGTACAATTAAACTAGAAGACAAAAGTTGATGATTATCCTCTAATAACACAGCAAAAATGGGATGTTTGTAGATAAACTTGAGTACATGAGAATGGTATCATAGACAAGATAACTATATTAAAAACAATGTAAACAATAGGGTTTAATGGGAAATTAACACAAATAATAACAAATGTATTGCAAAATTATATTTGATTCTTTTATTTGAAGAATACTCTAAAACGTTACTATCAAATTTGTACTGATCATAGATTAACCTTAATATAACAACAGTCTTGTTTTAAACATGTATAGAAACATACTACTGATCATACATTAACTTTTAACATAACACAAGCTAGTTTTAAATGTGTAAACAAACACACTACTGATCACACATTAACCTTTAACATAACACAGGTTACTTTTAAATGTGTAAACAAACACACTACTGATCATACATTAAACTTACTACAGGCTGAATTTAAATGTGTATACAAACATACTACCAATCATACATTAACCTTAAGCATAAGTTAGTTTTTAACATGCATGTAAACATACTGGTGATGAAAAGTAAGGTTAAACATACCACAGTCTGGTTTTCATCAAAATACACTCTGTAGTTGCGACAAGCATGACAGTGGGCAACTGTTGGACCATAGCATCCTCGACATTCATTCGAACACTTGATACAGTGTCGACTTATGTGATTTGGATAGCTATCCTTGGGGCATTCTGCTGTGCACTGCTTCCCTGAGCTGTAGTTTATACACTCACACATTGAAATGTGAACTCCATAACTTGTACAAGTCTTGCATAGTTTATGACACTTTTGGCACACCTTATAGGAAGTACATAATTTATTATTTGAACAGCTGAGAAGTGTAACAAACAACACAACTTGTTAAGTGTAATGAATAAATCTAATAAGAGAAAACATTTTTAATAGTTTAAATGAAGTTAGAAAGCTAAAATAAAGGCTTATATTAATTTACTTGTTAATAATTACATCATGAAAACATTTATTTTATCAATGATGTATACATTTTATATTATTTAAAAACTAAAACTGCTCTAAGTCAGTAATCTTTAATCCAAATGACAAAAGCCGGTCCAATTGTATTTTTAGATAAAGCTTTAGTAAATGTGTTATACTGACAGCTCATATCACTTTTTGTACAGGTGTGTGCAAATATTTGCATTAAGTGCAAGTATTTTTGTGAATAATTTTCACATGTAGCTCATATTTATTTCAAATAAGGCTCCTAATTGTAGGTTGTAAATACCTATCAGTGTACCATATTTTTAAAAAAATTCATAAAAGGTAGCTATGTTTTCTATCAAATAAAGTTTCTGTACTTTTAATCCAAAGAAATCAAAGAGTCCAGTAGAGCACATCTGCTGAAAATATATTATAGTTTGGACTACTACAGTCCGAGATACAGAAAGTGGAAAATTGCTAAACTATCACTTGTGTTAAGAACATTCAAAGTGTCCTGCAGCAGGTTGTTTCGGCCATATCACACACTACTATGTGTCTTGATTAATAACACAAAAAAATTACTGCAATTCTGTTTTATTCACAATTATAAAAAATATATATAGAATGAGTAAAACTAACCAATTTTCCAGCCAAGCTTTTAAGAGACCCCTCTTCTCGAGGGCTTACATATTCAATATAATAGCCATCAGGACATGGTTCTTCACCTTTTAAACAGTATTCCTGAGAAAAGAATTGCAAGTTTATAAAGTCATACAAATTCATATTTATATACATTTATTGAAGATGTTATTGGTATTTATTGCATAATGTTAAAGGAAACAGATGAAAGAATGTATTTACTATTGATGGCACATTTTAAAATGAATTAGCATATTCTACATTTGCTTGTATTAAAATGTAACTCATGAAACAAAACATTTTAATATTCATAAGCTGATATAATATCTACTTAACCCCTAATGACCATTTAAGTAATAATAACTGATTTAGGTAATTTATGCTATTATGGGTAATTTGTCCATTTATGTTTAGCTACTAAGATTATCTAAGACCATTTCTTTTTTTGAAAAGCTGATCAGAAAGAAGGAAGGCATCCACTGGCAACTAACCATGCTAAGAAGTTTAACTGGTACTGTTATTAGTAGCCTCACACCTTAAATTGTGAGAAACTTTCTGAGGTATCACAGAGATTTGAACTCAGTTCAGCATCTATGAAATCTAAAAACTCGAGAACATGGAAGTAAAATGTATATAAATTAAAAGGAATATGAGGTAAATAAGGTTAATCAAAGTAATATTACAATCTTAATGAAGGTAATAGATTATACTATGAAAAATAAATGTTATAAGGGCAATCGTTATTTTGTTATTAAACTTTACTTATATCCCTGAAAAGGGCCTCATGCCAAAAGTTTAAAAGTTTCAAAATTTGGGATTTTGTTGATTCCTTTTATAAACTGAATCAAAATACTTCAGTTTTATGTGCACTGAAAGGTTAAATAAACAAAAATGTTTTGTGGAAAATACTTACCACAACATTTCGATTATGTCCACTAAGTACAGCTTTTTCACATGAGACACATCCATTAGGACCAACAGTATTCTTTGGCCCTGTACACCTAAAAATCGTATGGAAACAGTAATTTTATAGCATATTTAAAATCATGAATAACTGAAGCTTTGTTAAATTTTAAAATGATCAATGTTAATTACTTTCATGACTTGGATGCTAATGGAGTTTAATACTGTTTCTCACATTTCTAATTACAGTCCTTTCACAGAATCAACTTATAACTAGAACTAACAGTTAGAAAAAGTAGCACTACTTCTAAAATTCCAATAATGTATAGAGCTGCTATAAATATAAAAAGTTTGTTTTACCCACTAAGACAGTTCTGATGACATAGTTTACACTCTCCTCCATTGTGACTATACTTCATGTGTGGGCACTTCGCAACACAGTATGGTCCGTCTCTCACATTTCGACACTGAGTACAGTTACTAGGACCCTGTAGGTTCGGAAAGATTGATGATTACAGATACAAACTAACCCTTAAGACAGATTAGTATAGACATCAACTAATCCTAAATAAAGATTAGTACATATATTAATTATCCCTTTCTTTTCGTGGTAGTTATCTCGTTGATTATATCCTTCATATTTGTAATATTATTTATAATATATCAATGATTAAACTTCATATTTAGTTGATAAATAAATGAACATATTACTTGCAACATTAATTAAAAACCTAGTTATTACCTTTTACTATGTATATATGATAATTTTCAGTATAAAACAGAAGTTAAGATAATAACAGCTCTCAGGACAAGTTAGGAACTAAATATATACTATTACAGGTAACATAATAAGGCAAGGTTATGAGATAGTGAATTCTACTTTAATTTTGTTATGGTTTTGTTTACCATTCGTTTACTATTCCTTTTGTCATTTAGTTCAACTATAAATTTGTAGTTATACTAAAACACCAACTCAACTTCTAGCAGTAACACATTGATTCTGAGTATGCTTGTATAATGAAACTAATGGAAACTAACCCTAGTGACAATAAACACGGATTAATGTTGTGAGACACTACATATATTACCTTCCAGATATAGTTAAAAACATTTATTGCTGATTTTTACTTGATATTGAGAAGTGGATTAAATTTCGAATAGTGTGTTTTTGGAATTAGATTTCTCTTCTTCTGTTTTTTTTTTTATTTGTTCTTATTAATAATTTTGACATTGATGTTATGTTGTTCATTAATGTTTGTATCTAGTCCTGGCCAGACACAGATATAACCTTGAAATTTATGTTACATTGTTCATTAATGTTTGTATCTAGTCCTGGCCAGACACAGATATAACCTTGACATTTATGTTACATTGTTTATTAATATTTTTATCTAGTCCTGGCCACATACAAATCTATTAACTATGTCTCTAAATGATGAGATCTGTATTCCAGTTGTTTTAAAGTGTTATTTTGGATTTCTGTTACATTTTGATAATTTTTTGTAGAACCCAGGTTCCAGCAATATTTTGTTTTAATTCATTATGTTGGTGCCTGAACAGACTCTTTCAAAGGGGTTGCTTGAGTTTTAACTTTGAGTGGATTGTTTGTTTGTTCTTCAGTTCAATGTTGAATGATTAATTCAGCAATAATTTAAGTTCAGTGGAGTACAAATTAAATTATTTAGTAGCAGAAAAAAAGTGTGTTATTATGGAATAGAAAGCTGATATAGCAAGTATGAAGCAGCTTGTGGTAGTATTAATGAAAGAGGTACAAATATTAATACACACGATGATAAATCTTCTAGTGAGAGAAACCAAGTTTCATTGTCTTCCATTTCAAAGCTTAAGAGTTTTTTCTATTAGTAGCCATGTGTAAAATTCATCAACTTACAACAACTAAGTCAACCAGTTACCCCTGTCTGTTGAAAAGATTAATGGTAAGTTGGATTTTGAGGTATTTAAAGTTTGCGAAGATCTTTTTATGTGCATCAAATACCAGAAAATAAATGTGTGGAAATGGTGACCTCTTATTCGAGAGAAAAGCCGTTACAATGGTGAAAGGCTTTTGGTTCAGAAGTGGTTTTTCAAAGACTTGGAGAAATTTAAGAAACCTTCTTCCATTCAACTTATCTAAACATTCTTACATATTAACCTAAGTTAAGGATTCAGACCTAATGATCTATTTATAATTTCATCCCCACAATTAATTCTCTGCAGTAGCCTTGACATAAATGAGTTATGGCTCTTTTCTTCAAATGCCTTCACCAATTCTTTTTACTTATCAATTAGAATCTTTCTGTCGATATTATTATTGATTCATGTTGTATCATTTATAAATATTTGTGTCAAGTTCTGGCCAAGTGTGAGATTACTGAGTTTTTTTCTACATGATAAAATTTGTAATTGTTTGAAGGTTTTATTTTCCATTTCTGTTATATTTTAGTAGCTGGTTGTAGCTACATTTTATTTTAGTCCATTACTAAATAAAAGCCTGCAGGTTTAGTAGGAAACCAAAAAAAACTTAATTCAAGTAAAAATATTAATAACTGACAGAACTCGTAGGAAGCTAAAGAAATCTTAATTCAGGTAAAATATTACTAATCAACTAATAGGACTAGTACAAAACCAAAGAAATTTTAAGGTATGATATTATCTTACAGGACCAAAACATTCTCCATCACATTCTTCATGGCAATAGTTGCACATTTTTTCACTTGCATAATAAATCCTGCAAATCAAAATAATAGGATTTAAACAATGATAACTATATAACAAACACAAATGTCTTGAATAAATAAAGTGAAATCTGACTTAAAGTACAAGACAAATTATGTTAATAACTTTAATTCCTGAACTTCATTAATACATTTATTCAGCAATGTCAAACATCAAAACTCTAAACACTCACTATCTATTTATATATACCTTCCCATTTTTTTAATACTAAACTTACCCTGTTCTTACAGTGCAGTTTTCAATACACTCATCATCCAGTCTATAAGTCTTACAAGAAAGACAATCATTAACCCTTGGACCCCAACAACCATCCTCTGAACATTTGTCATCACATACAAGCCCTCTTGCTTCTAATACAAGTAAATAACAAAAATATTTTCTTACAAATTTATTGAACATAATCGTTTGAAAAGTGTTCATTATAAACAATAACAGTTCTGTCAAGAGAATGGTCAACACTGCTGTGTTGAGTTTTGTACATTCTAACACTAATGTGTAGAATTCTATATATATCCCAACACTGCTGTATAGAGTTTTGTATATATTCTAACACTGCTGTGTCAAGTTTTGTACATTATAACACTACTCTGTGGAATTCTACATATATTTCAACACTGCTGTATAGAGGTTTGTACATTCCAACACTGCTGTGTGGCATTTTATTTTTTACAGTTACAGACTATGCCTGTTTTTAATTGGGTTTTATGACCCATACTTAAACAAACACAAACAAAATATAAATACACAAGAGCAAAATTCAATTTGAATATGTTGCAATGAGCCACGTGAATAATCAAGAAAAGTTGAACTTGTTCTGATAAAGACTGAAACTTACGACACTTCTCTTTATCTGCATTGTTCTCAATAAGATTATCTCTTGTGTTCAGGCTTGAAGGACTAGTCATTCTTTCCCAATTAATGTCTTCGACAAAACATAGGTCTTCATTTTCTAGAACAATTACACGTCCTGAATGGATCTTTTTCAATGAATTTAAGTTAAGAGACTCAAGGGAAGTTTTTATAATATACAAAGCAGCAGAAAGCCTAAAAATAATCAAAATAAAAATATGTTACATCTGTGAAAAATGCAAAAAACCTGGAGAATCTGGAAATGTTAGAAATAAACAGTTGTCTTAAAACAAATCCAGAAAACGTTCTAAATGACTAAACAACAAATTAAGCTCTTCCTAACTTCTTATCCCACGTTTCTAGTTGAATGTCAAGGTCACTTCTGGATCTTTGTTCAAACATATATATAAATCCTGTTATAAAACATTTCATTCTGTACCTGATGATAGCTTTACTGGTAAAACCATGGTCATAATAAATGATATATTTATGAAACGTATACTTCTCTTGTTTTTTTCTTGATTATGTATTTAACACTCAAACAAAACATTTACTAACATAATTGCATCCATCTGAAAATTCATCATTACATCTGGTACTAATGCTAAATAATTTTATTTGTTAGCTTGTTTTGTCCAGTAGTGTACTGGTTTTAAACAAATACTAAATTATCTTCATTCAAACTCTATATCCCTAATATCAAACAGTATTTTCAATAACAGTTATGTGAAAAACAATCTTACTTGATGATTCTAAATTTTTCAATCATGCTCAGGAGAAGTATAAAGTAAGGCTAGTTTAGTTACTGAAATTTCAACCTACTTCATTGTTGTTCTTCCACTGTTAGATTAGTTTAACACAAGTTAGGAGTTTAGATATATAATTCAACTTTAAAATTAAATTCAGGGCAATTTCTATAACAGTTATATGCATTATCAGCACAAATCCATGTCAGTTTAAAATGTTAATTGACTTACAAGTATTTGTATTCATGAATTATGTTTTTCAAAGTTTTTTTGCTAACAGTAATCAGTTCTCTTTGTATGAACTTTTCACCAAACAATTAGGTAAAGTGCTATGTTACTTCATGCCAATAATTTAACACAACACACTTGCCAACACTTAAGCTGATAAAGAATGCAGAAGATTAAAACAAATTCATTATGATAAAAGCTGTTTTTCAAAATATCATTTCATTTTATTTCATATTTAATTGACAGAGCAATATTTAGTGGCAAGACTGGCCACGTTGGTTCCAAGGTCAGTATACTGACTAACTTTTTGTAAGGTTTTAACAGTTTAGGTGTAAAGTTCATGAAAATTAGCAGCAATATAAGATGGGCAATAGTAATAAAATACTTAGTTACCCGCAAAACCTTTTTATGAAAACGAACTTGTGAGACATGGTTGATAAACTGAGTTATTGTTATACATACTGAGTTACCATCCTTCCTCTGATGATTTCCAAGTGACGAAGAAAGGTGAGATTTGTAAAGTGTGGATGCTTGGCCTGAATACTGACAAAACCAGTGATTTCTTGAAGTGTATTAAAAATATCCAATTTCTTTGGATGCATTTCTGGATAGAGAGGTCCAAAGGTATTACTAAGAAAATATATTAAAATATAATATATAATAAAATTAATATAGTACAAGAGCAAGAAAAAACAAAGCTGTCTTTAATTCCTAAATACAAGATAGAACACAAATTCTGATAATCATGATAAAAAGTGAATTATGAATAATGGGACAATAAATTTAATTTCATTACACTACAATATAATCAATTTATCATGAGAATCAACCTCAAATTCTTACTTTGGAAATATGTCTTGAAAACCTGTAAATGTGCTGTCTAGGATAGTAAGAGAACCTTCGATGACTGTACAACCATGAAAAGAATCTATATTTCCAGCATGGACAAAGTTACTCACACCTTTACAATCTAGAAATAAACCAAACCCACAAGGGATGGAAAATGTTTATATACATGTGCTTTTTCAACATCAAGTAAGTAAGATGCCTAAATGTTTTAAATATAAGAAATTTTCCCAGCTATTAGAGTGAAAAACTGCAAAACATTTGCTTATAATTATCTCGAGTGTAAAAGTTATTTTAATCATCTAACTTTTTATCAAAATGTGCAAATCGCCCTAACACACACTATAAATTTTAAAACACAGTTTAATAGGGAAAATATACATCCAATCAGATCTCAGCATCAAGTACAAATATGGTAACACTAATAAAAATGCACACTAATAAGTTAGAACACAAGATACTTAGAACTTAGCATCAAGTACAAATATGGTAACACTACTAAAAATACACACTAATAAGTTAGAACACAAGATACTTAGAAGTCAGCATCAAGTACAAATATGGTAACACTACTAAAAATACACACTAATAAGTTAGAACACAAGATACTTGGAACTTAGCATCAAGTACAAATATGATAATAGTATTAAAAGTGCACTCTAATAAGTCAAAAAGCAGGCAAAAAAAATCTTGAGATAAAGCACACATTAGGGAATTACACATTCAAAAACAGATTATTTGATAAGTAAAAATATGTAGGCTAATATAATCTCAGCATTATGTACAAATAAGCAGTAGCAGATCTGAGGTATGTGCATATAGTTAAATATTATCCCTCCCCTCATTTGACCATAAAAACTATTTCCCATTTCCTGATTTAACAATAAAATCACTGAAATTGTTCCTCTTTATTTGTTCCATAATCTTCTTTTCCTTCATTTAATTTATCTGTAAACTGAAACCTGTAAACATTCTTTTCATTATTCACATACTATAATCTTTAATTTTTTTTCCTGTTAGTGCCTTAACTAACTGACATGCAACACTGTAGCATGAACATGGGTAGGATAAAAAAAAAAATCAACATGTAATGATACAATTGCATAGTAATTAGACTGCAAGCATATAGTTTAAATGTCACTGGTGGTGATAAAAATTTCAAAAAGTATTCCTCCAAATATCACTACTGATATTTTGGTATTGCTAAATATGTCCATACAGAATTGTTTCATGCTGAGTTTCAGAACACAAACATTGTATTTGTTCCTGGCACTAATTGTTAATAATATAAAGAATAAATAATATATTTTTCCCTTATTTAAATTAATAAAAATTTAAAGTATAAGTGATTTACATTTCTGTCTGTATTTAAAACACTTAGAAAGGAAAAAAAATAATTTTCATAGGAATTAAAAAAGCAGCCAATTTGACTATTTTAACCTTTAACTAGTTTTAATAGTTTAATTTTTTACTATATATTTATATACACATATATAATTAAAAAAAAGACTTATGTCATAATGGAGAATAGCATAAATTTTACTCAGTGTATCCAAACCTTAGATGAAAAGTGGTTAATTGTAATATTATACAGAAAATGGATAAAAAGAAGAAAAGAAACACTGCTGCTACAAAACAAACTTTTATCAGCTGATCATAAAGTAGGTAGTTATGTAATGTTCCCTGGTTTTTGTGGAACTTATGGAAGACCCACAGCACCTGTATCTACTCTTCTTTCTGTTTATTATTAAGAGTGTGAGGCACTTGTAGCTGAGGTTAAAGTAGATAAATGGTAGACCTTCAACACAATCCGTGTCTTACTTCTGCAGTACATCTCATTTCTTTTTTCACAGTCTATGTAATATTAAAATTAGTTATATATATACATACATATACTCTTCAAAAAAGAAATGCAAAAGGCAAAATATGAGACACATTGTTAACAAGTTTATTCCGGGTAGTTCTGTATGACATGTGTGAAACTTTGCACATTCACTGCTGAACATCCAAAGTCTGCAAAGGCGAAGTCCACGCTCACTAGTTGAAGTTTAACGTCACTCAACGTTAATAACGAGTATGACCCCCGTGAGCATCAATAACTGTTTGGCATCTCCTGCCCATGGAAGCGATGAGATGACGAATCACATCCTGTGGAATGGCTGTCCACTCAGCCTGCAAAGCTGCTGCAAGCTGAGGTAGAGTCTGCGGTTGAGGTTGTCGCCGTCGCAGACGTCGGTCCAACTCGTTCCAAAGATGTTCGATGGGGTTTAAATCTGGTGATCTGGAGGGCCAGGGAAGAACGTTGATATTGTGGTGTCTCAAGAAGACAGTGGTGAGTCGGGCTGTGTGAGGACGGGCGTTGTCATGTTGAAAAACGTCGTTGACGTTCACCATGATGGGTTGCACATGGGACCTAAGAATCTCGTCGACGTATCGTTGAGCCGTAAGATTCCCTCGAATGTGCAAAAGGTTTGTTCTGGCATTGTAGGCGATGGCAACCCACATCATGACGATGCCGCCACCAAACCTATCAACATCCTGCACACAGTTTGCTACAAAACGTTCACCTCGGCGACGGTAAACACGGGTCCTTCCATCCTGCCTATGAAGCATAAAACGTGATTCATCGCTGAACCAAACATACCTCCAATGTGGATGAGGCCATACCCGATGTGCCCGAGTCCACTGCAGCCGTGCTTGACAATGTTGCTGGGTGAGGATGACGCCACTGACTGGACGTCGAGGTCGGATTCCTGCATCTCATAGACGGTTGCGTACGGTCTGATTGGAAATCCTATGCAGCCCTGGTATGGTTGAAGCAGTAGACGTCGCAGTGGTGGTCCTATCCCGAAGGTGACGTAACCGGATGTTGCGATCTTGTGCGGGCGTGGTCACACGAGGTCTGCCAGATCGTGGACGGTCACGAGTTGATCCATGTTGTTGGTGACGATTCCATAGCCTTGTGATGGTGCTTGGGTGGACATTCACAGCTCTGGCAACATCGCCTGCTTCCAAACGACCAATGGCGTTGTTGCGTTGTGCTTCAGTCAGTCTTGGCGTAACTGTATTGCGTAACAAATAACAAAAATATCTCTTTTGCGTTTCTTGTTTTGAAGGGTATATATTCATCATCACACATTTGAATCCGAGACCTGCCACATATCACACAAGTGACTTATCAAATGAATTAACAAGTTAACTTCCTAGTATCTTGTAGTATACCCTTTTTTAACAGTTCAATCTACTACAATGATATACATGACTGTTGTCTCCTCATTTAGATAAAATGTTTGTTAAGACAGTTATCCCTTAAATATCTTGATACAACCTGCAATATTTGCATGCATTTTACGTAGGTATAACAGTTACTAAAATAATGTTTCCTGTGCACCAAAAACGTTTATACTGTTGACTGCATGTCTGCTTGTGCTTGTGTGTATTCTCTTTCATCACTAGAGTGCACTTCAAAAATTAAGCAAGAAGTTACTTTTTCCCTCCCTAAATACTAAAAGCCCACAAGTTTCTTAAAGCTTTGCTCCCTAGACCTGCTAAACCCCTGTCCATAAATGTTTGTGTCAACTTAATAACATAAATAAACAGTAGAGTTTAGCTTTTAAACAAGGTTCATTACATTCCACATCACTGCTATCTTATTCAAGACTGTATACAGCCTCACATTAAATATATAAATAGCTGAAATAGCTTACTTTTGGGACAGGGTCCATCACATGGCACACATTCACCATTCACAGCTCTCTTATAAGGAAGACAGGATCGAACACATGCTCCATTGTCTCTCAGCAGATGGTCTAAGAGATTGATATAAAATAGCACAAGTAACTGCTTACTTCTAGCAAGAAACACTGTAATTAAGACTAGGTTTATGTCAAGAATTCTTTTTACATAGTTTTGTTAAGACAAAGTCAATCTAATGGAATAAAATTGCAATGTGGGATTTTGCATTTCTATTATATACAATCCTTTACTACAGCTGTGTCAAAAAATAAAATAAAATTCAATATTTTTTAAGCAAAAAAATTTATACCTCACCAAATCAAACTTAAGAATTTTCTATAAGTTTTTGACTTAATTTCAGAAGATTTAGAAAATTGATTTATAAAAGACCAGAAAACTTTGGTAGAAAACATAAACAAAATGTAAAGTATTTCAACAGTTAACTAAGTATGCAAACAAAACACAAACCTATGTTGTGATGGACCTACTTTAATACGGTTATTTTAATACTGATGTATGTTTCAGTTAAGAATATATTTAGAAACGCATGAAACTTATAATGTTAAATTTATACTGCAAAATTTCTACCTATACACCAAATATGTAAAGATTCTCAATAATCAACAACTGTGTTGCCATAGTTGAAAATTCAGGACAATCTCCTCTCACGCTTATTAAAAGATAACCAGTGCAATGTGAAGAGACAGTTTATGTTGTTGTTTTATTACAGGTGGTATACTATAAACCTTGGAAGCTATAACTGTGATAAACGTTTGTCAATTGGGAAACTATAAATATTTGACCAGAAATGTTTATAGATTTTGAACATTAGAAAACATTTAACTTCAGTGGATTAATATTGAATGTTAGTGTTTTTATGAAGACATTATATAACTTCAGCAGTGAAAAACTCATGCATGATCACTGAAGAAATAGCTAGTTCCCCGTTAAGGAAATTGTTACTATATCAACTTAGAATTAATTCACTCATTATGAACCCTTTGTAACATATCAAGGAAGTTCTGGATCAGATAAAAGATTCAATATTGTTTGTAAGTTTGTAAAACTTTTGTATATAAATCATTATTTGTAATAAATATTTGGATTAATCACTATTATAAATTGTATTAATGTTTGTATGCTAAAATATATTTGCTTTAAAAAGAAAACTGTGTCTATCAATCTTGTTGGCAAATATCATAAATTTGATAGATCTCTACACTTAATTAACTTCTAAACTTATATTACAATTTAACTCAGTTTTAGACTATTTCAAATTATAATACATAACATAATTAATAGCAATACATAACAATGTGGATAACAATATCTCAATAAAGGCAAATATTACAAAACAAATCAGGGTAAACATTGAGCTAATTATCATATCCAAAATAAAATCAAACTAAAGATAGATAGAAATTATTAATTGATTATTTAACTAGGAAATTCATTACCATATTTATCTGAAGCTATACTGAAACACATAGTGTTCTAAGAAAGATTTGGATAATAAATTTTCAAAGAAACTTACCTGGACAATTTTTCACACATTTATCTCCGTAAGCATACCTTCCATCAGGGTTGACTTCCCATAAATAAGTGAATGGATTGTAATGCATCATTGGTGGACACTCTTGTTTACACACTCCATTATCATTAAAGTTCCGACAAGCCTACAGTAATCAATCATTTTCAGGTTTCTAACCCTTATTTCATACTCTTGCCATAGTGTGACAGTCATGCATTTATTCTATTACCATAGAAAAAGTGAATAGGTAACAATAATCATACATTTTCTTTCTCTTTCTTCCTATATCAATACAGAAAGAAAGGCCTATTAAATACTAAAAGTTAAATCCATAAATAATAGAATAAACAACAGAGGATGATAAACTCAGTCTTTTCTGTATGAGAAGATGCATAAATGTACATATTATAGTCCTCTTTAACTAAGAATGGACAATATGTGGACAGTACACATCCTGTAGTGTTCTGTATGATAGGGTTGTGTATGTATGTATGTATATATGCATCTACATCTTGTTTCTTTATGACTTAGGATAGACAATATGAGGACAGTACACATCCTATATTGTTCCATATGATAGTATATATATATGTATACCTCTTGTTTCTTTATAGCTTAAAGTAGGCAATGTGTATATGTGCATCTTGTTTCTCTGTAGCTCGGTAAACATTATGTATTGTGTGATAGGATGTATGGATGTACATCTTATGTTTCTCTGTCTTTTAGTAGCATAAAGTAAAATAATACCACATATCTTTTCCTGCGAGAGAAATATGGTTACTACTAACAGTGGTATAAAAAAAGTCTAGTTTATCTTGTAACATACCAGGCAGTCACTTTGTTTAGGTCCTATACAACCTCCAGCACAAAATAGATGACAGCATTCTCTCGGGTTTGGGCCAAAGCACCGACCTTTATAGCACTGGAGTGAACAGTTAATTTTTGAAAACTTCTGGCAATTCTGTGGCCCTTCTGCCCAACAGCCTGCAACACAAGACTGGTCACAAGTTGGGCCTACAGATAAAATAATAAAAAGCAAAACGTTTTAAGAATAGTTAATGTGAGTCTGAAGTTGTTAACAAATGATATAAATGATATCATATCGTTTACTAAAACTATATAAAGAATACTGTTTTAAATAACCTCATAAATGTTAAAATGAATGTTTGAAAAATTGAAAAATATTTGGTTGTATTTTCATCAAACTACCCACAAATATTACAAAGACATAAGGGCCTTGTCTGTAAAACAACACAAAACAAAGAATTATTAAATAAAAGCACAAACATTATTTTTCATTATTTTAAATACACAAAAGTATGTTTTAAAAAATAGTACATAAATACGGACATGATACTCATTAATTATCATTAACTGCTGATTAAGACATAATAATCTCAGGAAAGCTTACAATTCCAGTCTTCCAGAGTCAAGTTGTAAACATAACTGAATACAGCATTGGAACCAGACAAAAGCTCATCCCATTGTATAGAACGTATGTGGCAAAGGTTGTGGTTATTAAAAAATCCTACACTGCCACTAAGAATGTCTATAAGACAAATGAAAATTCAACTTCTGATTACGAGATCATTTATTTTAATTTAACAGAATCTTTATTAATGTACAACCTTCTCACTACTGAATATTACTTTCAACCTAACCATTATAAAAGCATTTTCTAAACACTGAGAAAAACTGGTTAAAATCTTACTGAACAAGATTTATTTACAAACGTTAGGAGTTAATGTACAATAGATTAAGCTACATAATTTATTATGAAATACAATATTGTAAGAAACAATAATTCTGACAATGGGCACATAATATCAATGGGAAAGGTTTTGTTTGTCACATAATGAAAAATTTGTGTGAGCAATATTGTATGAATCAGTTAAAAAACTGTAAAGGAAATCACAGTAAATATAACAAACCAATACAAAATTTGAAATTACCAAAAATACAATAAATAAAGATACTACATTTTTCTATACACATTTAAAACATTTATTAAAAGCACCAACAGTTTGCACTTAAAATCTCAATGTAATTTTTAGGAGTGACTTACAAAGTCAAGAGTAGAATTCTCATACATTTATTAAAAGTTGTGTTATATTTTTTTTCATTACTTACCTCACTTGCCAACTGATGTTTACATGACAATAAGTGATATTCCAACACAATGACAAGCTGAACCTTCACCTCTGTTTAATATTTCAACACAATTACTAGCTGGACTTTCACATCTGTTTTATACCACATGTGTGTTGTTACCTTTTATTATTTCTAATAATTGACAACTGTTATCAGTAGCCAAAATTTTAGGTTAAGGTACAATAATCATTTTACACCAAGAAACGTTTTTTGTGTTGTCTTTACGTTTTTCCATTTCTTATATAACATTTATGCTCTTGTAATCTGTATTTTAAGTTTCTCATAGTTTTGTGATTATAAATATTACCACATTTACATTCTATTTTATAAATCCTAGTTTTATCAGTTAGTTCTACTGAACATTAGCATCACCCAAAATTTGACTATCTTATCCACAGGCTTGAAGATAGGATAATATTTCTGTTGTTTCATCAAAATATTAAATAACTGCCCTGTAATCCTGGAATACAAGATGAATTTTTAACTCACACTGAACCATTACCAAATGTATTAAATGCTCTTCAGCTATATGTGGTTGGATCCTATTTCAACAGTTATGTATTTAATTAACTAAATCTTCTAACCTAAAACATATTTTCAAAGTGGTATAACCATAAGTATAAAACACATAAAAGTTCTGTGATTTATTATCATGTGGTTCTTAATGTGGTGGTACAACACTAAAAGACATTCTATAAACCAGTGTTTCTAAATTACCGTACATATTTTTTAACCATTACATCCAAAATCATAACTGTTATTTTCATACACAAACTGAAACGAACGTTCTAATTAATCAGCAAATTCTTTTTCTTTACTCTTTATTTCTACTAAACCAAGAAACTGTCATTCAACCTCTGATTTATACTTTATGTTATATGACACTTTAGTTTGTTGTTGTTTATAAAACTGTCATTTAACTTAGAAAAATGTTTTCTCAACGCACACGAGATTGAAGAGAATGTACAAATGTGTGAAAACTAGTTTCACTAATTTTAAATCTTCTGATAGTTTGTTACATTTACCATAGATATTTCACTGGCTGAAAAAAGTTTAAAATGTAGACCCATAGATTAAACACTGAATGTAATACTGAAATAACATTTATATGTTGACACTGGCCTCAGGTAGTTTTTTCATATTTAAAGCTAGATATATATATTTCACTGTAAGGGATATTAGCAGGTATTAACAGGACACAAACTGTATTAGTGCTGATCAGTCTGTATTATTGTTACTAAATAAACTCAATTGGTCTGGTCAGTCTGTATTATTGTTATTACAAAAGCTGTTGGTACTGGTCAGTCTGCATTATTCTCAGTAAATAAACTCAGTGCTGGTCAGTCTTTATTACTGTTAGTTAACAAACTCAGTTATTGATGGTCAGTCTCTATTATTATGAGTAAAAAATCTCAACTGTGCTGTTGTAAGGTCCAAAGAAGGGGACATTTTAACAGATGTTACACTTGAATAATTTTTTTTATGAGTACAGATTCTCATTACTTGTCAAAATATATAATTTGGTGACAATAATACAGTTTTATGATGTTGTACTTTACAACCATTAAAAGTTTTAACTTATTATTGTACCAACATATTTCTGTTACAGTTGGGAATGATGTTGTGTGGTTTGACATACCTCTCAGTGATGGCATTTCCAAAGTTTTTACGTTGTTGTTAGACACTAACAATGCAAACCCCACTGTTTTTTCCTGGAGCTTAAATTGGTTTCGTCCTCTGATAATTGTCAGGTTTGGTAAAACCACTCTCTTCAGTTTTACATGTGAGATAAGGACATATCCTGTTACTTCTCTAATGTTATGCAGGAAATTTAGATCAAGATTTTCATCCTGAAATTTCAAAAGTA
The DNA here is from genome assembly GCF_004210375.1 of Tachypleus tridentatus. Classification (NCBI taxonomy): domain Eukaryota; kingdom Metazoa; phylum Arthropoda; class Merostomata; order Xiphosura; family Limulidae; genus Tachypleus; species Tachypleus tridentatus. The sequence goes on along the minus strand of NC_134836.1, from coordinate 10,903,635 downwards.
ATGACGCTAAGCTATTTAATTAGAAATTGATATTGTCATATACACTTTTAGTGACTAAATTAAATGTTAAATGTGAATTAATTAATATTACTTTGTTTGTTCACTTTGTTGTGTCCTACCCAAGTTTCAGTTTTTTATTTCTTTTATCTACATTAGATCGCAAACTGGTAGACAAATGTTTTATTTTCTGAATTTAAAATATCATTTAAATAAACTTTCTAAAAATTGAAGAGTACCCATGAAATTGCACTATTATATAGACGTTCTTGAATAATGAGCAGGCACAAGAGGTTTGAAAATTGGCTCTTCTCTCATAGAGAGGTAATAAAAACTGCCCCAGCCCTTTAGTCTTAATCTTAAGTCACTAGTCACTTGTTGAAAAAGTTTTTTAAAGTCTGGTAAAAAATGCTTTGCAAAGTCATTTGACAAAGTTCAGAATTTTATTAGATAATCAACATGGTTTCACCAAAGGAAAATCTTGCCATACAAATCTTTTGACATTCTTTGAAAAGTTTACTGCTTATGCTGATGAGGGTAAGGGTGTATATTTGGTGCATCTGGATTTTTAGAAAGCATCTGATAAGATGCCACATAAAAGATTTGTTAAAAATTATCTCTATAGGTGTGGGGGATAAGTTAGCAAATTATATAGAAGATTGGCTGGATGGAAGAAAGCAGAGGGTTTTTACAAATGAGTTCATTCAAACTGGATTAATGTCACAAGTTTGATACCTCATGAATCAGTGTTAGTACCTTTGCTTTTTTTAATTTACATCACATATGAGAAGGAATAGTCAATAAATTACTTAGATTTGCAGATTATATCAAGGTCTTTGGTGTTGCTAGCTGTGAAAAGATGCTGCTGATTTAGAAAAGGATTTAAATCATTTATTGAGTTGAGCAACTAATTGGCACATTGGTTTCAATTATAATAAATGCAAGATAATGCATATGGTTATCATAATTTGAATTACAAGTATAATTTGGATGGGTTTAATTGATTGATTGGCAGTTTATGGCATAAAGCAATAAGGCTACTTGCATCAAATAAACTGTAGAAATACAAAAGTAAAATATTATACAAAATGAATATAAATAGAGTTAAAAACCAAATAAAGTTCTAAAAGCAATGCCCTGTAAATATTAAAAAATACAAATTGAACAGTGTCACCACTGCCAAGAACACTGTCTAAGGTCAGGGATAAACCCTTGGAAAAGACATGTCTAAAACGGTGCCATTGCTCAGAGTCATAATAAAGGCATGACAGTGAAATGTGGGCAATTGTGACTTGAGATTCATAAAGGCCACATAATGGTGAATCAGTCCCAGACAAAATAAAATGATGAGTTAAAAAACTGTGTCCAATGTATAGTGTAGCCAGGACAACTTCTTCCTTCCAATGTTATGAAAACAAGATAACCAAAGAACAACAGAAGGTTTGATGTGGAAAAGCTTGTTATCACGTTGCTCACTCTAAGTCGACTACCAATTGGTACAAAGCTGAACTTTCACTACAGGACTGTAGTCCATATACAGAATAGGCAAGAATATGAAGGCACAAGAGCAGATGGACTTAGTTGTGATGTCAGGTAGCTCATTCCTGCAAATATAAATGTTGCTGGGTATCCAGAAAAACTGAATACTAACAAAAAATAGAGAAAAATATGCCAGCTATCTTTGAATATCAATTAGAACAGGGTGGAAACTAATGCTAAACAATTCCAGGGCTAGCAGAGAGTGAAGAGAGATGGTGTAAATAGTACAATTGGTGTACTGCATAGCTTCTATGTGATCTAGAACAACAGAAATGGTGTAAAACTCGGAAGTGAACACAAAAACTGTAGAGTGTATCCTATGAGCAATCACTGAGTCACAACAAAACATGGCAGATCCCATAGAGCCATATAATTTTGAACAATCCAAGTAAACAGGAATAGAAGAATGGTTCAAGATACTTGGGAAAGAGAAGACAAAATTTCCAATCAGAAGTATCTGCCTTCTTCAATGACTCTAAGAAATATCACATATGGGAATGGTAATAAGCCATGGTGAGTGAGATGGGCTGACCAGTGGAGACAGTATTGTCATCCAGGGACAGACCCAATTCAACCTGTTTTGTCTGTACACGAAGATCTAATGGAAAAATAACAGACCATCTATTCCAAAATAGCATAGCCCACTGAAGAAGGAAGACACAACCCTAGGTGGAATGCTGTAGTAAGAATCAAAGTTTAATGGTATACTGCAAAGAAAGATGGAAATGAAGGAGATGAAGAGGAGGTTTGTTGGATGCAGTGTAGAAACTACGGTCTGGAAAAGTGCAGAAAGCCCTCATGTAAAGCCCAAGCCTCATATGGTGAATGGAGTCCAGCATCTTCAAGACCAAGGTCCTGGCAGAACCATAGCTCCACAGTCTAGTTTGGAGCCAATGATTGCACAATAGATCTTAAGCATAGAATATCGATCCAATCCCCAAGAGGTAGAAGAGAGGACACAAAGGATGTTCAGTACCCATACTCTTGACATGTAGCTGCTTGATTAGAGGAATGACAGTCAACGTACAATCAATGATAAGCCCCAATGACTTTGCCTCAGGGACCACAGGAAGAACAACCTCATAAATACGGAGCTTTGTGTCAGGGTGTATATCTTGTTAGTGACAAAAGTACACGCTGTGGTCCATTTCAACAAGTGATTGAGGGCAGCTTGAAGCTGCCACTCAATAAACCTCATATTCAAAGACCAACATGAGATGTAAAAGTTGTCATCATAAAGCTATTTGCGACAATTGAAAAAAGTTGTGTAGTGACAGCATTAACCTTGATACTGAAAAGTGTGACACTCAGGACACAGCCCTGAGGCACTCCAAGTTCTTCTGGAAAAATAAGAAAGTATAAAACCCACACAAACTTGGGATCGCCTACCTAGTAAAAAGTTCCAGATAAAAATAGGTAAATAGCCACACAACTCATTGGAGAGAAGGTCCTACAAAATGTCGTACCTCCATTTAGAGAAATAAGATGTTCCTTCTTGAGAAAGGCTTCTGTGATCAATGTTTCAAGTCGAATTGGGTGGTCCACAGTGTAGCATTGTTGACGAATCCCACAATGGATGGGTGAAAGTAGGTTGTTTAATTCAAAGAACTACACAAGATAATCGTTAACCATCTTCTCTGAGACCTTGCAGAAAGAGCTAGTCAAAGTAAATGAATGATTGTTAGATTTTTCCCAGGATTAAAGAAAGGGAGAACAATATAGCTCAGTGCCAACCATCAGGAAAAACATTCACTTGTCAGATTTGGTTATAAAAAATCGGAAGAATAGCAAGAAAGGCAGGAGAAAGATTGTACAGTATGTCAAAGTGAACATCGCCCTGTCCGACTGATGTATTGCTAGACCAATGAAGAGCAAGCTTGAGTTTCATCAGTGTAAAAGGATGCTTATATTCTTCGAGACGATTACCTTGAAAGGAAAGAGGCAATCATTCCACCAAAATTTGATGGCCAGTATGGTGGGGAAAGAAAAAAACTCTCACAGAGAATATCAGCAACGTCTTATATATCCACAACTTCCTGGCCATTGGAGAATAAGATTGAAATAGCTTGTGAGGCATACCTCCCATTGACCTTTTGAATCTTGTCCCAGATGATTTGGGAACTAGTGATAGAAAAAATATTAATTGTGAACTTAATCTAATATTCCTGTTGGCTTTGACACTTGACCTGCAGAGTGTAAGCATGGGCCTGCTGATAAAGGATGCAGTTAGAAAGACAGGATACTGTTGGAAGATATCTCAGGCCTGTGTTTGAGCTTTCCATGTCTCCAGGTAGGCAAGACTCTACCGTGAATAAGGATACTGTGGAAAACGTGCTGAAATCTTAGGATTAGAATGAGCAGCTACATGAAAAATACAATCAGTCACTGCTACCGTGAAGCCATCTATCGATGGCAGAATGGAGCTCAAAGTAGTGAGAAAGGACCAGTTGGCTTGGCCCAACTTCTTCTGAGGCACATGGGTTTGTGGCATTAACCATGGCCAATCTCCCTCAAAATGACAGGAAAACAATCACTGCCTTGTAGAGCATTCTCAATCCTCCAAGAAAAGTGAAAAGGAGCAGATAGACAGATCAATGACAGCAAAAGACTGACAAGGTGCATGAAAATAACAAGAACTAGTACTGAAGGGAGAAAGATTGTGACCTGAAAACATATCCCCATAGAGAATTGTGTCATTTAAAATTTGCCAGGTTTAAAAAGGGAAACAGCAACTGTTCAACAATAGAACCAAGAATTGATTTATCATAAGTTTTTTCCAGGAGACAGATGGAAAGAGCAAACAGTTTTAGTACAAATCAAGGAAACACAGATGGTGATGGCCTCCATGAGTGTATCGAGTGGCAAAGGCAGGGTGATCATGTGCTGGTTGATCAGTAGTGCCACCCCTCGTTGCTTTTGTCCATCATACAGCCTGTCATTCTGGTACAAAGTAAAGTGTTGAAAGGTGACTGAACTGGCAGCTCTCAGAAAGGTTTTCTATAAGGAAAGACACACTGGATGATAAGAATTATTCAAGGCTTTAAAGTCATCTGGAGTATAATGGAAAACTCCACAGTTTCACTGTATCAAAGTATATTTAGGTGGAGGATAACTGGGTAGCAAACACTTCGATTTATAAGCACATCATTTTTCTTTATCAAAAGGAGGTATATCGACTTCCATGGATTTTATCCTGAGTTGTCTCTGTATATAATGTAGATTCCAGCAACTGAGAGCATAAATGAATAATAATTTTACATTTCGGTGCCAAAGAAGGTGGACTCGAGCAGACGCCAGAAGCTGGAGCCAAAGGAAGTGTACCCAGACAGTCACTGGAAGGAATGGTGGAGACAAAAACAGGAGCAGATGTTGGCTTGTCAACTGACTCATCCATAGAAGTCAAAAGACTTTTCACATGGTTTAAGAATGACTCGGATGGAGGCATGAAAAGATCTGCCTGCTTTCCCATTATAGTAGTTGTATGTGATGCAGCAGTATATATTTGAGATGGAGTTGAGAACAATTATTTTCGAGCCACGAGGTACGAAATTTTGTTAACACTTATTAAATACTGTACCTCTCTCTCCTCCATCCAGAATGAAAGTAAGATGGGTGGGAACCACTACAGTTAAAACAGTGAGGTTCCTATTCACACTTTTAAGCATCATAGTCTTTGCTACCATAACAAGCACACATCAAAGAACCATAACATGATGCCCTGTAATGCTCAAACTACTAGCATTGGAAACATTGGAGAGGGTTAGGAATGTATGACCATACCTGAGAGTTCAGGTAACCCGCCTTAACAGAGGAAGATAAATTGTTGTTTTTTGTTTGAATTGTTTTTGAATTTCGCGCCAAGCTACTCGAGGGCTATCTGCGCTAGTCGTCCCTAATTTAGCAGCGTAAGACTAGAAGGAAGGCAGCTAGTCATCACCACCCACCGTCAACTCTTGGGCTACTCTTTTACCGACGAATAGTGGTATTGACCGTCACATTATAACGCCCCTACGGCTAGGAGGGTGAGCATGTTTGGTGCGACCTGGATTCGAACCCGCAACCCTCGGATTACAAGTCGAATGTCTTAACACGCTTGGCCATGCCAGGCCGGCAGGTAATGTAAATGTCAAAATTAAGACATTGATCGGCACCATAATTCAATCCCTGCCAGAGTTGTCTACATGTGATAATTTACCTATAAGTTGTTGTTCTACTTTTTTCAATGATTTTGCTACCCATAATAAACAGAGGAAGATTCAGTGCTCACTGACTCCACCCATTGGGTTCTATGAAGGAACACACAACAGTACTAAACAAGGACACTGCAGCAATGCCAAGGTTTCATGAGCACTATACCCAAACACCAGCATCAGACATAATGTCCACAACACTTTTTGAGAATAACCAATGATACTTCGTTTACCCTAGTCCAACGAAACCAGCTGATTGACCCTGAAAGATTGAAGTGGTGTATTGGGGTTAAACTATTTCAACTACCAGGATCTACTCCTCCTCTTCACAGGTCACAACACACAGCAAATACGTGGGTGGATGTTCTGAACCTAGAGGAAGTAAACTGAAAATACAGAACCTTCCCTGATAGAATTTAAATGGAAATAACTTTACCAGTGTTACGAAAGAAAGGGATACTGGTGTAACAGTTTATCAGTCTCTAAAACCATCCAAGCAGAGTGCTCTTGTTTGTGGTAGAACAAATAATATTTTAGGTTGTATCTACAGAAATATTGAATACAAGTCTTTAGAGGTTATAATTTCTTTGTACAGGTCACTGATTTGGCCATATTTGGAGTACTGAATTCAGTCTTGGAATCTTTATATTAGGAAATACATTAAATTTTGGGAAAGGGTTCAAAGTAGAGTTATTAGAATGGTGCCTGGGATTGAGGGGTCGTCACATGACAAGAGGTTAAGATGTCTAAAATTGTTTTCTCTTAAAAAAGAAGAGTTAGAGGGGATATGATTTAGTTGGCTAAGATTGTTGAGGAAATTGATAGTGTTGATGCATCATTTTTTCATACTTAACAGTGGGAATAGTAAAATTAGGGGACACAAATATAAACTTTGGTAAGATAGGAGTCACCTTCAACGAAGTCAGTTTTATTTTTCTAAAAGGGTGGTTGGTCTCTGGAATGGGTTGCGTTCAGATGTTGTAGAAGCATTGATTTTTAAGAAAATGCTTGATACGTATATGAATGATAAGGGCTATCTTTGAGGTGTTTTGTTATTTAATAGTTTTGTTTGGTTTATAGGACAGCATAGATGGACAATTTGTTCCATTGTTTTTCCTATATATTATATTATGTTATGAAATAATGAAGAATCAGCACATTATCAAAAAGAGTCCTTAATTTATGACACAAAGGTAACAATCAAACACATGTTTTTAAGTTACCTCACTGTCTAACTAGTAGATTTAATTCATTAGCTGGTGTGATATAATTCATATATTAAAAACGAAAGAAACTAACCTCTAACCAGGTCAATTCTAGGTTACCATCAATGTGGGTACAGTTTGTGTATCTATCTCGTATATTTTGATAGTGTTTTTGTCGATTGGATGGCACAGACATATAAGACTCCGTACCCGTACAAACTGAAAAAAAATATATAATTTGAACAACAAAGAAAATCATCTATACAACTCATGTCCATCTAGTTTATGAAGTATCTAGCTTACTGTTGTCACCCGCACAATAAATCTAATGTTAATACTTTACATGATAAGCCTAATAATAACATTACAAAAGATTGGTTTCGATTTTGCGCAAAGCTATACGAGGGATATCTGCGCTAGCCGTCCCTAATTTAGCAGTGTAAGACTAGTGGGAAAGAGCTAGTCATCACCACCCACCGCCAACTCTTGGGCTACTCTTTTACCAACGAATAGTGGGATTGGTTGTCACAATATAACACCACCACGGCCGAAAGGGAGAGCACGTTTGGTGTGACGGCAATTCGAACCCGCGATCCTCGCTCTATAAGTCGAGTGCCTTAACCACCTGGCCATGCAGGGCCACCTGACAAGAGAAATTCTATAATCTTCCATATCTGCGTCAACAAAGCCAACGATTTTCTTTTCCATCATGTTTCCTTACAACTATTTTATCCAACATTAAAGTGCAAATATTTATTGATTCTTTATAGTTTTGTTACTTATTGTAACGCTTTTTTGACAGATGAGGACAAGATGAGCAACACTGAAAATACACAACTATAAGCACTATCAAAGTAAAACTGCAAAAAAAAAAAAAATCATGAAAATGGAGGATATGCTTTACGGGTTAGTTAATTTCATTTCTCTGTTAATAAGCTATTTCCCTTTAAAAGACTTCTAATGGAGCATCAAGGAAGATGCTCTTCGGAATATCAAAACCATTGGTGTCTTCTTTTCTAAGATTGTACAATCACCCAAAACGAATAATTAATTTTGAATGTCCGTCCTTTCCTTGTGAAAATTTATTTTTTTCTAGCTGTGTTCAAACAATCAACTGTTTTATCTAGTTTTATTGCTAGCTGTCATTCATGTGGTAGCTGCGATCTAAAAATAAGTGATTTCTATCATTGCCGTGTACTGCTGCCATACTAGAGGTAACTGAGTGCGGCACTACCTTATTAAATGTGCTTGAATTGGAAGATAACAGATTCCCCCATGATGTCATCTTTTTGGAAGACTGCAACTAAGTTACAACATATGAATAACTTACTACTGCTATTTATTTTTTCTTTTTTAATAAATGCTTAATCAGCGCTGTTATTTTGACTTAAATGTGAAAATGAATCTCCCTAAATTTGAGTGACATCATAACCGTTTAGTAAATTTCTAAGTATATTATCACTGATTTCACAAAGATATTATGTTCTTAATTAGATAAGAAAATATTACCAAGAAAATTGGTTTTAAATATATAAACAATTTTCTGTTGATTAGTTTCTTGACAGTACTACAAAACTATATGTGACACCAGATTACTTCATTTACGTATTTAGTTTTGTTATAACAAATTGTATAGTCAAACCCTTCAATTAAAAAGCTACATAATAACAAAGTCATCACACAAAACTAGATAGCAGAACACCAATAGAAATTTTCTCAAAAACAAATAATCCAGTCTCCAACAGTAACAAAAAAGGTTTGATAATGATAATACACTTTTTGTTGGTGCTAGAGAAATGTAAAAACAGTGGGCGAAATATTATCTTGTGAATTTTAATTTGTTTTATTAAAACATTTTTCAAACTATTCAAAAGGTAAAGCCAGTCTAAATAAGTAATGCTAGTGTCATTAGGTGTTAAGTTATTATATCTAATAGTGTTATATATTGGTAGTAACAAATTATTTCGTATTATTTATTGAGGGAAAAAATAAGAAAATTAACACAGGACTAGTTTTGGGTTTATTATTACAATTACATGTACATACATTGGCATTTTTGTGGTAGATACAAGATGACCACTTTATAGAGTCAATACTCGGTCCAGTTCATTATAGAAATCAGTAGCTTGACTACAAGGTGAGAACTATGGTCTTAATTTAGAGAGGTTCTCAAGAGCCACATGTTCATTATAAATATTCTATAATCCTACCACTTCTGTAATGAAGTTAACGTTCTTCACTTTCCACTAGATGTGGTTGTCTAGGGCTGACTTCACATGTGTAACACTATCACCAACATACAGATTTTGTCAACAACTCAGTGTTCCATGCCTGGATGCACAAAGCAAGGTAAACTGATTTCACTTCAGTTACTACAAGACCTACCTTCTAGAATAATTCTGATAGCACAGATAACAAATCATCTAACTACTGATGTAAACCTTCCAGGTCTTTGTTATTAGAATAATCAATTAATTCATCAAATATTACACTTATTCCACTAAAACTTTTACCTTTATAATCAAATACTCTTTAAAACAGTTAAAATTCTTAACAAAACAAATTAATAAACGTATCAAGTTAAATAGTGGGTTTCATTACATACTTTTTATACAACATATGTTATGTGTAAATTTGTTGAAGATGGAAAAACCAGAAAAAATGGCTCATGAAAGACAATGTAGTATCTCATGAACTTATTTTTACTATATATAACCACAAGAAATTCACATAGAATGATCACTACAGAGTTGTTGAGCCATTAGTACCCAAAAGTGAGACGGGCTGCAGGAGAAGGGGAGAAGTGCTGAGAGCAGGTGACCACTGTCCAGCAGAAAATGCTGAGTGTTAATTTAAATCATGGTTAAGTATTTATGATTTATTTGATGTTAAGCACAAAGCTACACAATGGATTATCAGTGCTCTACCCACCACGATAAAGTTTATTTTTTAAAATTATTTAGCAATAATTATGGGGGTAAATATGCCAATAGGAATCAGTCTTCCTGCCCTATATGTATGTACATTTTAACATTTGTAGAGAAAGAGCTTCTACCATGTTTAAGTTCATATCTTTCAGCTCATGAGTTAAACTATCATCGTTATACCTTTAGGTGTTTCATGAGGCTCAGAGAGCCTGTTTAGCGCCACAAGCCACTTTCCTCACATACAAAAACCAAAGTGCCATGAAATAACATCAAGGCAGGAGACACACCAAGCGGCCTTTTTATGTACCATAAGCACTTGGGGGATTAACAATTGATTGACAAATTGTTGAGTGTTCTTATACGTCCAAAATGTGTGACCCTCGGTTAAGTTATGACAGACAGGAGTTTTAATGTTGATGAGTTTCTGTTCTATACTATGGGTGGTAAATATTCTTACTTTGTTAAAACGAAAAATACGCTAATGTTGGAAATTGATCTGAAAGACCAAAAACTATTTCCAAAGATGCGTGTAAAGAAAAAATCATTGATCTGGCAGACATATAAAATCTTGAAAGAACCCAGATATAACATATGGTTAGCTCTGGCTTCTCAAGTTTTCACAATGTCAGTTTCTACTTTGTGCAGTTTCCGAAATAGCATTATTTCAGCTCACGCGCAATTTAAAGTGCACCAGCACTTTAATATCAGTGGCCCGGCATGGACAAATGTGTTAAGGCGTTCGACTCGTAATCGAGGGTCGCACCAAATATGCTCGCCCTTTCAGCCGTTATAATGCGACGGTCAATCCCACTATTTGTTGGTAAAAGTTGGCGGTGGGTGGTGATGACTAGCTGCCTTCCCTCTAGTCTTACATTAGAGTATGAATATGATTTCGTAGAAAGCGCTGACGTGACAGAAATGCGCCATGTTGTTACCCAGTCTATTGAATGCCATATGTATGTCTGACTTGCAATTCGTGTAATTCCTATTAAAAATATAATACCGTTCAAACCGATCTGGTTGTAGAAAGACAATACACTTCACTTTTTGTTCTACCCGGAGAGTAAAGCGTTCTAAACCTCGTAAGAGATGTCAGTGAAGAACCAGACAATTCAAGCAATAGCACAATGTTTGAACATTCCGACTATAATAAGTCATGTGAAGATGCAACTTACTGATAACCCAAAGACTCCTCTAATTATGGTAAATGTAAGATTGCGTACTATTGCCTCTCCCCTTTACAAACAGAGTCTGCAATGCTCTTTAGATATGACTAATGTGGTAATTAAAATGCAGAATGCTGGCTCGCTTGCATGTGTATCCTTGACTGTGAGAAACAATACCTAAAACATGAGGGAATGTAACTTGTTATTTCCTCTGATTCCGTTGTTTCCTCTAGTTAATAGATATTTCAATAGAGGGAAAAGTTGGAGTGCAATTAATCATTATATCAAAAGATAAAAATGAATAAGAGAATAGCAATGTTAGGTAACAACTTAATGTCAGAGGTAGATGAATTCTACCAACTCATTTCTAACCACGTTTTCGTCACTACTTTACTTTACATTAGGAGAAGGTAGTCAGGATGTAGACCAGTATCCTCCTGATGTTAAAGATCAAGCCAGAAATGTTAGCTCACATGATTCTACCACTCTGTTTTATGCCTCAACAAGTGCAGTTTGGAACTTGTAAATCAAAAATGAAATGACTTAATTGCAAAACAGCATCAACCAACTGCATAAAACACTGTCCAAGGAGAGGAGATAGAATAGAAAGCTTTTTTAGACAAAAAAACACAAGAAAGAAATAAGTCTTTAATCCTGATGAACTCGAAAAGTTGAGTTGTGTGACCACTTGCAGTATTATCTGTCAGATACGATGGAGTTTGACATGAAGCCCAATTCTTGCTCGATGATTTTAAAAATAAATGGCTTGAGAAATGTTCCATTAACAGAGTTTCTAGTACAGTGGTATGCTACTGTCTGTTTCCCCCGTGTTATCACCCTTCATACTGTAACCACAAGAGCATAGATTGCTTCACGTCTATGACTTGGCAAGGTGACATCTCGCAGATAACTAGAAGTCTTGTCCTATTGTAGATCTGCCTGGAGTGATATCTCGTTAAGAGTTTAACAGCATTCTTTTTCTGTAATTTTTGTCAATGTGGTATTAAAGTGCAGAAAGTTAAACACTCCACCAAGAATACCTAGTTCCATGGAAGTGATGGTAGGGGTAATACCTAGTTCCATGGAAGCGATGGTAGGGGTAATACCTAGTTCCATGGAAGTGATGGTAGGGGTAGATTTTGAGAGAAGAATGTTTCATATCCTACCCCTAAACTTACCAAAGATATTATCAGTCATTCGTATTTTGACAAAATGAGAGTGTTAAGTGCACTCAATTTCTTCAGTCACTCTGTAGGTTCTGGATCGTGCTCTTTGGTAGATTGTGAGGGATTCGACACAGCAAATCTCACAATTGCATAAAACACTAAATGCAAATTTACACTAAAGTAACTTAGATGGTAAAAGAATTATAAATTCTAACTTATCAAATACCGAACAGAAAAAACATGAAAGACCTAAATTATTGCATGAGAAAATTAGATTAATCGCCCAAAGATCAAGTAAACTCGCTCAACATGAATATACCTAATGAGGGTGAGGAATATACGCTGATAAATGTACCACAGATCTCCTGGAAATTAAAAAACAATCTAACCCAGGATATTACACGGAGGCACAGTAACAGGTATAAGGGGCAGCAGAAATAAATGTTGCTCAGTGGTTATGCAACAGGATGCTCTACTGTGGGAATAAGAGAGCGTCATGTACAGTGACAAAACACCAGTTACAATAAATTTATTAAAAAACAAAACCATGGTGTGCAGTGGTGAGTGGGTACACTAGTCAAGCAACTCGAGAATATGTACAAGTAAAAAAAGAATAAATGATACCAAGTGCAATTCTCCACCAAAAAATATACACTTTATTAGCATTGATCAATATATGAACGTTTATAATGAATAAAAAAAAAACTTTGATTGCATAAAAATTTACACTTTCAGTAAATTATATCAGTTCCATAATGTTTCTAACCCTATCAACATTAATTATATAACTTTAATTAATTTTGCATTATACAGCGTATTTCCACCTGTCAATATTATTAATGAAAGTACAGAAGCAATTACAACTTTCATGGAGTAAGTGTAGTGTAATAAACTGCCATTTTTTGTCTGTATATTTCTAGAACTTAGCTAAAAGAACTGAAGCAACTGGAAAACCTGAAACCCTCTGAAGCAATCTCGAGGCCGGGAAACTCTGGCGTTGGGGACAATCAACTATAAAAATTTGTATACGGTGTTGTAGCATAATCAATTAAAACGAATGGCAGTAGACTTTGAGGTGATCGGTCCAGCAATTAGAGTGGACTCGTTTCTTTTTAGTGATTGGTGCCCGGTGAACCAGGACTGGACGTCAAATGATATAAAAGGTTACCTATGTACACAATTTCCCATTCTGTCTTGTATGAACATCTTTCTTACCAGATGACATATATTGTTATATTACTGGTACTATGTGGATAATCCCACATCCGTGAACACAGTTGTTTAGACTTACACAACCATCTAGTTAGAAACAGCTCACGTGAGAATCCTCTCATTTCTCACTGGTACGTAGACAATGTTTCATTAATAGAATGTGAGTTGTTTGTTTGAAATTAAGCACAAAACTGCACAATGAACTACCTGTGCTCTGCCCACCATGGGTATCGAAACCCGGTTTCTAGCGGTGTGAGTCCGCTGACATTCCACTGTGCCACTGGGGAGCAAATGTGAGTTTAACGTTTGTCCTTCGTTAGCATTTCACTTTAACGTTTGTCCTTCGTTAGCATTTCACAACATGTTCACAAGTCTATACCTTAGTAACCATGCTCATAAGAAAACTAAGTCGAAGCATGTGTTTATTTTAAAGTGGCAGTTTAGCCCGTGAGAAAGTTTAGTTGAAATATTTGTTTAATATTAGCAACACGGCCATAAGTCTATCGTTAGCCCGTGTGAAAGCATAGTCGCGAAGTATTTATTTGTTTTATGCGCTTCGGTTGTATTTTTCATATCAGAAAAACTGCAACGTGAAAGGAAAAATCGTCGGGCGAAGACTAATTAAAGCCTGTATTACTCAAACAGGCATCAACGACATTTAGATATGGGTATTCGTGTCAGAACCATTGTCCACTGTTACGGGAATCTCATCATTCACTGTACTAAATCTCGAATTCATATGAACAAATTAAAAATCGGAAAACAGAAATATTTCTAAAACAAACACAAAAATTTGAAACGGATATATATTTGTGATCAAGCACAATCAAAACTTTGTAGTCTCATGGGGACATATGTTTAGAGGGCAATCCACGATCAAGAAAGCTTTATAGAAAAGGAAGTGAGACCGTTTCGGAAACGAACTCATGTCTAATGCAAACAAAACCATAAAGTGCAAATAGCTCATACCATAATTTTTCAAACTATGCTCCGCTGAGTCCTTGAGCTCCGCCATAGTTATATGGATTTGTTTGTTTGTTTGTTTGTCTTGAAATTTGCGCAAAGCTACACGAAGGCTATTTGCGTTAGCTGTCCCTAATTTAGGAGTGTAAGACTAGAGGTAAAGCATCTATTCATTACCACCCACCGCCAAGTTTTGGGCTACTCTTGTACCAACGAATAGTAGGATTGATCAAAATTATAACACCCCCGCGGGTGAAAGGGCGAGCATGTTTGGTGTAACGGAGATTCAAAACCGCATCTCTTGGATTACGAATCGAGTGCCTTAACCACCTGGCCATGCCGGGCCAGTTATATGGGACTCCGCTAAGAAATTTTAAAATATTAATAGTTTTTCCTAAAACTATAAAATTGAATCAGAATATGCTGTACAAAAACGTAAAATATATATTTTAATATAGCACGTTTATCTCGCATTGGGTCTTTTAATATTTTATTTTTACAAACGCCAGACGATTTTATTTACCTTAGGGGAAATTCTCGCGGTGAAAATGTTAATACAATCTCAATTAACTTCGACAGTGACACCATTGTTTGCTAGTAGATATGGCACCATATCAAGATAACATGCGTCACTGGAGATACAAAATAGCCTAGTAATTTTCATATGTAACATTGGTCAACCCTGGGTAGTGATGCCAACTGTCTTTCAACAGCCAGATCTGAATTAGCGGCCAAATCTCGAACGAACTTAAACAAAATTAAACATGACATTATAGCTGAAATTTGTCCGAATTTGAAACGTTGTGATGCGATTCGATATAGTATCAATTGTTTCAAGTTCAAAGTTTCTGTTTGTTTTTTTATTTCGCGCAAAGCTACTCGAGGGCTATCAGCGCTAGCCGTCCCTAATTTAGCAGTATAAGACTAGAGGGAAGGCAGCTAGTCATCACCGTCCACCGCCAACTCTTGGGCTACTCTTTTAGCAACAAATAGTGGGATTGACCGTAACACTATAACGCCCCCATGACTGAAAGGCCGAGCATGTTTGGGGCGACGGGGATGCGAACCCGCGATCCTCAGATTACGAGTCGCACGCCTTAACCTACCTGGCCATGCCGGGCCGAAGTTCAAAGTATATTTATATGAAGTACAATTATATTTATGACAATTATAATTGGTAATTGTCAGGTGAGGTTAGTTTCATTGCAGGTTAATTAGACAAACTTGGTACCAATGAGCTGTCATGTTTCATTTTGTTTCATATCGTTCAAGATTCAGACGCATGTCAGATCTGTCTTAATATTTTGGTATTTGGCTTAAAAATTCATGTTAAAAATTGTAAAAATAATAGGTTAACCTTTTCCTTTAGAAAAATATATTATTATAGCTGACTAGCCTTCTTTTCCACAAATCTTTATTTCTGACTTTGTTATGGCAACACTGATCTTAAGTCAGCATGTCATTGTATGATGATAAAACTCAAGTACTTAAACAAGTTTTAATTACGAAGCTATTTTGTGTTCGTAAAAATACTTTTGAAGTGCCAAAGATATAAGAATACATTAATAATTAGTTAGTTGTCACCATTATAATGAATAAGTGGCTGAATATCAGTAATAAATGTGATACGAGTAAAAATCTTCCTAGGCCTAATACGAATTCATCGGTGTTATCGTCGTGTGCAAGCACTTCAACGCAAGATGACGCAACACGTACATAAGCAAGAAAATAAAGAAAGTATAATGAAAGTTTTATTGAATATGGTTTTACATGGACAGTTTTACACGGTTGTGTGTTGAATGTGGAACAGTGTTGAGTAACAGTAGTTTGCATCCAGCAAAGTTAAAACTGCATCTAAATATGAAACGCTCCCAAGTAAAATTCCAACTTCCGTGTATATCAAAAGAAAATGTTTTCAATTACATGCAAGGAAAAGATCAGGACAACAAAGGTGCTCTTATTGCTTCACATCGTGTTAGTTACCGTATTGCAAAAGCAAGTGTAGCTTATACAATTATAGATTTAATAAAAACATGTGCAAAAGATTTGGTAAAGTGTATGATTTATGAGAAATTTTTAAAACCTTAACTCTGTGCACATGTTTGACAACTCGGTTTCTCGAATAGTCAAGGATATGTCAGCAAATTGCTTAACGGAGTTAACGAGACGAGTACAAGCGAGTCCAACTTTTTCGCTTCAGATGGATGAATCAACAGATGTCGCAGGTTATGCGATGTTGCTTGTGCTTGTTCACTATATTCACGAAGCTAGTATTGAAGAAGACATGCTAATTTGCAAATCTTTGAGTACTCAAACAACAGGCGAAAAAATATTTAAACTGATCGATTTATTCATGAAAGAACATGAGATCCAATGGTAGCTTTGCTCAAGTATTTGCACTGATGGGGCTGCAGCCATGATTGGAAAATTTTCAGGCGCAGTTACACGCACACACACACAAAAAAGGACATCGAGAGTATTCACTGCTGTCTTCATCGTCATGTACTTGCAATGAAACGAATACCAGAAGACTTAAAAGAGGAATTGGGTGATGTCATAAAAATAGTTAACTTTATAAGATCAAGACCATTCAATGCGAGGATCTTTAGTTTACTCTTTGAGGATATGGGAAGTTTGCATAAAACTTTGCTGCTTTATACTGAAGTCCGATGGCTTTCTCGGGGAAAGTGCTTGCTCGGTTTTACGAACTGCGTGAGGAGATAGGTTTCTTTTTATCTGAATGCCATTTTGAACTTGCATACAAATTAAAGGACAAATGCTGGATACAGAAAGTGGCTTACTTTTGGGGGCGTATTTTCCTGTCTAATTAAATGAATACTTCAGGGTAACGTACTTCAAAGCTCAGAGTAAAATGGAAGCTGTTCAACGTAAGCTAAAACTTTGGGGTGAATGTATACTTATGGAAGAACTTGATTGCTTCAAAAATCTGTGTTGTTTTTTTTTTACTTATGAATGAAATTTTCTTAAGTGAAGATGCAAAAGTTTCAGTCTTGCAGCACAAATCTGATTTGTGTAAAATTATTGGAGAGTACTTCTTTCCTCATTTAGAAAAAATTACTGTGGATTCAAAATCCCTTTGTTGACTCTGCAAATACCAACGATTTGCCTTTAAAAGAGATAGAACAATTCATAGAAATTTCAACTGATCGCATCCTAAAAACAAAATTTCAGCAGGAAGAAATTACACAATTTTGGATTCAAATGGTCCTGATATAAGTAACAGAGCTTTGAAAATTTTAATGCGTTTTCCAACAACATGTATTGTGAGCCAACATTTTCACTGTATACAGTGATGAAAACCAAATTTAGAAACAAACTAAATATTGAAGATGATTTGCGCTTACAAGTAACAACCATAACTCCAAATATTAAACTACTTTGTTCACAAAAGCAAGCCCATCCGAGCCACTCATAAATATATAAGTACACTACATTTTTACTGACATAAATTTTGCAAGCAGAAAATTTTGAACAAATAGAAGTAAAAAGCTTTCTTTAAATATTGATATTTTTAATAAATTTATATTCTAAAAGTTTGAAGTAAACTTTTTCTGGTGCTAGTGACCGATTGTTTATATTTTAGTGTATTTTTTTAAAATTAAGGCTCTGGAATGTTTTTTCTTTCTGATGCGAAGTTCCGTAGGTCTAAAAAAGTTTGGGAACCCCTGCCTTATACCATAGATATATGATTTACACACACACTTGAGATCTCTCAACGGATAACAGTATGGCAATTATTGGTTAGTTGGCCAAACACTATTTACTTAGTGCTCTAGATATCATATCTCATAGTACTGATAAGAGGAAATTTACTGTCGTAACGCTTTGGCAACATGCATAAATTTTAATACAAACAAAAAGTTTGAAAAATCTATTTATCTTGATTAAATTTGCAAGGTAATTTATTAACTGGTTATTTTCTATGAATATCAAAATAATTATTGATCCATGCTTGTATTCAAGATAATTGTTAAATATATAAAAATAAATATACGAATGCTAAAATTATTTTATTGACTTTTGTTTCTAATTTTTACATAGTATAATTATTATTAATCATGTTTTAATGTGAATTGCAAACCGCGAGTTATGATTGGATCATTCCTGGATTTTTTGTAGCTCCTTCTAATCTTATATCAAAATAATAAATTATTTATACTATTTAAAGGCATCACACAACACATTAATAAAAAATCCTTTTGCTGTAAATGAAGGATTTGTTATGGAAAAATTACACAACTTTTTATAACTTCGTAAGTTTAAATCTTTTTTTTTAAGTGAGTTTAGACACCACATTTTTCGAATGTTGTTAACAGATTTTATAATATTGACCCTTGTAAAGTACTAGTAGATTATTTAAACTCTGATGCTATTAGTAATTTAGAATACTTTACAATAGTACTATCGTTTTCTTTCAAGTTGACTTCTCAATAAGTAAAGTAGCAAAATGAAAAACTTTCAAAATGAATTATACAGCATCTATCTGCTATAATAATAGTTTTTGTTTGTCCTGAAAAAGTTCACGCACCTTACTGTCTAAATGCACATGTATGAGCACTTAACAAATATGAACAAAAAGGGGCAGGAAAATAGTTCAGTAAATAATTTTGTGCATCAATAACGTATTATAAGTTTATCAAAGTTTTTTGCAAATATCTAACGTTGAGTCGCAGAATAATATCATACGCTTATTTATTTCCAGATCTAAACTTTACCGTACTCAGTACTAGCTAAAGCGAAAAAAAGCATAGAAGTTAGAGTGTTAATTTATCTCTTTATCGAATATAGGCGTAGGAAATGTAGATTTTTAGATTTCGCTGTCGAGTCGATTTAGATTCGATTAAATATTTTATTTAATAATGTGCTGTTACAATAAAAATACCAAGTTGACCGCAACTGTTCCCCTAGCAACAACTTTTAGCTTATTTTACTTTAAATTTCACATTACTTTCAACGTCATCACTAAATCTTGTTCCAAAAAACCTGCTAGAAATTCCTAAACCATTACTCTTACACTAATTAAAGTTTAAATCTTCAAATATTTCTATCTAGAGTTGACCCTTCTTTCAATAAAAAAAAAAAAACACACTGAGTTTTGAATTAAACATAATAAAACTTTACCTTTTTCTCCGTTCATTACGGTATCTTCTCTAAAATTCGTTGTGGTGGAATGTACAAGCACCAGTTTGTTAATCAAACACAAACATATAATTTTCTCTACTGACTTTATCATGTTTGGATAGGAATAGCTTCGTAATGACTTGTAGTTTGATAAATTCCTGTTACGGCTATTTCGGCCAAATAAGAACGATATTTTCCCAATAAACTGATACTGTTATTTTTCGTACACAAGTAAACACACTGTATATGATAACAAATTTCACTACTTTCATTTGTTCATATTTTCAGCACAATAAAAAATTCGTAATTATACTCATCAAAATGATAACTATGATCGTCTTCTGAGCTCTTGAGCATATTCCAGCGAATAGAAGATTTCAATCTAACGCAACTGAAAACTTTGACTCAGATAATTATTTATCGTTATAAAAATAGTTCCAAAACGAAGAACATTTTGGTAGGCTTCCACAGTGAACAAAATGGTATCCGTTGATGAGACCTATGATGTAATAAGATTCAACCTTATTAAACAAGCTGAACATGAAAAAAACTTCAACTTTGTTTGCACATAACACAATAAAGAAAATTTGCATAGGTTAGCAAGGGACGCAAAGCAAAGTTAAGGCACCTTACCTGGATTGCTAAGGAACTCGTGATACCGTACAGATTCCTTAGATGAGTTACCAAGGGATTTGTAATGCACTGACATCTTTATTGTTTCACAGATATATCTAACAAACAATAACATTTTATTTTAGAAATGCTAGATATTAATTAAACAAGCCAAGTAACTAATGGCTTGTAGCGTTCATTGTGAGGCTATAACAAACGGCGTTCAATGAAATGTCTTTTGAAATGTCCTTTTCTCACACAATAATCCCATCTTACACAGGAATTCAAAGAATGTACAGCAATGCTGCCATTAATGTATTTTTGAGAAAGTACCAAAAAAAAGTGTGAAACTCAATCTATCATTCAACTGACCACTTGCCACTGCGTTATACTTTTGTAATGACACCACTCTAAAATTGTCATCAGATAAGACTACAAACAGGTTTTTTTTCTAACAATGTCAATTCATGTGTCGTCAAATAATCTTATATAAAGACTGGTTACTGGCTATAAAAATATTTACTCTGAGCTATTTTATTATTTATGTTTAAAATACAAGAAATATTTGAAACTTAAAATGCTGACAAATTCTTATTGACAAGTTTGAATAAAAGATTAATTGGACACAATGATCTAGTAATCACAACAATGAAATTTTCATAGTTATTCACGGTCACTGGAGAAGATCTGAAATTATAAAAAGACAAATTTTTAACATGAATAATTCGACTTACACAGGAAGTTAGGTTAATTCATGAGAAACAGATATCAGCTTACTGGAGATAAAATAAAATCTGCTGAGTCGGTATTTTCAGGTTAAATTGTGATTTTAAAAAAATAAATCACAAATCAGATAGACTATACGATTCTCTAAGGCTTGTCGTTTAATAGAAATGCTGTACCACCTCCTATTTCACTCTATGCAGAATTTCTCCAAATACTACGGCAAACCTTCACACATGATCTCAACGTAACACTAAGTAATTCATGTAAAATCCTTTCTTCCTTGAATGTGATTAACAATTATTGGCCACTTATTTCTTCCAACACACTTACAGTACTAACCGATAAAACTTTCGTAATATACAACCAAGAGCTGCAGTTGAAGAGCTACGAGTAACATTAAACCAACAGCAAAGAAACTGTACAAAGTTCTGCTGATAAATAGGTAAAAAGGTAAGATAACAACTCCAACCCGATAATAGATTTCCAATAACGCTTACGTATGTATATAACCAAATGTAATATAATTGCGCTAGGCAACCTGATGAGCCACTCGTTATTTTCTAATATTTTACACTGTTGTTCGTTTAATGCTAAGTACAAAGGATTTTTTTTTTCTCTTACTACAAGTATTGAAACTTTCGGTTAAGCCACTTGGGGTTCATTTTAGAATTATAATTACATTATAATTAAAACAGACTTAAAGCCATTAATTAATTAATGAGTAGCTCTTATAAATCATATTTATTGGTCAGTTAGTAAATTTTATCTTAAATTTCGTTTTTTAAGACACAAATCCCACATTTAAAACTGGAATTTTTTGTCTTGGAAAACTGAAAAATATCTTGTAAGTTGACTTAGTTATTCTTATTTTGTGCAGTATCTTAACTGAAAATCAGAATGGAAAAAATGATGTTTAGATACGTAGTGTATGTAGATTTTCGTTTGTTTTAGTTCAAAGCTACATTATAGGTGCTACCCATCGCAGGGAGTGGAAACCAAAATTTAGTATTGTATGTCCATTGCCTCGCTGTTGATCCACCTGGGAATGAGAAGATATTATAGGCCAGCTGTTCGACTAGATGACTGCTACAAGGTCGTTGCGATCAGCAAGTGGGAGATCTTCTGGCTAATGTCAGACAACTACTGTGCGATTCGTTGTTTGACCAGAAGAACGTTGAAATTAGGTCGCGCGTGCTTTGGCTAATGTCAGACAGCTACTATTTAATAATGTTGTTATTACAGTATAAAGAGATTACCTAAATCTTAGTAAATGTTTTCTTTCTCTGATTGTTATGATCATCCAGCCATAAAAAAATCAAGGTGAAAGAAGGTTTCTCGTCAAAACGAACAACCAGAGCATTAAATCCAGACTTGATTTTAGCTCGTCACATTCAACAAGTACGGTATGTCTTTGGTTTCATACGATTTTGTTGAAGGATAAATCTTTATTTAAGGGTTAAACATGCTCGCCCTCCCAGCCGTGGGGGTATATAATGTGACGGTCAATCCCACTATTCGTTGATAAAAGAGTAGCCCAAGAGTTGGCGGTGGGTGGTGATGACTAGCTGCCTTCCCTCTAGTCTTACACTGCTAAAATTTAGGGACGGCTAGCACAGATAGCCCTCTAGTAGCTTTGTGCGAAATTCCCAAACAAGCAAATATAAGGGTTACAAAACGTACACTTATCGTCGCTTCGTAGAGGCGAAAACTGTACAATATACAATTTTATTTACTGAAAATATCGCAAACATAAATAAAAAACTCTACAAAAATGTAATTTTAATTAATGAATTAGTTTAAATAAGCGAAACGACACAAACGATTTGTACGAAAAAGAATACATTAGAAAAAAATGTGCAATTGTCTTACACCACAAGTGCCTTTGATTAATCCATTAAATGTATATATATGTAGTGTTAAACTACGAAGACAGACGCTGGATCTTATATTTAAACACATATTATATGTTTCGTTTCTCTACATACTACGTAAAAACATCTTACTTTATGCCACCATTATCACTTTTGTAGAACAAGAGATGTACTGCCGCTATTGTACTCTCTACCATCTCACAAGAGACATAGTGAGGCCGTTATTTTCTACTATCTTTGAAACGTGGCAAAACTATAATTTTGTAACTGTCGTACATCTATGAATTGAATAACATTTGTTTTTCATAATAACAGTGTTTACTATCCAGTATAACTTCAGGTACAGCATGATAACCGAAACCAGAACTACATAAAAAAAAAACAACAACTAGTTTATCAGACGCAGCAAACACTTACATCGCGTGTCAACAAACTTTGTACTAAATAGTGTCTCGACTGTTAGCTATTAATTAAGACACGTAATTTACAGCTATTCTCGATAGGTGTTAACTTGATTAGACTATATGATAATGCCATAAACGACTCAAGTGTTCCGTTAAACTTACAAAACTTCATGATTTCTTTTATCTTCTCCATACACAACTTGGTTAACCACATTTAATTCAAGTTTGTTGAATGACTAGATCTTATATGTTATAAATTAAGTAACACAAGTAAATCAAGTCAAACCATTGATAGTAGAATTGTTTCCAAAATATTATTTTAAATTTCTAATTTTTATAACAGTTTGAAACTATACAACCACCCCATTTTTTATTTTCTGTTTTTATAATAGTTTTCTTTTCTGAAAATTATTGGATTACTTTTAAAATTCGTCCAGATTATAGTTCAAAGGCAATGTAAGACAACATTGTATCACTTGGTAGAAATCTTTAAGTAGGAGTATTCCGTAACTTAATAGAGTGTACAATAAGATAAAAGTATCAGTATTCCGTGGGTTGATACTGGCTACAATAAGACAGTTAAGTATGGCAAGAATGTGCGTTGATACAGTCTACAGTAGAATAGTTTACTATGAGAATCCTGCAAGTTGATACAGTCTACAGTAAGCCACATAAGTGTGAGTAATCTGTGCGTCGTTAGTGGCTACAAGAATTATGACTACTGAATGATAACTACAATAAGATAGTTAAAGTATGAGTATTGAATGCGTTGATACAGTCTATGGTAGAGATAATTTAATATGAGTATTTTGAGGGTTGATACAGTCTATAGTAAGGAGGTTAAATGTGTCTTCTTATTAGTTACAATAAGATTCTTAAGTATGTCTCTCTCTCTCTCTCTCTCTCTCTCTCTAGGTGTCTGGGTATATAAATTTGTATACACAGGAGGGTCAGGTACACTAGACCTCTTCCTCCTTCCTTTACATTGTTTGAGGGGACTTATTAATATATTTAAAGTAAATACAGAGGGCCAGAGTGATAAGCATAACTCTAACTCAGGCCCTTTTCAGGGTAGTGTCCATGTATATTGTTCTTTCATTTTTTATTTATTTATTTATCAAGTTTAAGTATGACCTTTATGTGGTTTGTTTTTGAATTTCGCGCAAAGCTACACGAAGGATATCTGCGCTAGGCGCCCCTAATTTAGCAGTGTAAGACTAGATGGAAGGCAGCTAGTCATCACCACCCACCGCCAACTCTTGGGCTACTCTTCTACAAACAAATAGTGGGATTGACAATAATATTATAACGCCCCCATGGCTGAAAGGGCGAGCACGTTTGGTGTGACGGGGATTCGAACCCGCGACCCTCAGATTACGAGTCGAACACCTTAACCCACCAGCCATGTTGGGCCATGGCGTTTGTGTGGATTAAGAAGTTTAGGTATCAGTATTCCGTGTGTTGATACTTTATACAATAAGACATTTAAGTACGAATATTCTGTGAATTTTTTCCAGCTACAGTATGACACTTAATTATGAGTGTTGAATGGCTTGATACCAGCTACTATAAGACATTTAAATAAGAGTGTTTCTTAGGTTCATATAGTTTACAGTAGATCAGTTTACCATGAGTATTCTGTGAGTTGATACTTTATACAATAAGGCAGTTAATGATGTGTTGTCCATTCGTTAATAATGGCCTCATTAAATTTGTTAAGTGTGATTACTTAGTGGACGAACTCCAAAGTTAAGCATATGTAGAGAGGATACATATTGCTTACAGAATCGAAAAGAACACATGGTACAAGGCGTGTGATCACCTATGGAATTACTTTGTTAGGAGAAAACCAGATGATTATTAAAATTATTATTAATTCACCCATACAATGACAAGATTGCAAATAATGACAAGAAACCAATATATTTGTAGACAAAGCTGAATTAAGGGGTTTATTGGCCCTATGCATTTCAACTTATAGATGCCCCTCGAGACAGAACCTTTACGTGCAATACATTTATAGTCATAGCTTGAGGCCCTGGGCTTCAGCCCGGTATGTCCATGCCTTAATCTGTATACCACAAAGCTCATAAGAGATAGTCAACAAATATACTAGGTAATTGAATAGGTTACACAGAAGGAAAAAGTATTAGATGTTTTATCTTGTTTTCTAATTGTAAATAATAACTTAATTGCTTACTATGAAGTTTGAAAGTTAGTGAAATATTCTATATGGGTATTAGGATTATTCAAGATTTCTGACTATTCAAGAAGGGATAGTGTTATATGTTATATTTCTAATACTTTCGTTTAGTGTTTGTTTGCTAAATGGAACTTGTAATGAAGAAATGATGCTGCAACATTTTGAAGTTGCTTATAATATGTAGAAAATTAGTAATAATGTAAATATATCAAACCTAGTTAGTTAAATAGTTAATCAGTTCAATGTGAGTTAGACAGTCCTCCACTAGTACAGCGGTAAATCTACAGATTTACAACATTAAAATCAGGGATTTGATTCCCCTCGGTGAAAAACATATATATACACACACACACACGTAGTAAGACAGTGAGAGTTAATGTATCTGCTCCTCAACTACTTAGTTTCTAAGTTAGTTATTCAACGTGATTGTTTTCAATTGATTAGCGAGCAAATTCGAAAGTAGGTTTATGAATAATTTAGACATAAATACCATTACCTCTACTCTGTTCAAACGCCGTTTGCAAAGCTAGGTCTACCAGTAAACACGGCCGACAGAAACATTATTGAAGAAATAAAAGAGGTCGTCATTGTTACTTGATCTCAACTTTGCATTACGTTTTCAAACAAATCAAAATATCTCATCTAACAACAGAACATGATGCAGAGGTATTTAAAATCACAATAAAAATAAAATAAGCATTTATTTTATAGCTTCTACTATCCAAATTTTATGATAAAAACTAATTTTATTGCCATGTACTTGTACGTAACGATATTTTGATAATTATTTGCTTTTATTGAGAATAAGTTAATATTTATTTAATGTTCAAACTTTTCATGGATAGCAGATAAAGCTTTAAGGAAAATATTACCAGACTAAACATACATTTGTTTGTTTTTAGAATTTTGCGCAAAGCTACACTAGGGCTGTTTGTGCTAGCTATCCCTAATTTAGCAGTGTAAGACTAGAGGGAAGACAGCTAGTTATCACCACCCACTGCCAACTCTGGGGCTACTCTTCTACCAACGAATAGTGGGATTGACCGTCACATTATAACACATACATTGCTGAAATGGCGACTATGTTTAGTGTTACGGGATTCGAACCCGCAACCCTCGAATTACGAGTCGAACGCTTTAACTATCTGGCTATACCAAGATGGCTACATATATACCTATGATTGATAAACGATTGTTGCTGCGTTGTTTTGTTCGATTAGATAACACTCTTGATGTCCATAAATGTTTCTCTCTTTCTTTTTATTATGTTATTGTTTGTTTGAGTGCAAAGCTACTCAAGAGGCTAGTGTGTTTTGCCCACCGCTGAAAACTGAACTCCGAATTTTAGCACTGTGAGTCCGTAAACTCACTACTGACACACTAAAGGACTTTGTGTTCATTTAAATAAAGTACATAAGTTCGTGAATGTTATTACTATAATACATCCGTCACTTGGACTGTTTTAAACTTTTCATTAATTATTTGAGGAATTTTCGCGCAAACCCACACAAAAAGATATGTATGAACAGACATCTTTAGATCTGTTTGTTTTTTAACAGCAAAGCCACATTAAGCTATCTGCTGTGTTTATCTTGCAGGTTTGAATCCTGGATTTTAATATTTAACTCTGTGGGCTTACCGCTGTCCCACTGACGGAATTTTAAGGGAACAAAAGAAATTAAAGGGAATAAAGGTAATTAACAGCATTCGTCACCATCTATTTCGCTCTTATCTGACTGAATTGAGGAATTTGACCATTACTCTTATAGCTCGTCAACAACTCAATATTGCGGTGTATATTTTCGTAACAACGGGCCGAGGACCAAGAACCCTCGGATTTACTGTCTGAACACGCTAAGTACTTAAGCCACATTCGACCCTTTTGTGATAATAAAAACAAAACAATAACTATTAATTACCTCTGCGGTATTTTACTATTGCTTATTCATAAGCAATACATTCGATGATTAGTGACAAATTGATAATTTACTATATAAGACTGCATGAAGTTTTGTAAAGTGTGTATTACAATTTTCTTGCCAATAATAAAATATAGTCAATTTTTTTAGAGATGGCGCTTAGAATATTTTGGCGTACTCTAGTGGTGGAGAAAGAAGTAGGTAGGATGTAAAATTTTTCGATGTGGTAATTATTTTACTCATTTATAAAGATTTTATATATCTGTTTTGGATGTATAGGGGACCTTACTTATATTAAATATAAGCGTTGTTTAATATCTGGCCTTTTCTTGTCTTTGATATTTAAATTAAAAATAAACATATAATGGCTGCTATTATGAATACTACTAAGTAGTACTATTCACAAAAATATTTATTATTATCGTGAACATATTAATAGATTAATATCATAATACCTGGGCTAAGCTACATCGGTATTCTTAGCACTACTGCTAAACTGACAGTGTTTAGTAATGATACAATAAGTTATAACTCGGTATAAACTGTTCTACTTGTCAATGAAGGCGAGGCTGATTAGGCTATACCGTAGTTATATTTGAAGTACAAATTCTTCATTTATACCATGTCTGATAACTTGCTGATTATCGACTGTTCTAGCCAGGTTTACAGTTATAAAATTTATTTGACTTGATTACTTTGAGATTATGCGTAGGTAGAAATTATAGTTATATCGAAATTACTTAATGATACATGTTAGTATATAATATGATATTTTTAGTTTAATGCTTGGTAAAAGATAAGTGTGCAATCGTGCATACACTACATCTAAAGTACAAAAAAAAATGGTAAAAACAACGCTGCCAATATAAGATGTTACTGATTTATTTTACTGGAAAATAGGCTTAGGTAGCATATTACAACAATCAATATATTTTAAAATTAAAGATACCATCATGATTTGCTAATATCACTGGTACCATTATATTTATAATTTACATAATTTTCCAAAATGTGTTAGGAAATTATAATTGATTTTCTATCTAACAAAATAAGTTGTAATGTAGAAGATATTTTTTATTTTTGCCATATACTGTTTTAAACTTGTTTATTTTTAATATGTGACAAAGTGAAATAATAAACTAGGTCCAAGTGTTCTTTTTTCTAGACTAGCTTACAGTTTGTCTAATGACAAGACCATATACCTGCTTCACAGTCTTAAAATTTAATAGAAATTTAACATTCAAGTTTATTAATTGTTTATGGGGAGGTGGAAGATATGAAATGCCATCTAGTAGTGATATACACTTGCAAAATAGTAAGTTAAATTGTTACTTTGTAAAATTCTAATTGGACTAATGTATAGAACATTTTAAGTTTGAGTTCATAGATTGGAGAAAAATTATTGGTTTAATTTTGTTTCTTTTTAATACTAAAGTTGGCTGTTTGTAAAGATTATTTGTCAAAACATTACATTCTAAATCACATAATTAGGAAGACATAGAGATGCTAAGCCTTGCAGGATAGATAATCATAAATGCATTATTTAAGTGTTAAAGATACAAGCATTAAATGTTTGTTTTAAATACCAACTTAGTAACATAGATGTAGTGTGAATTAATAGTCTTAGTAAATTTATTGAGAAAGGAAACCTTAAGCTTTATTTAAGGTGTTTTAAATTTTAGTAATTTTGTTATAGTACAAAGCAGGTTTAAAGTGTTTTAAGAGCCTTAATAATTTAGTTGTGGTAAGAAAACATAGGTTTTGTTGTTTTTTAACACCTTCTGTGTCAGTATTTTTTTATTTATTTTTTTTGCTTTCTGACAATGCTTTGTAATACATGATGGTATATGAATAAATTTGGGAAAATAATAGATAAGTGTTAAATTGATTGCCTCAACTTGGGCAAATAATTTTTGAAAAATGGAGTATGAGTTATTTTGAGTAAGTCATGAAAAAGGCTAATGTTACTTTTGATGTGTTTTTAAAGCCTTAAATAAGTTTGGAGTATTTTACAAATCTTTTTATCTTTTGATAATAAACCTTCATTTGGTCTAAGGTGTTGTAATTTTGTTTTGGTTATTATTTACAATTATTTCCTAACTATTCTCAAAATATACTTCTCTATCACTTTATGGTTGTTCTTACAACATTCTTCATTATAATTTGTCTGGCATAGTTAGGTGGTTAAGGCACTCAACTTGTAATCTGTGGGTTGTGGGTTCAAATCCCCATCACATCAAACATAGTTGCTCTTTCAGCCATGGGATAGTTATAATGTAACTGCCAATCTCACTATTCATTGGTAAAAGAGTAGCCCAAGAGCTGAAAGTGGGTGGTGATGGCTAGCTGCCTTCCCTCTAGTCTTACACTGCTAAATTAGGGACTGCTCGTGCAGATAATCCTAGTGTACTTTTGTGCAAAATTCAAAAACAAACAAACATTCATTACAACTTTATGATTTCCTTCAACATTATTCTTCACCACTTCTTTATGATTTCTTACATTATTTGTATTACAGTGTTATGACTGTTTGTACATTATTCTTCACTACAACTTTATGACTGTTCTTACAAAATTATTCTTCACTACTGTTGTCTGACTATTCTAACAACATTATTTTCACTTCTACTTTCTGACTGTTTTTACAGCATTATTCTTCTCTACTATTTTATGATTGTCCTTTCAACATTATTCTTCACCACTACTTTAAGACTTAAAAATTCTTCAGCACTACCTTCTGACTGTTCATATATTATTCTTCACTGCAACTTTCTGACTGTTCATATATTATTCTTCACTACAACTTTCTGACTGTTCATATGTTATTTTTCACTGCAACTTTCTGACTGTTCTTACATTTTTCACTACTATTTTATGACTTCTTACAACATTATTCTTCATTACTACTTTATGACTGTTCTTATTACATTATTCTTCATCACTTTCTTTATATGGTTAATGTAAATACAAAATCAGTACTCTATTTATCTTTCCACATTTTTTGTTATTTTATGATTTGATGATTATTTAATGGAAATTAGCAACAACAAAAAACTGTAAATGTACCTTCTGAAAAGATAATTATAAAATCTAGCTGAATCCTGTAGTGCTGTTTTTTAAATACTGATCACTTGTTATCTCCAAATCTTTATAAACAATTAAATTAGCCACTTGATATTTAACAAGTTTATATAATTATAGGTACTAATATGAATATATTTTTAAAATTCAAATGGCAATAAGTTGCAGAAGTCTAATAATGATTACGACATATCATAATCATAATAATTATTGTACTCAAAACAAAAGTAATGTTATAATTAAATCAGTAACTGGACTTCAATTTCGTCATTCATTAAGCCAATCAAATAAGCTGTAATATCAAGCTAATGGTACTTTTGAATGGTATTAGTTTTAGGTTTAACTTTTAACATGTTTTTTAGAATTGTTTTGTTAAAAATGTGTTCAGTCTGCTGTGATTTTACACTAAAATTACTGCAATATAATGATGTAACTTGATTAAATTAAAAACTTTTTTCATCTAATCATTTGGTCATCATAAGTCATCTTATATACTAAATTAAACACTAAAAAAAAAACTGAACCTACTGTTATTGTTCAAGTATTTTTAAAGCTTCCTCTTAAACTTCCCTCAGATTAACTATATCCACCATATATGAAAGCAACATATCCAATCCTCTGTTAGAAAAATGAAATCATCTTAGCTAAATATGACTTACCCTGCCAAAATTTGTATTTTTGCCACCTAGTCTTATCATTTTCACCATTCAATGTGAAAAAACTTGAATACCTTAATCATACCTCCTCCCATGCACACTTTTTTTTCAAGAAAAAGCAAGATTAGAGATCATAGGTTATTTTTGTACAATAAGTTTTGCAAATAAGGTTACTAGAATGGTGTCTGGGATGGAGGAGTTATCATATGAGGAGAGCTTAAGATCTCAAATTGTTCTCCCTTGAAAAATAAAAAAATTGAGGGGTTTGTTTAAGATTCTGAAGGAAATTGATAGTGTTGATGCATCGTCTTTATTCATACTTAATGGCAAGAGTAGTTGGATTAGGAGACACAAATATAAATTATGACAGGGTGGGAGTCATCTTCAGTTAAGACAGTTTTATTTTTCTAACAGGTTGGTCATCCTTTGGAATGGGTTGCTTTTTGATATTATAGAGACAGTACATTTATGATTGATAAGTATATGAATGATAAGGGCTGGTTTTAATTTTGTTTAAATTGTCTGATAGTTTTAATTTCGTTTAGAGGATGGGAGAGCCAAGATGGACCAATTTATCCTATGTTTTCTGAAAACATTATGTAGCCCTCATTTATAGAACCCCAGTGGGATAACAGTAAGTGTACAGGCCTGCAGTGTTTATATTGGAGATTAATTCCCTGCAGAGGACACAGCAGATGGCCCAATCAATTTGGTTTTATCCTAAAATGAACAAAACCTTCTTTCCAATAATTCATATCCTTTTAAGGTATGGAGCCCAAGACTAAAAACAATGCTCCAAATGTCACCTAACCAGTGACTTGTACAATGGTATTAAAACATCTTTTGACCTGTATTCAGTATTTTTGTAGATACAACCTAAAACTTTATTTGCTCTACTACTAGCAACAGTACACTATTGCAGTCATTTTCATTGAAACTGATCACATAATTTGAATTATAATAACTCACATGCAATACCTTGCATTTATTATGACCACAAGTTATTTTACTTTATTGACCAAACAAGGGAATCCAAATCCTTTTGTAAAGCAGCAACATCTTCCTCACAGCCAGCATCACTCAAAAACCTTAATATAATCATCAAATTTAAGTAAGGTAGCAGAAATATCTGCTCTCCTGGCAAATATAACTGTCAGTTCCTGGAGAAAACTACTGGGCCTGTGGCTTTTTCTGGAATTGTCTGACAGATCTACAAGTATGTACTTATACTTGATATTCAGTAATGTTCACCACCCATGAGAAAAAGGATTTTATTGAAATTTTATGTTAAAAATGAGTTATCATCACAGCATCACATTACAGAGTAGAGTTTATTGAAGTATTTTTTGTAGACTCAGTTATCAATGAAAGTGCCTTGCTTTCATATTGCAACTCCCATGAGATTTTCATTAAAGAAAAACAAAACAAATTTTTGAGTTTATTTGTTGTTTA
Source organism: Tachypleus tridentatus (assembly GCF_004210375.1). Classification (NCBI taxonomy): domain Eukaryota; kingdom Metazoa; phylum Arthropoda; class Merostomata; order Xiphosura; family Limulidae; genus Tachypleus; species Tachypleus tridentatus. The sequence continues at coordinate 10,871,204 of NC_134836.1, read as the reverse complement.
TTTTCAATTCTTTTATTTTTTAAACTTATTCCTTTTTTGTATTTGTATTGATTAAATCTGAAACATATAATTTTTGTGTAAATTTAAATTATTTTATTTATTGCTCAGCTATAAAAATATTAGCCAGTTATGATTGGTTATGATCAGTATGGTAGTTTCTAAGATTTGAGTTTTGGACGTGTGCATCACAAGCTCCGTTTTGATATGATTACTGACCACACCTTCATCTATGTCATTAATGTAAATCAAAAGAGCAATGGTCCTTAGACTGAGCCCTGAAGTACACCACTTGTAACATTAATCTAGTTTCACTGAAAATTTATAACAACCTCCTGTTTTCTTCTGTTCAGCCATTTTTATTCAATCAGTCAATCTATATCCTGCTCCTGTAGGGATAACTTATTTTTAAGTCTTGTATATATCAGTTTGTTATATCTAGGAACACTAAATCTACATCCTTACTCTCATCTACATCAACAGTATCCTTTTCAAAGAATGTCAAAATATTTTAAGGCAAGATTTTTCCAATGTGAAACCATGTTGATTATTTAATAAAATTATGAACTTTGTTAAATGATTTTACAAAGCTCTTTTATCAAACTTTCAAAAACTTTTCTCACAATTGATATAAGACTAATACACCTATAATTACTGGGACAGTTTTTATCACCACCCTTGAGAAGAGGAGTAGCATTAGCTAACTTGTTTGGTACCAACCCACTGTTCAAGGAATTAGAAAAAATGGTAGCAAGTGACACTTATTCAGTCATAGCTTCTTTCAAAATCCTTGGGTAAATATTATCTGGACCAAGTGCCTTATCATTTTTTAAACTTTCCAAATCTTTTATAAGCTAAGAATCAATATGATTATTTTGTTCCATCTAATAACTTTTTAGGAAGAGGAATACTGGTGAAAGCTTTAGTAGTAAAACACTTAAGAAAAAGTATAATTTAACAACTTACCCATCCCATAATCAAATGTTGGCCTTCCTGTATCATCCCTCAAAGATCAAACACCCATTGTAACATTTTGTTTCACTTCAATATTTAAGTATGTATTTAAAATATTTTCTCAATTGATTCATTTGCCCAGTTCCTAGCAGATAATTCTCATTGCATTCCTTCAACATTTGCTTATTGAAAATTGGAACCTAATTCAAATTATTTTTTTTATATCCACATGCATCGAAACATCGAATATAACTGAACAATGACAACTTGCACCCAGATGTTTCATAATGTCTACCATATCAACCATTTATTTATTAAAAGGTAACAATAAATTCAAAAGAGTTGTCTCTAGTTTCTTAGTGGATCCTTAAACAGGTGTTAAAGAAAGCCATATTACAGGAACAGTGTCTAAAACCTTGTTTCTCTCACATAATTTGAGTTGTACATTTCACAGTCTATATGCCTAAACTTAAAATCTTTCATTTTTCAGTTAATTTATAAATGAAAAATGAACAATTTCTTCATATGAAAATATATTGTTTAATATTTAAACAATGTATGTTTATGATGAAGTTTAAAGAAATGTATATCAAACATCTGTGTTGTCTTTTCTTCACTGAAATTCATGCTTTTCTTTATTGCTATATATTTTAATAAATAGACTTATTTAAAATTCCTTTTTTCACTGTAGGTAGACATGTGAAAAGTTTGGTAAATTAAAGAGCCATGGAAGAAATTGAGAAGGTGGACTTTGTTGGCAGCTGACATTCCTATTGGATAAGATGTATGGTAACATATTAGTTTGTATGTTCTCTGTGTTTCTTTCTTGTATTCTGAGCTCTTCCATTCAGGTTTCCATGGCATTAAATCATCATGATGTTTAGTAAGACTTTAGGTCTTACATTTTGCTCATGGCATTGCATTCTTTGCTACCGTTACATATCAGTAGAGGAGCAAGATGAAATGGCCAGTGATAGACAACACATTCGTCTTCTGGTAAAGTCATCAGACAGACAGAGACAGGAGGAGATAGTGCAGTTGGAGCAAGCATCAACCTCAAGCAGAAAGAAATCACCTGTACAGGGTAGCATAATGTCTAGGTCTCCAAGTTTGAATGTTTCAGGGTGTTTTGGAGGAGAAAAGTCTTGTTCCCAGAAGTGCTTAAAATGTTCAAAAGATGTTGAATCTTGGGATAAACATCTTTTAGGTACAGGAAAACCTGTTGGAAGCTGCCTTTATAACCCCAAATCATCAGTTAGTGTTAGTGAAAACCCCATTTTAGAAAACCTTTGTAGTTATGTGTGTAGTAATGATATTCAGTCAAAGAAGGAAGAATCAACAACAAGAGAGGTAAACAGCTGTGCAGAAACTGGTATCATGTCATCAGAACATTTTGATGAAGATGAAGATTTAGATGAAGATGGTGAATATGCTGAATCATGTAATGAAAGTTACAATACTGATGGCAGTGTAAATTTCAACTCTTGTATGTATGATGCTGTCCAGCTTTGTGGCTCTCCTGTTCATACTTCTCCAAACCTTGTTGTTGCCCAAGCTTTGTTATCTGTTAGGCTTGATGATGGAGATTATGCAACACCTATTGATGCTATCCCTTTCTGCTCAGATTTACCAGGTTTTAGAACAGATGAAGACACTGATTTGGAAGATTCTATATCTCTTTTAGGAGCTACAGCAAAGAGTGAAACAGGAGAAAGTATACGACGTTCTCCATCTCTCCGCCCATCACGAAGGATGCGTCCTTTGAGATTCAAAATAGATGAAACATGCAGTGAAGCAAATTATGATACTACCACCACTGAATGTAGTGATACGGGATATGAAATCTCTCGAATGGCTCATAGTGAGGGCAATTACAACATTTTGGGTTCTTCTAGTAGTCAGAGACAATTCAAGTCTTTGCGTTCTCGAAGTGAGCCCTCAGCTCAGTATACTACGGTATTGAAGCCCAAAGCAGTAAGACCACCCATTGTTAACATAAATAGAGATGAATATAGAAGCAGTATAGACTCATTTCCTGAAGGATCTGTTGCCTTCAGACAGCATCAGAGCAGAAGGTCAGCATTCCAAGAACACACAACTAATACTCAAGAGAATAATATTTTTCTTGGAGATACTATTCCTCCACCACCTCCTCCAAGATGTTCTTTCTCCCTTAAACCAAATGATTCTATTGCTTCGACGTCATCATTTAGCACAAGAGTGGCTCAAACGAGGCATAAGCGTACTGACTCAAACTCTTTAAGACCAGAGAACAATAGAGGAAAATCTCGTAAGTCTAGCGAAAGGAAATGTAATTTGATTGACAAAACACATAAATGTCAAATACCTGTAAGTAGCTCATCTACTAGTAACAAAATTATGTCTTCAAACAATATTGCAACTTTAGTGTCAGGAGAGAAAGGTGCAACAGCAGAGAATTGCTTCACAGATGTAAGAGCTAAGAACCATAGCATAGAGTGGGATATTATATGGGCTAGAAATTATAAAAAAGAATGTATGTATTGTCAACATGGTGCAAAATGTAACCATGAACATTCTCTTAGAATTCAGCAGACTTTGAAAGAAGTTGGCTCATCACTCTTGACTTTTGATCCTTCCTCAGGTGATAGAACTGTCATTGAACCTGAAGTGCCATGTCGAACTGAATCTCTTCAGTCAGATAATGAGGTGGATAAGTGTTCAGTTATAGCATATTTTCGCCGGAGAAAAGTACAAAAAAACAGTAAGAATAACACTCCTACAAAGTCCAAAAAACCATTCTCTGAAAAATCTTGCCAACGAAGTATCTCAGCCTCTATCAAAGCAGCATTTTTACGTTTGTTTGGACTACCAAAAAATTCTGATAATGTAAACATTTCTAGTAAACAAAATGATGGTGATAGAAAAAGTTCTGCTGAGTTCTACAGCATTGGTAAAAATAATGTTTCAAGTCCATTCAAACACAGAGCTCTCCCTCCCACTCCTGATGAGAATCTAGTAAGAATATCTTCATCTCACCAGATCAGGGGAGAATTTTTTCCTGGTTGTTTCAGTGAAGAGTTTGGAGATGAGCCATCAAACAGTAAAATGGATTATGCGTCCAGTATTCAGAAAGTTAAAGATGTAAGTATGATAATAAGTTAATATTATTGCACTTTAAACAATTTGTGTATTTTTTGCTTTTGATGTACAGAAATGTAAATAATTATGGAAACACGAGTGGTGCATGTACAAGAATCACAAACTACAATAATGGCAAGTAGATGGTGAGTTTATTAAAACACAAAACATTATTATAGGAAATCCTGTAGAAAAAGGAATAAGTTATACAATGCACCAATAGTTTGTATGTTACCCCATTTTTTTCTGAAATGTTTACTCACCTCTGTACAACAGAGATCTATTACTATGTGCAAGACTATGAATGGTTTTGTGCACAACACAAAGCTTTACCCTTAAATGGCAGCCATCATCAGTTGATGCTGTTACCTACAACATTCCTGCTGTTTAAGGTTAAATGAAGTTCCCATCTCTACATCTACATGTGTTGTGCCAGGCTGTTATGTAATCATTATGACTCTCCACCAATAGAAGGGTGACTCATTCACCATGATGACCAATCCCTAAGAGTTATAGGATCTAAACAAAGATTCATTCTTTTCCCTACATTGTTTCATTTAGACATGTTTTGTATTTTGGGTTTTCTTGGGAATTAATATAATTTCTGTGCTTATTATGTTTACCACTTGTCAGCATTCATAGTGTACACATTATTAATTTTGAGAAAAAAAACAATTAGGTTTTAAACATTTCATTGAGAAGTTTTGTTAGAATTATTTTCAGTGTGATTTCTTCTGTTAATCACACCTCTACTTATGTCCCATTGTCTGTAGTAAGTTTTTTTAACAGTACTAATTCCTGTTGTGTTCAGGTTTTGTTAAATACTATTCAGTATTGAGAATCATCTTATTTGAGAATATCTGGTTTTGCTGTCTAGTTTAGATTATTTTTATTCCTTTTGAGGTATTTCTCTATTTATATTTGAGAAAAGCTTAGTTTACACCTTTATATCTTTAACACATCAAGCTCCTGATGTCAAAGTTCTCAATGTTTCAAATTTATACACATAAGGATTTGTTTGTTTTAGAAACTTTCTTCTCTTGAATTCTTTGTTCCTGCTAAATGCACCATTGATATCTCCTTCAATAGATTGTAATCTATCATTGCAAATATATCCACAGATCCACTCTCTTCGTTTCATCTCTAGCTGTTTTAATGGTTCACTTGATCTCTCATGTTTTCAGAGTTTGGTCTCCAGAGGAATGGTTTCTCTTCAAATTATCTTATGCCTTATCGGTTTGATGTTATCATAATTCACTCACTGTCATTTCTTTCATCCAGCATCAGGGAGGCACTTGCTCTTGGGCCTCTGTTTCCTTGAATTAGACTTTGCTTCTTGAATATAGCTGTTTTCACTAAGTTCCATTTTTGGTCTGTGTGAATTTGAATCATTCTATATTTATTATTGTAATCATCTTTGACTTACAACCTCTGTATTTGACCTAGCATGTCTCGACAGCTTAGGTCCTAGAGTGATGGATTGCATTATATAATTTTTTAAGGTGTTTAAATTTCATTCCAGACATGAAAATGGGCCTAGTCCCCATGTAAAGGTTTTTATTTATATGCTAGTCTTTTTCAAATTTCTGATGAAGGTGTACTAATACAATTTATATATGGGATAGTGAAAGTGATTAGGTTTTTTTAAACATGTTTGTGGTTTTAAATTTGTTAATTTGTGTAAATTGCATCAGCAAACTAAAACCTGTGAGTTATTTCATAGAGAATACATAACTGTCTGTTGTTTTCTGTTTACATACTAATAAACTAAAACCTGTTTGTTATTTCTTGGAGAACACTTCAATATATCAGATGTTTTCTCTTTATGTATCAACAAACTAAAACCTATAATTTTTTTGTGTAACAAAACACATCATTATGCCAGTTGTGTTTTGTTTATTCATCAACAAACTAAAACCTATTTGTTATTACTTACATTACTCACTTGTCAGTTATTTTCTGTTTATACATCAGCAACTAAAACTAAGTTATTACACATAGAACACATCAGTGTCAGTTGTTTTCTTGTATTTAATTAAACAGTACTTCATTATATTACCACTTTTCTATTTATATACCAGCAAACTAACGCCTATAACTTATCACTAAAAAAACCTTTGGTATATCAGTTTATACGTTTACAATTCCCTATAAGCTGAAGTTTACAAATGATAATAATACATTAATTATTAATCTCAGACAGTATCTGTAGACATTACTGTATCTTTTTTCTAGTGTGGCTGGTACTGGGGTCCTATCAGTGGGGAGATGGCTGAGAGGTTGCTAGCTAATGAGCCTGATGGATCTTTTGTGGTGCGAGACAGCTCTGATGAACACTATATATTTAGCCTTACTTTTAAATTGAATGGATTGGTGAGGCATGTCAGAATCGAACAAGATCATGGTAAGATTTACTTACCTTATCCATGCTGTACAGACAATAGTAATGCTAGAATGTACGTAAATTTATGATAAGGTACAGCAGTTCTATCCATGCAGTATAGACTGTAGTGATACCAGACAGTACCTTGAATGCTGATAAGATGTTTTGTTTCTGCTGTACAGTCTGTAGGAATGCTATAATATATTTAAAGTTATGGTAAGATGTTAACCACATTAACTGATGTTTCATTGTTTTTATTATATATTCAGTATTCATTTTCAGTAAATCAGTATGTAGATTTAGACACCCAAAGCTACTTATTAATTAAAAATAAAGCAAACTGTGAATCTTTATATTACTAGTTTTTCACATTAACTAACCTTACATCAGTTAGCAGACTCAATCATAGTTTATCAATCTTTATTTATTTGTTTTTATCAAGTGCATACTTGGAGTTTTTAAAATGTTGCTTACTGTCCATAGCTGTACATATTTCTGTACCTTTTATTACTCAGATCAAAATCCTAAAGGACATTCTTTATAGTCTCATATCATACCAGAGAGCATTATCCACAGAACTGTTGAACATGTCATTTTAAGATAGAAATGAACCTAATGGATTGACTTTAAGCCATCCTTTTCCAGATATTTGTATTCTAAGTATTACTCTAACTGCCACAGTAACACAATAGATGAAACAAACATACAGTGATTTTGTTTATCTATTTATTTAGGTAATTTCAGTTTTGGCTGTCTTCAGAGATTCACAAGTAACACAATTGTCGACTTTATTGAAAATGCTGTTGAGCATTCCCGTAGTGGCCGCTACCTGTTCTTCCTTCATCGTCGTCCTGTGCTTGGACCCATGAGGGTTCAGCTTCTTCACCCAGTATCTCGATTCAAACAAGTTCAGTCCTTGCAACATTTGTGTAGGTAAGTCCCTTACTTCTATACATGTCTCAATTCAAACAAGTACTGTCCTTGCAACATTTGTGTAGGTAAGTCCCTTACTTCTATACATGTCTCAATTCAAACAAGTACAGACAGCCCTTGCAACATTTGTGTAGGTAAGCCCCTTACTTCTATACATGTCTCAATTCAAACAAGTACAGACAGTCCTTGCAACATTTGTGTAGGTAAGTCCCTTACTTCTATACATGTCTCAATTCAAACAAGTACAGTCCTTGCAACATTTGTGTAGGTAAGTCCCTTACTTCTATACATGTCTCAATTCAAACAAGTACTGTCCTTGCAACATTTGTGTAGGTAAGTCTCTTACTTCTATACATGTCTCAATTCAAACAAGTACTGTCCTTGCAATATTTGTGTAGGTAAGTCTCTTACTTCTATACATGTCTCAATTCAAACAAGTACAGACAGCCCTTGCAACATCTGCATAGACAAGTCCCTTACTTTTTTACGAGTGTCTCAAATCAAACAAGTACAGTCCTTACAACATTTGTGTAGCTAAGCCCCTTACTTCTTTATAAGTGTCTTAAACAAGTCTGGTATGTTGAAAGTTGTTAGTTTTGTACAGTTCCATGTTTTCAAAGGTGTTAGCTTGTATGATTCCATGTTTTCAAATGTGTTAGTTTTGTACAATTCCATGTTTTTAAATGTGTTAGTTTGTATGATTCCATGTTTTCAAAAGTGTTAGTTTTGTAGAACTCCAAGTTTTTAAAGGAGTTAGTTTTGTACTGTTCTTTGTGTCAAAATATTTTTTCTGCTTGTGTGTTAGTAGTGAGTTGTGTCGTAAATACTGTATGGATTTAAAACAAATGATGTTAATTTATAATCATAATTTAACTTCTTTGTAAGGTAACACATTTACAGCTCAGATTCAGGATGGACAAGTTTCATCCTATCCAGATGTGAAAGGAATTTTTTTATTTAGTGATTTGTTGTTTCAGGTTTGTTATTCTGAAGACAGTTAGAAGAGATCTTATTGACCAGTTGCCTTTGCCACGGAGACTAAAAGACTACCTCAATACTCCTCATTATTACTCGGAGGAACTGGCCAGCTTGTCTCTGCAGAGCAAAAAGAACTTAATGACCTCACGGTTTGAAGAGTCTAGTCGTTACTTAACACCAGTCATCAGAAGACCTGATGCAACTCTCACCAGAACGTTGTGTAGACAACATGACATTTTATGAAAGTGTCCAAAAATGTGGGGATCAGTGAGTTTTTAGGTTTCCCTGAGTAAGGGTGCTGTCATTAAATGATTTCATCTCCTGCAGAACTATTCAATGGATTTTGTCTGATTGTTTTGTTTTCTAAATATAGATATAGGAATTTAAGTTTAATCTTTTTTTTTTTTCAAATATATATTTATACAATTCTAATTTAAATACTTGTTTTCAGTCTGTGATAGAGAATTTTTCCTTTTGCTTAAAAATATTCATTAACGACAAACTGTTGTTTTAAACTTGTGTGCATGCTTGGATTGTACACCAAGTAATTATTTTGTATTTGTTGAGAGTATATATATATATTTATTAATGTGTTTAGATTACACTTTTATTTAAAGCCGAATGATACGTGTACATGTGGTATATATACATATATTTGTAGTACCATGTTTTATGAAAACACAAGTAATTTTCTCAAATAGTTCATACTGTTTTGAGAATCTGGTATACAGTAAAAACAGTTTGTTTGTTTATTTTGTATGGTTCTAGTTCCAGTTAGTAGAAGTAGTACTTGGGATTCTGTGAAATGTTTCAACAGTTATTTAATATGAAATCTACTTGATATGTAGTGTAACATTTTAAAATCAATTAGTGTGTTTTGCTGTTTTTAATTTTGAATGTATTAATTTCACAGCAGCTTGATATGAATGGAGTGAAAGTTGTTGAATGTAACCAATGTTCTTCAGGTTTGTTTTTAACATAGAAGTCAGTCTTTGTCTTAAGCTTACACATGCAACAAATAAATAAAAAGTTATGTATGCATTTCAGAATACTTAACTTTAAACACTAAAATGTGCCATTTGAGTAGCAAACTTTCATTCTAAATGTGAGAGACCCATATAGAATGGCTTTAGTGATTTGTCTACAAACTTTGTATCATTTTATACAGTGTACTCGAAAGACATTCTTTGTGCTGATAAGTTTTCGAAACTCTTAATATTAAAGAAACGTTCTGAAAGAAATTATGTGTACAAATAATACTTTATTTTCTGATTCATTTCTTTTAGAATAAACACCAATTATTTTGTAATTAATGTAACTGGCTGTTATAGTTAACAGCTTTAATATTAAAGTGATTACCACATGACTACAGTTAACATGGTAATATCATAGGGGTTGCCACATAATTGTTGTTAACAGTGGTGGTGGTGGTGGTATTGTAGGCATTACCAGTTGAGTACAGTTAACATTGGTAATATCATAAAGATTACTACATGACTATAATTAACGTAGTTAATATCATTAGGGTTACCACATGACTATAGTTAACAATGGTAATATTATAAGGGTTATGACATGATTAGTTAGTAGTGATAACATGACTATGGTTAACAGTGGTAATATTGTAACAAGACTGTAGTAAGTTGCTGTATTATTATAAGGATTACCACATGACTTAACAGTGGTGATATAACTACATTAAGCAGTCATTTTATTATCATAAAGGTTACCATGTAATTGCAATTTATAACTTATATTAATAGGGGTTACATAATTGTGTTCCTTGAGACTAATAAAATTGTACAGTAACAATTATTGTATGACTGTAGTTAACAAATCCAGGGTAATGATTATCACATAATTTACAACTAGCCATTTGATGATTTTCAGAATCATGTCATACTTATAATTGAAAGGGTTTATAATGAAGCAGATGGAAAGAAAAATATAAAAGATTATGGTTGGGATACCAAGACGTTATAGTTGTTTTAAAACATGCACCATCTAAAATGTAGAAGAAACTTTCCAAATTTTTATAAAAGCATAATGTAAGTTGTAGGATTTTCCAGTACTGTTGTGTTGCTAACATTCATAAATAAATTACTGGTTGTTCATACTAAACTTTCAAAAAGCTTGAAACCTGTATACGTAGCATGGGGGAGAGCTTATAACAATATCCACAAAGTACATTCAGTTAAAATTACTTTAAAAAGTTAACCAATGAGCTTTGAAACTGAAACTGAAAATTTTAGAAGTTTAATATTTAGAAGGTTGTTATACTGCTGTACATATGAAGTGGAGTGTTCAGTAATTCTCACCACCCGCTAACAGTTATTAATGTAACATAACTAGCAATGAAAGCTCATAGTTGTTATATTGCCCCTAAGTAACATTTTCAAAACAGTTCTGAATATATGATCACAGGACTGAATATCAAATAAATTTGTTATAGATTTATGGTAACACTATAAGTAATCTATGTTGTCTGTTACAGGATTAGGTACAATTTAAAGGGTAGTGTATGTTTCATATCATTCTCTTCTGAGGAGAAATGTTTTATCAGTTTAAGGGAAATGTATTTACACACTGCTATTATTATAAGTTTTAGAAAATATAAAATTCTGAAGAATAAAAGAACAAAAACTTCTCAGTCAGTTACCTTTTTTTTTTTTTTTCAACTTTGCAGATCCAAAGGAATTGGTCAGTTTTCAGTATGTAAAAGAACAGTTATCTCATTCATACTTAGTATTATCTGGAGTACCTGTCCCTTGGACAGGTCTAATAAAAACTTGTAACGAAAGATAGGAATTTGTTACTTTTTTTAACAAAATAAAATGTGCAATAAGTATACATAAAGGTACCAATGATGAAGAGAAAGATGTACTGTTTTAAAGAATTATATCAATGTGAAATTAGACAGGGAGGGATCATCTTCACAACCTTCCTCATATCATCCTGTGGCAAGTTGTATTGATTAGGTAGTTTGTTTGATTTTTAAATTAGAATATTGGTGGGAGGGGAGGTTCCATGTCTTTACACATAACAGGTGTGAACTAGTAGGACTGACTCCGTGCCCTTACAGATAAGTTTAAGCTAGTGGAACTGACCCTTTGTCTTTACAGATAATAAATTGTCTGAACTAGTAGGACTGACTGTATATCCTTACAAATAACAGGTTTGAGCTAGTAAAACTGACCCAAGATAATAACTAGTCTGATTAATTGCACTTAACACATTCAGGCTAAAAGGACTGATTTCACGTCTTTATAGCCAACGTATTCACATTAATAAGAATGATTTCTTTCTCTCTTTTTTCAAGCAGTATTTTGTGGCTAATCGTGTTTTCACTGCTCGAGTAGTGTTGAATGGAGTTTGTTGATAATGTTTGTATTTAAATTCCAGTTTTGTAATTGATGCGTGATGTTTACAGTTTATGAGTCAAGGAAATAACAAAATTTTATCCATAAGTTAAATAGGTTTAATTATTCTCGACTAACAAAGCTACCATGTAATTTCACTTGTACACTGTTATCTCACTGTAATACACTAATATAAATAATAAACTTGTAAAAATTAGGCCCGGCATGGCCAGATAGTTATAATATGACGGTCAATCCCACTATTCGTTGGTAAAAGAGTAGCACAAGAATTGGCGGCGGGTGGTGATGACTAACTGCCTTCTCTATGGTCTTACTCTTCTAAATTAGGAACGGCTAGCGCATAGAGCCCTCGCGTAGTGTCGCGCGAAATTCAAAACAAAAAGTACTCTTTTGAGCGATGGTTAGCGCAGGTGCAAATACAGTACTAAAAACAGAAACACACAAACACTGACTTATTCACACTACTAGCTCGTACTGATAATATACCATTAAATGTACTAGAAAAGTTGACGTCAAACCTGCTAGAGTCATCCAGGTTTCAAGGCTGGTTTGGTATTCCTGCTTCCTGTAGCAAAGAAACGAATTAATATTGAGTAGAATATAGTATGGTAATCTGTATATAAATTTATTGTTGAACAGAATATTTAGAGCTTTGGCGTTAAGTGAGTGTGTTGGTTGTCGTTTTGTTGTTAATTCACAAATAAAGATGAAATATTTGTTGTTCAGTTGTAAGTGTTATCTCAATGTTTAATAATTTATGGAAGTAGTTTGGTTGTTTGTTTTTTTAATTTCACGCAAAGCTACAGGAGGGCTATCTGCGCTAGCCGTCCCTAATTTAGCAATATAAGATAAGAGGAAAGGCAGCTAGTCATCACCACCCACCGCCAACTCTTTTACCAACGAATAATGGGATTGACCGTCACATTATAATGCCTCCACGGCTGAAAGGGCGAGAATGTTTGGTGTGACGGGGATTCGAACCCGCGATCCTTAGATTACGAGTCGAGTGCCTTAACCACCTGGCCATGTGAGACGAGACAGTTTACAACTAAAAGTTAGGAGTCGAGTTTGAAGCTGAATAAGGAAGCTACTTCAATTGAGCAAACTTTACTGGCCAGTTTTTATTTCGATTGAACGTTTTTTGGAAACAAACATCTTCGAGATTTTTACATTTTCTCTACTTTTTTAAACCTATAGTATAATTTTTTGCTGTTTTTACATAATACAGTTTTAAATATTTTATATTTTTAACACAGTTTTAACACGATTCATGAGTAAATTAAACAAGCATAAAAAGCAATGCAACTCGATTGCATACAAAACATCTGACTATCAACAGATGGCACTGCAGGCGCCGATTTGGACTGAAGTCTCGAAATACTGTTTTGTGATTCTTAGTAGTGGATAGCTGTAACAAGTTGTTTTGGAATTTCGCACAAAGCTACTCGAGGGCTATCTGTGCTAGCCGTCCCTAATTTTGCAGTGTAAGACTAAAGGGAAGGCAGCTAGTCATCACCACCCACCGCCAACTCTTGGGCTACTCTTTTACTAACGAATAGTGGGATTGACCGTCACATTATACACCCCCACGGCTGGGAGGGCGAGCATGTTTAGCGCGACGCGGGCGCGAACCCGCGACGCTCGGATTACGAGTCGCACGCCTTACGCGCTTGGCCATGCCAGGCCAGCTGAAACAAAGGTGAATGCATTGTGGTGTGCTTTCTCAATATTGAGAAAGTATCCCACGATATTATGGCACAACGGTCTGGGATTTCGCATGTTAGAAACGGAACTGCCGCATGGTATGATTCACTATCTAACTTTTCGGAAATAGGAAATGTAAAGGACATCCTCTGAAACTCTTTACTATTGAGACGGGTGTCTCCCAAGGAGAGGTAGTTAGCCATACACTATTGATCATGCATGTAAGCGATATGCCCCATTCAAAACCAAAACTTCAAGTATTCATCACAATTCGCAATTCATGTAGCGGTCTGGAAAAGTGCTCCCACCTTCTTAATAGCAGCCACAAACATCCAAAATTAAACAATGTCTAAGAATACTGTCAAAAATATATAGAATTTAAATTAACATCGTCTAAAATCAACTAATAGTATCTGTAAAACGAACTAAACATAAGAAAGATCAACCAAAAATATTCATGCAGACCACAACATCAGCTAAGTTCCTAAATTAATCTATGACTCTAAATTAACATGAATAAAGCATATAAACAATTTTTAACAAAGAATCTGGAAAATAGTGAATTATGTGAGGAGTCTTAGCGGAAGAAACTACGGTACTTCACCACAAAACATATCCCGGCATGGCCAGGTGAGTTAAGGCGTTCGACTCATAATTTGAGGGTTGCGGGTTCGAATCTCCGTTGTACCAAACATGCTGTGGGTAGTGATTACTAACTGTCTTCTCTTTTGTCTTACACTGCTAAATTAGGGACAGCTAGCGCAGATAACTCTCGTGTAGCTTTGTGCGAAATTCAAAAACAAACAAACCACAAAACATAATTGAAATATACAACACCTAAATACGACCACTAATAGAATATTCAAGTTTGGCATGGATAAATCAAGTAAAAATAAAAAAACGTCTTCAGTCAAAATAACTACACAATTATGCAAATATACAGGTCATAACCCATAGACTCCTACAATATCCGCTTAACTACCCGCGCGAACAGTATGGCAAAAATAGCGATTTGTTATGTGAACTAGATAGCTTCCGCATACATGAGGATAATAGACCTAAGCACCTCTCACCAATGAATATGTACTTTATGAGTAAACATTTCATAAGGTCATGTTCTGCTAGACTAGAAAATCAAAGCTAGTTCAGCACTGACCTAAACATATTTAAAATGTTATTTATGTAAAATGTTCTTAGTTGGTGCTATGTGTTCGTATGAAACGAAATGTTCGTGTCAATACAGATTGCCGTATTGAAGCGAAACGCATGAACATACTAAAATAATTATAATAATGATATCTACATGGACACCGCCCTGAGAGGGTTCGGAGTAAGTACGGTCTACTTCAACCCTCGTGTAACGTCACAATATTCAAGAGAAAACATAATATTAGTAGAAGAGAGAGGAAGATGGTAGCACCTGACTCTCCTATTTCGTCAATGACCTAAATCCCGATCCGAAGAGAGAGAAATGGTTCTAACAGGCGGCTCTGGGTTAACGGAAAGGACGTCGTCAATATTTATCGATTGTGAGAAATTATGAGTATGACATGTTGTTTTTATGATTTCTACAAAATCTTTAATTAATTATATTTATACGTTTATTTCGAACAACCAATGAAATTAAAGAACGATAAATATGTTTTGAAATTTAATCTTATTATCGAAACATGATTTTGTTTAGGCTAAACGCGAGTTTTGTTTGTTTTGTTTTATAAAGCTTTAATTAAAATTTGTTATAAGTAATGATGGTATATTTCTCATGATATTAATTAAACACAAAGTTAATTCAAGACTATACTACTGGGAATGAACGATACCTTGTTTTGAATTTACATTTGACTCATTATCTCACTGAACATCTAGAGTTTTTATTTTTTATACACAGAATCATCAGACTGTTAGTTAGTTAGGAGATTTATTCACGAATTAAGTATCATGAACCGATCGAATATTTTATGA
Source organism: Tachypleus tridentatus (assembly GCF_004210375.1). NCBI lineage: Eukaryota > Metazoa > Arthropoda > Merostomata > Xiphosura > Limulidae > Tachypleus > Tachypleus tridentatus. The sequence goes on along the minus strand of NC_134836.1, from coordinate 10,855,793 downwards.
TAAATTTTCTACAGCGAATGTGACATTTTACTAATAATAAAGCTAGCGAATTTTTAAACAATTTTATCCGAACAAACATTTATCACATGGTAATGAGATACTTTTGTTTCCAATGCGTAAGTGTACAAACTAGCACTTCTGATTGGAGGGAAACAATGCTACCTACAGGCTAACCTTGGAAAACTTCTTAATAGTGTTAGATAGAGTCAAGGCCGCGAAGTCTCGAATCAGTTATCTTGACTAGTTTTAATGAATGACAATGAGAATTCAATTAAACAGAAAGATGTTTCTCAAGAAAAGTGTAAACTTTGAATTAGGCTGCTACGTTCTTTTGCTAGTTTTATCAAGCATATTAAGTCGCGGAGAAAAGGTTGAAGTACAGATACTTGAAAAGTCTATCAACTGCACAGCAACAGCGAAGAAGAATTATTTCGTTACGGTGCATTTTGTAAGTCAGACAGAAGACGAGACAGTTATTGACTCCACGTAAGTGAAGGGAAGTCTGATTTAGATTAATACGTTACTAGACGCATTTTAAAACAGGGAGTTAGTATATCATTAGAAGATAAGAGGGATAACGAGTTAATTCTAGAGAGTAACTGAGTTTAATTTGTGCGAATTTTGCATTTGTTATAACTATATATAATTATCTGAAAGGTTTCACAACTGCAAATACTGGTATAAACATATGATTTTATGTATACGAAATACGCTCTACTCCAATATTGTTTGATGAGTGAACAAGAAAGTAAAATTAGATTTCTCGAACTTGTACAAGAATAAGAAAGTTACACAATAATAAAACATATCTTGGTCTAAAAATATTTCTATATTTGTAAAGTATGTCATGATCGACATTTTTTACAGTAATCAAAATTTCCTTGCAAATCTCATGTTTACATTTGTAAAATATGGTATTGTTTGAACATGGCTTTAGAATTGTAAAACATATTCTAATTTAAACATGTTTTTACAAATGGGAAATATATCATGGTTTAAAACTTGTCTTTACTATTATAAATGTATCCTAATCTAAACATGTTTTTATATTTCTAGAATGTATGTGATATTTTTTATTGCACGGATTTCCTTTTGAATAGCCCTACTTGGCCAGGTAGTTAAGGTCATCGACTCGTAATCTGAGGATCGCGGGTTCGAATCCCTGTCGCACCAAACATGCTCGCCTTTTCAGCTGTGGGAGCGTTATAATGTGACGGTCAGTCACACTATTCGTTGGTAAAAGAGTATCCCAAGAGTTGGCGGTGGGTAGTGATGACTAGCTGCCTTCCCTCTAGTCTTGCACTACTAAATTAGGGACAACTAGCGCAGATAGCCCTCGAGTAGCTTTGCGCGAAATTCAAAACAAACAAACAAACAAACAAACAAACAAGTTTATCGATCAAATGGCTGACAAGCTACTTGTAATGAAGTAGAAATCACAGACTGGATTAGGAAGTTGCCATCAGTGTTTCGACTGATCACTAGAGCTTTTCAGTCTGGCTAAAGCAAGGCACAAGATATTAGGTTGAGGAATAATTCGTGAGCGTTTTTAAATAATTTCATTCAAGCATTACATGCAAGACTATACAATACTTCAATGCATGAACACATTACACCCAAAACATTTACTATGATACTTTATTTCATGTAATACCTAGGTATATAGTATGCATTGTTGTAAACGAAATTGCAAGAAATTAAATGCGAAAAGCAGATGGTGTCGAAAATGCTCGATTTTGTCCACTTGACATTCCATTTAATGAGCTGAAAATGAAAGCAAACATTAAAGACATATGAAAATCAAACACACCATCTATTAGAGCAAAAAATTATCTACCAAATGACATGAAATATTTTGCGAAAGCGTTTCATTTATGAATATATTTTTTTAACTTGAAAAAACGCTCACGAATTATTCCTCAACCCAATATTTATTTGCAACATAAGGCTGTAGTTTATAAACATGCTGTGTTTGCACGTGCCACATGAATGGTGTATTTCATATGTAGACATAACAAGTAGGTGTGAACCTGTCCAGCTAAAACTGAGCTGCCTTCATACCACTACATGTGCCAAAGCCATACCCAGTATCTATGCTGAAACGTTTTGTCGTAGCATCTCTTCTGCTGTATGACATAATTTCGTAGCTCCTGGCGTGCAAACTTGTGCACATTGGCTAGTGCAGTTCTTAGCTACTCCACATATGCTTGTGGATGCTGTGGCACCTCTTTACCAGGTGATGAACAATACACCGTATCAACAGGGGATATCATATCCTAGTCAAACGTGAATTTTGGGAAGACATCAAGTGAATCTGTGTTGCATAATATGCCATCATCAGGCTCTCTTAGTGGTTTAGAGAGGTCCTCAGTTGAAATAAGTATAAAATTATGACACGTAAAACAAGATAAGATAATAATTAACCCAAAAGAAAAGTAAAACACAATTTGAATAGTTAATTTTCAGCTCTAACCTCAGAATATGTGCCACATTTGGGTCTTATTAGGAAGTACATAAAATCAAGTCGTGAAACTTAACAAATGCAAAAAATAAGTGTCTAAATTTGAGGCACCCTTTGATCTAGAGGCTCCTAGACTCTCTCCTCTAATTGGCCCCAGTCATCATAACATACATCAAATGTTTATTGCCTGTTGGTTCAACCAGGTTTAACAGTCTTTTCAAGCATGTTCTTGAAAGTCTGTATTACCAACTCTGCCAAAACAATTTACAGGGATTTGATGAGAGTAAGTCTTCACCACACTCAACACTTTGGGTTCATAAAGTGAAGTGCATATAGTTAATGAGACAGTATTAAAGGTAACCTATATACATAGTCTTCTATTTTAGGCCTCAGTTTGTGTATGAATATGCCGTCTTTTATTTTAAGGCTTTGTTCATTACTGGGGCTCTTAAGCACCCGCAGGAAGGGGCAAGAGGGGGCATTTGCCTTCTTACATTAAAACATTGCTCTATTATGATGTAAACTTAACATCGTAGTTAAACTAAATATGTTTAGTAATTTTTCTTAATACTGTAAATCTGTGTTTGCATTTAAGTACACATAACACATCTTTTTAGTCTGTGGACTCGCACTGTTAAAGCTGATCCAATATATGCATGCGTCGCCCCTCACCCCGAAAATATTTATGTGGGCTCCCACGTTGGCTCTTGTTAATATAAAGGGCACTATTTGAAAAGAGAAGACGTTAAAAAGCTAAGTGCTGATAATATTGTAAATTTTTAATGTCACTTGGATCTAGTATTTTGGTTTTTAGAAATTAAAATTGCATAACAAAAATAACTAGATTTGGTAACATCGGGAAATAAAATAGTATGTATAAGCTTTTAATTTAGAAATTGTAGTGTAACGTTATATTAGGGTTAGTTATAATTCAACGTTAGAACGCTAAGTTCTTATAATATTGTGGATTTTTTAATGTTATTTGGTTTTATTTTTATAATTTAGAGTTGTATAACAAAAATAAGTAGATTTATTAAGAGTTGAGATTAAGATAGTAGATATAAGCTTTTAATTTAGAATTTAGTAGTGTGTAGTAACGTAGTACGTGTCACGGTTCTTTAGGTTTAGTTATAATTTAACTTGCAGTGGTGTAGTAAAATTGTAAGACATAAAATACATTATTTTATCTAAAAATACATTCTAAGACGAGTTAATTGTTAAACTTAGGCTTAACAGTATTAACAACTGGCTTCTGGTGTTTAAGCCTAGTACAGTGTATTAAGTGTTTATTTTATTTTTACAAATAATACAATGGTTAATACTGTTTCGTGTGAGTTAAGCGTTATCAGATTGTTATGCGCGATAGATGCAATGAATGGGTCGTGTTTTTTTTTGGGGGGGGGGAATCTGGAGGAAAAGTTGGAGGCTATCCTAACTAAAGTTGAGGAAGTAGATAAAGAAAAGTATAAACTGTGGACTTCAAGAGGAGCTTAAGCTTTTACACGCAAGGGAGATATCAGCTAAGATTAACAATGACATTAAAGAAGTTAGATTTAGGGTTAAAAGTAGTGAACTTAATTTTAGAGTACATATTCTTTTGAGCAACAGATTTCAGCCCTTGGCTTATGTAGACAAGGAGCTATTGGAGGGAGGAAAAGCAAAAGAAATAGAGAAGAATATGGATTATGAACGTAAATAGGTTATAGTTATAGCTGATTCCTTCATACGACATGTGGATAGAATAATCTATGATGTAAATAAGGATCAAAGAGTTAGATTATGTTATCCTGGGGCACAGGTGGAAGATATAACTGACAGAGCAAGAAAAATAATGAATGGAGCTAACGATATAAGGAAGAGTAAGCCAGAGGAGCTAATGAATAAGTACAAGGGGTTGATAAAAGTATTGAAAGATAAAGGCTATAAATTAATTTTGACAAGGACACTGCCGATAATTGGTCGTGGAGGTACAATTTTGATAAGGTTACCAGGGCTAAATGCTAGGCTTAAATTAATATGTGAGGATGAGCAGGCTAGCTGATTGAACTTATGGGATCAGTTCAGTGGAAGGAGGGAACGTTTTAGAGTAAACGATTTACACATAAGTAAAAAAAAAAAAAATGGGTCTGGCATGTTTGCAAGGGCTAGTAACTCAATTGTAAGGAAAGTTTTAAACTAGAACTAGACAATAGTTAGGGCAAAGATAAACTAACTGCAAGAACATTTAGATGTGAAGGAAAGAAGATCAGTATAAGAGTAGTTATAATAATAGGCTTAATTGTTACTGTTGTAATGGTAAAAGTATAAGAAATGTATTAGATGATTTTATGGTGGTGGTAGGAATAGAAGATTTTGATGTAATGGGAGTAACTGAAACATGGTTAAATGTAGATGATTTTGACGACGGAAATTTGTTTGAAACATTTGTCATCAAAGTCATCTGCATTGGTTATAGGTTATTTAATAGGAACATACTAAAGGGAGATTCTTCATGTAAAGTGTGAGTTACATTTTGAAGTTGAGAATATTGATTATAATGGCAAGGAGATTGAACCCGTCTGGGTTTCTGTTAGCCAATATCAAGATAATAGGCACTTAGTAGGAATTCGTTACAGACTACCAGATGAAACTGATCCTATTAGTGAGAAACTTTACGGTGAGATTAAGATTTCATCTGCTAACGAAATCATAATTATGGATGATTTTAACTTCAGACATATTGATTGGGAAATTCTTGAGTCAAACCATGAGGGAGAAAGATTTCTGGAAACTGTTCAGGATGACTTTCTTCACCAATTGTTTTTTTCCGACATTTATAATCTCTATTGAAACACAATTATCACTCGATAGCCACAACTTTTTAATAGAAACTGCTCTGAATGGGTACTTAAAATGAACATTAGAACACTAAAAACTTAGCTTTCGCACATGACAGTAGAATTTAAAAAAATCCCTATACGCCACAGTCAGCTGGTGTAATAATTGGAGAGTAACTCTCAACCTGCTTAAAATGACAGGAATTATATTTCGACGAGCCCAAACAAACATTACGAAAATGTCAAAAAGTTAAAATCAAATTAAACAATGCCAAAATGAAAATGTGTCCCACAATAAAGTTTCTAGGTGTAACTTTTGACAGCCGTCTTACATGGGCTGAACACTTTCCACCCACAACAGATTTCCCAGCACTCTTATAGTTTGTGATCACAGATACTAGGTAACTGTACTAAAAGGGCGTCCGTTGTGACATACTTTGTACGAACACTATCGTCTTGTTTATTTTCATCAATATCATCCTCATCACCGACCTTGGCCTCATCCTCATCACCGACCTTGGCCTTCTCTCTGCCTCTGAATCCATCAGACATCCGTCAAGTTTCTCTATCAACAAATACCAACAATCTCTAAAATGACCATTACCCTTCGATCTTATAAAAAACTTAACATCTGTGCGAGCGGGGTGAAGAGGGACAATATAACTCCCGAACACCCCAGTTTAGGAAAATGTAAGATCCTTTCTTTAAAAGCTAAATACCTTCAACGATTTTTTGTTTGTTTGTTTTTATGTGAACCACTTGCCACAACTTTTTGTAAGTCCTTGAATAGTGGACAAATACCAACAGATTGAAAATTAGCTAATGTCACTCTTACATTCAATGGAGGTAATAGAACTTGTTCCAATAATTATAGGCATATTACATAAGTTGTGGAAAAGTTTTGGAAACTCTGATAAAAGCTACTTTGGAAAGTCATTTAACAAAGTTTAGAATTTTATTGGATATTCAACATGCTTTCACTAGGAAAAAAGTATTGCCTTATAAATCTTTTGAAATGCTTTGAAAATGTTACTGCTTATGTAGATGAGGATAAGGATGTAGATTTGGTGTATCTGGATATTCAGAAAGCATTTGACAAAGTACCAAATAAAGGTCTTCTAAAGAAACTTATCTTTATAAGTCTGGAGGATAAGTTAATTAATTAGATAGAAGAATGGCTTGATGTAAAAAAAACAAACAAACAAACAGATGGTTGTAATAAATAGAGTTCCGTCAAACTGGATTAATATCACAAGTGATGTACCTCAGAACTCAAACTTAGGACTTTTGTTCTTTTTTATTTACATCAATGACAAATGAAAGAATAGTCAATAAATTACTTAGATTTATAGATTATATCAAGGTTTTGGGTGTTGCTAGCTGTGAAAATAATGCTGCTGATTTACAAAAAGATTTAGATCATTTAATGAGTTGGGCAAATAAATAGCAGATGAGTTTTAATTATAATAAATGCAATATAATGCATATGATTATTACAATTTGAAACGTTGGTATAATTTTGATGGGAATAACTTTAACTGTGTCATGAAAGAAAGGGATCTTGGTGTAGTAGTCAATCCATCTCTTGAACCACCCAAGTGGTGTGCTGTTGCTGATGGTAGGGGAAATAGAATTTTAGGTTGTATCTACATAAATATTACATACAAGTCTAAAAGGTTGTAAAGTCATTGTGTAGGTCATGATTAGTCCATATTTGGAACATTGTTTTCAGTCTTGAGCTCCTTACCTTAAGAAAAACATTGAATTGTTGGAAAGGGTTCAGAGGAGAGTTACTAAAATGGTGCTTGAGATGAAAGAGTTGTCATATGAGGAGAGACTAATATCCTTGAAATTTTCTCTTGAAAAAGAAGAATTAGGGGGGATCTGATTTAAGTGTTTGAGATTGTAAATGGAATTAATAATGTTGATTCAGCAATATTTTTCGTACTTAACAGCGAGAATTATAGTAGTAGGAAACAAGTATAGATTTATACAAGGTATAAGCTGTATTTAGCTAAGACAGTTTTATTTTCAAATAAGACAGTTGGCCTACTAAATGGTTTGCTTTTGGATATTGTGGAGGCAATAACTTTGAGTGGGTTTAAAAGAAAGCTTGATAGATATATGAATGATAGGTGCTGGCTTTATTTTTTTAATAGTCTTAGTTTGATTTAGAGGATGGGATGGCCGAGATCAGAGGCGTAGCCAGAAATGGCCATTTGGGGGGGGAGTTTGTTTGAGTGCTTGATGCTAGAGGGGTCCGGGGACATGCTCCCCACCGGGAAATTTTTTAATAAAAACATAAAAGAAAAGTCTGAATTATGCATTCTGAGACCACCTTTTAGGCAAATTTCAGGATGGCACACTGAGGTGTTTATATTATTTTTTTAATCATAAATAAATATACAGGCCCATATATATAAAATATGTAACTTAAAGTTATCAGGCCCAGCAAAGTAGGCCTACAGTCCTGTCATCAACATATAAAATATAGAGTCACTCAGGAGAGTGCAAAATATATGTATGGTGTCTATAATCTGTATTCAAATATCATGGACAGTGTATGTTCAGATTCCCTGGATTTCAAGAATTAACTTCACAAACAGTGGGTGGCACCGTGGCAGGCTGGCAGCACCATGGCACTAACCTAGTACCATTGGCACCATCTATAGTGAATCATTCACTATAGATGGCGCCAATGGTACTGTGAATGTGATGTTGACAAACAGAAGTTTGATAAACAGTCATTCACTATGTCAAGCCTGATAAAGCAAAAGACACTGCATGGGTTCTTTAAACCCATTCATGAGGCTGAACCTGATCAATCTGCTGCAGCCAATCAGGTTGAATCAGAATTGTCAACTGAATTGTCAGAGTCATCACCGTGGCCTTCTACCAGTGCTGCCACTACCACCTCAGGTCCAGTTTGGGACATTGGAAATTACATTTCTGATTATGTCAGCATTGGTAAACAGATAAGTCGACTTCTAATTACATTAATTTTGTATTAAAAATCATGCAAACACTCTGAGTTTTAGACTGAATATTCATTGCTGCTGGTGATTGTAGGCCTACAGCCACAGGATGTTAGGCCTGTTCTGTGAAGTACATCTATGCGAGGACAAGGGTACGACGGTGCTGCCTCTATGAGTGGGAAATTCGATGGTGTCCAGAGACGCATAACTAATAAATTCCCACTTGCACCCTATGTACACTGCAGTGCCCATTCCCTAAACTTGGCAATTTCTGATGCTTGTAAAGAAGTTCCTGTGTGAAATTGCATGGGAGTAGTTTCTAGCATTGAAAACATTCTCAATACATCCAAACGAAAGCACGTTTTGACTCTTTCAGTGAATCGAAAAAAAAAACAGTTTAAAAGGTCTCTGCCCCACCCGATGGGTTGAGAGGCATGACTCAGTCATTGTCTTTCTAGAGTTAATCCATGCAGTTGCAGATGCCCTTGAGACCATATCAGGTTGGCAAGACAGAGATTCTGCCACGCAAGCCAATCAATTGTTGTGTTTTATAACACAGCCAGAATTCATCATTACTCTACTTACCATTGCTAAATTGTTTTCCTTTAGTTTACCTCTGTGCAACTTACTGCAGCAACAGAACATTGATTTAGGTGTTGCGATGCATCACGCAGAAATAGTGGAAGATTTAATCCGTTCACTCAGAAATAATACTGTGAATGAATTTAAAAACATTTTCTGTGAGGCTCAAACTCTGTAGTGAGCTTCAAATTGACATCATAATGCCAAGGCAGACTAAAAGACAGATGTACCCTGCTAACCCACAAACCACTAGCCCTGAGCAGTACTTTTGTATTGTTGTATTTGTACCATTTGTTGAACACTTTCTTTCACAAATATGTGACCGTCTGTCCAGTCACAAAACTCTCCTTACAAACTTCATGTGTCTACTACCATCAGGATCTACCACAGAACGGTCAGAACCTACAGCACAACAATGTGACCAAATTAAAGAGTTGGTCAATATATACAAGGCTGACATTGACAGCACTTCACTAGCTGCAGTAGGTGAACTTAGGGTTTAGTAGAAATCACTTGCGAACAACAGACCAAAAAATGTCATAGATGCATGTGCAATGCAGAAATGTTCCCAGTCATTTCTCGACTGTTGAAAGTATTTGCCACGCTGCCTGTGTCAACGAGCTCAGTGGAGCGTTCGTTTTCAACTCTCAGAAGACTCAAAACGTATTTGAGAAATATCACCATCAAAGATCGATTGAATGGTCATTATACATTCACCATGATATTAAAGTTGAACCAAACTGTGTTGTAGATGTCCTGGCAAGAACGAACAGGCGTTTGAGCCTTTCATAGATATTCGATTGTATTTCTCTAGTTCTGACAAAACTTGCTGTATTAAAAGTGTTCAATTAGAAATTTGCATTTGACCATTTGTTGTGAGTGAAATTATCTGTCATGCAATCACGGATCATTATGAAACTTCACAGGTGACAACTGAACTTGTCTAAAAAGTTTGGGTCCAAGGGGGGTTGACCCCCCTTGGCTACGCCCCTGGCCGAGATGGAGCAACAAGTCCTTTGTTGTTCCTAAACACTATGTTATGTTAATATTTTTACATAATTTGAGTGGACGATATAGTCTTGCCGACAGCAAGGACAAGTATAGTTATAATCCACATTTGATGACTTGGATGCAGGAATACAAGCTTTAATTCTTAAAAGAATATTGTAGGCAACAATCAGTTTTATAAATACATCTCAGTTATATTTGAGAATATACCCTATCAAATACATTTCTTAACTGTTTTGTTTTTTTATAATCAAAGTGTATTTATCCATTTATGGCAAGGCAATAAAAGCAAGAAATTTAGGAACTTTGTATATGAATGGTTTATTAAAATGTGTTTTTTTTAGATAGTTTCGAAGTGTTCTGTGAGAAACATAAACCGGAAAATCATTTTTACATAAGAATTATTTCATGATATTTAATATTTTATGAAAAGTGTCAGATATCTGTGTAAGCATAATGGAAGAAAATCGATTGAAGTTTCCTTTAAAACGTTTTGTAAAAATCTTTCAAAGTTAGAAGTCAGTAAATGATTTTCACATTGAAAGTGGACACATTTTTAGAAATTAGTGTGTTCAGAAATAACTTTATGGTTTTGTTGATATTCAATAGAATACCAGCTATTAATTGTTTTTTATGTGATACTTCACATTGAAAGCGGCCAATACTGTTAGAAGTTAGTGTCCAGAAATGACTTCATGGTCTTGTTGATGTTCAATAGAATACCAGCCAGTAAATGTTTTTTCATGTTATACTAAACATTAAAAGTGACCAATATTGTTAAAAATTAGTGTGTCCAGAAATGACTATGGTTTTGTTGATGTTCAACAGTATATTTCGGTTTTCAAGCATGAATGATTGATACTTGTGTAAAACCTAAAAAGCTAACAAATGATTAAAATACAATGTGTTACATTTATGTAATTAAAATATGTTTCTTAAAGATGTGAAGTCTTTCTTTTAAAATACTTTTTATGTTTTGACCTTTTATTTTCAGTCATGCTGATGTTATAACGTGATGACCAATCCCACTTTTTATTGGTAAAAATTAGCTCAAGAATTGGCATTGGCTAACGTTGATTAGCTACCTTCTCTCTAATCTTTCTGTTTTAAATTAGGGACAGCTATCATAGGTAGCCCTAGAATAGCTAACTTTGCGCACAATTAAAGAAACACCTTCTACGTTATCCAGTGTTTTTCACAAAAACCACCGGTAACCTTTGCAGTATATTACACGATATATCAATGCAGTGACTTACTTGCCCTTCGTCTCGGTTTAATTATTCTCTCTTTTTTATATTTTATCTTCAACTATTCTGGAGCATATAAAGCAGTAATTTTGAGTGGTCGAGCTAAAGTTGTTGCTTTGTCTCGTAGAAACGTGAGTTATGTTTTTTATATCTGACCTGCTATAACTGAAATTCCTTTTACATTGTTTTTAGGTACTCTTTATATTTCTTTAGCATATGTATCAAGTTATTGCTAGTTGAATATTACCACAATTACATTCTATCTCATAAATTACACATTTATCTTTTAGCTCTATTTTACCTTTGGCATTTTAGTGGTTTTAAATATTGAACGAAACTATTGTTTCTTGCAACATTAAATAACTGACTTTAAAGTTTTATTGTTAGTTCTTCATGAACAGATTTTAACACACTATGTTTAACTAACATCGAACTGTTAATAAATGCTGTAATTATGTATTAGCGACAGTCATTAACTACGTCTTGGTATAGAAACATGACATTACCGAAAGGTTTTCTGTAAATTTATATTTTTAAACTGCTGTCTATATTTGCAGTTGCCTAAATGTCACCTAAGATTGGTAAATTTAGACAACTGTTTATTTTCGACATCGTATAATAATTTTGTTTTTGTGTGTTGCAACAAAGTATTCAAATTATAACAGATCTAAACACCTTACTTGGTTCTTCAACAATCTAAATGCATCCGTAAATTCTTCTGTTAAAGATCTGAATGAATAATCATTTCATTTAATTTCAAAATTTAACAATTTACTTTTGACTTGACGACGTTGTGTAGAATAATAGAACTGAAAAACGGTAGCTTTAGAATTCAAAAGTGGAAAAAAATTATTTTCAAACATTTATATTCATAAAATATATGTGTAATTTAGTTTTAGAATATTTCAATTGTAATTTTAAAATTCTTGAACTGAGACAAAGTTGCCATAATGTTCTTTTAAAATATTAGCAATCGGTCTATTTTTTATGAAATTTCAGTTATACTATGAATCTTAAATTACATGAACTGTAAACCATAGTATAAAGTAAAACCTCTTTACTGTTGAAAACAATTGGCCTAACTAATTATTTATAACTTCAAACCTATTCATCGTTAACTTTAATCAGCCTAAATTTAGTTTTAGAATCTAGAACAGAAAGGCAGAGCCACCAGGTGGTTCGATCACGACCAGCTAAAAATAAAAATAAGCCAATTAGAATGCGTCAGGATAAACAGAAACATACACTCCAGATACATAAAATCATCGAATAATTACTAAATTAATGCACTGCAGTGGCACAGCAGTAACTCTGCAGGTTTAACGTTAAAAACCCGTGGTAGGCATAGTACATATAGCCCACTGAGTAGCTTTATGCTTGACAACAAACAAACAATAAATAAATACATAAACTAAATGCATCATAATAAACAAACTCACCCTCCAATTATTGGCTAGACATGGTTTGGGGTGTATTCACATTCAGGAACTAAAGAATCAATAATGTTAGTCCTGCAGGACTTTCTGCACTTGCCGCTAAATTTACATCCATAGCTATATTTTGGTTAAATGTGGAGTTAGGTCTATATTTATAGCTATTTTTTGGTTAAATGTGGAGTTAGGTCTATATCTATAGCTATATTTTGGTTAAATGTGGAGTTAGGTCTATATTCATAGCTATACTTTGGTTAAATGTGGAGTTAAATTTATATCCACAACTATAGTTTGGCTAAATACGGAGTTATAAGGGATATATAGGGCTATATCCAAAGTTATATTTTATATAATGACTGAGTTTGGACAACATTCATAATTAAGTTTTGTTTCGAGTCGAACTTAGGTTACATTTATAGTTATGTTTTGTTTAGAGAAATTTGTGTTATATCCTTGGTTATTTTGATTTAGAGACAGACTTAGGTTTATATCTATGGGTGTGGGTTGGGATTTAAAATTGTGATATTTTTTTATGAAGTAAGTAAATTTTATTTCCAATTAAGGTATGACCGAGGTGTGCCAATAGAAGTACAACTGGGATTTGGTATGCTATCGAAAGAGTTTGAGGAGGGAATTCTCGGAATGTGTGTTGGTGAAAAACGAAAGATTCTGGTTTCAGATGATAAAGCGAGAAGAAAAGGTATTTATTACAATAGTTTAAGAACAATTTGACAATGTAATAATTTTAGGTTTATTTCTTACAGGTGTTAAGTCATACACGCCTCGCTACATGTAAGGTGGTTACTAAATAAATTTTTACCACACCAGTCTGTTGTTTGAATGAGGATAGCCAGTTCTTTTTTGTAAACTGACATTAAAGTGTTCATAAACGTAGTTATACATGCTCAAGTAGTCGGATCGGAAATCAGTTTATCATCAGATCTTTATAAAGGGATCAGTATCTAATCAGTTTATCATTCGAATAGGGATTCAGTGTTTCCAAGTAGTTTTAAAACGGTAAAGTGGTCTTTACTAGTGAGTTTAATTGTCTGACAACAATATTCGTTCTTAGCTAATAATCATAGTTTTAAAACAGTAATCGTTCTTTACTAGTTAGTTTTATTGGTTTTACAATAATATTGGTTCTTCACTAGTAATTATTGTACTTTTAAAGCAGTAAGTTGACTTCACTAATGAGTTTAGTTGTTTTACAACAATATTCGTTTTTCACTAGTATTTATTGTAGTTTTAAAACAGTAAGTGATCTTTACTAGTGAGTTTAGTTGTTTTATAACAATATTTGTTCTTAGCTAATAATTATAGTTTTAAAAGAATAATTGATCTTTACTAGTTAGTTTTATTGGTGTTATAAAATATTCGTTCTTCACTAGTAATTATTATAGTTTTAAAACAGTAAGTGGTCTTTACTAGTTAGTTTTAGTGGTTTTACAACAACACAAACAATATTCGTTCTGTACTAGAAATGAATAAAAAGCATAACGTTCTTTAGTAATTATTGTAGTTTTAAAACAGAATCTCGATCTTTACTAGTTAGTGTTATTGGTTTTATAAGTGTTGTTTTTTCATTGGTTGTTATTATAATTCTGAAACAGAAATCGGTCTTGACTAGTGAGTTTTAGTTTGTGGTTTATAGCATTTTTTATTCTTCAGCAGTAACGAATTAGTTTCTATAAGTTAATGAAAAATGTTAGTGAAAAGTTAGAATGTTTAAAATAAATGTAATAGATTTACCTAAATTTTGTAGGGCTTATTTCGAACCAGCGTCGTATATATGTTGTGGAAGTTCTTCATATTTCTGAATTAGCTTCAATAAACGGATTTCGCTGGCTTGACTTCAATAACGACCAAAAGATATCGGAAGAAGAGGTACTCTATATAACATTCTTTATCGTGTTTCAGTTACGTCATATCAATATTTTACCCTATTTGATCACGTGGTATAGTGTAATAGTAAGTATATAAATTCCGAGAATGAGTTATTTTTTAATGTTCAGGTATAAATGTATCTTCCTAGGTCTAGAAATGTTAACTACTTACATTTCCGAGTGATATTAATTTTAGTGCAATACATTTTCTTACTACAGGGATAATTAGTTTATTTAATAAATCTCAACGTTATCAAAGAAATATTTAGTGTGTATAAGTAATGACACACAGTTTCTTACATTAAGGTATGTATATAAACTGAATAAAGTGTTCGAAACTACAGCGTGTAGTGTTCTACAGTGTGTAGAACAGTGTTGTTATTTTTTAGGCTGCCAGTCTGGTCAGAATGTTGTCTAAGTCAACCTTGCAGTTTATTCCGAAAAATGAAAGAGCACTTTTAGACATGTACATGAAAATCCACGATTTGGACAGAGACACTTTTATATCAGTAGAAGAATATATTAATTCTGTTGATGCTGCAAAAGAGGCTAAAGAAAAAATGAATTTACAAAACATACCATCGGAAATTGAAAAGAAAATTAACTCAGAGCTGTAACATTTAATAGTTTCCATTTGCAAGTACAAACAGCAAACCTGTATCGGAGTTTAAACGGTTGTTTCGTCCGTGTGCATGCAAAATGCACTGGTTACGTTTCTATGTAAATGAATTCATCTTCTTGTGGGTAGAAAACGCAGGTATTTTGTATTTTCCTGCGTCGTATTGAGTACTTTAAAATAGAGACTGTAGTGATAAACTAACATGTACTTATTTAATGAATATTTCCTTACCTGACGTGGAAACTGACTGATTTTATACGATTGCTGTATTATTGTCCTTGGATGAAAGCTTCTTCAGGGATTTGAACTCCAAGTTTCGTTGTTTAGTAGCGGAACCTCTAGTTTTAACTTGGAGCTTCTGCAGAAAATTCAACTCTAAAAGTTTCATTCTATGTTAACAAAATTTCACTGATATCTTAAAACTGGACGTTGTTTGAATTTTTTTCTCATAATTCTTATGTTGTGCTTTTATAATGTTTTTCATAATTTTTATGTTGTATTTTACCATGTTTTTATAATTCCTATGTTGTATTTTTATCGTGTTTTCCATAATTTTTATATTGTATTTTTATAATGTTTGTATAATTTTTATATTGTATTTTTATAATGTTTGTATAATTCTTATATTGTATTTTTATAATGTTTTTCATAATTCATATATTGTATTTTTATCATGTTTTTTTACATTAAACAAATAAATAAGAAATGGATAAGACGAGATCGACTACTCGACCTATTACATACAGAATGTATGCTCTGCTATATGATCCAAAGTTATATACGTAAAAACGGCTGGTATGAATAGAGAAAGTACTATATAGAGGAGCGAACAATGTTTCGTCCTTCTTCATTCATCGTCAGGTTCACAAAGAAAGAGGTAACTGACCGATAGCTCACCACATGTTTGGAGGCGGTTGTGTAATTGAGTGTAGGGATGTAGAGGGCGTGTTTAGATGTTTGATTATGTATATTAATATAGGTATAAAGGTGTTCCTTTGTATTGGTTTATTTTGGGCTTGAGTTGTTGTATAAGTAAGGCTTCTTTAATTTTGTGTTTGTTTGATTTTTATTTAGTATTTGGGTGTTTTCTATGGTTATGTTGTGTTTATTTGATATGCAGTGTTTGAAAACGTGTGAAGGTGACGTTTTGTGTTCTTTGAATCTGATTTTCATTTTTCTACTTGTTTCTCCAATATAGAAGTCGTGGCAGTTATCACATTGTATTTTATAAACAATGTTGGTGTGGTGTTTGTCAGTGTAGTTTTTACATAGTATAGACCTTAGTTTTCTGCCTGATTTTTAAATAAATTTAGTATTAACTGGAATGTCATATTTTGTTACTAGTTTTTGCCAAATGTTGGTTATTTGTCTGCTGATATCAGGAATATATGGTATGCAGCAGTATATAGTTTCGTGATTTTTTTAATTCGTGGGATATATTTACTTTTGTTAGTTGATTTTGCTTTTTGTCTAGGTGTGTGCATATAATGTTTTCTATGGTTTGTGGAAGAAACTTATTGATGTTGATGAAGTATTGTTTTATTTTGTCTAATTCATCGTTAATTTTATTTGGTGACCATAGTTTTATGGCTGTGTTTATTTAGTTTCTGAGCATGTTGAGTTTTTGTTTTGTTTCATGTGCTGAGTCCCAAGGAATGTATAGTCCAGTATGGGTGATTTTTTGGATTTCTGTTTTAATTTGTGTGTCGGTTCTTGTAATTTTGAGGTTAAGAAATGATATTTGATTGCTTTCTTCCTGTTCACATGTGAAGTTAATGTTGGAATTATAGAGCTAATGTGATTGAAAAAATTAAGTGTGAGTTGTGTAGATATGAATCCCACAATCGTGTCATCTACATATCTGTACCAATATAGTGGTGGATGTAATGCTGTGTTAATTGTTTGTGTTTCAACTTGGGTCATAAAAATATTGGCTAGAACTGGCAATACTGGGTTGCCCATACTTAGGCCATTTGTTTGTATATAGTTGTGGTTGTTGAACATGAAGTTTGTCTTCATCGTGGTGAATTCTATGAGGGTTGCTGTTTGGTTGCTGAGAGTGTCTATTGATGGGTTAGCGTCTCGGATATAGAGTTCTAAGGCTATCTTGCAGGCTTTGGTGGTTGGGATTTCTGTAAAGAGAGATATGACATCAAAACTGACTCTTAAGGCTTTATGATTAAGTTAATTAAGGTTAGCTTTGATATTAAAAGAGTCTTTGACGAACGAGGTGGCTGATGTTACATATTTGGAGAATGCCCATGCTATGTATTTACCAATATTGTAATTAAACGATTCATATGTGGACATTATTGGTCGTAGCGGACAATTTGTTTTATGAGGTTTCGGGATGCCGTATATTTGTGGTGTGCGTGAGTCAATCTTGCTTAGGTAGGAATAAAGTGTTTTTGAAATTGTGTTGTTTTTTTCATTTTTGTAGTATTTTGTTTAGTTGCGTTTCGTGTGTATTGGTTTAATTTTTGTTCTTCATTTTTTGGATGTATTCATTCGTGTTCATTTTGACTATAGCGCTTCCTTTATCTGCTTTTAGAATTTTAATGTTTCTGTCTTGTTTTAGGTTTTTAATGGAATTAATGTCTCTTTTGTAAGGTTGTTTTTTAGTTTTCTGTCTTGTGAAATCATGTTGATGGTTTTGTGAGAACATTCTTTGAAAAACTTGTTTAAGAAGTTGTTTTTAGATGTTTTTGGAAAGTATAAATTTTTTATTTTTCCTGGGAAATTTGGCTGTTGGATGTCAATAGAATTGTCGAAGTTGTATTCTTTCTGTTGGTTATTTTTTTTGTTTTTGGTTTCTGAAGAAAGTATCACAAGTCTCCTGGCTAGGTCATCTAAACATGCTTTAATTTCTAAGGTTGGGATGTACCTAAGTGCTATTGCGAAGTTGAGTCCTTTGTTAAGTAGATGTATCTCGTCTGTGTTTAATTTTCGGTCGGATCTGTTAATTATGAGGTTAGTCAACGGTTTGTCGTGTTGGTGGCTTTTCTGTTGTTTACATCTTAGTTTCTCTAGTTTTTTGTTGTGGCAGATGTTTTTGTCCCTGTCTTTCCTTGTGTTGGTTTGGTTTATGTTTCGTTGTATAAGTCTGTAAATCTCTGGTTTAATGCAGCATGCCAGTTGATGGTTTAGGTTCATTTTTTGTTTTTGTAAGTCATGGAGTTCTTTGTATTTCCTGTTCAACATGGTTTCAAGTAGTTTTTCTGTAAATTTTGGATAATGTTGGTGCATTGATTAGAATTTTTTGATAGTTTTACCTTTACAATGTTAGAGGTTAATTGTTCCTTTCTACATTGTTGAATAAAGTAAATATCATTTCTTCTGTTGATAATTTTTTGGTTTAAGTTTCTTTATGATCGTATGAGCGTGTACTCTTAATATTGGTGTAATGTATGTTAGTTCAGACATAATGGTTACATAGATAAGCACAATTCATAAAGAAAACACAAAGACCTCTCGTACAATTACCGTGATAAAATGATAATCCGTGATGACGAGAAAGACCACTTGTAGAGAAAATTATATACGTAAAAAAACGGCTGGTATGGATAAAGAAAGCACTATGTAGAGGAACGAACAACGTTTCGACCTTCTTCGGTCATCGTCATGTTCACAACATCTAAGCACGCCCTCTACATTCCTACACTCAATTACACAACCGCCTTCAAACACATGGTCAGCTATCGGTTAGTTACCTCTTTCTTTCTTTGTGAACTTGACGATGACCGAAGAAGGTTGAAACTTGTTCGTTCCTCTACATAGAGCTTTCTTTATCCATACCAGCCGTTTTTACTTATATAATCTTCTATACATGTGGGTTTTCTCGTCATCACGGATTATATGAACCAAAGATTTTTTTCATATATGCTGCGTTGTTAAGTGGAATAACATATACACATTAGAAGGTACACATTTTAAACAAATCTCATAAATAATGTTATTATTGTGTTTGTTATGTAATTAAACATTAATGAAACAAGAACTTACTAAGCAGAGTATGGAGTTGTATTTGAACAAAAGCAGTGTAAAAGTATCGAATGATTGCAAAGGAAAAATATTACTGTATACATTTTTTTTTATATAAATACGTTGTCTTTCTGGAAAATCGCCGTTTTTAAGTACAATCTTGAAGAATTTCTCTTGATCGAACTCTTCATAAAACGACGTTATAAAATAGTGAATTTTTAAAATCCAAAAGTGTAAATATCAACTTTCGCTATGTGTTTAATTTTTAATTTCGTGTGTGTATATCTGCCTAATTCACATTTGTAAATCATCTGAACTCTACAATTATCGCCTTTCCTGCAGTGCTCTGAAACATCGAAAATGAATGGAGTTGTTGTTGTGACTATTAAGGCTTAATGCCGTAATATACAACGGATAAACGCATATTTAAGCTTTAGGCCTATTTGTAGACTTTTAATCACCTGTTTGGATTTCTTTAGATTTATTTGTTGTTGTATTTTGTTGTAATTTTGCGCAAAGCTACACGTAGGTTATCTGCGTTAGCAGTCCCGAATTTAGCAGTGTAAGACCAGAGGGAATGCAGTTAGTCATCACGACCCACCGCTAACTGTTGGGCTACTCTTTTACCAACGAATAGTGGGATTGACCAAAACTTTATAATACCTCCACGGTTGAAAGGGCGAGCATGTTTGTTGTGATAGGGAATTTGTTTAAAGATTTTATGGTACTGCGTTATTATAAGCCATGAAAATCTAAAGAGTTAATGTGTTTTATTGTCTGTTTGTTTATGTTACTAAAGTAATTTTATTTAAAGTTAATTTAAAGAAAACGTAGTAGTTTAACACTCGTAAAGAACAATGTAGTTAAAGTATTTCACTTTTGTACTCATACAAATGTAAAAGTATACAGTTAGCCATTAGGAATATTGGGTTTCCATTTGAGTTAGAATGTACAAATGCACAGAATGACTTACACATATCGTTTTTTTAATCATATAGATACAGTGGCGTGGCTGTGCTGTCCACTCCCTTTCCTTAACAAACAAAGACGAACGGATGGATAACATGAGTACTATACGATACAGATATAACAGACGGTGACGCGCCAATGGTGAACTGCTAGCACGAAGCTGCTACCTGGCACGTGATCAGAATGACTGATTGACTTTCTAATACTTTTTTAGGAGGGTAAAACATCGCATGCTGTTGACGTCAAAATTATTCCAGATTCTTTCTTAAAACTGAACTGTAACAAAAACTTTGTGAACATACGTTAGGTGTAAAGAAATGTTTGATCTGTTTGTGTGTATTTGAATATCGCTCAAAAGCTACATGAGGGCTATCTGCGCTATCCGTTCTTAATTTAACAGTGTGAGACCAGAGAGAAGGCAGTTACTCATCACCATTCACTGCTAACTTTATGACTACTATTTTACCAACGAATAGTGGGATTGACCATAATTTTATAACTCCCACACGGCTGATAGGGCTAGCATGTTTGGTGTGATGGGGACTTGAACCCGGTACCGTCATATTACAAGTTAAGCGCTTTAACAATCTGGTCATGCCAGGCTATGTTTGATCTGATCATAGAAATTTCTTGGGTTTTACCATGTTATGTTACGTATTATAATTTATTTCGGACGAGTCTACGATGTATTATATTCTGTACGTAACGTATTACTAATTCAAATAACCGGAAATTTGAATTTAGATGTTAATTAAATGTTAAAATGTATCAAATTTATGACATTTGCCAACAAGATTAATATACACAATTTTCTTTTTGTAATATAAATATATTTTAATATACAAACAAAAAACAGTACAATTTATAATAACGGTTATTATTAATAGTTAATACAAATGATGTTTTTTACAAGAGTTTTACAAAAAATAAAAAACAATGCTGAGTCTTATATCCGGTCTAGAACTGAATATTATATCGACGATCCAGGTCCATGACGAATAGATCAATTCTTAGTTGATATTGTCACACCTCACTTATGCTAGCTAGCTAGATTGACCTCACACCACTGGATTTTAATCAAAGAAGATATTTAATGTCCTCTTAGAAATTCTAACATCCTAAGTTAATTCACTTAAGTTTAATGAACTGTAATGTTGGAAATCTATAAACGTTCCAGGTCTAATTTTGTAGTTTTCCGATTAATAAGCATTAATCACATTTGTAGCTTCCGATGCCTATAACACACTGTCTGTAGCTGACCAATAATAATAATCTTCTGTTGTCTCTCGGCTTTTATACGAATCATCCGAGTTTCTCGAAGTTTCAACAATATTCAAGAACGCTAGCGCGTTTTCGTAAAACAATTATCTATGATTCTTTCTCTCAAGAATCTACAAATTTCGGAAACAAACGGGACTTGAACAATACACAATCAAGAATATATGTTATGTGTAAAAAAAGAAAACTATAACAAAACAAGAGTAGGTTTAAAAATAAATGTATAATGGAAAATCCGTTACATACCGTTTTATAAATATGCTGTTCCCAATATTAACTCTTCGACGCTTATTCACAGGTTTCAAAATTATAGGAATTACGAGGCGACGTTGTGTAAAAAATTGCACTGAATCTTATAACTTCAGAACGAAGATAAAAAAAATTACATATGTATCTTGAAATTTTTCTATTTCCCTACTTTTATTTTTTGTCTCTGTCTCTTTACGTCTATTTATGCATGTTTTTGTCTCTATTTATCACTCTCTACTTATCTGTTTTTAAATTATAACTAAACACATCAAATATAAAAATATGCCTCTTGGTCTTTATTTCCCTTCCTATAATTTGATTTTTCTCTGTCTTTACTCGTAATTTATTTACGATAATTAACTCTTATCTGTCTATCCGTATTCAGTTAGTTGAAGTAAGCCGTTAGTTCTGTTTTCTTCATTCGAAATTGGACTTTCAACTGCCTACGTCTTTGCGCGTGCTCTGGATGCAAGAGAAACGTATCGCAGCGCAATGCAGTGGAGGGTATTCTTTGAACAAGCACGATTGCTTCAATATTTCCCCAGCCAGAGAGAGTATACTGGTAACTGTGGAGGGAAACAGTTGTGGTATTTAGCTGATGAAGTAGTGGCCTCAAGTGGAACTGGATCTTTTCTAAGTGTCCAGGTAAGCCTCTCTTGGAACTGAAATGGGAATCCACCTGAAGAAAGTGTATAATTTTCTGAAACTAGAAATAGTAACTGTTCATTTCTATAACTGAAATTAGTCAGTAACATAAAGTACAACTTTGTTTTTTTCGGTACAAAAAACAGAAACGAGAAATTCTATAAGCCTGAAATGTTTACTCGCTTATAAAACATTCGCCCTGTTGATGCTTCTTTAGAAGAAGGAGAAACTTTCGTGATGTATGTGAAAACTTGTGGATCGTCAGCTGGAATGTTTCATTCTTCAAGTGTTTTATGTCTGACCACATAAGACGCTCCAAAAGATACCTCAAGTACTACTATCCATATTATCTTATCGACAAATCGTAAGTTGGTAAGTGGTTTTAAACTATCTTGCTCTGGAAAGGGAGAAACTAATATGATACGTATGTCCTTTTATTAACGAACAAGAGGGAATTCTCAACAGCCGCGGCACCTGAATTTCTTTTATGCAGGATTAGTGTAAAATAATCTGTAATAAATTCTCCACCTCCTTTTTATTAGCTATTTCTTTGTGTGCCAGCAATATCAACGTGAGGGGCGTATAAACCATATTTGATCTTATTACTCATCGGGATCTCTACCAGATTACTCTCAAATTAAAATTATTTTAGGAAAGATTAAATTAATCTGATACTTTGGGCGTGGTCAAATTCCTCAGCCGAAAAGGTTTGACTTCCTGAGTCCAACACTTTAATTTTATCAAGTTGGTCATGGGAAAAAGGAACTGTCTATACTTGAAAAAATACAAACAAAAAGTCAGACAGTTCTATGTGCCACTATGCCGCAGTTGAAAAACTACCCTACCCCATTTACTGTTGTCTATTTTCGGAATTATTAATAACCACAGGTATTGTTTAAAGTGACCCAAAACTAGAAGGAATAAGAGCCGTACATGCTTTCCTTTTGTATCCTGGATATTTTATGTGATATATAGCCTGAAGATATTACATATTGTGTACATCCCGAATGATAGACATTGTGTGAACACCTTTCACAATCCGACCATTCATAATTATACTTGTTATGAGGCATTTTGTTAGGCCTATCATATCTTTTAACACTCGAAAATTTCTGAATTAAGCGAAATATGTCGTCGGTGTTGGATATGACGAATATGACGTGTTTAAGTTGCTATACATTTATTCTTTTTTGTGTCACGCAAACCACTGACGGACTAGATTACGAATGTTACGTGAAAAAGTAATAGGCCTAATATAATGTCTTATGAGAAGTATAATTACGTTTGTTATATACTTTGAAGATATTACATCGCATATGCTGTAAGTACAGTACTTTTAATGTGTACCTAACAAGAAAGCTAGACCATCAACTCTTTTTTTTATGGAAAGATCTAAACCAGTCACCTTTTCTTCAAGAAAAGAACAGAAGCAACTGTCCTACTTCAATGGAAGTACCTGAAACTATCTTCTCTATTTTTATGGAAGGACCTAAACCAGCGTCTCTATTCGTATGGAAGGACCTGAACCAGCCTCTCTATTTGTATGTACATTTAATATGTATCCTAACGAGAAAGCTAGACCATCAACTCTTTCTTCATGGAAAGATCTAAACCAGTCACCTTTCCTTCAAGAAAAGAACAGAAGCAACTGTCCTACTTCAGTGGAAGGACCTGAACTATCTTCTCTATTTGTATGGAAAGATATGAACTAGCCTCTCTATATGTATGGAAGGACCTAAACCTACCTCTCGATTTGTATGGAAAAACCTGAACCATCCTCTATTTGTGTGAAAGAAATCCAAATTAACCTCACGATTTTGTGTGAAAGGACTTGAACCAGCCTCTATTTGCTTGAAAGAACATGAACCTGCATCTGTACCTGTATAGAAGGACCTATAAGAATAATTCTTCCTTGTAAATAAAAGAACCAGAAACACATCTTTATGAAAAGTGTAGATCCAGCAACTCTAAGCGGCATTGGAAATGAAAAAAAGTATCCAACGTCGTTTTAAGATTTTCATTCTAGAAACAAATAGAAACATCGATTAAAGTCTCAGCTCATGCTTACATTTGTTTAGTACGGGTTCAAACTGCCCTCTGTCGCGGGTAATGTTAAAATTTAAAATACAGAAGGATCTTTATTGTTGAATTTCGCGCAAAGTTACACGAGGGATACCTGCACTAGCTGTCCCTAATTTAGCTGTGTAAGACTAGAGGGAAGGCAGCTAGTCATCACCACCCACCGGCAACTCTTGGGATTGACTGTAACATTATAATGCTCCTATAGCTGAAATGACGAGCATGTTTGGTGTGATGGGGATTCGAACCCGCGACCCATGGATTACGACTCAAGGGCCTTAACTATCTGTCCATGTCAGGCCCGAGTACAGACGGAAACTTTCGAAATGTTAACATTCCGTAACTGCAAATTATGTAATCATTGGTTCTAATAAATGCGTGTTCAATGGTTTATAATGATAATTGCATTTAAATATAAACATTCTGTTTAAGTCCTCAAGATTACCTATCTCTTTACGGTATGATTAGGTGATAACACCTACTTCTCAACTTAAGCTCAAATATCAAATAATTCAGAAGTGTTGGTATTCTCTATAAGATTTGTTTTCAACTGGTTCATTAGGTGGAAAAGGAAGTTTTATAATAAATATTAAAGATATGATAATATGTATAAACATCAATACGTAAGACAGATAGTTCGTGTGCAAAAAAATTGTTACTGCACAATAATGTATTTGTAAAATTAATAAAATAGAAGTTAAAAACTTTAAAAAGTCTACATGTTTTGTTGAATATAATCTCACTTTCTTCAGATGATTAAACCATGAAGTAGTACGCATGAAGTTTCTTATGAAACTATGTACGTGTACACTCTTTTTATATTAGTTTTTAACAAAAAACATTTTCTAAGGATGAATCGGCTTTGATGGAGATAATTTAAAAATACTTAAAAAGGTATTGGAAAAAAAATGAAGTAAACCTAAGAAAATTCTTGGTTAAAAACAAAGTTTCATGAGAAACTTCGTGTGTTCTTCATGGTTTATTCTCCTCATGATGGTAAAATTATTTCCACTGAAACATTTACAGTATTTAAAGCCTTTTTTAACTTATATTTTATAAATAGATTATTGTGCAAGTAAAAGACGTTGATGTCTCTTTTGATTAATTTTATTTAAAACCTAAGAGCATCTTTCATACGGACGTTTCAGAATTTCCTTAAATTAGTTCATAATAATTGAACAACAAAAAAATTAGGTACTGAGCAAGTTTTTGTTCTGAATGCATATTATTTCACCAATAAAAGGATTTGGACATAAAGAAAAGTCTGAATGCTAACAAACCACACTCTAAGTCAGGCTGCCGAAAACAACATCAGTGTCAACTATTATTCTGTTCACTATTTTCAGAAATTTCACATGCGCTACAAATAGTAGTTTAGTTGAAATTATTCGGCCCTTTTCATTTATCATGATGGATTTTCTGTCGTCAGATGTTTTCATTCTGAAAACTCAAATTGTCATCTTGACTCTGCTATTTTTTTCTTGACTTCTATTGCTGTTTCTGTATATTTTGACTCTTGTCTTGGTTGGCATTTCTACCCGTTTGTGCATTTTTTTTGGTATGTACATCTTTCGTTTTATGGCTGGCTATTATTACACATTTTAGTTCTGCTTATGTTTCTCTTATTTAGTTGTTTGTACACATTTGAATTATTTAATTTAATCTAATATATTTCATTATTTAATTGTTTTTATATTATTCAAGTAATTTCTTTAATCTAATATATTTCATTATTTAATTGTTTTTACACTATTCAAGTAATTTCTTTAATCTAAAATATTTTGTTATTTAATTGTTTTTACACTATTCAAGTAATTTCTTTAATCTAATATATTTCATTATTTAGTTGTTTTTACACTATTCAAGTAATTTCTTTAGTCTAAAATATTTCATTATTTAATTGTTTTTACACTATTCAAGTAATTTCTTTAATCTAATATGTTTCATTATTTAATTGTTTTTACACTATTCAAGTAATTTCTTTAATCTAATATGTTTCATTATTTAATTGTTTTTACACTATTCAAGTAATTTCTTTAATCTAATATGTTTCATTATTTAATTGTTTTTACACTATTCAAGTAATTTCTTTAATCTAATATGTTTTATTATTTAATTGTTTTTACACTATTCAAGTAATTTCTTTAATCTAATATGTTTCATTATTTAATTGTTTTTACACTATTCAAGTAATTTCTTTAATCTAATATGTTTCGTTATTTAATTGTTTTTACACTATTCAAGTAATTTCTTTAATCTAATATATTTCGTTATTTAATTGTTTTTACACTATTCAAGTAATTTCTTTAATCTAAAATATTTCGTTATTTAATTGTTTTTACACTATTCAAGTAATTTCTTTAATCTAAAATATTTCGTTATTTAATTGTTTTTACACTATTCAAGTAATTTCTTTAATCTAAAATATTCTTTTACTCAGTTGTTTGTACACACTGAAGTTAGTCTCTTTAATGAAAGAAACTGTTATTTAATTATTTGTACACGTAGAGTTAATTTCTTTAATCTAAGATACTACATTATTTAGTTGTTTATACACTGTGGAGTTAATGTCTTTAATCCAATATACTCCATTATTTAGTTGTTTATGCACTGTGGAGTTAATGTCTTTAATCTAAGATACTCCGTTATTTAGCTGTTGGTACCTTGTGGATTTAGTTTCTACCCCAAGAGGTTGGTGTTTCACTCGAGTGTGGTCTGACAACTTTATTTTTGAATGTTTAAACTAAATTCGGACCACTTACTTTTTTCATTGTTTAAGGATATATATCGAGTGGTTTATTGCATTATAAAAGAACTGTTCATTGTAGATTTCGGGTCAGACTAAACTTCAAATGTGGCATCTTGTGAACCATGAGATTTAGACATTGGAACAAAACTTTTTTTTTATTGCAATTGAAATAATATTGTAAAACAACGTCGATATTTCATTTGTCTGCAGGTTCCTCGACCTGAGATTAAAGTTTTTCTGTACTTATAGGCTTTATCTGAAGGAAATGGTTGATTTATGATCGCTTTCTTTCTACATCGCACTTGGGTGGTTAAATTTTAAGAAGGTGATAGGGTTAAGACATTTTTTTCTCTGCAGTTTTAGGCTTGATTTGAAAAGACTGACCACTCGAAAAGTTTAGTGATATAATTTATTATCTGGTTTGTGATTTTGTCTCATCTTTTGTCTGGTCATCATATTTTTTATTTTTTTAAAGATTCAACTCGAATATGCTGATACTTCTTTTATAAGACCATTTAAAATAGCCTGATAATTTATCTTACTTTTCTTTTTTTATTTTTTCTGGACTTGTGTAATATTAATTTAAAATTAATAAAAAGGTTTTAGAAACAAGATAAACTTGAAACTACAGAATATACTCATAGTAATGTTGGTTATGAAAAACAAGTATTTAAAAGTGACAAACACTCTCAAAGATAACTTACGATCAGTTAAGAACACAAAACTATCGAGGTACTTTTTTGTTTAGGGATCTGCAGATGGGAAATGATTTAAACTTTGTCTTTGAAAAATAATATTTTGCCTAGAAATTTATAATAACTTCAATAAAGCAAGCCTCAATAAACGGTTTCATGTTTTTTTTTGTTCCTACGTCGTTCTTTTGTGACAAAACACAAACATTTCTCTTGTTATTCAAAGAAGGTATGAGAGAAATTTATAAACGTAGACTTCTAGCTTACAGTTTATCATATAATGTTGCAAAAGTGTGTTGCCTGAAAAGCTATATAAAAGAGAAATTGGACGGATAACCATAAATATAACAGTTCAAATAAACGGTCGGTGGGCTGAGCAGATAGCCCTTTGTGGCTTTGCTATACGAAAAACAAACACACACACACTCAAACAAACGGCGTTGTCAGTTACAAATTATTTTTACCCTCTTTTAGTGTCCACCGCTGGTACAGCGGTAAGTTTATAGATTTCAAATGCTAAAATCATGGGTTCGATTCCCCTCGGTGGACTCAGCAGATAGCACGCGGTGGTTTTGCTATAAGAAAGCACACACACATTTTGCTAATGGACAAAATGTGGCCTAATGTTTAGTATGCTCGAAGTATGAATCTGAGAGTTCATGGCTCGGAACTCGTTGTCTCCAAAACATTATAACAGTGATGGTCAAACTCTAGTTTTAGATCACAAATATTAGCGGTGAGTTTTATTGATTAACTGCCTTTATTTAGTTCAAAATTAGGGAAAGATATGTGTAGATAGTCCTTTGTCCAATTGATACATCATGAATAAACGATTTATGTTAGTAGGAGCAATTAGCCTAAACAGTTGAGAAACTTACTAACGTCTTTGAATCCCTATCACACCAAACATGCTCGCCTTTTCAGCCGTGAGGGCGTTATAATGTGACGGTCAATCCTACTATTCGTTGGTAAAAGAGTAGCCTAAGAGCTGGCAGTGGGTGGTGGTGACTAGCTGCCTTCCTTATAGTCTTACACTGCTAAATTAGGGATGTCTAGCACAGATAGCCCTCGTGCAGCTTTGCGGAAAATTAAAAAACAAACAAACAAATATGTTAGTAGGAGCAATTAGACTTAACAGTTGAGAAACCCACAAATTAATACTGTTGCTAGGTAAATATACAGTGGTACTTCGGTTCTCGAACTTAATCCGTTCCAGAAGGCTGTTCAAAAACCGAATCAATTTTTCCCATAAGAAATACTATAAATTAAATTAATCCGTTCCAGACCTCAAAAAATTACGCATTATGAAGCATTTTAAGTAAAAATATTGCTTATTTATACCTGTATAATAATACTTACATGCATAAAGTCAACCACAAAAACTATAAACACAATAAAAAAACAATAAATAAAAATTTAACTGCATTTTACCTGTACTGAGGAGAGCTGATGTCGTAAGTAAAGGTGGTGAGGAACGTGGAGAGTAGGAGGGTTATTATTGTTTGGATGGGGGAGTCACCTTCCATAAAAACGTCAGGTAACTCTCCTTCTGGGGTTCTTTCTTTTTTCTGTCGGCCCGGCATGGCCAAGCGTGTTAAGGTGTGCGATTTGTAATCTGAGGGTCGCGGGTTCGCATTCCCGTCGCGCCAAACATGCTCGCCCTTTCAGCTGTGGGGGCGTTATAATGTGACGGTCAATCCCACTATTCGTTGGTAAAAGAGTAGCTCAAGAGTTGGCAGTGGGTGGTGATGACTAGCTGCCTTCCCTCTAGTCTTACACTGCTAAATTAGGTGCTAGCACAGCTAGCACAGATAGCCCTCGAGTAGCTTTGTGTAAAATTAAAAACAAACAAACTCTTTTCTGTCTCTTTGCACCGTTACAACCTGCTTGAGACTCACTGGACCTATTTCTCACTAAAAACTTGTCTAATGAGGTTTGTTTCTGCCAGGCACCCTCCCCATGTCTCACCACACTATGTATGCCACTTCTCTTCCTAATTTTTTTAAACCACCCCCTACTAGCCTTAAAGGCATCACTTGTATCAGCACTCGTTCCAGGGTGATTTTCAAGAGGTCAGCATGCAACTGCTTTGCTTTCTCACAAATGATGGTCTCAGAAATGCTATCACCAGCTAATGTTTTTAGTTTACCCAAATCAACAACAGTTTTTCTACCTTTTCCATTGTTTGTGATCTTTGTTTTGTAAGCACTGTCACTCCTTTTGCAACATCAGCTCCTTTGATGACCTCTTTATTTTTCAATATGGTGCAGACTGTAGACTTCGCCATACCAAAATGTGTAGCAAGGTCAGCGAACACCAGTCTCATACTTCACTATGAGATTTTGTTTTCACCTCTATTTTGGCTCTAACAACTTTTCTTTTTGGTTTGCTGCTTTCATTATCCTTCTTTGACAACATGGTGGCTTATTTAATCAGAATATTTAGGAAAAAAAGAAAAACGAGAACGTTTACAGCAGATTTTAGCGGGGGTGTGGACTGAGCAACAGGTGTGGGTAAAATGTTTTGGGCAAGCTTGGCGTGGGCCGAAAATGGTCGAAGGGTCGTTCGGGTCATCAGTCGGGTTATATCGGGGATTCGGGCCACGACAGCTTGGTTCGGGAACAGAGTTTATGTTCGACAACCGAGACTTTTTTTTCAAACAATATGTTCGAAAACCGAATTGTTCGAGAAGTGAGTCGTCGAGAACCGAGGTACCACTGTATTAATATTTCATGCTGTTTTTCTACTTATATTTCATTTGCTTATTTTATTTATGTAAACAATTTATAAATATTAAAGTTATACTTTAAACACCGAAAGGTACTTAAATTTAACAAATATTTGTATATACGCTTTATTTTTTGTGAACAATGTTTATATTTACCTCACATTGTTTGCTAGAATGTTACATTGTACTTTGTATTTTATTAACTTGGTGATATTTTTCCATATGTTGCATTGTGTCTCTCTATGTTACTTATATATTTTATTATGCATGCGATATGTTTATATAGATATAAACTTGTTACCTTGTTATACTGACTGTCTGTTGACAAATATGTTTTTGTCCTCGTATTGATATAGTGTTTATAAATATGTTATTTGTTAAGTTTTTCATATTGTTTTTATACAAGTTAAACTTAAATTATACTAATCAGTGATGTCGAGAAAACCCACTTGTAGAGAAATTTATATGCAAAAACGGCTCGTTTGGGTTGAGAAAATATTTTACGTAGAAGAGCGAACAATGTTTCGACCATCTTCGGTCATCATCAGGTTCACAAAGAAACAAAAAAAAATGACGAAGAAGGTCAAAATGTTGTTCGCTCTTCTACGTAAAATATTTTCTCCACCCAAACGAGCCGTTTTTTGCATATATAAATTATACTGTTCATCTACAAGTCTTCTTACTCGTCATACCGTCTACGAATTATTTTACATGTTGTATTGTGTTCTTTTCTTCTACACGTACTCGCTGGAAAGTGATGAAACTGCAGATTGTGCTGTACTGTAATAGACAGGTGCTTCTTCTTTTACCCTGACTAAAAGTTCGTGGGCGTGGCAGAACTATCGGTAGATTGAGTTTATTCATCATTATACAAACAGCTGTACCAAGTTCCACGCGCATTTTTAGTGTTTTTCTCACGTACATATTCTATTACTTCAATCAAACTATCTTTGGTAACCTTGCGATATTGCTTGTTTTACATACACACGTATTTTACAGGAATCTGTAATTTGTTATTCCTGTATATGAGTTTCCTTTTATTTTACTCTTATGCGAGTCTATCGATTACATTTTTTATGACATCTATCATTGTTTTGTGTTAGTCATAAGGAATGGAATAGTGAAAACGAGTTCAGGCACATGTATCCAAGCCTAATAACTTCACGGTGATACTAACAGTTAAATACCCAATAAGAGTCTTACAGTTTGTTGTTTACCACTGGTAATTAATAATAAGGATTTAGAACTAGGTTTCGTTTCTTGCAGCATATTACTTTCTTCATTTGCCTCTCTCTTGGTTTGTTCGTTGTCTCTTGCACTTTCCGGCTTTCTTTTTTCTTTCTTTCATTGAAATGCTGTCTTTTACATTGCTGTTTCAAACCGATATCTGATCAATTATCTTGTGCATGAATCAAATTACAACTGGTCAAGTCTTGTGTATAAACCAACCTACAAATAGTCAAATGTGCAAGAACCAAATTACAAATGACCAGGGCTTGTGCATGAACCAACCCACAACTGGTCAAATCTTATGTGTGAACCAACCTAAAACTGGTCAAGCGTCTTGTGCATGAACCAACCTACAAATAGTTATTTGTCCTATGCATGAATCAAATTACAACTTGTTATATGTTTTGTGCATGATTCAACCTACAAATGGTTTTATGCTCTGTTGTTGAACTAAACCACAAATGGTTATGTGTTCTGTGCACGAACCGATCTTCAGCTTGTTATGAACCACATACACGAATCAACTTACAACTGGTTCTGTGTTGTGTGTACGAACCAGCTTACAGTTGTTTGTGTATCCTGTTACGTATTATAAGGTTTCCGATTCATGTTTTGTACATTACGTATTACTATTTCAAATAACCAGAAACTGTTATTTGAATTTAGTAGTTGATTAAATGTTTATGTCTATTAAATTTATGTTATTTACCAACAAGATTGATACACACAATTTTCTTTTTTAATACAAATATATTTTAATATACAAAGAAAAAAAATCAATACAATTTATAATAACGGTTATTACTAGTACTTATTACAAATGATGGTTTATACAAAAGAGTTTACAAATTTACAGATAGTACTGAGTCTTATATCCGGTCTAGAACTTAATTTTTTATCGACGATCCAGGTCCACGACGACCAACTTAATTCGGAGTTGATTTTGTTATACATCGCCTAAGTTAACGATGTCTTTCTTGGCTAGTCTCACGCCAGTTAGAACCTCACTTCTTTCCGAAAAAGATAGTTAATGTTCTCCAAGAAATTATAATGTCCAAAGTAACTCACTGAAGTCAAACGGTTTGTAATATTTGAAATCTATAAACGTTCCTGGTCAAATTCTGTAGTTTTCCGATTAATAGGCGTTAATCATAGTTACAGCTTTTTAAGCCTATAGCACACTAATTGTAGCTGACAAGTAATAATAATACTCTTTGTCTCTTGGCGAGTCAGTTTTTATGTACCAATCACACTCGTTTCTAGAATGTTCAACAATATTCTTGCACGCTTTCGTAAAACAAATATTGTTGATTTTTACACTCAAAAACTTTCTGCAAATTTCGAGAATAGGCGGGACTTGCGCAATACACAGTCAAGAATATAGGTCACATGCAAAAAAGAAAAACTATACAGTAACAAGCGCAGGCACTAAAATAAATGTACAACGGTAAATTGTCACAATTCTATGCATGAACCAATCTACAACTGGTTATGTGTCCTATGCAGTATGACAGAATTTCTCTCATTATCAGGACGAAAGGAGACAACAGTATAGGAATGGTAGCAAACCATAGGTTTCTGAATAACTCTTTCTCATTACGTGCTTTACAAGTACATGGTGGAAAAAAACCCACAAAAATACACAGAGGACAAAAGGTAGTGACATGAAGTTTTTTTTAAACTCATCACGACTTTCAGTCTACTTACCCAAAGAAGAAATGAAAGTAAGAGATCAAAGGCTCGCGAATGTTCTTACTTAAAAAAGACACTGAATGTAAGCACGTAACAATGTATTAAACCGGTTTTGTGTGAAACAAGGTTTTGTATTTCAAATTGAATTAATCAAACGAACCCTTCAGACCCACGTAACTAATGGTTTAAGAGGAAGACGGATTTTCAATGTCATACTGGGGTAATATAAAGCCAGGGTGAGAGCTGTTAGTTCCGTGGAGTTTAAAATATCAATTTATAAACATGTTGCAAAGAACAAAATAAAATAAAAAACCATTAGAAACACAATGTTTCGATAAGAATTATCGGTAATTACTTTTTGTTTACTTAATTTTAGCTGGGTTTAAGTATTAAAGTGTTACAGAACTTTAAAGTAAAATAAATATATCATGTTATTAATATCAACCAATGAAAAATACAACAACAACAACAACAACAAACGAACAGGTAAACCAGTAAAATTAAAGTTATGGAAGGGGGCCAGGCTCTTCTAAAAACAACGTGTTAAAATTGTGATAAGAAAAGTTTTGTTTATTTCGGTTGAATATAAACATAATATACGATGAATAGGTTTGATAACACGAGTTGAAGTACTGTTTTTGAACAATATTAAAACTGAAAATTTTAACAACCTACTTTATAGGGACAACCTTCTTCTCTTTCGATCTTCTTTAATAACTTAATTTCACATGAAGACCGAAGATTGGTTAATTTGATTTAAAACAAAGTTACACTGGACTATTTTCTGTGTCCGCCGCGAGAATCGAACCTAGAATTATAACGTTGTAAGTTCGTAGACTTGTCGCTGTACCAACTTAATCAGGCCCGGTATGGCCAAGCGTGTTAAGGCCTTCAACTCGTAATCTGTGGGTCGCAGGCTCGAATCCCCGTCACTCCAAACATGCTCGCCCTTTCAGCCGTCGGGGCGTTATAATGTGACGGTTAATCCCACTATTCATTGGTAAAAGAGTAGCCCAAGAGTTGGCGGTGGGTGGTGATGACTAGCTGCCTTCCCTCTAGTCTTACACTGCTAAATTAGGGAAGGCTAGCACAGATAGCCCTCGAGTAGCTTTGTGCGAAATTCAAACAACCAACTTAATTTTATATTTCTAATTCAGGCTTTTAGTTATGTACCAGAGCTAACCCTACGGATAGAAGGAATATGGTAAAGCCAAGGGTAGAATAAAAGTATCTGTTTTCCAACAATGAAAATATATGATAAAATTGTTTGACAAACTATTTTGTAATAACGAATATATAGGGGAGGAGCGGAAAAGAACAAAACAATCTATTGCCCTGAATATATAACGTTATCTAAATCAGTACAGATAAGCTTGTAATTATAAACAAATCAGAACTAAAAAATAAACGTAAATCACTATGTATTATTCGACTTATCAACTATCATTCAGTTATACCAGTTTCGGGGAATTTTACCCTTCATCGGTAATCCGTAATAAATCTGTTTGGCTAATGAATAATTCAGACCAATAAATTAGCATCATCAATGGTAGAGATGTTTCATGTTATATAAGTGTAGAATCACTGTGACTAGTAGAAGACCATACATACACTTAACATATTTTCCGGACCTAAGTTTTATAAGGGTAAAACTATTATATGTTATTTTCACATATTAAACATTGAAAGAACGAAGATTCACCTGACCATTTATTTGAGACTTAATAGTATAGTTTTGAGCATACATTTCGCGAGAAAAGACGGTTCTTTCTTAAACTGTGTTTTTTTACGATCGATATGTAAGTTGAATCTTTCCCGTGTAAGAAAGATAATGATGGAATCACGCGACCATGCTTCACATTTACTGTATTTTTGTTTTCAGGAATAATGAGTTAGACAAACAAAACTAATAAAATATTTTTTTATATCTCAACTTGTACAGCGGTAAGTCTACGGATTTACAACGTTAAAATCAGGAGTTCGATTCCCCTCGATGGGCTCAGCAGATAGCCCAATGTGGCTTTGCTTTGAGAAAAAATACACACAAATACTCAATATCTCAACGTCAGACACAGATGTCGTTAGAAGAGAAGAACATTGTACTGAAATTTTGTTTATTAAGTATACGTGATAAGTAAGGAGATGTGTTGTTACACGTTAGAAACTAAACGATTATAACGTAATGGAACTGTTAGAGATTTGTTTGTTAAGTAAGGGAAGTGCGTCGTTGTTAAACATTAGAAACTAGATAATTATAACGTAATGGAACTGTTAGAGATTTGTTTGTTAAGTAAGGGAAGTGCGTCGTTGTTAAACATTAGAAACTAGATAATTATAACGTAATGGAACTGTTAGAGATTTGTTTGTTAAGTAAGGGAAGTGCGTCGTTGTTAAACGTTAGAAACTAGATTATTATAATGTAACGGAAATGTTAGAGATTTGTTCATTAAACGCACCCGTTATGTGTCGTTGTTAAACTTTAAAAATTAGATGATTATAATATAATAATACTGTTAGAAATTTGTTTGTTAAGCAGGGGAAGTATTAGTTGTTAAATATTAGAAACTAGACGATTATAATGTAATGGGACTGTTAGAGATTTGTTTGTTAAATAAGGAAAGTGTGTCGTTGTTAAACATTAGAAATTCGATTATTACAATGTAGTGGAACTGTTGGAGATTTGTTTGTCAAGTGCACGTGTTAAGTTTGGGAAAGTGTATCATTGTTGAACATTAGAAACTAGATCCTCAAACCGACAGAATAAACTGTACGATTGACTTGAAGAATATGTGAATTATTGAGTTTTCAGGTGGGACAGCTATACGTTTACGGACTCACTACCGACTAAACTTCAGGACTGGGTTCTTTATGGTGCACACAGCAGACAGACCCACGTGTCTTTCTTTAAAATATGGGTCAGTTACGAGAAACTGGAGTTTATCGATAATACATGAGAAAGGTTACAGATATGACTGTATGTGTGTATTTAACTACATAGTTTTATATATGACGTTTCTAAGGAAATCTAAAAAATCATTTAATGCAGATAGACATGGCTATTTAACAAGTTAATTCCATAAGAACCATAAATGTCGCGTGTTCCACTTTTCGTTATTGTAAATATACAAGTATTCTAGTTCTAAACTTTCACCACAACAAATCCTTCTTTATACGTTCAGTAACATTACGGTAACCCGTTCGTAAAACATATAATAACATTACAATAATTCATTCTTTATACATTTAGTAACATTACAATATCCTATTTTTATCCGTTGAGCAACATTACAATAACCTGTTGTACATTTTGTGTAAGTTCTGTATATCGTGTATGTTGTATTTTTGTGTATACTGTGCACGTTGAATTTATTATGTATTTTGCATATATTTGTATATGTTGTATTTATTGTATGTCTGCATGTATTTGTTATATGTTTTCATATAATAATGGATATTTCCCATATGTTTCCTAAACTTGTCAGACTTCTAAGTTACTGTGTTACTTGGTCTTTATGGATTTTAGAATCTTTAAAATTCCCTATAAACATATAAAGTAAGGGTTTGACTCAGAGGTCCATGTTGCCTTGTCACCAATGAGGCCTTTTTTATGTAATATCGTTAGTTATAGTTTCCACGCGTGTTCAGACATTCTTCTCTCTGTAAATTATACTCTCCAATCAATGTAGTACGATCGAAACCTACCA
This sequence comes from Tachypleus tridentatus, assembly GCF_004210375.1. Taxonomy (NCBI): domain Eukaryota; kingdom Metazoa; phylum Arthropoda; class Merostomata; order Xiphosura; family Limulidae; genus Tachypleus; species Tachypleus tridentatus. The sequence continues at coordinate 10,818,770 of NC_134836.1, read as the reverse complement.
ATACTTGTACGAAAAACAGACGAATACTGAAAGGAAACATAATATGCCGGTGAACAAAACAGACAAACTTTCAGCGTGCGAAATACTTGGCGAACGTTAGAAGACTCGAAAACATTTCAGTAAAAGCTTTTAAAAACATTAAGAGTGTGTGTTTTTCGTATAGCAAAGCCACAAAGGGCTATCTGCTCAGCCCACCGACGGGAATCGAACCCATCATTTTAGCGTTGTAAATCCGGAGACATACCGCTGTACTAGCGGGGGGCCCAAAATATTAAGAAAGTGTTGAACTGTAGAAGGGTGTAGAAATGTAGGAGCAGTTTTAGTTTCATCCTGTGTCTAGATTCTACGCTCAATCGAGATGGAAAGAGACAGCCATAACTTAACCTTCTGACCAAAGCGTTGATTGTAGTGGATACAGAGAGTATAATGTCACGTTCTATATCACAGTGTGTTTGAACTTTGGAAATGTACATTTCTATTCCAAAAGTACGAAATTTTAGGATACGATAATTATTGGTACTAAAAACATACTTAATCATATCAAAAACACTTGTCATGTATTTATATTACCAATAAATAATAATATAATAAATAATACAATTTTAGAATACTGCGTGACTTGTTAGAACTCACAGAAATTATGTGGGATTTTTACGTAATGATACATAATTCTGAAAAACAAACTTACATTTTAATTTCTTCGATGTTTCGTTATTATAATAATATCACAAAAGTGGAATTGTTTGAATTTTTATTTCTTACACAAGAGGTAATAGAATGAAAATTAGGATTTTTCCCCACTTATTGTTTAATGTCTTGGAAGTAATATAATGTATTTCCTTTAGAGCATATTATCAAAATGTAATTATGAAAGTTTTCCACGAATTGTTCACCACCATTTTATGGAATCTTTAGGGACGAATTAACATTATTCCATATTTTGCTCATTTCACGCGACTCGTACTGGATCATGTGACGAGGTTTAAAAATTACTTTAGCGCAAACTCTTAAATTCAGTGCTAGCAGGTTCGTAATAAAACGTTCTTGGATATACTCAAAAATACATACAGACATTTATTTTTCTAGTTATCTTCCTATAATACTATTGCACGTAAAAGCATATTAGATAATACAGTTTATACTATCTGGTGTAAAAAAAATCTTTCAATTTATATTCAACAAGAGTGCTACACAATAGTTACACGAGTATTAATTCACAAGCCAGGATGTTCTCCTGTACAAAGTAACAGTTTTTAGATCAGGATGTTCTCCTGCACGAAGTAGCAATTCTCTGGTAAGACTATTCTCCGTTACAAAGTGGAAGTTCTCAGGTCAGGATTTTCTCCTGTATAAAGTAGCAGTCCTGAGATCAGGATGCTCTCCTGTACAAGGTAGTAATCCTCAAATCAGGATGTCTTCATCTATAAAGTAGTAGTCCCCAGGTCATGATTTGTCCCTGTACAAAGTAGCAGTCCTCAGGTCGGGATGTTCTCCTCTACAAAGTAGTAAGGATCAGGATGTCTTCATCTATAAAGTAGTAGTCCTCTAGGTTAGGTTTTTCCCTGTTCAAAGTAGCAATCCTGAGGTCAGGATGTTCTCTTCTGTAAAGTAGCAGTCCTATAAATGTTATGCTCCAGCAAGCGATGAAATAAGTCATAATTTGTATAGATATTTTTATCCATCTGGGGAGTCATATTATTTGTTACTTCTCTCTAGTTCTTACAAACTATACAATATTCTCATTATTTGTCATATTTTTACAGTTTTATGAACGCCCATTGTTTGTTTGAAATGATGTTTATGATATAAACATTATTTTACAGTTTTATGAAACCCAGTGTTTGTTTGCTATGATGTTTATGATATAAACATTATTGTACAGTTTTATGAAACCCAGTGTTTGTTTGTTATGATGTTTATGATATAAATATTATTTTCTGCATAAATTGGCTCTTCGAGTGAGATGCTCATTATAATTTAGCTTTAGAATATGAAAAGTATTATTAATTTTAATATCTGTGGAGACGTGAGTGAAAGAGGGACACTTCTGTTTTGTTTAAAACAAGACAACAAACGAGTCTGTTGCTGGAACAAATCCCAGTTTGTGCTTATTTTCCGCTTAGTAAATTAGTTTTAAAGCCGCTTCTACTCTAACAAATTATTTATAGTTGAATGGCTTCATTTGGAAAACCTCGAGTACGAAACGTAACCGAATAACTTAACTTAATTAAAAGGCGGAAGGCATGTTGTAGGGTCTGACACAGATTCATTTTAACGTAAGAAAGGAATGTGTGTTCATTATTTGATGTCCCTCGCTAGTACAGCGGTATTTACAACGCTAAAATCAGGGATTCGATTCTCCTCGGTGGGCTCAGCAGATAGCCCAATGTGGCTTTGCTATAAGAAAACACACTCATTATTTGGTGAGAATAAAAACAGATTGTCAGTTCTGTATAGCAATATTGTGTCGTCCTACTGTATAGTGATTTGATACAATCATCTTTAACTCGATAAATTTATTGGATAAAGAAGCAAGGAAATAAGTGAACTTTCTAGCGTAAAAACCGAAATCAAATTTGTAGCTTAATAATTTTAAACTCAACTCTAAACGATAATCAATTAAGTTTGCATTAGGGAGTTTTAATGTCTTGCTTTTTTTTTCTTCCTCTGCGACTACACAGGCATAACTTAGTAGAATACATTGTCCAGACATTTTCATTTTCTGAATCAAAGTTAATAACTTTTATGGGAAAATAAACTTCTGCGAATCAAATGAAAGAGTCTGAATTACCGAAACTCTAAAAACGTAAGAGTGAAATCAAACTTAGCTGCTATATAATATTTTCAAAGTTTATAATGTGAATTCACCCACTGTTACCTGTGGCTTTACAAAATTTCTTGGCGGTGTGTTTAACTTTTATTTGTATTCTAGTTATATATGTGAACGTTCTTACTGTGTTTTAGTTGGTTGTGTGAAAGTTTTGATTGTATTTTATCCAGTTTTGTGAGCGTTTATGATTGTGTTTTTACCTAGTTTTGTGAACGTTCTGACTGTTTTGCAGCTTGTTTTGCTAACGTTCTGACTATGCTTTACTTATTTTTGTGAACTTTCTGACTTTGTTTTAGCTAGTTTTGTGAGCGTTTATGATTGTGTTTTTACCTAGTTTTGTGAACGTTCTGACTGTTTTGCAGCTTGTTTTGCTAACGTTCTGACTATGCTTTACTTATTTTTGTGAACTTTCTGACTTTGTTTTAGCTAGTTTTGTGCTCATTTTTACTGTATTTTTAGTTATATTTGTTAACGTTTTGACTGTTAAAACTGTTTTTGTGAATGTTTTGACTTTATTTTAGCTAGTTTTGTGAATGTTTTGATTATGATTTAGCAAGTTTTGTGAATGTTTTGACTTTATTTTAGCTAGTTTTGTGAATGTTTTGATTATGATTTAGCAAGTTTTGTGAATGTTTGGTCTATGCTTTTTAGCTAGTTTTGTGAATGTTCTGGCTATGTTTGAGTTAGTTTTGTGAACGTTTTGATTGCGTTTTTAGCACGTTTTGTGAACATCTTGACTGTATTATAGCCACTTTTAGGAACGTTCTGACTGTGTTTTAGCTAGTTTTACGAATGTTTTGATTGTGTATTTTAGCTATATTTGTGAACGTTTTGACTGTTATAACTGGTTTTGTGAACGTTTTTACTATGACTTAGCTAGTTTTATGAAACTTTAAGTGCGATATTGCATTTTTCCCAAACTACCTATTGCACTTCATGTACTTTAACAGCTTCTGTCAATAATAAGTTTGTTTATATGTAATACTAATTCCTCACACTTTTAGGATTAGCAGTTATATTAAAGGCGGATATTTCCAAGTTGTGTCCTGATGGAACAGACATACATATAATTACATTATATTACGTTTAAGCGTGAAGCTGCATAATGGGATATCTAGCCTCTATTCACAGATGAGATCAAACACGTTTTAGAGTTGTACGCCTTTAAACTTATTGCTGCTCTACTGGGGGGGGGGAGATATTTCCAAATTTCAGAGGAATTTGAGGTAACATATTTACGAACACGGGTGTGTGTTTTGTTACTAACGGTGCTGTTAATCATCAGTATCGTTTTATATAGTTATTTCATCCTCTATGGTTCTTAACATGGTATTAGTTACTGTACTATCGTTAGGGTTAGCTATATAGTTCTGTTTATTTAACAACGATAAGCACGTATTTTATTTTCGAATATGTAAGTTTAACACTTTATGTTTTACACTTTAAATATTTATATAGCGTACTTTCATACATTAGTTTAATCTACAATCAATATACAGGCCTTTTTTTAACGTATATAATGCAAACTATAGACATTTGGCCTGTATCTCGTACTGACTGACGATTTGTGAGACAGTTAAAGTGTACGAAAGAACGCTATACATCTTGAGGCGATGTGAACAGTGGCTGTCGTCGTTGTTAAGAGTGATTTTTCTATAACTTTAGAAGAATTACACATGAAAGTGTAACATTAACTTGCAGATTATACATACTTCAAATAACTTTCGACTTTAGTCTTTCCTCAGTGGTCCCAAAATGAGTTTAGGCTTAGATTAGAAGCAGATGTTCTTCCTTAGTACGTAAACAATCATACAAGGATATTTTTCAAGGATATTTAATGCTATAAGGGTATAAGTTACCTGATTATAATTCCTAATCAATCCACTCTATGTTCTGTTTTTAAGCTTCATGAAGTGCTAAACTTTCCCGCATAATCACATCGTATTTTAATTTTAAATTATATCTAGGTTCACATTTGTTTTACGGATATTGACGCTAATTTTACGGTTTGTCCAGGAAGATGTACGGTAGATCGGAGAAGGCCGGAAGGGCCTTGCTACGAGTTGGGCAAGCCGTCACTAGAACAGTAGAACGGCTTGTGACTGTAGGAGAATGTATAGCCGAAGACAATCCTGAGATTAAAGTGGACATGTACGAAGCTTGTCGAGATGCAAGGACCGCAGGTATTTATTCATGCGCCACGCGATATTGTGCTAGGATCCAATGTTCGATGTTCGAAACGTCTGTTCTGAACAATTTCCTTACGTGACGGTTTAAAATTTCTAATATTCTATTATAAAATGTACGATAGTAATAAAAGTTCTTAACAAATACACACTGTCTTTATCTTCTCACAATTGTTGTTGTGTATAATAACATTAATGTGTCTGGTTTTATTAGCATTGTTGATCGAGCAATTCTGCGAAAGTCAACGAGTAGAGATTTCCCGCCATGGAGTTGACAGATCCCGGACGGCGAGGGCAACCCGTGGTCTATTGGCATCGATAACAAAAATTTTAATATTGGCAGATACCGTAGTCGTCCAACAGTTACTCAGTAGTAAAGAGCGGGTAAGTCAGTAATACCTTAAGTGTATAACTACATATCTTTGACATCCATCTAAACTGTCAGAGTATATAATAATTCAAGTAATATATATCTTAAACAGCCAATTAAACTGCTACAGTATATAATACCTCAAGTAATATACATCTTAGACTTCTATCTATATCGTTACAGTATATAATACTTCAAGTAATGAGATCTTAAACATTCAGCCAAACCGTTAGAGCATACAAAACCCCAAGTTACACAGATCTAAAGCATCCAGCTAAACCACTACTGTATACAATACCTCAAGTAACGTAGATCTTAGACAACTAGTTAAATCGCTAGAGTATACAGTACTTCAAATAACTAGATCTAAAATATTCAGCTAAACTGCTAGAATATACAATACCCGAAGAAATATATCTTATACATCCATCTAAACCATCAGATAACGTGTATAATACCTTAAGTAACACAGATAATAAACATCTAACTAAACCGCTAGAGTATATAGTACATCATGTAATATACTAGACATTACAGAATATATTACCTTAAGTAATGTAGTTCCAAAACATCTATCAAGACCAATAGAGTACATAATACTTCAAATAGTAAAAATAGCCCATATTAAGTTCAGGACCCTGTATGGTCAGGTGGTTAGAGTGCTCGATTCATAGTCTGAGGGTTGTGGGTTCGAATTCCCGTCACATCAAACATGATCGCCCTTTCAGCCGTGGAGGCGTTATAATGTTACGGTCAATCCCACCATTTATCGGTAAAAGAGTGGCCTAAGAGTTGGAGGTAGGTGGTGATGACCAGCTACTTTTCCTCTAGTATTACATTGCTAAATTAGGGACAGCTAGCGTAAATAGCCCTTGTGTAGCTTTGGGCGGAATTCAAAAAATAAACAAACAATTAACTTCAGGATACATACCAAGTTAGATGTTAAAATGCAGTATTGTCCAAAATGTTTACATATTTTGTAAAAATATAATATTATTATTATTAAAATGAAATATAAATAAACTTAGCACTTTCAAACTAAGAAATAAATATTTTATTAGACACCAGCAGAAAGATATGTAATTCAACATTTCACCTATCACAAAAAAATCTTACTAAAACATATGTAATGACAAAATATAACATCAAATTATTATAAATAATGTCTGTAATTTTCTATAAGTTCATATTAAACATTCAGTACTTGGCTGGTCCTCCTCATGCTCTAATAACGTACACAAGGCGACGTGGTATGTTGTTGATGAAGTTATTGATATAATTTACTATGATTTTATTCCAACTTGTCACTAGAAGACGCTGCAACGCAGCTACAGTACCTGGTTTAGGATCGTAGTTAGCAATTGTTTGGCTCAGTTCTGCCAAACAATTTTCGATGGGATTACATTCTGGAAACTTAGCTGGCCATGAATATATTGTAACGTCCTCTTAGTCGAGATAATCCTGTACAGTACACGCATTGTGGGCAGTGGTATTGTCAATCTGGAACACAAAGATATTGTCAAACCTTTACTAAGCATATGATAGAAATATCGTATCCATGTAATGCCTGTAGAAGGCGCTACTGACGTTCCGCTAGAGGATATAAAGAACAGCTTTTCCACCATGCTCAATAGCTGTCCAAACATCTACTGCACCACCTCATGTATGCTCCCTCTGGGAAAGAAAGTCAATATTTCCTCATCTGTTCTACAGGCAAATGATGAACACGAATCATACCATCATTTCAACAATCCAGAAACAGAACTCTTCTGAAAAGATGACATTGTCGTCAGTGTCCTAACTGTAAGTTGTAATGCTGTCTTGCTCAAATAACACGGTGATGGCGGTGAATTCTCATTAATATCGGTTTATAGATAGCTCTTCTCGCAAAATAACCTTGTTTGGTCAGTCTCCTGTTCTTCTGGATCTTGAAATAAATATGTTCACGCTATTCCTGTCGTAAAGTGCTGCAAAACTTCTTCCAATCTTGATGTATTAACCTAATCAAAAGATGATCGTCTCGGATAGTAGTTTTCTACAATCAAACTTTCCTGGAACAGTGTTTTCGGTAGTGAGATGTCGTTTCAGGATTCTGGATACAGCAAACTGGGAGAATCCTACTGTTCTGGCAATGTCCGTTTACTTTGCTTCATACCTTTTTTTGACAGTCAAACAGTGTGACGCCCTATAGCTAATGGCACGTGAAGAGGTATGACCAAAAGTACACCCTTTTACAAAAACCAATTGTGTATGTGTGTTTTGATTAACAAATGTTCAAAACATCTCATATAGACCAGAATGGTAACTTATGCATATTTGTCCAATCATACGTTAACTTCTTTGTTACTACTCGGGGGTTTATTCAGTATCAACTCCATGCATGTAGACAATAAGATCAAATAAAAAAGGTACGTAAACGTTTTAGCCAAAATTGTTTGGAGCAATTTGAATGTTACAGTACATACCGATTTAAATGCTACAATACATACCACACTGAATGTTACAATAGATACTGTTGCATGCTGGAATACATTACGCGTTATACCTTACAGTACATACTAGGCTAAATGCTGAAATACATAGTCATACCATATCAGATGCTACAATACGAACCATGTTAGATTTTACTATAACCTGTCGATGCTACAAAACACAACATGGTAGACGTTATAATAAACTTTGATTTTCTGTTAAAATGATAGAGTTAGATATTACAGAAGCTACCAGTTAGATGACACAATAAATACATGTTGGATGCCAGGTACTACATTATATTCTGGAACAAATACATTGTTTTGATTTAACAATAAACATGGCTTATCTCAGTTTCGAAATGTCGAAAAATCATACTTGAAATATTCTACAACAAAAGTATATACATATTATTTGACTGAACGTAAATATCTCAAAACCTTTATGCGATTGTGAAAAATATAATAAAACTTAAAGTGAAATGTTAAACTATGAAATTAGATTACGTCATTTTCAATTATTCAGAATTCGTTCTGAATGATAACTGGAAACAAAGCTTTTATTCATGGTTGGAAATTTGATATTATGAATAAATTAAGAATATTTTCTATAGTTTGAACAATTATTGTCACATCAACTAATATATTTTAATTCTGGTGAGCCGTTTAGTAATACTGACACTCAGAGCAGTGGTACAACTTCGACTTTAACGACTTACTAAGTGGTAGAATAAGTTCTGTATTAAGATCGAATATACATATTATCATGTGTTGTTGTTATTTTAATAATAAACGTCCCTGTATTATTTACGTTTTTTTGTGTAATGAAGGTATCCACGAGCCTAAACAACATAAGTAACTTCACAGAATTTGTGAAAATCTTCGGTATTATAGGAACAGAAATGGTGGAACTAGCGTACACGACTGGAGATACAGTTCACGTGAGTACTAATCAAATTATGTCGGGTCATTCTTTTACTGTAGCTCGCAAATTTAGATTAACACTTATAGAACAAGAATATACTCTAGTGGAACAACTTATGATCGTGGTGGGACAGATCTTCAATATGCTTTAAAAACTGAACAGTTAGTGTTATCTAATGACGGAACAAGGTGATAATCTCAGGAGGTGTCGCGCCACTGGACGCTAGACACATGTTGATACCGGCTGTCTCGCAGAAGGTGAGTTCCTTTATTATGTTTTATTGATTTCCCGTATTTTATTTTTATAGCGATATCCTATTGTACTGTTTTACTTTAGTACCATTTTGTCTGAATGTCAATGAAGGCATTTCTATGATTGCTACTGGTACAACCTTTATCTTACCATTGTAGACGAGGTCGACATCCTTCCACCACAGTTGGGGTAGATTTTATGAAGAGTATCTTGTACCAGTTTTACAATTGCACATAATGCAGGTTTTAATCTTATCATTTAGTTGTTTTATTATCCACTCTGGAATGTATTCAGTATTGTCTGTTAGTGATTTGTAAATATTATATTCTTTTCACCAATCCAGGATGCTTTGTGGTTTCCATTTCCATCTTTGTGCTGATTTAAGAAAGTCTTAATGCTCCACTAACTTTTTTTGTAAAGTGTTGTTGCTCTGCAAGATAATATATGCTAAAGTAGCTCTCTAACTATCTTTCGTGTAAGAACCTTTTGTGGCTTTGATGACAGGTGACTGTCCACCACGTTCTATAAACGGATTTTAAAATCATGTTTCTACTTAATTTCCACAAATCTCAGTGGTATAAGATGTATATTCTAGATGAAAGATGCCTGAGGTTTGTTGTCGACCAGTTATATCAAAGATAGCTTTATAGCATGGCCACTTGTTGAGAGAAAGATAAAAGAAACCTCTTTCTTGGCAGTTGTTTGCTGGATGATTGTGGAGTTATAATGTCCTAATTATAAATGGTAGTGGCTCGTTGATGGTGTCTTTAAACTGCAAGGTGTAAGTGAAGAATTCTGCCCTGAACATTGTTGGTATTCTATGGTATTGAAGCTTATGAGATGTAACATTGTTGGTATTCTATGGTATTGAAGCTTGTAAGATGTAACATTGTTGGTATTCTATGGTATTGAAGCTTGTGAGATGTAACATTGTTGGTATTCTATGGTATTGAAGCTTGTGAGATGTAAAATTGTTGGTATTCTATGGTATTGAAGCTTGTGAGATGTAATAGGGTTTTGGTGGAATGATTGACCAGTTTAAAACATTCCTCTACATCAGCCACAGTATCCACTTAATAGTTATGCTATAAGTGGTTCAGTCTGATAGATAAGCTTTCTCTGGAATATATTCTAGCCTACACTGTTAATTGAATAACAGGAGTAACTATGAAAGTTATGACTTACATATACACGAAACTTTAAGTCATATTGCTGCTCGAACCTAAAAACCTTCATTTCCAAACCAGAACCTGACAATCACTTTGACAATGTTGACTTTTCTCTGTATGCAAGCATGATAGATAAACAAGTCGAATCCTTCACGCAGGGTCACCTTGAATACAAGTATGGGCATGTTTTATTTCTAACTCTTTAACTAAACTAGCTACCACACTAATAATTTACTGATAATATAATATCGTATTCTTATATTACCTTGAATGTATCTCTTAATGGTACATACTCGCTATGATTTACTAATTTAACAAAATTAAAAGTCAATTTCGACAAATTACTAGTTTGTCGTTTGAAAATATCCGATTTACATCATGTTCTACTGAATTCAGACATTAATACTTATTACAACTAAATTAACGTTACACCAATGTTACGGTTTAGAGATTTGGCATATTGCCAGAGTTTGGTCCACTGGAATGTGATCGTCTCTCTCTCTCATTATCAATTATTAGCTAATCGTTAGAAGAAATTACACAGTGGCAGAAGTTACAAAAACCACATGCTTTACTTTGGCTTCAAGTGAGTCTTGATTAGAAAGACAGATAATCATGGTTGAGTTAACACTATTTACTGTTGACATAAGAACTAGAAATATTCCTTCTTACCACTCGTCATTCTCAACAATACACAATATTCCAATAAAACTAAGAGGAAGAAACAACCACACTTTGTTAAGTCTTAATATAAGCAACAGGAACAGCTAGAGAAAAACAAACAAAATGTATTCAGTGCTAATACAACTAACAGGAACAGGTGGGAAGAAACAACCAAAAGTTATTCAGTACTAATAAAACTTAACAAGAAATAGTTAGGGAGAAACGACCACATCTTATTCAGAGCATGTAAAACTAACAAAAATGGTTGGGGAGACACAACCATACTTTATTCAGTATTAAAAAACTAACAACTAATAGTTAAGAAGAAATAACCACACTTTATTCAGTATAAATAACAAATTTAAGAACAATTCGGGAGAAACAGACTTGATTCAGTGTAAGTGCAATTTTTAATATATGTGTTTGATTCTTTGATTTTCGGATGTAACTGTTGTCGCAGCGACGAATAAAAAGTTAAAATTTGTGTTTGTGTGGAAACTTTCAGTGTGATCTTAATGTATTGTTGTTTTTTTCAGAACCACAGAGATGATCGACGTCGAGCTCAGATGAAGGTAGCAAACCAAGTTTTACAACGTTCATCAATTATGTTTCTCACATCTTCAAAGGTAAATTGACAGTGTGTTCTGTTTATGTTCCTTTTCTCAAATTTTACGTTAGTTTTATATTTGTTATCAAGTACATAAAATCTTTTCTTCAGTTACTTCTGCCTTCGATCGCATACTTTATGAAGGCAATAAAGAGCTTTAACTAGTTATAGTGCATTATTTATAGTCCAATGAACCATACTGAGCACTGTAGCTCTGACGTTGACTTAACAGTTGTTCTGTAGTCTAATCTAATATTCTACTACAGTATTCTCTAGACTAATGTCATAAACTACAACAGTGTTTTGTAGATGATCATAACATTCTATAACGGTTAATCTTTGACTAATGTAAGAAACTACAACAACAATATCAAAATAACGTATCATTTTGCCACGATTATGGTATAACTATAAATCGTATTGAAACGGTTGTTCTTTAGATCATTCTACAGCTTCTATTTTGAATCTCTGAATTCTCTCTCTCTTCTTTCGAAATAGGACTATAAAGTACAAATGTTGGTTTCAAAATATACTTAAACAAGAGTTTCATTTCATAGTCTAAAAAATATATGAATAACATGTTTTACAAATTTCTGTCTGTCTCTTCACCCTACTGATAAATTTCGATAGTTTGAACTAAGTATTTCTTATTAAACTTTTATCATTTTATTACCAGGTGTCGAAAAAGGTGTATTAGAAAAATCGTTATTCAATTATACATTTACTAGTTAATATGTACGAAACAGTTTAAAAACTATAACTGAAAATAGTAGTCGACATCAAGGTACAATGAGTGATGCTAGTTTGCCCAGTCAGGTTTATTGTTATAGAATTCGGAGTAAACGTGTTTACAATTTTTCCAAAAACTGGTTATCATTTTCTTTAATTGAAGGCTTGTCTACGTCACCCTGACTGTGAAACAGTTCGTGAAAATAGAGACTCGGTCTTCCTACAGATGAGAAGGGCTATGGATCTCATTCACTGTATAATTAAAGATGGCGTTATTCCAGACTTGATAGCCCCTAAGAGAGATAACACTGCTCCAAAGAGGAACGGGACTGTTAGCAAACAAAACAAACGTTTTCGTTCTTCAGTCTGGAAACTAGAAGAATTGGAACAATATTTTACAGTCCACAATGCTTTGAACAGATTCGAGGTAAGACCCACACCAAACTAACACGAGATACACGTTTGATGTTTCACTTCTAGTTTTCGTTACAATAATCTACTTTTACCTACTGCCAGTATGTCTTTGTTTATTTTCCAACTACAGTTTTGTTTTTCTCAAACCTGAATGTTAAGATATTTATTAACTGTTGTTTTTCATTGCTATCGACGGTTCACTGGCAGGACCTGTTGGATGAAATCAAGACAATCACAGCCGTATCAGCGTACAGAGGCCAGTTGTTAAGTGCCTTAGAAACTATTATGGAACGGACTCAAGATTTCACAGACTCGGCTTATACTTCCCACGAACACAGGAAAAATATTTTACTAAATTGCGAGCGTGTTAAAATAGACCTTAACCAAATATTGAAGATAGGAGTTGAACTGGTGAGTCTTAACGGTGATATTAATATAAATATTTGTCTATATTTAATTCAGGAAACATCTATTTTCGGTGTCAACGATAAGGTGATTAGACGTAAAGGTTTACTTCTAAATTTAACATTTAGATGAACAACATAAACTGTAAAACCTAATGTTAACCTAATATGAGCTGACTACAGCAATAAAACTGTGAAACTTTTAAGTTAATCTAATATTAGCTGACTACAGTAATAAAACTCTAAATATTACGTTAACTGAATATCAGCTTACTATTGTAATAAAGTTGTTTTATCACAGACGCGCTTTTAAGCGTGTTGCTTTCGAAAATAAATCAGATGAATTTGAATGGATATTGTGCTTAAACAAATTGGATTATTTTATGAGTTTGGCTTAATCTGACCACGGTAACCATCGTGTTTGTTTTCAAATCCTAGATCTTTATATTTTGTGTAACTCGAAACTGGCTCTCTATATAACAGCCAAATATCTGTCTGTCTATCTGTTATGCTCCATATATCCAGAACTCTTAGTCTTAAAATATATATTTATCAAAATTATTAATTTCAAGAGTATATTACAAAAAATTAGTAACTTTTAGTTGTTCTTGAAAATTCATATTGAAATCAATATCGTTATACAGTATTTGTATGTGCTGATAAAGGCCTGGCATGGCCTAGCGCGTTAAGGCGTGCGCTTCGTAATCTGAGGGTCGCGGGTTCGCGCCAAACATGCTCGCCCTCCCAGCCGTGGGGGCGTTATAATGTGACGGTCAATCCCACTATTCGTTGGTAAAAGAGTAGCCCAAGAGTTGGCGGTGGGTGGTGATGACTAGCTGCCTTTGCACTGCTAAATTAGGGACGGCTAGCACAGATAGCCCTCGAGTTGCTTTGTGCGAAATTCCAAAACAAAACAAAATGTGCTGATAAACACTCAAGAATAGGATGTTTCTTTTTGAGGGAATTTCACACAAAACAAATGTTTTTCCGTCTGCTGACTGAAATGAATATTTTGAATATAGGTTTGTTTGTTTTTGAGTTTCGCGCAAAACTATACAAGGACTATGTGCGCTAGTCGTTCCTAATTTAGTAGTACAAAACTAGAGGGAAGCTAGTCATCATCAAGATAGGAGAATGAACTCTAAAAATGACTAAAGAGAGGAACCTGTTTATATAGACAAAATATTTTGTAGTAGCATGTCGAATGAATTGATTTGAAATGAATTAAACATTTTCTCTTTGACATCTTTGATAGAAATAACAGCTATAAAATAACCTCCCAGTTTAGTAGCGGTCGTTTCTTGTGCTTTGTAAAATTAGAAGGAATGGTAGCATTCACCGGAAAGAAATCCTGCCGCGATTTAAATAACATGATCGCTCTTTTGTGCCATATGCATTTATTTAATTGCTACCCAAACATTTTTACCAATGGTGCATTGTACGCAGTCTGTTTTGCTTTAAAATAAATGCAATGCGATTTTCCTTATTGAAATAACACGTGGAATGACAAAATACGGTTATAAATAGCGTATATACAATATGATCCTCGGGATTTGGTTGACTGCACATTTTATATTTATTTATCACTATTTTAGGAAAATTACTGTTGCATTATTACTTTATTATAAGTTACAGTTTAAAAACAGGTACGACATTTCGGTTACTGGTGCGATAATTACCAAGTTCTGAACGGTAAAGAAGCTTTCATTATTTAAATTAGCATTCAACAATCTAACAATGTATTTAAATTTTAGAATCGCTAGTAATTACTTATACATATAAATATCAATCTACATGCATTCACACATTATCGATTTATAGCTGAACAATCAAAAAGTGGACAAATACGAAAATATGGAAAAGTTGTATGAAATATTTGCATAACATTAGGAATTTGTGGGCAAATAATGATAAGACACATGCAGATATGTGACTGGTGTTTTGTTAATTGTGGAATATTTTGATTTTATCAATAACGCTTTAATGTTTCTGCTGTTGACTGGTGTTTTGTTAATTGTGGAATATTTTGATTTTATCAATAACGCTTTAATGTTTCTACTGTTAACGTCAAGTTCGTGTTTTAGCACTTTGATTCAGGTAATCTTTGTTTCTGTTCATATGTTCATGGACTTGGGAAGGTTAGCTGATGTTCAGTGTGCTGTCTCATCTAAGTAAAAGACAGGGCAAAATTTTGTAAATTTGTCCTGGTGGAGTGGAACTGTTATAGAAATTTCTTAACGTGTTTACTTTTTATTCCAGGGGTGAAAATAAACCTAGTCGTCAAGTTAAGGTAATATTTATGTGCTTGTCTATTTCAACTTTCTGACAGAAGTATGTTAATATTTTCTATATCTGGGATGGTGCAAGTGGTTAGGTTTCTCTATTTTGTGGGCTTTTTTCTAGTTTGATCGGTTATTAAACGTGTCTTGTTTGTGAGCATATAAACAAAAGTGTATAAGTGTGTGTTTTCTTATAGATAAGGCACATCTGGCTATCCACTGAGCCCACCGAGGGAAATCGAACCCCTCATTTTAGTATTGTAAATCCGTAGACTTACCGCTGTACTAGCGGGGAGCAAGTGTATAAGTAACCACTTTCAATTCTAGAATTTAAATACATTGATAGATTGTTGAATGTTGATTTAAATATGAAACGTTCTTTAGGGTTAAAACTTGTTTACCTGAGAATCATCGCACCTGTTATTAAAACGTTGTACCTGTTCCAAAAGTAATTTTACTTATTGTAAAAACTGTAAATTGTAATAAAATAATACTAATAATCAGTTAGTATATTCAAAATGAAACTATAGCATAGAATTGTTTGAACAAGCATCTACTAGTACGAACGTAAATGGAAAAGCAAAGCAATATGTACTGGTTTATATAGGTCTGTGAGAACGTTTTTATATTCGAGCTTATTTTCAGGACCAAGCCGTATCTCTTTCTCCTACTGAAGACTTAGAAGTATCCATTCACCAGCTCCTTACGTCATGCCAGGACTTGAAAAAGCAAGTGAGGAAAAATAACAGTTATAAATTTAACATTTGCTTAAATCTGATATTACTTATAGCATTCACTATACGACTGTATTATTAGTAAACATTTTGTTGTTGTCTTCTATAAAAAACAGATTAAAACACTTATATGATACAGAATACTGATATATCAGTTAAAAGTGTAAACATTTTCTAATAACAAACGAGTCTAATAACAATGTATCAGTATAATTGTAGAACAATGCATCAGTATGGTTTTGGTTTGTTTTGAATTTCACGCAAAGGTAAACAAGAGCTACCTGCGCTAGCCGTCCCTAATTTTGTAGTAAGACTAGAGGGAAGGCAGCTAGTCGTCACCACCCACCATCTTGAGATACTCTTTTACCAACGAATAGTGGAATTGACCGTCACATTATAACGCTCCCACGGCTGAAAGGGCGAGCATGTCTGGCGCGACAGGGATTCGAACCCGCGAATTACGAGTCGAGTGCCTTAACCACCTGGCCAAGTATGAGTGTATAACAATGTGAAGTATGAGTATATAACAATGTAGAAGTATGAGTATATAACAATGTAGAAGTATGAGTATATAACAATGTAGAAGTATGAGTATATAACAATGTAGAAGTATGAGTATATAACAATGTAGAAGTATGAGTATATAACAATGTAAAAGTGTGAGTATATAACAATGTAAAAGTATGAGTATATAACAATGTAGAAGTATGAATGTATATAACAATGTAAAAGTATGAGTATATAACAATGTAGAAGTATGAATGTATATAACAATGTAAAAGTATGAGTATATAACAATGTAGAAGTATGAATGTATATAACAATGTAAAAGTATGAGTATATAACAATGTAGAAGTATGAGTATATAACAATGTAAAAGTATGAGTATATAACAATGTAGAAGTATGAGTATATAACAATGTAAAAGTGTGAGTATATAACAATGTAAAAGTATGAGTATATAACAATGTAAAATGACTGTCGAACAATCTAGAATAACGATATAGTATTAATATAAATATGCAATCCATTCAAGTTTTATATTGATAATATAAAGATGTAATACATGCATGTTTTATAGTGATAATATAGGTATGTAATTCATGCAAGTTTTATAGTGATAATATAGGTATGTAATTCATGCAAGTTTTATAGTGATAATATAAAGATGTAATTCATGCAAGTTTTATATTGATAATATAGGTATGTAATCCATGCATGTTTTATAGTGATAATATAGGTATGTAATTCATGCAAGTTTTATGGTGATAATATAAAGATGTAATTCATGCAAGTTTTATATTGATAATATAGGTGTGTAATCCATGCATGTTTTATAGTGATAATATAGGTATGTAATTCATGCAAGTTTTATAGTGATAATATAAAGATGTAATTCATGCAAGTTTTATACTGATAATATAAAGATGTAATTCATGCAAGTTTTATAGTGATAATATAAAGATGTAATTCATGCAAGTTTTATGGTGATAATATAAAGATGTAATTCATGCAAGTTTTATATTGATAATATAGGTATGTAATCCATGCATGTTTTATAGTGATAATATAGGTATGTAATTCATGCATGTTTTATAGTGATAATATAAAGATGTAATTCATGCAAGTTTTATATTGATAATATAGGTGTGTAATCCATGCATGTTTTATAGTGATAATATAGGTATGTAATTCATGCAAGTTTTATAGTGATAATATAAAGATGTAATTCATGCAAGTTTTATACTGATAATATAAAGATGTAATTCATGCAAGTTTTATAGTGATAATATAAAGATGTAATTCATGCAAGTTTTATGGTGATAATATAAAGATGTAATTCATGCAAGTTTTATATTGATAATATAGGTATGTAATCCATGCATGTTTTATAGTGATAATATAGGTATGTAATTCATGCATGTTTTATAGTGATAATATAGGTATGTAATCCACAGGTGGGTAGCAGACGAAAAAGTTGGGGTTATAGAAATTTTTGAATTGTTATATCAGAAGTGTTACCAATCTTTCTAGCGTATTATTACTATATATGCGCATAATATATCGTAACCAATACTTCGAATGGTCGTTTTTTTTGCGACTCGTGAATTATTTAGAAACCTTGTCGATCGCTACTATTAAGTACTACCGTAGTTAAAACATTTGTCCTCTATTTAAGAGTAAATAAAGATAACTGCCGATATTTTATAATTTCTTTCGTACCAGAGTAGATTAGTTTAACTATTGTTAAGTTAAAGTTATTTTAAAGACACAGTTTTCTCCTTCTCCTAAGCTCCAAGAGACAACGCTTGACCACTTGGACGAGATGTTTAAGGTCACAAAGGAGGCAGAGCTTACACATCGCCTTAAAAATGCAGCTATTTCTGGTGACCGACTGAGACTGGAGTGTTACGCAGAAAAATTTAGCGAGCATGTTGACCGTTTACACGATGTATGTACACAAGTTTATGTAAAACTATATAGTTAGAATAGAGGCAGCAAAAGCGTGGTTGTTATGAATGAATAATTTATTTTTCTCTGCTTGACTTTTGAAAATTGATTTTATTCACTATAATATTTTTCCACTCAATTAAACCTCTGTAGGACATTTATGGCTAACATTGAATGTATAAACAACCAATTGGTTATCAGTTGCTTGTGTATCCTAAGGTTGCAACAGTTATTTTGTTCTAACATAAATATGTACTCCACTAACGTTTTACAATGATAATATAAATATTTAATCCATGCAGGTTTCGTACTGATAATATACATATGTAATCCATGCAAGATTTATGGTGATAATATGCATATGTAATCCATGCAGGATTTATGGTGATAAAATAAATATGTAATCCACGCAGGTTTTATGGTGATAATTTAAGTATTTAATCCATACATGTTTTATAGTGATAATAAAGATATGTAATGCTTGCAGTTTTTAACACAGAATTTTTCTTCAACGATTGTTTGTTTTGGAATTTCGCACAAAGCTACTCGAGGGCTATCTGTGCTAGCCGTCCCTAATTTAGCAGTGTAAGACTAGAGGGTAGGCAGCTAGTCATTACCACCCACCGCCAACCCTTGGGCTGCTCTTTTACCAACGAATAGTGGAATTGACCGTAACATTATAACGCCCCCACGTCTGGGAGGGCGAGCATTTTGGCGCGACGGGGATGCGAACCCGCGACCCTCAGATTACGAGTCGCACGCCTTAATACGCTTGGTCATGCCGGGCCTTCTTCAACGAGAGCCGAAGTATAGTTTTTGGGTAGGAAACAAACAGTTCCGGTGTTACACATTTTCAGAAAGTCAGTAACCTGCTGTGATCAAACATACAATCCATAGGATGGTAATTTATCTTAGGTGGGAATTATGAGCAGTCAAACAGATGCAGTGTTTCAGAACAGTTGCAGCATTTTGCCAGCAACGAACACACAGAGACACTAATCTATTTGAGGTTCGAAACCTTGTTCTCGACCTACTGATGTAGCGGAAGGATGTTATTACCATCACTGTTGTGCCTATGAGCATAAAACCTAATTCTGAGTGCCGCAACATATATGAGCTTGATATCTCAGCAACAAGTACACGGTTTGTAACGTGGCCGTCATAATTCGTTCAATGTTTCTCCGGTTTTGAAACTGTAAGTTGTGATACATCTTGTGTAAGTTTCACCAAACACCGGATAAATCCCACATCCTTTCTGTCTGATCCTTACCGCCTGATTTGAAAGAAAGACTCTGTGTTACACTAACTAGATGTTAAACCAAAAAGAGTTATTCAAACTGCTATCAAAACGACCTTGCATCAAAGAACATCGAATTATTTACACTTCTCTGAAAAGAATCTGTTTGCAAACCCGTGTGAATTGTTTAAACTGATCTGAAAAGAATTTGGTGACAAACTGGATTGAGCTGTTTCGATTGCTTTGAAAAGGATCTGCTGAAAAATTGGAATGAATTGTTTACACTGCTACGAAAAGGACTTGGTTTCAAAGAAAATCGAAGTCGTCAGAGTTACATCAAACGAACCTGGTGTCAAACCGGATCCATTTATGTAGACTTTAATCGAAAGGACCTGGTGACAACCCAGACCGAACTCTTCAGACTTTAATACAAAAAAAAAACTTTAAATCAAATCTGACCGACTTATGTCGACGTATGTTGTGACTGAGTTTGTTTTAACATTCTAAAACAAGTTATTTTTGGTAATATTCTTTTGTTCAACTGAAACAGCTATTTCCTTTGAGCAGGTGTGTAAGCTGCTACACCACGTGGCTAGTAGTGAATTTTTACAAGTGTCTTCCAAACACGTGGAATATTCCCTTAAGGTCTACGGAGTTCAGGTGAGTAATGCCACTATCTGACTTTTCTTACTTACTTGTAAAGTTCTTGCTTTAAGATCTACAAGGTTCGCGTTAGTTATAACACAACCTAACTCTTCTTAGTTATAACACAACCTAACTCTTCTTAGTTATTTACAAAGCTCTTAAGATTTGTATGAATTAGACGAGATACAGCCCAAACAACTGTTTGTTGTTAGCGATAGAGTTCTTTTTCGAAGATCTACGTAGTTCAGGTTAGCTGACTTTTCTAATTAGTTAGTGCTTGTTTTAAGGTCTGTTAAGGTCAAGTGAACCTGATTTTTTTGTTTTTATTTGGCATTAAGCTCAAAGCTGCACAGTGACCTATCTACCTAACTTTTTGTCACTACTTATAAAGTTATTGTTCAAAGACCTACGGTGTTCTTGTGAACTACAATCCAACCTGATTAGTAAAAGTAGTTAACACTGTACTTCCTGTAACACAAGTTACTTGTTATATTCATTCGTTTGAAAGTTTTCCATTATTTTCCTACCACCTATTAATTTCAGAAAATTTCAGTTAAAATAAATTTTAATTTTCAATGTTTATCTAAATAATTCCAGTGGTTTATAGTATTGTATAATTGAATTTGTTGTTAAATTTGTGACTTACAGACAACTTCAGTCATTTAATAACTGTGATCCATTGCATTGTGCATTCAGTTATGCAATTATCCAGTAACGTATCTACATTATTTGATTGTGTAGTGTAAGCGAATATACAT
This sequence comes from Tachypleus tridentatus, assembly GCF_004210375.1. NCBI lineage: Eukaryota > Metazoa > Arthropoda > Merostomata > Xiphosura > Limulidae > Tachypleus > Tachypleus tridentatus. The sequence goes on along the minus strand of NC_134836.1, from coordinate 10,797,646 downwards.
TGAAATATTTCAACGATTAATCAATAAAAATAGTGATGAATGAAAAAAATGCAGTCAACCCTATAACTTGAATAATAGGATGTGCATCTAGTGAGCCGTTTACAACAATATTTTACCATTCTATGTGTTATTTCAATAAATAATCTCGCATTGCATTTGTTTTTAAGCAAAGGAAACAGGTTACAATGCACTGTTAGCAATATTTTATTATGACTGTTAGGAAATTTGTTTAACCAAAAATATTCATTTAAATCTGTTGTCATTTTATAAAAGTCAGTTAAGAAAGAAAATAAGTTCTGATTATTCCAAGTATGTTATTCATAATGATGTCGATTCTTTCTTTCAACTTTATTCTAAACTTGTTCGTCCTTGTTCACAACGTTACATTATTGTGTCCTTTAATATGAACAATAACAGATAGTATTAGGTACATTCAATTGTATATAACTGCGTATTTGATTTTTGTACTTGTTTTGTATTAATATATGTGATTATGAGGCTTCTTCAAGAGGTTTGTAAATAAATAAAAAATATGTTAGCAAAAAAAGTTTGGGTTTTAATGTAATGAATGGAAACAGCACAATGTAGTTTAGCAATACACTACATTATTACAACAGGATTAATCTACACATCATTGGTATAACATTAGTATAAATTATTACCTTAAGAATATTTAATCTATATCCACATATCATCTTAATAATTTTAAAGTACACTGTAACTACAGGTTTAATCTACACATACTTATTATATTCATAATTTTAGAGTATTCTGTTACTACAGGTTTAATATACACATGCATATCATATTTAAAATTTTAGAGTACATTGTCACTACAAGTTTAATATACACATACTTATCATATTTATAATTTTAGAGTACATTGTCACTACAAGTTTAATATACACATGCATATCATATTTATAATTTTAGAGTACTCTGTCACTAGAGGTTTAATCTACACATACTTATTATATTCATAATTTTAGAGTATTCTGTCACTAGAGGTTTAATCTACACATACTTATTATATTCATAATTTTAGAGTGCACTGTTACTACAGGTTTAATATACACATACATATCATATTTATAATTTTAGAGTACATTGTCACTACAGGTTTAATATACACATACATATCATATTTATAATCTACATATACGTATCACTAAATAGCCGTAGCGACTTTCTCCACCAGATGCCACTGTTCTTTGTCATTTTACTAAGCACTAGGAAACACCGCTACTGAAGTGAACACTGTTTAACAAATGCCATTTCTATAAGAGTTATTAAAAAAAGATATTCAAATCAATTTGTTCAAGATGATAGTATAAAATCACGTTCTACATAATAACGACTTGAAAACACTATACACATAAGCTGAAACACAACAAATACATATTCCAGCACGTTCTTCTCTATATGCTTTAATTTCTGTTCCTGCTTCTATCTTTAAAATATTTATTTCAATCAGTAAACTGAGGAAGTTCTACATTGTTTTGTAAAATTACCCTATAAAAAGTAAACATTTTTATTCTAAATCTTTTTTTTCTTCCCTTCACAATATGAAGACTGAAGAATCAATGTTGATATTAATATGAAATTTTATGAATTACAAACAATGAGTAATGTTCCTTTAATGGAAACAGAAACATTTTGATATATACATGAATAACTGTTGAGGAAGTATAACGCATGACAGTAGACACCAATTATATATATATATATATATATGATGACGTAGATACATTGTTTTATTGTATTGTTTAATGTTTGATTATGTGGTGACATAGCATATTCTTTAATTTTAAAGTGTGGTATTTAATTATATGATACGTTTCCACATCGTTCATACTATTATTAAAATAGTATGTGAAATAAGGTTTCAATACACTTCAATAGGTTCTGAATGCTTGCCACACCCTCTACTTACATCCTACCAGCAAAATAGCAAAGGAAAATTTTGACGTTTTCTGTGAGATGTGGCACGCATTGGAGAACGACATTACCAAAATGTCCTGTGATATTGCCGAGATCTGTGGAGGAACAGAAAAAACACCTGAGAAGTGTTTTAATTCTTCTCTTCAGCAATCGAAATATTTCGTAAGTTATAATTTATATTCTCACTCTGTATTGTTTTTCACTATTACTCCAGCTGTGTTTAATCTACAACTACCTATCATCTTGTAACTTCAGCGTACATCATTACAACAGGTTTAATCTATACCTACACATCATTGATATAACCACAGTATACGTTATTATCCCAGAAATGTTTAATATACACCTATACATCATTGATATAACTATAGTGTACATTATCACTTCAAGAGTGCCTATTACATACAATCTTTACCATTTCTTGTACATTTTTACGCTATGAGTGTTTCACCTACACATACATATCATATTCATAATTTTAGAGTGTACTGTCACTTCAGGTTTCACCTACACATACATATCATATTTATAATTTTAGAGTACTCTGTCACTAGAGGTTTAATCTACACATACTTATTATATTCATAATTTTAGAGTACATTGTCACTACAAGTTTAATATACACATGCATATCATATTTATAATTTTAGAGTACTCTGTCACTAGAGGTTTAATCTACACATACTTATTATATTCATAATTTTAGAGTACATTGTCACTACAAATTTAATATACACATGCATATCATATTTATAATTTTAGAGTACTCTGTCACTAGAGGTTTAATCTACACATACTTATTATATTCATAATTTTAGAGTACATTGTCACTACAAATTTAATATACACATACATATCATATTTATAATTTTAGAGCACACTCTCACTATAGTTTTATATACACATACATATCATATTTATAATTTTAGAGTACTCTGTCACTAGAGGTTTAATCTACACATACATATCATATTTATAATTTTAGAGCACACTGTCACTTCAGGTTTAATACGCACATACATATCATATTTATAATTTTTAGAGTATACTGTCACTTCAGGTTTAATATGCACATACATATCATATTTATAATTTTTAGAGTATACTGTCACTTCAGGTTTAATATGCACATACATATCATATTTATAATTTTAGAGTACTCTGTCACTAGAGGTTTAATCTACACATACATATCATATTTATAATTTTAGAGCACACTGTCACTTCAGGTTTAATATGCACATACATATCATATTTATAATTTTTAGAGTATACTGTCAGTACAGGTTTAATCTGCACATACATATTCATAATTTTAGAGTATACTGTCAGTACAGGTTTAATCTAGACATATATTTATAATTTTAGAGTGTACTATCACTTCAGGTTTATATACACATACATATCATATTTATAATTTTAGAGTATACTATCACTTCAGGTTTAATCTAAACATAATATTAATTTTGAAACTTTAGTGTACTACTACAGATTTATTCTATCCCTAATATTTTATTTATATTTTCACCTTCCCGTTCACTTTCAGGGTATAGGAATATATTAACACAACACTCTGTGTCTAAACTTTTATTCTACGAACTCTTGAAAAGAGAGTCCACAAAGCAAAAAACGTTTGTTCAAAACACGGTTAAAGTTTCCAAATAGGGTTAATTTTTTGGCTTTTAACTGTAGCCTCCTTTTAATATTGCACAGTAGAAGTAAGTACTTATTAATATGATAGAATGGCTAAACATATGTTTGATTATGTAAAGAAAGTTTTGAGGTTCCGATAAAGTGACCATTCTGGTAACACAGTTAGTAGAAACGACCTTTGTACTCCAAATGTCATTTTTTCTAACTTTATTGTTTGAATGTGAAGATACACCGATTGTGCACGATAAATTTAAATTAAAAATGTAACCATGTTTAATTTTCTTATATACAAGAAAAAGGTGGTAGTTGTGTTAGCTTTAGTTTTACGTAAAAACGTGCGTAGATAAGAAATTACAAATAAGCAATATAAATGGTGTTGTTGTGTAACAGTGGATTTTTTTTTATGTAGAAAAATGTTCCTACAGAAACATCGTTTAATCCAGAGAAGTTAAAAGATGAGGTAACAAATTTAAATGTTCATGTTTTTACTTACATTAACTTAAATTAATAACTAAAACCTATACAAAATTCGTTTAATAACTATAAAGTATATTAAAAAGTAGTCTCTCACCTAATTTATACACAATACAAAGCTCACTGAATAAATATGTAACCTATAAGAAAAACACCGAAAAACTGTTTTATTCATGTAATTCATGTAAAATTGCTATAATACGTTTAACAGATATATGGAAACCAATTCAAATTGTACATGCAAAATATGAAACTGTTTAATACTTGTAAAACATGTATCGACCCGGTATGGCCAAGTGGGTTGAGGCGTTCGATTCATAATCCGAGGGTCGCGGGTTCGAATTCGCGGGGGCGTTATAATTTGACGGTCAATCCCACTATTCGTTGGTAAAAGAGTAGCCCAAGAGTTGGCGGTGGGTGGTGATGACTAGCTGCCTTTCCTCTAGTCTTACACTGATTGACAGCTAGCGCAGATACCCCTCGTGTAGCTTTGCGCGAAATTTAAAAAAAAACAAACATATATATTGCATAAGGATGTAAATCCCCTTTATTACATGTCAAAGACGAGAGATCTATTTAACACACATGTTGGTGTAAAACCCATTTAATACATATAACGATGTAAAACCTTTTTATTACATGTGAAAGCTGTAAGATCAAATAATACACATAACGGTGTAAAATACGTTTATTACATAACAGCCCTTTAGGATCCATTAATACACATATACTATAAAATCCGTTTATTGCGTGTCAAAGATGTAAAAACCTGATTATTTCATATCAAAGGTGTAAGACCTATTAATACACACAATGACGTCATCTTCGTTTATTACATGTGAAACATATTAACCTCTTTCTTTACGTTTAAAACATATATATTTAACTATATAACTTTTAGACTGAGGAAACTTTGTTGTCCGTAGTTTCTTAATACTAGACGCAGCTTTACGGAGATTAGCCACGATGCTGAATATAAACACACTTATTAATTTCAAATATGTTCGGGTGAAACTAATTCGAAACAATTTGTTGACTTTCTTTTCCGCATAAGGCCCGGCATGGCCAGGCGTGTTAAGGCGTTCGACTCGTAATCCAAGGGTCACGGGTTCGAATCGCGGTCGCACTAAACATGCTCACCCTTTCAGCCGTGGGGGCGTTATAATGTATCGTTCAATCTCACTATTCGTTGGTAAAAGAGTAGCCCAAGAGTTGGCGGTGGGTGGTGATGACTAGCTGCCTTCCCTCTAATCTTACTATGCTAAATTAGGGACGGCTAGCGCAGGAAGTCCTCGAGTAGCTTTGCGCAAAATTCAATACAAACAAACAAACAAACAACCTTTTCCGTATAAATCGAGTTTGTTTTTCTTATCAGTTTTGTAATTTCAGTTAGTGATTTGACTGCATTTGCAGGAAAAAGAAGAAACTGAAAAAATTAGTTCGGAAGTAAAAAATCTGAATTCGGAGAAGGAAGCGGAAACTAAAAACTATCTGACGGAAGAAAACGACAGCGATATTGTTCGTAGGGTCCGTGGAATGACCCAGGTGGCAGTTTCTGTTTATCAGTTTACACGTGGAGAAGGAGATCTAAAAACCACGCAAGTATGTAACCATTTTAAAATATTAAAAACGTAAACTAAGTATGCTGCTATCCCATACTAAATACATGTATTGCATGTTTATGAGAACCACGCATGTAAGTAACCGTTTTAAAATATTGAAAACGTAAACTAAGCCTGCTACTGTCCCATACTAAATACATGTATTGCCTGTTTATGAGAACCACGCATGTAAGTAACCGTTTTAAAATATTGAAAACGTAAACTAAGCCTGCTACTGTCCCATACTAAATACATGTATTGCCTGTTTATGAGAACCACACATGTAAGTAACCGTTTTAAAATATTGAAAACGTAAACTAAGCCTGCTACTGTCCCATAAAAATACATGTATTGCCTGTTTATGAGAACCACGCAAGTAAGTAACCGTTTTAAAATATTGAAAACGTGAACTAAGCCTGCTACTGTCCCATACTAAATACTTGTATTACCTGTTTATGAGTATTACATCATCAAACTAGGATCATAACACCAGCGATCAGATGAAACTTGGGTCACAACATCTCTGGTCAGAACAAACTAGGATCAGACAAAACTTGGGTCATAGCATCTATGGTCAGAAATATGTGATGTCAGATTAAACTTGAATTACAACATACATGGTAAAAAAGATCTGTAAATTAAAATAGCCTCAAGTCAGAACAGACCAGTGTGAGTTTAAATTACTCGTTACAACAAGTAAAAATAAAACGAATGCAAATGGTAAGCTGTTGTAAAGCAATATCGAGTTAGAACGAAAATAAAATAAAAATAAACTGAATGTAGAGATCATTAACCACTTTCTACATTTACCAATGTTACTTTTATTTAGTTGTTGACCCAAATGCACAACGTTTCAAAATGTCAAGACAAAAAGATGAATACATTGTTTAAGTAAAAAAACAGCTGGTATGGGTAGAGAAAGCACTATGTAGAGGAGCGAACAACGTTTCTACCTTCTTTTTTCTCTACAAGTGGGTTTTATCGTCATCACAAAGACGGTTAGTACGCCAACCTCGTAATTAAACTTACTGAATTTCTCTAATAATCGGTCATGTAGCTGAACAGACACGATAAATATCACTTGGTAATTCTTCTTACACTGAACTCATAAATACACTAAATAGTTACTGATTACTCGTTCACTGATATCGCATATTTACCGTAGTGTTATTTCTAATACTCCGCGAAACTTCTATGTAATGATATCATTACCTTCCTATACTTCTAAAATAAAATATTAATCGATGTGTCAAATATTTGTGTACAGTTTGTTTTAAGGGTATTAGTTCAGATAGGTAGATAAACTTTATTGTAAATATTCTAAGAATTTGTCAAACATAATATGAATATCTGTGATATCCTGAAAACTGAATATTATTCAGGAATAGGTGTCATATCTAGAGGCTGCACATGTGTTGCAGTAAACACACGAAGAAACATATCAAGTATTAATCCATATTACACTGAATAGTTTTTATTTAAACTTTTCAAATAGACATTCCTTATGAGAATGTTGGTCTTACACAAAGTGCCTACAAGCACGAGACATTAATGGCAGACATTGTTTGAGCATGCAACAACAAAGAAGACTTCTAGACATTAATGATATTAGGACATTGTTTGAGTATCCAACACAACAACAAGGAAGACTTCTAGATATTAATTATACTATGACATTGTTCGAGTATATAACAAGGAGATAATTAGACACTAACGATACTAAGGTATTGTTTGACTATACAACAACAAGGAAGACAATTAGACACTAATGATACTAAGTCATTGTTTTAGTCGCAACAAAAGAAAGACTACTACATACTAAGGCACTGAGTATACAACAAGAAGAAAAACTACTTGACACTAATGATTCTAAGACATTGTTTGAGTATACAATAAGGAAGATTACTAGACCCTAATTATACTAAGAGATTGATTGAGTATATAATAATGAGGAAAACCACTAGACACTAATGGTCCCATGATAACTGAGTATACAACAAGAAGGAATACTACTAGACACTAATGATACTAAGGCATTCTTTGAGTCTAAAACAAGGAATATTACTAGACACTAATGATACTAAGGCATTATTTGAGTAAACAAAATCAAGGAAGACTACTAGACACTAAAGATAATAAGACATTGTTTGGGTATACAACAGAAAGAAAGACAAAGAGACGCTAATCATAATATAACACTGCTTGAATATACAACAACAAGGAAGACTAATATACAATAATGTTACTAAGGCAATCTTTGAGTATCCAAAATCAAAGAAGACTATAGAAAGTTGTTTTCCTGTACCTGTTGATAACAAATATTTTATCGAAAGGTAATTATGGTGAAGTCTTTTGACAAACAATCTCGACTGATGTGGTGAAATGCTACAAAACTACTGGTAAGGAATGAAGTTATGTGAATAAGTTAAAGTTTTATAGTTGGTGACTGTAATGCTTATTAAACACTTTAACTAATCCAGGAATAAAGTCATACGTCATTTACTTTGTTAGTATCTGTTCATATAGATAGCGAGCATATGATACAGGATACAGGATAACATATCTTAACAGCAACAGCATAATTGGTTTCTATTCCCTTGGAGCACTGCATATATATTCTTGAATATCTTTTTGGACTGAGTGAATTATGTTAGCAAAGCAAGGAGGTCCTTTTATTTGATAATGCAACAATACGCACTTCATAAAACATTTATAAAATGTTTTCAAAATAAAAATGTAAATAGCCAGCATAATTAATCACTTAGTTATATTTTTACTTGACAAAAATGAATTTTATTTCACATTTTCTAAAAACTATTTATAACAACTTTTTTTATAATTTATTGTGTTTTAATTTTTGATTTAATAAATTCAATTATTCAAACCTCCTCTTAATACTAGTATTCTCTATTATAACTTAGGATATTTTCAACCAAGCAGAAATGTTTGCAGAGGATGCAAATAGGTTATACAAAGATATTCGTCAGTTTTCATACCAGGTAAAACTTTTTCTTTCAAAACATTTATATAGATGCACATATTTAGTAATAAGTTCATATAAAGAATTCTCTATTCACCAGCCTAGACTGAAGTTAATACAAATGTCAGCATATAAATTCAGCTACTAAAACATGTACATAAACTTTGATAATTTACATAATTCTGGTGTATTATCATTTAGATATTTCTGGTCTAGAGAATTAACCAAACAACCATTTAGACACTACTGACGAACACTACTGGTTAAACAATAATTTAGCTGGTTCTCGTACAAACGCTGGCTAGACAATCATTTCGTTAAACTGGTTTACAGAACTTGCTAATCACTAATTTCAACAGTCCTGGTGCACAAGTAGATTTCCATGTTTTCCTCGTGTAATAACAATATCACTACAGCAAACTTCCAGGTTTTTAATGTGTTAACATCGACACTATTGAGCTTCTAGGCTTTCCACAATTGCTAACATCAATAATGTAGTACACTTCTAGGCTTTCCACAATTGCTAACATCAATAATGTAGTACACTTCTAAGCCTTCCACAATTGCTAATATCAATAATGTAGTACACTTCTAAGCCTTCCATAATTGTTATCATCAACACTGTATTAAACTGCAGAGCCTTCCATAATTGTTAGTATCAACACTACAGCAAAGTCCCACACCTTTCACGTGTTAGCATTATCACATTAGGAAATTTTCAGACTTTTCTTTTGTGTCGTATTAAAATAAGGGCTCGAACAGACTTTCAATAACCACTTTACTACAATCTTAGACAACTAGAATTCTGTTATTGGTGTTTTATGGCCAAATTTTCATTTTTGATAAAAGGGAAGATAAAAATAATGTCTGCTATTAAACTTAGCGTTTTAATCATTACGTCTTAATTTAAGTCATCCGTGGACTATAAAAATTATATTTAAGGACATGAAACTCGTAAACAAGTTTTGGGTTTTACAGGTTCCAGGTGGGTCACAGAAAAAAGACCTCCTAGAAAGTCTTGACAAAGTCCCAACTTACGTTCAACATTTGCAGTTTACCGTGAGAAATCCAACCGTGGGTAAAGCAGCCACATTCACAAAGGTATAATATTAAAATCCTCCAAATTCCGTCTAAATTTTAAATATAAAGGTTGTCTAATATTTGATAAAAATATGTCTAGTAGAACAACTTATAGATAAGCAAAAGTGATTATAATTAACCATTGTTACTTGTTTTATATTACCGTTCTTGTGTTCTAGTACCATATTTATGATTCCTAACTGTTCAAAATCTTGAATTTCACACAATAGCAGATCTTCACAATGAGAAATTTAGTTAATAATTAGTATGTTCGCATTTCGAATCCAAGCAGCTATTTTCTGTAACATAAAAAAGCATTTCCTGTGGATATATGATTCGTCCTGAATCTGTGAATCATGTTGGGGTTGGTCAGAAACTAATAGTAGTGTGAAAATTACTGATCACAAAACACTTGGGTTCGGGTTTACAACAGTTTACGATGTTTTTTTAGAACGATCTATAATATATATCCTGACTGTAAAGTAACGGATCTACAAAACAGAAATTCGTAGAAATACCAACATCACAAATTTGTGAAGTTGGTTACTGCAGGAAAGCAAATACAAGTACAAGCCTTTAAAAATGATAAGTTTCGTCTGATCCAGCGTTGCTATGGTAACTAACAAAAATGCTTCAAGCATGTTAAAAATTCTGCAGTTTGAACAGAGAGAAACTGAGAAATCGTTAACGAGATTGTTTCTGGAAGCCAAGCCTTAATCTTGAAGAATAATGATGTTATGTAGCCTAACCATTAGTTTATCATCTACTCAAAAGAACTAAATGGTCAAGAGTTGCCAGATGGAGACATCGTTTCTTTCGAGTGTTGTGATATATCAATTAATCAGTGGCTCAGCGTCTCCTTAAAATAACCAAATGGTCAAGAGTTGCCAGATGGAGACATCGTTTCTTTGGTCTCTCTTCGAGGGTGTTGTTACAGTAGATTTTACATTGAAAATGACCCACCAGTTGAGCCAGTCAGTCTGAATAAAACACGATCTAATTTTGAGAAATCATCAGACGGTCGTAACAAAACTATGATTTATGTGAAGAAGACGATGTAACGCACTATCTATTTAAAGCTGCCAAGTACTTTCATAAACAAAAAAATTTAAAGCATATTCTTATTACACCCTTCGTTAGAAAGCAGTTTATTAAATAGTAGACTAAAGCTTTGTATTTTCTAAGTGAATTATTGGTTTGCACAAAATTATTGTTGATGCTAAAAGATAGTAAAATGCCGCTTTGATTATACAATTTTCTATAATTATTGTGATATCTTACCAGTTGCATGTCCATCTTACTAGATTGCACCTTGAGATTTACCATATTGATAACACATTCTTTTAATAATGTCACTTATATTGAAAACAACTGATTCGGCCCTCAGGATAACTCAATACTCTCGAAGAATCATTTAATTATAAATCCTTTATTAATGAGATCCCACTGTATAAAATAAGTATAATATTAGATAATCAACTAATATTTAGTCTGACGTTCCTAAAACATACGAGATACGTGTTGAATTTAGATCATAAGACTATTTTATTTAAACATCAGCAGTGTTACCATTGCCCGAATTTTCGAGAGAGAAAAAAACCTACTCCCTCTGTTTCCCCTTCTATATTTCCACAAGTAAAACTATTTTGTGAATTTATGAAAAAAAAAAAAACTTTAGGTTTGACTTTTGAAAATAAACTAAGAACTTGTATTTTATTACAATTTACAGTAAGTAAGATTAGTTTTAAGAACAGGTACGTTTCGTTCACTGGAGTGATCATTAATCAAGTACATAAATTTCTACAGCAAGAAATGTTCTAGTATTTAAATCAATATTCAAACCCAACAATGTATTTAAGTTCTAGAATTGATTGTACTTATTGATGTAAGTGAATTTTAAAAATTATTTATGTATGACTAAATAAAAAAATAATCCAAATATGAATGAATATAAAAAACTATGGAATATTTTAATTTTATGGAAAATATTTGCATAAGTTTAGGAATGTGTGGGGATATAACGATGAAAGTTATATAGAGATGTACCTGGGTATTTGTTAATTGTGGGATTTTTATCAATCAAGTTTGTCCGATTTTTCTTCTGTTAGTGTTCAGGCTCGTGTTTTAATACTTTAACGTTATGTTTAGAAAACTGTTTGTTTTTTATTCATATGCTCATGGACTTTGGGAAAGGGGTTTTTGGTGTTCGTTTAACATGATCTTCAAGTTACATCCTGTTTCACCTATGTAAAAGACTGGAAAACAGTTTGTTATACACTTTTCTTAACATGTGTTTAATTTTTATTCCAGGGATGAAAATGAAGCGTTATGTTAAGGCTATATTTATGTGTCAGTCTTTTCCAACTCTCTGATAGGTGTACTCTAATACCTTCTATATATATGGGGTGGTGCAAGTAATTAAGTTTTCCTTGTTTTGTAGTGTTTGAGTTTGTTTGTTAAACGTCTCCTGTAAGTGTGTTTTGTTAATTTAATTTATTAACAGTTTCTGTAACTACTTTAGTAGGGAACTGGTTAGTGTTAGTGAAATATTCAGTTAAGTGTGTAACTTCTTTATCAATGTTTTCTGTGGTACATATAATGTATGCTAAAGTAGGAGTTTTTAAAATGCATAGCTTCTGATGGATTACATGTTTTAGAAACCGGTTTATGTAATTTCCGCTGGACGTGTTTTTTCTATGAATTTTAATGGTGAACCTTCAGGAGGTTCGTCCGTGTAATGTTAACATTTAAAAATTTATTGTGTATTTTTTCATTTTCCACTGTGAAATGCATGTCCTTATGTAGGTTGTTGATGCGTTGGATAAATTTTGTTTGCAATTTACTTAAAGCCGCAGAAAATATTATGTACATATATAAGCCCTAACGCAGGCTTATACATGGAAGAAGCTGTAGCAGGCTGTTCTGTGTGATGTAAGAAAAGAGTGTCCAAAGTACCTCACAAAACGAAACTACCAACCCGTTTTCAATCAGGGCTTCCTTATGAACGATGCTTGTTGTTTTTACTTAACTAACAAAAATAAATAGGCCCTTATGGAGAATATTCAGATTATATTATACACGTATTAGTTTCTGTTCTGGTGAACAGGATAAACATAGCTCTATTCCCACCCTGTCATCTTTCCTCAAGCATTAGAATTTTTAACGTAAATATGTAATATAACTTTGAATTTGCTTTAACATAAACGTAATATATTTTATGAATGTGATACCGTATTCACATTATGACACCGATATACGAAATATACTACAATCAAAATTAAAATAAAGTATAGAACAACGTTTTGATCTTCTTAGGTGATAATCTTCAGGTTAACAATTACAGCTTATAATGTATCACAAGAAACAAGATCTACCTCCAGGTATCGAACTACCCAGAGATAAAAAAATGGAATAAAATATATTTGCTGACTTGACTTTAACCTAGTTCTACGCAATAAGTATTATAATACGAGTCTTACTCTTTTCATTAGTCTATTTTATAGCAGAAGGTATAACTTTTATTTTACAGGCTAAGCCCACAATTTGCTTTTCCACACACGGTGTTCTAATTCTGCATACATTTATTTTGTGTGAGATTAAAAATATATGACGTATTAGCATATATAGTTAATGACCTATCACTAAATAGGCCTATAATGCTATATTCCAAATTATAAAATGTTAACTTAATCTTACCAAAAAATGTTAAATCCACGTAAATTTATTTGTTCATTGTATATATTAATGTCAAAATTACCGGTTCTGCTGCTCGCAAACAATAAATGCATATAACAACGAAAAATTGTCGTTTTATGCATCATTACTTGAGGAAAATAGGCAGAGTGAAAGCTGCAAACGAACAGAAAAATTTTGACTTTTATATATAATGTATTTTCAAGACAACCAACTTTGATATCTGCATTTAGATTTCAGCTTTACGGACGTTCAGCTCTCATACCTTAAAGTACAAAGATTAACGTAAAGCACCAAGCTAATGACACCTTTAGGGTCAGGTTTTGGCTTAGACACCCAACTTTAACATCTCAATGCTCTTTACATTTTATAATTCACTTTCAAGTCAAACACCCACTGTAAGATCTTGTAATTTGATTAGACACTCACTGTAAGATCTTATAATTTGATTAGACACTCACTGTAAGATCTTATAATTTGATTAGACACTCACTGTAGCATCTTATGAGAATATTCAGCTTCACTTTAAACACCAATTTTAATATCTTATAATTCTGTTTCCTGTTAGACATTATACCGTAAGATTTTATAATTCAGTCCCTAAGTTAGACATCCCATGTAGCATCTTATAATTCAGGTTATGGTTAGACTTCCCACTGTAATATCTTATAATTTGGATACATACTCACATCTTATGATTCACTTTCTGGTTAGACACCAATTGTAATATCTTATCTTGCTTCTTCTTAGACATTCTACTGTAACATTTTGTAATCCAGAAATTAAGATAGACATCTCACTGTAACATTTTATTATTTGGTCTCTAGGTTAGACATCCCAGTGTAACATCTTGTAATTCAGTTTCTAGCTAGACATCCCACTGTAACATTTTATAATTCAGTTTTTAGTTATACACCTGAATTTAACATTTTATAATTCAATTTCTGATGAGACACCTATTTTAACATCTTATAATTCATTTTCTAGTTAGACATCCCATTATAACACCTTATAATTCAATTTCTAGGTTATACATCCCACTGTAACATTTTATAATTCAGTTTCTCATTTAAATATCTCACTGTGTCATCCTTTAATTCAATTTATAAGTTAGATACCCCACTGTATCATCATATAATTCAATTTCTATTTTAGATACCCACTGTATCATCTTATAATTCAATTTATAAGTTAGATATCCCACTGTAACATCTTATAATTCAGTTTCCAGGTTAGATATCTTACTGTAAAACATTATTATTCAGTTTTTATTCAGATTTCCACTTTAACATCTTGTCTTACATGTGCTGTTTTTAGTTTTCTTACTCATCATGTCCCCCGCTGGTGCAGCGGTAAATCTACGGATTTACAACGTTAAGTCAGGAGTTCGATTCCCCTTGGTGAACTCAGCAGATAGCCTCATGTGGCTTTGCTATAAGAAGACACACACATTCATCACAATAAACTTATATATACATATGTAGAATTTTAAGAATATGCAACACTGATGCTAGAAATGTATTCCAATAAATTATTCATACAAGCTGTTTATTTATTTTTCGTATTTAAAGTTGTAGTTTTCAGTTTTAAGGATAAATATCCAATTTTAACATTATAGAATACCTTATATCCTATCTTACAAGTATTGGAAGTGAATTATTGGGATAACTTTCTTTCCCTTAGGTTGATAATGTGATCCAAGGTGTAAAGGACCTAATGAACGTCGTATCGAAGGTAGTAACAATATGCCTTGTTTGTGCATCAAAGGTAACAAAATATTTTATTTTGATTTTAATAATTTTCCTTAACTCTTGATTTTATATTTAATGTTACAAAACTTACCCAATACTTATCTATACAACAATTATCTTATAAGAAAATTCTAACACAAATTGATATTTTTAGTGCAGGTCTTATCCCTTGGAATGATACGTTCTTTTGAACTGACAGTTACAGTCTATCTAGAAATAATTAAATATCGATTACATTTCAACATTTCGGATCTTTAGTTTGTTCACTGGAGTTACTAAACGTTGTCCAGATCTAATATTTTCCAGGCAGATACCATGAATATTTAACTATTATAAATCTTAAACGTAAATTCCACTGCTAGTTTTAATAGTTTAAAAACCTTATAAAACAAATTTTGTAAAAGCGCCTGATATGAATTATATCCTATTTAGGTTTATCTAAGCTCATATAGGCCTAAATCTTAAATACTAATGTTAGCGTAACCCTTACTGCAAAATTAGAAGTGATCAGAAAATAATATGTTAAATAATAGTAGAAGTATTATTAATATTCCATAAAACGTAATTTTATAAAACAACAAACAAACAAACTGCAACCAATGGATTTCATCATCATTGCCAACACGAACGAAATAGATAATTTGCATAAATATTGTATAATCTGTAATACCAAGCCTTGATTACATCCTACCTCATCATGACGAGATACGTATTGGGTGATTGTGTAAGTATGTCGTTCAAGGTTTTCAGAGATTTCAGTTTCCAAAATTACATTTCACTTTTGATTCCCCTAATTAGGCCTGTACTTCTTAATTGCAACGCTAAAATCAGGGGTCCGATTCCCCTCGGTGGGCTCAGCAGATAGCCCGATGTAGCTTTGCTATAAGAAAACACATACACACTTCGTAATTATATAAATGAGATATAATTAAATATGTGGCAGACTATGTAAATAACTAACTTTAATTTAGCTTTACACACGTAGCCAATTTTTTTATCATATCATGTTCATGCACACGACACATAATATAACATCGTAAAAATATCTAATATAGAAATTCAGATCAGAAATATATTAACTTCATTGAACTTAAAATCTTTATGTAAAAATTTATTGTCTGTAACTCTATTTTTACCGTTCCAATATACAAGTGGAATAAACGACAAAATATCGGATTAGATCAAATAGGAATAAAGTCAAAATTTTAGCCAGTTAAAAGACCGCAAGACATAAAAAATAATAAAGTGTTTAAAATATGTAAAAACACACGTCTATGATAAAAACTTTATATTAATTTGCAACTGCCTGACGAAGGGTTTTTGCGAATAATGGTTGTAAATTAATACAAAGTATTTGTCATAGACAAAATCTTTTTTAATCTTTTTTCTTATTATTTCATTAAATGACTATCATAAACTAACTTGATTGCTGGTCATGATATTTACTTTGTATCTGTTTTTTTTTAATTTTGCACAAACCTATTCGAGGGCTGTCTGCGCTAGCCGTCCCTAATTTTGCAGTGTAAGTCTAGAGGGAAGGCAGCTAGTCATCACCACCCACCGCCAACTCTTGGGCTACTCTTTTACCAACGAATAGTGGGATTGACTGTCACATTATAACGCCCCCACGCCTGAAAGGGCGAGCATGTTTGGTGTGACGGAGATTCGACACCGCGACCCTCACATTACGAGTCGAGTGCCTTAACCCACTTGACCATGCTTGGCTCTTTGTATCTGACCACCAGTAACTGAAAATTTATAATACAGCAGAAAGGAAGTATGACGTTATCATTTTAAAAAAAATTAGCTTAAATTGAATTTAATTGTTGTGTATTTTGTACGCAATGATAAAACTTTAATTTGTTGGAAAGCCTGCCCTTTTTTTTTTATCTATTATCACATCCTATATATTGTGCAATATTGAAACAAAAACCTTGATTTATATATAAATATTTTCTAGAATACGTAAATTAGCGTTTTCATTTTTAGCACAAGCGGTTAAACCACCTGGTGGCTCTGCCTTTCTGTTCTAGATTCTAAAACTAAATTTAGGGTAGTTAAAGTTAACGATGAATAAGTTTGAAGTAGTAAATAATTAATTAGGCCAATTGTCTTCAACAGTAATGAGGCCTTTACTTTATACTATGGTTAATAGTTCATTTAATTTAAAATTCATATTATAACTGTAATTTCATAAAAAATAAGTCGATTGCTGATATTATAAAACAACATTGTAGTAAACTCGTCTTGTTTTAGTTAAAAAATGTTAGAGTTACAAGTGAAATATTCTAAAACTAAGTTACATTCACATACTTGAATGACTATAAATGTTTGAGAATATTTCCTTAAATATTTCTGAGAATTTTTTGAACTCCATCATTTCTGTCCCCCCTTTTTTTTCTTTAACTCCAGAAAATATAACAAACTCAAAATGAACTGGTACCATTTAATATTAGGTAAACGAATCACTTATAAATGTATAGATATGTTCAGATTGTTGGAGAACCAAGTAAGGTGTTTTGTTTTTTTACATTTCAAACATTTTATTGAGACACGAAATAAAATTTATTTTGCAATGTTGCAAACATATTAGCCACTTGCACCACTTTAAGGCGAAAATTAGTTAAACATTTCTCTATAAAGCAGTAGCAATAGCCCATTTCGTGTTAATGTAACAACTATAAATTATCCTAAATAACAAAGTAACAACACCTCATTTGGATTTAATACAGTAATTATGGGCTATCCTAAGTAATCCGGTACCATTGATCAAATCTTGTTAATACAGTAACTATGGGCTATCTCAACTAATCCAATAGTAACAGCCCCTTTTGTATTAATACAGTAACTATAGGCTGACTTAAGTAATCCAATACTGTCAGCCTGTTTCCTGTAATACGGTAATTATGGGCTGCCCTAAGTAATCCGCTACCGACATTCCATTTTTTGTAATAAAGGAACTGAAGACTATTTCATGTGAATATAGTAATTATAGGCTATCCTAAGTACCAGTAGCCAATTTCACGTTGCTTCGGTTGGAAACAAAAACTGCAAAATAAAATAATGTTGAAGAAAAGTTTAGAAAACTAATCTTTATGATATGCCACAACCTTTTTGAATAATGTATCAGTGAATTCTGGATAGCAGAACTTCTTCTTACGTTATATTTTGATGTATATCATACTATTTTTCAGTACAAGTTGAAGCTAAGAAAATCCAGAAACGCATCAGGTTACAGTGGAGATCTTGACGAGTGTGGATACGGAGATTCTTCTGGAGGTATGCCTCCTGGAGGTGGAGGGACCAGCTCATCCGATCCGAACATATGACAGTTAGGGTTAAGCCCACGAAGGGCTAACAAAGTTGGAGGTGATACACGTCGTACACGTGTATCGTTTTTCACTTTATTAGGAGCCAAAAAGCGAGACTGATGCTGAGTTAGAAATAATGCTGTGGTTGTTAAACGTTACTTTCCTACTAATTCAAATGGTTTTATTTTACCAAAGTAGTTGTGATAACGCCCTGATACTTAGCTCACCAACCTTAAGTTCAAGTGAATATTTTATTCGTTTCATGTGGCTAATAACAAATGTTGACTATATCTCGAGTTTCAAATATTTTTTCTAACTTAAATGTATCGTATCTCTGTAATATTATTAGCAAGGTGATATTTAACTGTATTTAAGTAGAGTTTATTGAATATTTTACAATATTACTTTACTGCAATAAGTAGTAAGCTGCAGGTAAAGACTGAATGAAATCAGCCCAAAGATTTTGAACACAAATCAGTATAGTGACACAATATAAGTTACGTTAACTGATAATATGAAACTGAAGAAATGTTTTAGAACAAGCATGGTTGAAAACTCAATAAACAGGATACTCTTAAAGCATCCATTTCTTGTTTAATCCGAAAGATAATTCTTATACTTTTACACTAACCTTTCGAATGAGATAAAATTTGGAAGGCACAGGATTTTGTTTGAGAGTCCATTGGTCTAGTTTTATTATTTCTGAATGACGACATATCACTCACAGACTTTTTACATGTATAGTTTATATATACATTTGTTTTACAGACGCATTATGTGTAATCAAAACAAGCATTTGTACAATGTAATTAAATATGCTTCTAAATTTTGTATAATCTTTGAGAAAATGTATTTATTTATTTATTTTGCTTTGTTTGGTTAACTCGGCTATGATTGCTAATATTTTAACTTTTCAAAGTTCTTTCTTTTTTTCCGGATATACCACACAGTGTATTCAAGGACGGAAAGTTTTCAAAATCCAAGATTTGTTTTACTCACTTTTGAAATTTCTGGTTCCCAAGATATTTAACATCCTAAGTTTTAACCAAAATGTATAGGTAATATATTTAATTTTCGACGTTTTAACCATATATTTTTAATAATTTATTACTCTTACGATTAGTATCTTGTTTTTTAACCATAACTAATTGAAGAATTTAAATCTATAAGTTTCTTACCCAGATATAACTAATTAATTATCTTTTAACCTTGACTTCCTCACCACATGTAATGTTCACTAGATTTTTCACCAAAACTACTCAGACGTTTAGTCTATCAAGATTTTCACTCTGACTATTTCCTCAGATGTTCAGTCTACTTAATTACACGTTTGACTAAGTTTTTCCCTATGATTACTTAATCAGAGTTTAGTCTACCAGGATTTTTACCATGACCACCTAATTACACGTTTATTTGACTAATTTGTTTCACGATGGTTAACTTAAAATTGTTTTCTAACGATACAGAACACGTGGTAGGTTTAGATATTGTAATCAAAGTGATTTTCAAATACGTTTCGAACAGACGAGAATAGTTCTTAGAAAGCTTTGAATCTTCTGCTATGAAGCACTATGTCAACAGAGCTTAAATACTAGCTGAATATGTGTAAATATAAGATTATCAAGTTAGGTTTCACTGGTATAATAAAGTAGGCCTAGACAAAGTTTCTTTCTTTGTTTTACTAACATTAAAGAGACGAAAATCTTGATGTGACGTCAATACACTAAGCAAAAGGTGTTTGTTCTTTAATACCTTAAATAAGTCACCTGCAACCCATATGTTGAATATTTATAAAGATTAATTAATATCGGGCACGTGTACTGATCCTCATGTTTCCTTCGATTAGCAAAGTAAAGGTTGAGAAGCATAAGATGTTTCACCCAAATGTCGTAACAATTGATAAACATAACGTTTTTCCATAAGTAGCGCAAAAAGTATAAGCCAGTGGGAATTACTGATATAGAGAAACTTACGAATATGTTTTTAGTTTTGTTAGGTTTTACCATGACATTTGTTTGTTCAGACAGCTCACGAATGCGTCTGTATTTGAGTATAAACGTTTAAATAAATGTAGTGAACATTTTGCCACGTTAAATAAAACTACTCTAGGTAGCGTTATGAAATACGTTTCTTGTAAACAGGAACACGCCTCTGTAACTTAAGTATCATGAAGAGAAAGAAGTTAGAACTAAATTAATGTCTGCCGATGTGGACTTCTTGTTGCGACCAAGGATGCTTATATTAAACAGCAAAAATTCAACTTGATACCAGAGATTAGTTAGTTCTAGTGGCATTATTTCACAAAAGGCTCGATGAAAAATAGCAAAAATTAACTCACCATCAGTTTAACTGAACCTCATGCTGGAGTGTAATTTGTGTACGTGAGTAACTCCAACCTAACTATAGGTGTTTCAGAGAAACTGTTATTTCGGTTGTCCTTCAGAGATTGAAGGGACGGCCTATCGTCCCCTCGATAACATCTCTGGAAGCTTGATACTGTAAGTTAAGAAAGATATAAGAGAAGGTGTGCTCGAATTAGATGACCAGTATCAACTGGGAACGTAAGAAATTAGAAATGCTCTGGACATCTTAAACTGGAGACAATGTAAAAAATTAGTTGTCCACGAGGAACATTTTCAACTCGAGAAAATATAAGAAATTAGTTATTCTCCAGATAGTTATACACTATCAACTAAAGATAATATAAGACATTAGTTGTTTACCAGATAGTCGTAAAGTATAATCTAGAGACAATATAAGACATTAGTTGTCTTCAGATAATCGTTCACTATAATTGAGAGACGACGTAAGACATTAGTTGTTCACCAGGTAGTTAGACAGTATCAGACGGAAACAATGTATGATATTAGTTGTCCATAAATGACAATTTAAGTGCCTGACTACACAGCTCAGATAATGTTCTGGTCGGATTGAAAAGTTTTCGTTTATTTATTATAGTGTGTGTCTTTTCATATAGCAAAGCCACATAGGGCTATCTGCTGAATCCACCGAAGGGAATCAAACGCCTGATTTTACCTTTGTAAATCCGTAGATTTACCGCTGTACCAGTGGGGGACATTTATTATAGAGCTTTAACTAGTGTTTTTCTGTTTATTATAGACCTTCAATTATAATTATTCAAATAGTACTTCAAGATCGTGATTTATAACTTGAAGTTCCTTTTTTGATCACAAACTTTACCAGTGATTTTAAAGTCAGATAAATTTTTTACATTTTGGAAAAGTTATTTCTTGAATATCTATACATAATGTTAAATTTTTCTTCACTTTAAGAAATTGTTGTTTCGCGTGTTACATCTTTTTTGTTAATGATGAATTACTAGAGAAACTTTCTAGATTAGGCTCTAAGAAATCTTCTATTTGCTGTCCATTTTGCTTAGACTTCACTGACTTTTACAGTCGAATTTAGCATCATTGTTAATAGTTTTACGAGTTTACTAACTAGAAGTCAGATTAAATCTGTGGACTTAAAAGTTAATGTAGTTTATGACAATATAAGCAAGTAGAGTTCACTGTTGAAATTCGGTTTGGTTATTTGCTTTGTAATAATGCTTGTAACTTTCATCCCATTAATATATAATTACTAATTAGTAAACGGCTATTTTGTGTTGAAAATATAATAGCAAACACGTTATTTCTACTGTTATTTACGCTTCAATCTTTTATTGCTCAAATATTTGAACTTGAGACCGTAAAGGTCAACTTTTGACCTAAATTTCAGAAATTTCTATTTAGGTAGATAAAATGCAGTTGCTGGCTTAAATTTTACTTCGTACTATTTAGATAAACAAACTCCTCGCTTAAGTTTGACTTCGTAGTAAATATCAAACTAAAGAAAAGGCAGCTATTTACATAAGTATTAATTTAAAGAAAAGGCGTGTCTTTGCTTTAGTTGGACTACAAAGTATTAAGGTAGAGAAAAGGTGGCTGTAACATGAGACAGCTACATAGTATGAAACTAGAAATAAAGGCAGCTGCTAACCTCAGTTTCAGTTTATCGTCTTAATATATAGAAAATTGTCTGAAATTTATGAATCAAACAAAGAAGATTAGACAAAATTCTGTAAAATAATTTTAGATCACGTGACAAAGAAAAATGATGAGCCATTATTTGGAAATTGTCCTGTTGCTTCGATTACGTGTAAACAACTCTGAATACTAACACCACTAGTGTCACTTTTCTTTAGTTTGATATGCCTGTCAAACTTCGCCATTTAATGTTTAATCATACTGTTCAGTAATTTTTTCCAAACTTGTCTTCCGATAATGACGAATAACTTGTGAATTTTATTACCTTAAACTACATTTAAAAGGTATGTTACATAGCAGTTAATTAAACTTCTTTCTGATATAATAATTATGTAAAATAAAACCGTTTGGTAAACAGAAGTTTGGTTCTCATGTCTCTCAAAATCTATAAGGAATGTTATCATGGATGGTCAAAATCATGTTTATTATTGCAAAGACAGTTCAGTCATGTTAACATAAAATCTTTGAGCGACATTTATCTTATCGTAAGAAACATTAAACCATAATAGTATGAAATATCAAAACTCCGCTTGGTGCACTGTAAGAAACGTTGAATCATGTTAACATGAAACATTAATACCATTTGGTAATATTTAGTAATATTTTATAAAAGCACTCGATATATACAACAAAGAGTACATGATACCGAGAAATGTGTGTCAATTATTTTAAACTAAGGTTCACATAAAGTGTTTTCATTTCATCTTCCTAAATATTCGTTATAAGATTTACCTTAACTTTTTCCCACCAGAGATCGTGTAACTTATTACTTAAAGAGTGCTTCCTCCATTATTATTTAGGTTTAGTTTTTTTCCGTACAGAGGTTTCAAACGTGTCGTTAACATGGAAATCCTCGAGCCACTCGATCGGAGTTGACAGTTTTTTGTTTCTTTTTATAATTATAGAAAAGTGGTAATCAGTAAAAATATATAACACAAAAATATACACTCATAACAATATATAGACAACTTTTGACAGAAACATAAATCTACAATGTTAGCACAGAAACATAAATCCACAATTTACAGCCCTTGTTAACACAAAAACATAAATCCCAAGTACATAGAGTCTTTGTTAACACCCAAACGTAAATCCATAAAAATGTATAATTCTTGTCAATACAGAAATGCTCGTCCATAACAATATAGTTTTCGTTAACACACGAAGATAAAGCCATAACAATGTATAATCCTTGTTAATACAGAAACGTTAACTTAATACATACAAACGAGAATCTATAACAATGTATCGTCTTTGTTAACACAGAAACGTAAATCCCAAACAAAAAAGTCCTTGTTAGCACATAAAGATAAATCCATAACAGTGTATAATCCTTGTTAACATAGAAAAGTCGATCCATAATAATATAGTTTTTGTTAGCACACATACGTAAATCCATAACAACGTATAACCAATGTTAACACAGAAACATTCATCCGTAACAATATAGTCAATGTTACCATAGAAACATAAATACATAATAATGTTCTGTCGTCGTTAACACAAAAACCTAAATCCATAACAATGTACTGTCCCTGTCAGAACAGAAAAATGAACCCGTAACCATGTATAGTATTATCATAGCTGGCATAACCTTAATTAAGCCGAACGTTAATATTACAAATTTTCCCAACTTTTCTTATAAAGCTTAGTATTACAATAGGCGGCATATCGTAATGAAAGGAAATTTAACATTCTAATTTTTTAGAATTATCATGTTTTCGTCATTTAAAAGCATGAACCTAAGTCCATCCTTATTTTGTTCGATTTTAACGGAATATAAGAAGATAATGGTCCGGTATGGCTTAGCGCGTAAGGCGTGCGACTCGTAATCCGAGGGTCGCGGATTCGCGCCCGCGTCGCGCTAAACATGCTCGGCCTCTCAGCCGTGGGCGTGTATAATGTTACGGTCAATCCCACTATTCGTTGGTAAAGAGTACCCCAAGCGTTGGCGGTGGGTGGTGATGACTAGCTGCCTTCCCTCTAGTCTTACACTGCTAAATTAGGGACGGCTAGCACAGATAGCCCTCGAGTAGCTTTGTGCGAAATTCCCAAACAAACAAACAAACAAACAAAACAAGAAGATAACGCCAGGTGTAAAGTACATTTTATTTCACTTGAATTACAAGTTTCATAAACTAATACTTTTTTATTTTTCTGACCTAAAACCACACAATTTCATATCAGATTTATGGTAAAATTCTCTCTGACTACTAGTGTGTTTAAACTGTCCAGGGTATTACTGTCAAGAAGGGCAGATTGCTCGACAAGTTTTCTTTCTTTCTTTTATACAAGGCATGAATCTACTAGCAATTACTTTCGATCAGGTCTTTAAGAAAATATGAGCCAATTCCAATCGTAACGAAAATTCATTACTCTTAAAATGTGGAAGCAGTTTCGTTGTTAAGTGGCCGTCGTATCTAAAGCATCTTTATTCGGGTCAAGAAAAGGAAGCTTCTAGTGACTAGTTGTGGTCTTCTTCAACTTGAACTACGGGAAACTGTGAAGACAGAAGTTATAAGAAAGTTATAACATAAATATTAGGTTCCATATGTGTAATATCAGTAAATTCATATAACTATAGGGACGCAGTTTCACCTAAATTGTTTGTTTGTGTGTTATTAAACCTTAATGTTTACAAACTACTTTAACTGTTGTTAACGTAATGTTTCAGAGTTCGAATATCGACTGTTATAACATTTTTTTCTATTAACACAGAGAAGAAAATATAATCATATAAATTTCCACTGTTTATTTTTTATATATTAATATTAGTAATTTATATATTAATATATTATATATTATATTATTAATATTTTATGTATTAATATTAGTAATTTTACATAAACGGGGCTCATTTTTATCTTCCAAAAAAGTATAAAACAGACTTGGATGAAGCGCCTAAACAACCAGCTCCCCTCCCTTAAGTTGGCGCCAGTATGAAACTAATAATACATTTCTATCATTTTAAATAGAATAACGATTTATATCATTATTAGCTCAATATTTCGCCATCACAGCTATCGATATCCGACAAATTCATTAATCCAATTGAATCTAACTCGTAAACAGTTAATCGAACATTGATGCATGTGGCAGAAAAATTCAGATCATATCAAACATAACACAATATATTCAAAAATAAAAAAATAACTTTTGCAGTAGGAAAGTTCTCAGCTTAACGATAATAACGTTCCGACCCTTAGTACAGGGCAGATATTAGTCAGGTAAAGGTTAAATTGAGAAAAAAGTAGTATCAGCATAAAACTAACATATCAGATTAAACTATTAACATAGAACAAAAACAGGCGTATCTATAATAAAAACTTCATCATATAATAAAGAAACACGATGTATAAAAAAATAAATGTGTAGCTACTACGTACGGACAACATGGTCGGTGTAAGAATGCTTTTTTATAAAGTAACTTGGAAAATATGTTCTAGTACTTATATAGGAGAAACTTCTTGACCCGAATATAATATTGTTGAGAATTATAGTGAAAAACGACAGATCTCAGAGCCTCATCTAACTGTCATAGTTTTCTAGATAGGAAGATTCAATAACATACTTCAATCTAGTGAAGTAAACCTAAAAATAACTAGAGGCTAACCTCTAGTGTTGAGATAATGTTGAATGTATGTCACGATGGTTAATATGCACAGAATATTAAAACGCAACAGTTAAATCTGATTAATGATATTTTCTTATAAACAGAAACAACCTTAAACAAAAATAAAGAAAAAACGTCCACAACTAATACTTTTCGATTTTTCTGTCCTAAAACTTAACTTCCTTTTGCCGGTCTTATATAAAGAAATTCATAAATAACAATAATCATAAGCTTTAGAAGAGGATACGTTACATATATGATGTACATCTATAGGAGAGTAGTCACCTTCCCACAACTGTTTGCAGGCAGTAAAGGGTAGTATAGATTTGGGACGTTGTGGACTTGAGCACCCACATCTCTCTCTCCTAATTTCTATTTTTTTTTTTTTTTACTTAATTTCAATTTTTGAAATAAAATACAAACATCATCATCATACAATAATGAAACTCTTACTTATATGAGACTGGAAACACTTTTTTATTGAGCGATATGCAACTCCAACTTCACGAAATTTTTATCCTGTGTGCATGTAGATTTACAATAGAGGTCATGATTTTCCCGTTTCCCGTCACGGAGAACTTTATTTTTCTCCATTCAAATGTACAAAAATTTAGCAGCTGAATTTGTTAAACGTAAAGGAGCAAAACAGAGGTGAAGAGGTCATACGTAGATTCTATGTTTACGGATTATTTTGTATGTTTTGTCTTTGAACAAGAAAACAAAATAGAATTCAACAGAGATTACTATATAAGGCTGCAAATCGCTCATAGCCACCATGCATTGTTATCCCTACCAAATGCTGGCACCCCAAGTGAGTACTGGCGCCATGGGTAATCGGCTAGTTTATAATAATACTAAAAATCAGTACAGTTTGATATTTGTTAAAGTATAATACTCTTATTAATAGGACCAAAAGCTCGTAATAAAATAATTTTAACGTAGAGAAAAAATCCGTTTAAACACCAAAATATCAATTTACTTATGTTATGTGTTAAAAAACAACTGTTGGATTGTTTAGTGTGGAACTGAATAATGAAGTCAAAAATACAACACAGCAACTTTTACAATAGCCAAGTTCTAATTTTAATGCTTACAAAATTCAACTCATACGTATTATTCGGCCATCATCAGGTATAAGTTACATTAAAAAACATAGTAGTTTTTTGTACTGTTTTAATAGATAAGTGTTTGTTATTCTACTTGTTATGCATCCCGCTGGTACAGCAGCATGTCTACGGATTTACTACCCTACGTGGATTCCGCTTTGCAATATGAAAACAGACAAACACACTCTATAATCGTTATATTCAGTTTTGTGGGGATATTATCATTTTATATGGTAACATACAAGTAATGTGGGCTGAAACGTACCTTTCTTTCCGAAGGTTCAAGAGAACGTCTCCCATTTTATGTTTACATATATATATTCTTGTTTACAAGCATTTTTTGTAAAACAATCTTAATTTTTCCACATTCTCTTCTACGCCCTACGGTTTCACCTACTGATCTACATATATTGTTTGTCTAACAGTGTTGGTTCGGTTTGTTTCAGCAATTTGAAGACGAGAATGTTCGATATCATTTTTAAAATGTTATCAGGCACGTGTATCATTATTCAAATAACTAATGAAAGTGTTCGAATTTAATTTCAGCTGGTTATCAATATCCTCCGATGCAGCAGTAAAATAGAATGTTTGTTTGTTTTTGAATTTCGCGCAAAGCTACTCGAGAGCTATCTGCGTTAGCCGTCCCTAATTTAGCAGTGTAAGACTAGAGGAAAGGCAGCTAGTCGTCACCACCCACTGCCAACTCTTGGGCTACTCTATTACCAACGAATAGTTGGATTGACCGTCACATAATAACGCCCCCACGGCTGAAAGGGCGGGCATGTTTGGTGCGACCGGGATTCGAACCCGCGCCCCTCGGATTATGAGTCGAACGCCTTAACACGCTTGGCCATGCCGGGCCAGTAAAAGAGAAATACTGAGCTAATACATTATGAAAACGAAGGTCGTTATTTTTGCATTAATGAAGCGTCTAGGTATTTATTTGTTTAAATTTTCATACAAAGCTACACTAGGGCTATCTGCGATAGCCGTCCCTAATTTGGAAGCGTAAATCTAGAGGAAAGGTAGCTATTCATCAACAACTACCGCCAACTCTTGGGCTACTCTTTATCAACGAATAGTGAAATTGAACATCACATTATAACACCCCCACGGCTAAAAAGGCGAGCATGTTTGGTGTGACGGGAATTCGAATCCGCGACCAACAGATTATGAATAGAGCACCCTAACCATCTGGCCATGCAAGGCGTGTCTAGTTAAAAACTCCAGTTAAAACAATACAATTCTATTTATTAAAAGTATGTTTTAATTTTAATCTCATTTTTAATCGCCTACATCGTAAATTATCATTTTACCTCAATTATTCTTCTTCTTCTTCTTCTTCTTCTTCTTCTTCTTCGTCCTCTTCCTCTTCTTCTTCCTCTTCCTCTTCTTCTTCAACAGCAGGTTCTTCTTTCTCTGGCTCGGGTATGCTCGGTATTGGGATATCTTCTTCTTCTTCCTCTTCTTCGTGCCGACGAGCAGAAGTTTTTTCTTTGTTTCTTGGAGTGGATGGGTCCCATTTTAGGAGCTTAGGGGGCCCTCGTTCCTTGAAACTTTTCATTTTTTCCTCCCACTGTTTTTCTACCTCTGCTGTGTAGGTTGATTCAAACCCCTAATATTGTGTTGGAAAAATATTAAGTTAGTTGCCCTAACAACAAGTAAGGTAAACTTTAGAATAGTTATCCTAGTAATGTGTAGTGAAAACATTAGAATAGTTTCCTTAACAATATGTAAGGCATATAATAAAATGGTTGCCCTATCGATGCGTAAGGTAAACGTAATTACTAGCCATTGGAATATGGCAACTTTTGAAGTTTAGGAATAGAAAGTTTAAAATCAGTTCATCAATAACTTCTGAGAGAAAGAGAACAACCCATCACTAGTTAACAGCTCGCTTATTTAACAAACAACTACTATTAGAGTAACCACTGTTTAACAACCCACCACTATTAGGTTGTTCGGAAAATAATGGCGGATATTTAGGCTTTATCTCATGAACTAATATATAAAAATAACTTAAAGTTTGTTTGTTAAAATAGAAACCTAAAGAATCTTAGAATACATTTCTGCCAAAGAGTAACAATACTTTTTATTCCATCACGATAGAATTATGAAATCCTAAAACTTAAAAATTCGTTGAAAATATTTTCTGCTGCTTCTCGGTTACGGAAGTGTTTTCCTTTCAAAGGGTTGTTCAAACATTTGAAAAAGTGATATTTGTAGGTGAAAAATCTGGTAAATATGATGGATAATCCAATTCATTAAGCTACTGGCGGGTCACTTGTGCAACGTGTGGTCGAGCACTGTCATGAACCAAGATTGGTTCCTTACGGCTGTTGCTGGCACTTTTTCACACAATTATCTATGCATTTCTGCCACTTGTTGACAGTAAACTTCTGCAGTAACGCTCCTGCCCTGTTCAAGAAAGTTGTAATAGATGATGTATTTTGCAAACCATCATATTGTGACCACAATCTTCTTTTGATGCAACTGCGACTTTGAGAAGTGCTTATGGGGTTCGTTACAGTCAACCTAATGCGCAGATCGATTTCTGTTGTCATAAAGTATCCACATTTCATCACAAGTGATTAAGCGATCAGTAAATGGGTCGTTTTTCTTGTGTGCAAGAAGTGTCTCGCTCAGTGCTAAACGGCAATTTTTCCGTTCTTCACTGAGTTCATGTGAAACCGATTTATCCAGCTTTTTCACTTTCCCAATTTCCTTAAGATGACTCGATACTGAGGAAATTGAAACACCCAATTCCTGTGCCATTTCTCGAACAGCTAGTTGTAAATTTTCTTCCTCTAACACTTTAAAGTTCTCATTGTAAACAGCGGAATGACCTCCTCCTCATCTTAGAGACTGAAGTTTCTTTTCGAAACATTGAAAACCAACGCTGAACTGTTCTTCATGCTTGCTTTATATTGCGAGTTGCCTGTGGGTCACTGAGACCAAGTTTGAATTCATGAAGAAAAATTACTCTTAAATGCAGTTTTTCTATCTTGACAGTGTGTTTTTCTTATAGCAAAGCCACATCGGGCTATCTGCTCAGCCCACCGAGGGGAATCGAACCCCTGATTTTAACATTGTAAATCCGGAGACATACTATCTTGACAGAAGAGCTCTAGAATATTGATAAAAAGCTCTGTAAAAAATTGAGTAACTGATGTATAAATGATACATTCAAGTTTTCCGTAATATGCAAGTCATGACGTAAAGCAATCCCTCTTTGTTACAATGCGCATGCTAAATTGCATAATTGAAATCCGCCATTGTTTTTCAAACAACCTAATACTTAACAAACCACAACTATTAGAACTAGTTAACAAACAACCACTGTTTAACAGCCCACTACTAGTTAACAAAACACCACTGCTTAACAAACCACCATTATTTAATAAACAACCACTGTTTAAAAAACTCACCACTAGTTGACAAACAACCACTGTTTAGAGACCCACTAGTAGTTAACAAACAACCACAGTTTAACGACCCACCACTAGTTAACAAACAACTACTGTTCAGCAACCCACTACTAGTTAACACAAATAACACTGCTTCACAACCCACCACTATTTAACAAACAACTACTGTTCAACAACCCACTACTAGTTAACAAAACACCACTGCTTAACAAACCACCATTATTTAATAAACAACCACTGTTTAAAAAACTCACCACTAGTTGACAAACAACCACTGTTTAGAGACCCACTAGTAGTTAACAAACAACCACAGTTTAACGACCCACCACTAGTTAACAAACAACTACTGTTCAGCAACCCACTACTAGTTAACACAAATAACACTGCTTCACAACCCACCACTATTTAACAAACAACTACTGTTCAACAACCCACTACTAGTTAACACAAATAACACTGCTTCACAACCCACCACTATTTGACAAACAACTACTGTTTAACAACTCACTACGAGTTAACACAAAAAACACTGCTTCACAACCCACCACTATTTGACAAACAACTACTGTTCAACAACCCACTACTAGTTAACACAAATAACACTGCTTCACAACCCACCACTATTTGACAAACAACTACTGTTTAACAACTCACTACGAGTTAACACAAAAAACACTGCTTCACAACCCACCACTATTTGAAAAACAACTACTGTTTAACAACTCACTACTAGTTAACAAATAACCACTGTTTAACAAACCACTACTAGTTAACAAATAAACCCTGTTTAACAATCCACAAATATTTAACGAACAACTACTATTAGAACAACCCACCACTGTTTAATAACGCATCACTAGTTAAGCCTGAATATGGTTTGCTCTTGATTCCACATTTTAAATACTTGTTTGTTTGTTTTTGAATTTCACACAAAACTATTCGAGGGCTATCTACGCTAGCCGTCCCTAATTTTGCAATGTAAGACTAGAGACAAGGCAGCTAGTCATCACCACCCACCGCCAACTCTTGAGCTACTATTTTACCAACGAATAGTGTGATTGACCGTCACATTATAACGCCCCCACGCCTAAAAAGGTGAGCATGTTTGGCGCGACGGGGATACAAACCCGCGACCCTCAGATTTCGAGTCACACGCCTTAACGCGCTTGACCATGCCGGGCCCCATGTTAATACTTAAGTTGTTATATCTTATTATGGTTTACTTTAATTGGAATTAATCGCACAGTCAGGAATTAAAAAGTTCACTACGAGGAATCGAATCCAGAAATTTAGCGTTGTAAATCCGCAAGCTTACCAGTATCCAACCAGGGGCCGATAATAATAATAATAATAAAGGCGCTTAAAATTAATCGTTTATATCATGAAACTTCCATAGCAAACTTCAGCAAGGTGCAGTTCAAAGTTAAAGAGAAAAAAACGCTATTTGTTCATTTGTAGCACGTGATACGTAGAACAACGTCAATGAGACGATACTTTAATGAATGTTTTTTGACGTTGTACCTGATGTCAGTTGAATGTGACTATTCCGTGAATTAGCAATGTATAAAACAGAATAAATATTTATATTTTGGATCAAGCTGAGC
Source organism: Tachypleus tridentatus (assembly GCF_004210375.1). NCBI lineage: Eukaryota > Metazoa > Arthropoda > Merostomata > Xiphosura > Limulidae > Tachypleus > Tachypleus tridentatus. Next base: position 10,765,362 of record NC_134836.1, on the reverse strand, counting down.
AACTACAAGCAAAAAAAAGGGAAAGATGTTTCAAAAAACATCTCTGCGGAGAATTTGGTAATAACTACATATGTTGAACACGGACCTTATATATATCTGCATTTACTGACTAAATAAAATTCAACTGGCATAGAAGTACCTTATGAAAGGTAAAGCTAATGAAACTGGTTTAGAAGAGGCCTTCTGACCTATGAATAATGAAGTAGATAAATAATTCATATATTTGTGTTGAAATAAAAAAATAAGCGACGTAGTCTCATTTATATTTAATTAAATAATTTAGAAACTAAGGTCACGAAACCAGTATACTTATTAAAATATTATACTACCACAATATAAATGATCAGATAAGTGTATGAAAAGGGAATATAGACCTGTTGTGCATAACAGAAACAGATCTCTACAACCCAAATGTCCCATGAAGTAAGTTGTCGAGCCACACTAATGACCATCCTGAATAAAAACAGCAAAACCCCATAGGTCAGACAAAGTGTTAATCAAATATGAATAGCTTTCAGTCATATTTTGCACACAGATAAGAAAACTAAACAAATATCATAATCTTTCTTAAACTCGCCCTCTATTTTCTTTCTAAACTGAAAATGTTGCACCAGTGATATAAGATATTTTTAGCAATTAAACTTTCACGTAGTTCCCAGAAGTTCTATTCAAATTAATCTTCTGTCCTCTTACGTTTATTTCGTTTTGCAAAATGTAAAGCTATAACGAATGATAGGTTTTGGAAAGATAATAGTGGTGTAAAGCGGTGAACGACAACATAAAATATAACTCAAGTAACTGCTACCATAAAGCACCTCCCACTAAACATTCAATACGTTATAATACTTACTCCGTCAAAAAGTTCTTTCTTGTCACCGAATGTTCTCCTATCGATTCTTCGCTCGTACTTACTAGCCACCTGGAGTTTGGGCTGGAAAAAAACACTAGGATCAAATTTAACCATCAATAACTTCACATTTCCACATATGCCCAAAAAAAGGAGGGATGTCAAATTAGAAAACAAAAATTAAATTTTTACAGTTTAGAAACCAGATTTCAAGGAACTGAGTAATCTATAATTTTTTGTATTATATATATATATATATCCAAACAATTATATATTTTTCTAGAAATAAGGGCAGGTTCTGTAGGAAATGTTAAACAAACCAGTTCTTTTAATATTAATCAGGGGAACCAAAAATTATAGTTTTCAGAAATATACATACCTGAAAAAGAACTACACAGGTGAATATTACTTTATTTACGTATTTAAGTAAAATTAAGGTTATTCAACTTGATATGTGCACTTATATAAACAATTCCTTATATAAACACGTGCTCTCCTTAACGGATGTGTACAGGTCTGTAAACAGTTCCCTACACAACCACATTCTCTCCTTACTGGATGTATACAGTCCTGTAAACAGTTTCATGTTCGACAATGTGCTCTCCCTACTGGACGTGTACAGTTCTGTAAGCTGTTTCATATGTAATCACGTGCTCTCCTTACTTGATGTGTACCGTTCTATAAGCTGTCTCATATGTAATAACGTGCTCTCCTTATTTGATGTGTACAGTTCTGCAAACAGTTCCATACACAAGTACGTGCTCTCCTTACTGGATGTATAAAGTTATGTAAACATTTACTACACGACCATATGCAAAACAAAATTATATTATTCTTACCGGGTATTTTCCGGACAGTGCCCTGAAAGATAGAGAGATAAAAAGTTAGAACAAAGTGTAAGCTAATAAAAAATATCATTTGCTTCCGTGTAAAAGAACAATATTGAGGTATTATAGCTTTTGATTCAAAATATATTAGAGAAAAAGTGGTGAGATATAAATACTGTTTCATGTAATAGATGTTAAAAAGTGGTAAGATATAGATACTCTATCGTTCAAAAGATATTAAAGAAAAGTAGTGAGGTACAATATAATGGCATTGATGAAAATTGGTGAGGTACAAATAACGTTTGATTCTAGCTATATCACAGAAAGTTATTTAAGACACATTATTTCTATATAACTGATTTTTAAAAGTTTCAAATTTATTATTTTTGATTTCAAAAACTCGAAAAAGGTGTTAAACCATTTCTGTTTATCGACCTCCACTTTTGGTTATTCAATATACTCGAAACAAGAAGTTGAATTATCGTTTCAGAAGAAGACTGTAAAAATTCCTTCATGTTATGTTACCTTCAAATATTTAAAATAAGTCCTTTCGTCTTACAGCCCGGTTATTTCAGGCTTAATGAAAAACATGAGAATGCCAGTTCCTAGTAAATACATTTTATGTGCTTTTTGTTGCTAAATAGTCAGAAAGTGTATGTTGAAAAATCTAAAATATTTTCCAACTAGTTATACAGAAGAAGTTGCTTACTCAGGGTCTAATCCTTTTTTAAGTGCCTTGTTTCGGTTGATTTGCCTCTGTCGCTCATTCAGTTCTTTCAGCTAAACAAATAAAAGGAAACACGATGATGATAAATTCTGGGATAGAATAAATACTAATACGCGCTCTAATTTCTGAGTTTTGTTCTAAATCGTGTGCAATTCCGTGACAGAAAAATATTAGCACGAGTCCAGGTGTCATTCTAAGTTTAATCAGTTACGCTTGATAAGTTCCTTTAGAAGTGTTTACGTCATTTTATTGTTGATTTGTTGCTGTTCTTCAGTTTAAAGAAGTTACACAAGATAAGTTATATTACACGAATTTTCATCACTTTACTGTTGGAGACAAAGCATACCAGTACTTAGGCCCTAACTGACAAGGCATTTTCTTTTACGGTGAAACTAATCATATTGTCACGACATATGACATTGAAAATTGCTTGCTATCAGAGAAGGTGCTGCTAGAAGATGTGGTGGTTGATAACTTCCCTCTTGATGGCGTAACAACTTTCACCACGCAAGTAATGCCCTAACTGCTCATACCACATTAGTGTTGGCTTATTGGTCTTTTTTTAAGTTAAAGAAGTTACATAAGATACGTTATCATACACGAAGTTACGTCGCTGTACTGCTGCGAACAAAGGATACCTCACTACTGTTGTTGGTTTTCAGACTAAATCTTCATCAACGGCAGGGAAGAGAACACCATATGTTGTCATTTGTAAGTCAGCACACTTAAACTTGGTTCACCTGGAAACTCTTAACTACCCTACTACTTATCTGTTAGAGTATTGTTAACCTACCAGGAGACTCTTAACTAGTCTATCACTTATCTGTTAAAGTATTATTAACTCACCGAAAGACTCTTAACTACCCTACTACTTATCTGTTAGAGTATTGTTAACCTACCAGGAGACTCTTAACTACCATATCTTGTATCTGTTAGAGTGTTATTAATCCACCAAGAAATCTTTAACTATCCTACCGCTTACCTATTAGAGTATTATTAACCTATCTTAAATAGCCTATCACTTATCTGTTAGATTACTATTTATTTAAATATCCATTATTGTAACTATCTATAAAAAATACAAAGTTTTCTATAATAATAAAAGGATGTGTCTGTTGCTTTGTGTATCTCTTTGTAACCACATAACTACAATAGTAAAGTATCTAGAAGCATGAAAATGTGCACCCATATAAAGTGGTTTCTGAGGTTACTTACCCTTATCCACATGCGCTTGTGCCTCTTTTTAATAAGGCAAGCTAGCGACAAAATACATAGAATAGAAGTGGTTCTTTTTTTTTACAACTTTTGATATACAGAAAAGCTAGTGCAATTTTGTAACAATGCGATGCAATCATGGCTTTTACGCAATGTGCTTAGCAACAAAATGATATAGGTTATACTTTTATGCTCAGTATGGATTCAGAATACACACATTATCTAATAACCCAAGCCAAAGCGGGTTACTTTTGGTAGTGTTTAATAAAATAATCAGAAAATATTTCCACTCCATAAAGAATAAAAGTTGACAACTACAATAAACAAAATCCAAATGGAAAAGCTACACACATCATACTCTTGACGTTTCTGTCGTTCTTCTAAATCGTATTTATCACTTTCTAATGTGGAGATCTTATTCCACAGCTCGTTGGCTCTCTGGCGGAGTTCTTCGATGGATAATCCTTCCAGCTCTAGAGGTTTGATGCGCATCTGCAAACAGACTTCCTTATCTTCTGCCAGCTGCTCTTTCGTCTTTCCTTTCTCGGTTTCTGCAAAGAGAGCGCTGCTCATCTACCAAAGAAAAAAAACATTAAAGATTAGAGCGTGTGTCATCTCTACAAAAGTGAGTACACACAGAAATGTACACACGCTTTTATCATTCGTATGAGTATCACAAACACAAACAGAACCACACATCACTGTTTAAATAATAACAGTAAGTTTGTTTTCAAAATAAAGCAAACCTCTGGTGCTGAGTAATTGTATATTTTATCTAAACTTTACGCTGAATATCATAAAACCAGTTTTATTCGTCTCGGTAACTCTTTGAAAGAAAAAGTCAGTATAAAATGCATCAACTGACCTTATCAAATCCTAGGCCACCATGGGAAACATTACCGCCCTCTTTCTTCTGAATAATAAAATTTCTTTTTACAGGTTCTTGCAACTTTTGCTTCTGCATGGCTTCTGCCATTGCTTGTCGTTTTTTCTCTGCTTCTTCCAACCGCTTTATCTTTGCTTCAGCTTCTTTCTGTTTCTTCTCTTCCTATGATGTTCAAATTGTATGTTGGATGAAACATTTATTCAAAATGAGTGTCCAAACTTACATACAGCAATTTCCAACAAACAAGTATTTCGAGACTAAATATAACAGTTAGTCATTTCCATATTAAACATTAAGAATAACTTGTAGTTATCGTGGTTTCTCCATTAAGGCGGTGGCATAACATATAAATATTTTAGTTGTAAATTAAAGAATCATTTGAATATATTATTACTTCTATTTGTAAATTAAAGTGCCAATGTATTCGCTAATTATTCTTGTGGTAAACTAAGGCATCATTAAAATATCTAATTACTTTAGTTCGTATATTAAGTTATAGGTGTACTCTGACTGGTTTATAAATTAATATACATAGTAAACAGTTCTTACAATATATAGCGACTACTATAGCTATAGTATATAGTTACAGGTAGTGTACAATATATAGTGGCTGGTGGTGTTACAGTAATTAGGACCTGGTAGAGTTACAGTATATAATGGATGGTAAAGCTATAGTATATAGTACCTGGTAGAGTTGCAGAATACAGTGGCTGATAGAGTTACAGCATATAATGAATGGTAGAGTTACAGAATATAGCGACTGGTAGAATTATAGTATATAGTGGCTGGTTGAGTTACAGTATATAGTGGCTGGTTGAGTTACAGTATATAGTGGCTGGTTGAGTTACAGTATATAGTGGCTTGTAGTGTTAGAGTATATAATAGTTGGTAGAGTTACACCACATCATTATTATATTCTCCCTGAACAACATTTGAGTGGAATGAATCACATATGATCTTTTTAATCCCAGTTACAGTTTCCTTTTTTGATTTAGTTTTAACTGTTTTACAGTTGTAGTCGCTGCTATTTCGGTGAGTTTAAAATAATCTTCAACCAAACTATATACGTTCTTCAGTTAAGGTTATTCAATCATGTTGTTAACACTCACGGCCTCTTTGATTCTCAGCTCTTCTTGCCTTTTCTTCATTTCCATCATTTTTTTCTCCTGTTCTGCTCTTTGCATCTTTCTTTTTGCCTGAGAAAAATTATATATTAGTTAGAGTTAAAACATATCCTTTGTTCAGTTTATGTTACTTAAATAATACTGAAGCACTGATTGGCAAATGAACATTATTCACTTTCACCAGTTTAGTATAACAAGACTTGTCATTGATTTAAACTATAATTTATTCATCAGGTTTGACAACTGAGACAAACTACTCACCTAAACTATTCTCCCAAGAAACTGATAAACAATTCTGTCACAGTCTTCACCTAAACTATGCAACTAATTCATTAACTTAATAAACAGTTTAGCTGAACTATTCAATTCTTTAATTTAAACAGTTTAAACAGAATCCTGACCTAAATAATTCAACTAATTTGTTATATCAAACAACTCAGCCAAACCTCTCAACGTTGAATATTCTATCGAGTCATTCACTTGAACTATCCAGAAATCTGAACGAGTTAAATCATTAGGAAACGGAATAATTTAACAGTTCATCCAATGACATTAATAATAACAGTATATGGTAGCTGATAATGACAGAGTGTGTTGTAGCTGGTAGATTTACAGTATATAGTAGTAGCTGGAAGAGTTACGGTATATATTAGCTAGTGAAGTTACAATAAGTAGTAGATCGTATATTCATTCATTCACCACTCGATTCCATCAAGGAACATCGGGCCGCAATCACTTGCGGATTCTTCAACAGGTTTTTACGTGAGTAGATTGCACCGAGCCGTCCCTAATTTAGCAGTGTAAGACTAGAGAGAAGGCAGCTAGTCATCACCACCCACCGCCAACTCTTTTATCAACGAAAAGTGGGATTGACCGTCACATTATAACGCCCCCACGGCTGGGAGGGCGAGCATGTTTGGCGCGACGCGGGCGCGAATCCGCGGCCCTCGGATTACAAGTCGCACGCCTTAACGCGCTTGGCCATGCCGGGCCTACAGATCGTATATAGTGTTCGTAAAATTTTACGAACTATTCAACAAACTCTACTTTTTAATCTAAAATATTCATATCTACTCCTGTCTCTCGTTCAATTTTTAAACTATATTTCTACAGTAAATAATTTGTATCTATACCTGTATCTCTTTCAATTTTAAAACCATATTTTAACATTAAATAACTTGTATCAATAACTCTCTCTCTTTCAGGTAGTTTAAGGCGTTCATTTAGTAATCTGAAAGTCGCGAGTCGAATCCCCGTCGCACCAAACATGCTCGCCCTTTCAGCTGTGGAGGCATTATAACGTGACGGTCAATCCCACTATTCGTTGGTAAGAGAGTGGGCCAAGAGTTCGCGATAAGTGGTGATGACTAGCTGCCTTTCCTCTAACCTTACACTGCTAAATTAGGAACGGCTAGCGCAGACAGTCCTTGTGTAGCTTTGCGCGAAATTCGAACAACTTTTAATTTTTAAACTATATTTTTGCATTAAATAATTTGTATCTATACCCGTCTCTCCTTCAGTTTTTAAACTACATTTCCACATTAAATAATTTGTATCTATACCTGTCTCTCTTTCAGTTTTTAAACTATATTTTTACATTAGATAATTTGTATCTATACCTGTCTCTCTTTCAGTTTTTAAACTATATTTTTACATTAGATAATTTGTATCTATACCTGTCTCTCTTTCAGTTTTTAAACTATATTTTTACATTAGATAATTTGTATCTATACCTGTCTCTCTTTCAGTTTTTAAACTATATTTTTACATTAGATAATTTGTATCTATACCCGTCTCTCCTTCAGTTTTTAAACTACATTTCCACATTAAATAATTTGTATCTATACCTGTCTCTCCTTCAGTTTTTAAACTATATTTTTACATTAGATAATTTGTATCTATACCTGTCTCTCTTTCAGTTTTTAAACTATATTTTTACATTAGATAATTTGTATCTATACCTGTCTCTCTTTCAGTTTTTAAACTATATTTTTACATTAGATAATTTGTATTTATACCTGTCTCTCTTTCAGTTTTTAAACTATATTTTTACATTAGATAATTTGTATCTATACCTGTCTCTCTTTCAGTTTTAAACTATATTTTTACATTAGATAATTTGTATCTATACCTGTCTCTCTTTCAGTTTTTAAACTATATTTTTACATTAGATAATTTGTATCTATACCTGTCTCTCTTTCAGTTTTTAAACTATATTTTTAATTAGATAATTTGTATTTATACCTGTCTCTCTTTCAGTTTTTAAACTATATTTTTACATTAGATAATTTGTATCTATACCTGTCTCTCTTTCAGTTTTTAAACTATATTTTTACATTAGATAATTTGTATCTATACCTGTCTCTCTTTCAGTTTTTAAACTATATTTTTACATTAGATAATTTGTATCTATACCTGTCTCTCTTTCAGTTTTTAAACTATATTTTTACATTAGATAATTTGTATCTATACCTGTCTCTCTTTCAGTTTTTTTAGCTCTTCTTCTTCTTTCTGCCTCTGCACACGTCGTTGTTCTAAATACTCCTGCCACATAGCTTCTTCTTCTTCTTTCTTCTTTCGCATTTTCTCCTACAAAAAAAGTTAATATATGTCCAGAAAAACCTAAAGGACCAAATTTGTTTGAAACCCAATCAATCTTACAAAAGTACCGTAGAAAGTTTTAACTTATCTCAATTTAAAATTAAAATAATTTAGAACAAAAATCAACTTTTAAAGATAGTAGTTTATTCAAGAACATACGTTGTAAAATCAGACAATTGTAAATAATTCCTTAATAAGCACAAATATATAAAATGCATAATTACAAAAAGGGCATTTTTTGTCTAGAAAGTTTGATAAACTCTTTTACAATTTTTAATGTTATTTAAGCAAACTGAATTTTTTGACTACTGGAAAATTTCCCAACGGAAACTAGAATTAATAAGTAAACCATCAATAATTTATCTCTATGATTAATCAAGCCAGTAATTTTCTTTCGTTTAACATAGAATCTTATACCTTAAATGATTCAGTTTCTTGTTAAACAATATGTAAAAAAAATATATATAGTAGAAATACTTGAGTAAAATTAACAACTTACAAATATAGATATTTTAGAAAATAAAGAAAGATAGGTGTGATCAAAAATATGATATAGTCAAAATTAGAACTTACACTTGAAGCAGATGCATGTTGTTACAGAGGTTAACCATAATTATCAGCAAAAAAAAACAGGGTACGCTTGTGCATTCAACAATATAACAGGGTTACAGTGGCATATTTAACAACATAACTACACTGGAAATTTCAACAATGTAACAAAATTTCGCTTCTATAATCAACAAAGTAATATGTTCATGTTAATATAATTATAATATATGTTAAGAAAATGTTGTTAAATAGTGTTTCTATACTCTGATTAGCTAAGCAGTAAATCACGCTATGAAGATCTATTACCATGTGTTAAAGATAATTAATCTTACCTCCATGGCTAACTCCGCTTCAGAGACCTTGGGCGGCTCATCTGACCTATAGATATTAGTCCAGAGATTGGTAAAAGAGTTACATATTTTAAGTTATAAAAGTTTTTGTCTGATAAGAAATCTTGACTTTAAGATATATTTTCAGCCCACATATGCGTTTATAAGGAAATTTCTTAAACTTTTGTGATGTTGACTTTGAATATAAAAGTACACTAACGAAAATGTGAAATTAGAACAAAGTAGTTTTAATGATAAATGTTTCATATTAATTATACAATTCCGAAACGCTGAAAGTTTGCAGGTTAAATCAGGGTGTTATTATTATACCAAGGAAGTGAAATGAAAACAAATATCGTGACAAAATTATCTTGTTGAGTCAATGTTCGACCGAATGATATTACAAAGGATGGACATTAAACTGTTTCATTATTTAATGGTTAATTTTATGTCTTCAATGAAACGTGAACTGAATAAAAAAGATGACATAAAGGTCTAATATATTCTTCATCTTGGTGAATTTTGCGACAAATATTTGCGTCTAATTCCCTTCAAACAGAAAACACCAGTATTATTTATGATTCAAAATCTTTTCGTGAAGGACAGTACACATACAGAGCATGCGCTGCAATACAAGAATAATACGTTGTGGATGTTAATTTGAAACAAAAAGAAATAGTTTTGAAGACATTGCAGTACATTCGAGAATCCATAGAGTAAATGCGGCATGCCTAGCACGGGACTTAGTACTGCCTAAAATACATGCACAGTAGTTACAGAATGGACCTAATCTTTTTAGTTGGGGCATTAACCCAAAAACTAAAAAAAAAAAAAAGAGTTGGTATGTTTAGAATTCGGTCTACCATGGAATATAGAATATTGAACTTAAAAAGCTAGGAAGAAGCATAAACGAAGTTATTAGTTGCAAGACCGACATGAATTTTAATCACTGGTTATTTGGGTTCTGCGAGTCTTCTAGTGAATGTTGTTTTAGTATACAGAGCATAATTCACGTTAGTATCTTAAAATATAGTCTACATTAGTTAATGACGTCATAATGAAGGTTCTTACTTTTTCTGGTCCCTGGTTGCAAGGAAACGCCCCCATGTGAGGAAGGAAGTAGTAAAATATTAGTTACATAAAGAAAAGAAAATCTTATTGCTTTAACATCTTTTATTGATATTATATTTTTAATCATCGAAGAATCTTTGTCAGAAATAAATTATTGGTCATTCGGATTTGAAATTATCTTTTGTTCATACAATATCAATGACAGCAGTAATTTAATTTTCAAAAACGTTTCTTCTATGCATTCCGTTTTAAATGTTCTTTTCTATTAGTTTTAGGAAAAAAATGAAAAATACATCTAAAAGTTTTCTACACTTCAGTTTTTGATAAATGTATAATAGTTCCTAAGACTTCCAGGAAAAATTAAGAAAAATTTTAAAGTATAAAAATGGTTCTGGTTGAAATACTCACTTCACTTCATCCTCTTCTTCTTCTTCGCTGAATAAAACAAAACAGTTTTTAAGAATTACATCACACTGATAATGTTACGTATCACAACATAATCTCCACAAGTTTTATAATTTGAACCTTCATATTTTTAATAGATACCATCGATTATTCTCCAGTCCACTATGATCCATCTTAATTATTGTGGCTTCAATAATAAAATTCTAATCATCACCATTCACAATTGCTCATAGTAGTTACATTGCTAAGTTATTAATCGCGACAATCCATCATTGTTAATTGTGGTTAATCGCAATGATCCACCAGTATTCATTGTAGTTTTCCTGCTAAATCGTTAATCCGTATACTCCACCATTATTTATTGTGATTACAACAAAACTCTGATATTTATTATCAGGTAGGCTGTCGTACTGCTGATGTTGGGGTGGCTCGGACTGTTTATCGAAGTTATACTTTATATACGTCCTCAATATGTCATCAGAATCTTAAAATACTGTATAGTATTTCTTTCTTCGACAATGTCTATGTAATGACTGAGTCACAAGCTCTGGGAATATCTGTGAATATCATAGTAAAAAATATGAATATCTTGTTCTTTTTTTTTCTGCTTCTTTTTATTACATAACTCAAAAACTAAACCAATGATGTCAACCAAGGTCACTGAGGTGGCATAGCTTCAGAGTATCAGATTTTATAAGTATTAACAACTTACACTAATGAAAAAAATCATAATTCTAGTTTAAGCGATGTTATCATTGCCCCTTGAAGTTTTTGTTTGTTTGTTTTTTTACAGAAATTTAGTGATACTTTGAAAATCTTAAGTATAGGGTGAAACAGGTATTACCAGTCAATAATAGGTATACAATAAATATTATAGTTGGAACGTGCTTATGGAAAGAACAGCGAATGTTTATTGACAAGCTTAAAAACAGAAGTGCGGATAATATTTATTGAGTTGTTTAAACATTGAAGAACAGATAATACTTATTCATTGTTTGATTATGTACAGCCGTAACTGTAAATCACGTATAATCAGGTATTCCTTGTTTGATGATGTACAACTATTATTGTAAAGCATGTCTAATTAGATATTCGTTGTTTGATTGCGTACAACTATTATTGTAAAACATGCATAACAAAATATTCATTGTTTGATGATGTACAGTTATTATTGTAAAGCACGTCTAATCACATACTCGTTTGATGATGTGCAGTTATTATTGTGAATAACAATGAGTATTTTGTAATTATTGTAAATAACAAGATTCTCGTTCTTTGATAATGTACACTAATTATTGTAAAGCATATCTATAAAGATATTCGTTGCCTGATGATGTGTAATTATTATTGTAAAACATGCCTAATCAGATATTCGTTGTTTGATGATGTACAGCTATTATTGTAAAGGATGAGTAATCGGATATTCATTGTTTCGTGATGTACTACTATTATTGTAAAGGATGAGTAATCGGATATTCATTGTTTCGTGATGTACTACTATTATTGTAAAGGATGAGTAATCGGATATTCATTGTTTCGTGATGTACTACTATTATTGTAAAGAATGTGTAATCGGATATTCATTGTTTCGTGATGTACTACTATTATTGTAAAGGATGAGTAATCGGATATTCATTGTTTCGTGATGTACTACTATTATTGTAAAGGATGAGTAATCGGATATTCATTATTTCGTGATGTACTACTATTATTGTAAAGGATGAGTAATCGGATATTCATTATTTCGTGATGTACTACTATTATTGTAAAGGATGAGTAATCGGATATTCATTGTTTCGTGATGTACTACTATTATTGTAAAGCATGTCTAATCATATATTCGTTGTTTGATTACGTACAACTATTATTTTAAAACATGTATAACAAGATATTCATTGTATAATGAGGTAGAGTAATTATTATAAAGCATATATAATAAGATACTCCTTGTTTGATGATGTATACTCACTATTTTAAAACATTTCAAACAAGTGTCTCGTTGTTTGATATTTTTTATTATTGTAAAGGGTGTCTAATGAATGACTTTTAACTGGATAACGTGTGATCCTCATTGCATGTCTAACAGGAGTCTGAGCTTAACGTTTAATTAGCCTAAGTAATTTCTACGAATTTCATACCACAGAGAAATCATTTATCTTCAAATTAACAAAAATGTTTTATTTATATGACGAAAAATCAACTTGAAGTAAATATTTATGTATTAGAGATGGCTGACATGGGTACTAAAAAGTTTTATTTAAAAACACATAACAAGTAACAACATTTCGACTTACTTAGGTTAACACCTGGTTAAGAATGAGAATGACCCAAGGAGGCCGAAAGGTTGTTACTTGTTTTAGGTTTTTAATACCCATATTAGCTGTTTCTACAATATAAAAAAAAAACAAGTTTTATGATTTAATCATTTTTATCCATAAGTTCTCAGAGGTTTTTAAAGTTTCCGAGTTTATAATTTTATAAAGTTCTAAACAGATGGAGGTGTCGGGTCGTGATAGTTTCCACCCTTTGAAGTTTCACTTTTTAAAAATGAGTTTGATATACTACGTAGGAACAAAATGATAACATATATTAGATAACATAGTTTCAATGACGGGAGCGATTTCGTTTAGAAATACAGCACACGTAGATTAAAGACGGTCTGGCATACATTCCTTAACTAAAGTTTAATTTAAGACATCAGATTAAAGAAAGCAAGTATTAAACCAGCACTATTAATAAACGCAGCAGTTCTCTGGTCTGGGTACTAATTTGGTAACTTAGCATGGTGCCAGATAAGATATTTATATACCGTTTTTAATACATTCGTTCTCAAACCTGTTTTTTTTTTTTTTTTTTGCCAAACTTGCGCTAACATAAGATTGTTTTTCTAGGTTCTCAAAGTAGGCTTAGCAGTATTTCTTTCCTTTAACAAAAGTGTTACTTATTTTTCATCTCTCTCCAGCTACTATTATTTTTTATACTCGAGCGCTTTTTAGTAAAGGTTCTTATTTATGTTGTACTGAAGTTTCTTTTTTTTTTCTTCTTATAAGCCACAAATACACAGTAAAAATAATGCCCAGAAGTATCAAACCGGGGCACTGCACCACTCCCACTTTTGGCTCGTATAGCAACTGTAACTTATACTAGTATATGAAGAAGACTGAGCTACCTTTACTAAAAACAGCTCCTTAAACTTTCAATATCTAAATGTAAAATTGCACGTCTAGCCTAGCACCTCCCACTTTGCTACTTCGTCCTACACCATTGAGGTGAGTAAATATTGTATTTATTTCTTACTTTTTTGTATTGAAACAGTTCAAAGATTAATCTCTTTAGTAGACGTAGCCAATTAAAATTATCTGAAATTTAAAACGAAAACAGAATATAAGAATTGAACATCGAAGTAATATATCCATGGTAATAAGTGAAAAAATAACTCTTTGTTTACAACAACAACCAATTTATTATTATAAATTAAACTTCAGGAAATGTTGTACTAACCTATATTCTTCTCGCTCGTCGTCAGACATTTTTCAGGACTCGAAACCTGAAAAACTGAACAAAATATAAAGTTATAAATTAGTTCTATTGTATATTAAATCATTGCAATTCTTTTAAATTTTTACAAGTAAAAAGGTTGAAAATGCAACTAACTTATACTTTCAGCAACATAACGTAACATAATGTTAAGGGACGATAAGGAACCTGTTGGTCCACCTCAGCTGTTACATCCCTTAAACTAAAAATATTGAGTAAATAAATTATATGAAAAAATATTTAGGCCTTATCATTCACATAGTTATCAAGCTTTCTCTTAAAGTCACTTAAATTTACTGCCTCCACAACATCCGAAGGCAACCCATTCCAGAAACCAACCACCCTGTTATAAAAATAAAACTGTCTTAGTTTAAGATGGCTTCTTCCCCGCCAGAATTTGTATTTGTGTCTCTTAATTCTACTATTCTCACTTTTAAGTATGAAAAAAATGATGCATGAACACTATCAATTTCCTCAACAATTATAACCTCCTAAATCGGGTCTCCTTTAACCTCTTCTTATTCCAAGAGAAAACAATTTCAGATATTTTAATCCCTCCTCTGTTAACAACCACTCATTCCCAGGCGCTATTCTGATAACTATCCGCTGAACCCTGTGTAATAATTCAAACTATTTCCTAAGGTAAGAAGCCTACTTCTAACAACAGTCACACTGCTTGGACGGCTTTAGAGACTATTACCCTTTCTTTCTTTACACTTTTATAGCTATTCAAATCATGATAATCCACATCCAATAAATTTCATTTATCAGAATTATGACCCATCTATCATTTATTTGACCAACTCACTAAGTGACCGAAATCCTTTTGTAAATAGGAGTATTTCAGCAGTATTCTCTTCACAGCCAGTAAAACCTAAGACCTTAATGTAATCTGCAAATTTAGGTACTTTATTGACCGTTCATTCACCTGTCGTTAATGTAAATCAGAACAAGTGATGATCCTGATACAAATCACTTGGAATATTAATCCATTTGTAACAACCCCAAACTTTCTTCTATCAAGCCACTTTTCTACCCAGTTAGCTAAATTATCCCCCGCACTTATAGAGATAAATTTCTTTACAAAACTTTTATGCGACAGATTGTCAATTGTTTTCTGAAAATATGTGATCTCATCGTAAATTTTAACTAATTTTATATACTTTTAGCAATGCGAAAATATTTAAGTCCGTGTTAACTATGCTACAAATTTAATAAACTTTCAGCAACGTAACAATATGTGGGTGCATCTTAATTATATATCTAACTAAATATACTTGCAGAAAGACGAACCCCCTGTGGCTCAGCGGTATGCCAGCGGACTTACAACGCTAAAAACCGGGTTTCGATATCCATGTTAGGCAGAGCACAGATTTCTAATCTTTATAAATATAACAGTAAGAAACGTGTAGGTAATTAGCTATACTGATTGGCAGAATGTTTGTCTGTTTGAAGTTAAGCACAAAGCTACAAAATGGGCTATTTGTGTTCTGCTTATCACGGGTATCGAAACCAAGATTTTAGCGGTGCATGTCCGCAGATATACTACTGTGCCACTAATGGTGCTGGTAGAATGATTTTTAGTTTTATTCTAAGTAAATAGCTTGGTGTAATCGGAAGTTAATATTAATTACCAGTTGACGACTTTAGTTTTAGCAGTTTTCTTAATTCACATTCTTGATCTCATAACTGAAAAAATGTTGATAACAAACTTTGTCTCTGAATATAGCTTATCTAATTAAAAACAGCTTAGACGTAAAAAAACGTGGGGCCAAAAAGATTATGCGTGAAACTTGAAGGGTTGAAATAAAAACTGTCCGCCAAACTGGTAGCTACATTTGTAACATTGACAAGAATGTTACAGTAAATAAGCATCCACTAATTTGTTAGGCCACATTTTTTTCTTAATTCTGAATGTCATGGTGGATGAAATAAAATATATAATCTAGGTAACTATTTAATAAATATATCTGTAAAATGTTTATCAATGTTATAAGTGTAGCTACCAGTTTCACCCCAATTTGAATTTCATTACTTTTAGTCGCACATTCAATCCTTTTTTCCTGCGCCTTTTTAACACAGCTAAGTTGTTGTTGATTAGATGTCCTGACTTTTTGCCAACATGAGCCAACAAATCACACCAAGTAAAAAAAGTGACACTGAACAACAACCAAGATCAGCCTAATGCAAACCTATAATTCGGAAGAAATATTTACTCTACTTTACATAACAAATCAGATTCTATAAAATATATTGTTTGTTTGTTTGTTTTGGAATTTCGCACAAAGCTACTCGCGGGCTATCTGTGCTAGCCGTCCCTAATTTAGCAGTGTAAGACTATAGGGAAGGCAGCTAGTCATCACCACCCACCACCAACTCTTGGGCTACTCTTTTACCAACGAAAAGTGGGATTGACCATCACATTATAACGCCCCCACGGCTGAAAGGGCGAACATGTTTGGCGCGACCGGGATGCGAACCTGCGATCCTCAGATTACGAGTCGCACGCCTTAACATGCTTGGCCATGCCGGGCCACATAGCAAGTCTAATTTTGTTTAAGAAATTGTCTTAACACACATAGTTTATAAAACTATTTGAAATAAAAAAAAACTTAATTTTTAAAATCATTTGTCTAGTTTATAGGTGGGGGCAATTAATTAATTTTGAACTAACTATTTCCTTGAAACCTTTAAACAATTTTTAGAAATGTGTTTAATGGTAATTGGGTTCTAAAATATTTGAAGAAACTTTGTATAACAAGATCAAAGAAAATAACTAAACTGAAAACAGTAGAACTAGGGAACACAAATATAAATTTTGGAAGGATAGAAGTCATCTTCAGTTAAGACCATTTTATTTTTCTAACAGGGTGGCTGGCCTTTGGAATGGGTTGCCTTCAGATGTTGTAGAGGCAGTAAATATATGCAAGTTAAAGAGAAAGTATGATAAGCAAATGAAGGCGTGCGACTCGTAATCTGAGGGTCACAGGTTCGCGCCCGAGTCGCGCCAAACATGCTCGCCCTCCCAGCCGTGGGGGCGTTATAATGTGACGGTCAATCCCACTATTCGTTGGTAAAAGAGTAGCCCAAGAGTTGGTGGTGGGTGGTGATGACTAGCCGCCTTCCCTTTAGTCTTACACTGCTAAATTAGGGACGGCTAGCACAGATAGCCCTCGAGTAGCTTTGTGCGAAATTCCAAAACATACAAAACAAAACAATCACGCCATGAAATCTAGATTATCAGTTTCTTATCAGTACCCGCATGCACTCGGTACAGATGTATGAAGCATCATTATTTACACGAATTTTTTAAACTAATATCACATGATGCTAAACACTCTTTAACTGGAAGAATATGAGAGAGAATTAAATGTATACTTAACTACTTAAATGCTGACAGTGAATAATAACCGTTCACCCGTGTGATTAGTTTGAAAACTTGAGCTAGAAACTGCTAATCTAATTTGCTTGGCCTAAATAATACTTGCGTATCTGCACTTGCTTTCACCTTACAGTTTTCTCTTTCTAAATCAGCTGTCTTTATTCCGAATGACAAAAAAATTGAAAACGGCCCACTTTTACTCTTGGATAAAGTTGTAGTAAAACGATTAGGCTCTCGTGCGAAAATATTTTGGTCAAAATGAGTGTTTTTTTGTTGAATAATTTTGCAGAAGTAGCTTGTATTTAGATCACATTTAACACCTGATTGTAGGTTGTAAAGACCTATCAGTGTGCTACAGTGTGAACTCCAGAAAGCGGAAAATCGCTGAACTGTCACTCTTGCTACTAACATAAAATATCAAATAAGGTTCAGATTGTTTTGGCCGTACGACCGTCTTTCTTATTAATCCATTTTTAAACATTCTTGACGTTATTCCAATTCCTATAATATCAGTAGATATCAACTTTACTTTCTTAACTACTTAAGACGTTAACAAATGTTTATAGTGCTGTGGATAAAGTCAACACTAGATTATAACAATGAATGTTTCTAGTAAACAGTAGCGGGAATCTTCAACACTTAGGGTAAAACAATGAATATTTCTAATATAAAAGCAGTGAAGTTCAACACTAGATTTTAACAATGAATGTTTTTAATATAAAAGTAATGGAATATCTTTCTAGTACACATAATACAACAGTTTATAATATCTCTCTAGTAGTACACATAACACAACAGTTTACAATACCTTTCTAGAATACACAAATGTTTATGGTACCTTTGTACTCTAGATGGAATATCTTTCTAGTACACACAACACAACAACTTATAATATTTATCTAGTACACATAATACAACAGTTTATAATATCTCTCTAGTAGTACACATAACACAACAGTTTATAATACCTTTCTAGAATACACAAATGTTTATGGTACCTTTGTACTCTAGATGGAATATCTTTCTAGTACACACAACACAACAACTTATAATATTTATCTGGTACACATAATACAACAGTTTATAATATCTCTCTAGTAGTACACACAACTCAACAGTTTATGATACCTTTCTACTACACACAATACAACAAATAATACATTTCTACGACAAACAACTCAACAGTTAATGGTACCTTTCTAGGACACATAACTCAACAGTGGGACTTGAGTAATATTTCGAGTTCCGTGTATTTAGAAATTATTCTTACTAAAAATGTTGATTATTTAAATGTATTATTTAAAAGTAAACCAGTATTAGTATCTTTAATAATAGCTCATTGAAATCAGTGGAAAGTTCGAATATTCTCCAACGACATTCAGGTATAATTCCTGATTTATATGTGATTAGCGACATTTAGGTATGATTTCTGTTTTCTGTGTGATTAGAGGCATTCCGGTATGATTCCTGATGTATGTTGGTTAGCAACATTCCGGTATGATTCCTGATGTATGTTGGTTAGCAACATTCCGATATGATTTCTGATGTATGTTGATTAGCAACATTCCGATATGATTCCTGATGCATGTGTGGTTAACGACATTTAGGTGCAATCCCTCTCTCATTCGTCACAACAGTTGTAATGATGATTCCAATACCTTAGCGGTCAATCTAGTTACCAACGATATCTGTAGTCAGCCCACGTTCCCCTTTACGAAGTTGTTAAAATATCACTAACTTACCTGTGGAAGATTCGATGAGGCCACTCCAGGGAAAGAAGATCCGATGAGGCCACTCCAGGCGGTGATGATCCAGCTGAAAGTCACAAACTAACCCTGCTACTCGTCTTCCCAAGTCGTTAGTTTATATTTAGAGCTAGCGAATCCTGTTCATGCCTCAGAATGAATGGGCTTATCTGTTTTTTCGAATGATGAGTTGTCATGTACTGGATAATTATTTTCAGCCCTTCTTCTAGCTCTATATTCGCCTAACCTGCATACCAAAATGTTTCCAAGTCCCGGATGCCATATTTGGAGACAAAGTAATGCGAGATCTCATATCCAGTAGTCTTATGTTCTTTGTGTTACTTTCTACCAAGATGGCGGGATTCAGGTGTGACAAAATTTCACGTTCGCCTGCTTTTTAGTTTCTCGAAATTCGTTTTGTGAAGGAAACCAGTTTCTTTACCAAAAACCAAAATAAACAAAAACATTACATTCAGCAAGGGTTCTATAAATACATTCAGAGGCGCGACTTCGTGAAAGAGAACGAACAACGACGTTTTCACAGAACTACTCGAAAAACGACATTTGTATAGTTGTAATTCTGGAAAAAAATGTTTATTTACTAACACGCGCTTCCTCCTATTGTTTAAGCTTTCATTGAGAAACTGAACACTTGAGTTAAGTCCAGGTTGTTTTTGGTCGTTGTTGAGCTTAATACGTAAACGATTAATTTAAACTGTGTAGAACATTTAATATTTATATAAAGCTGAAGAAAGTGGTAGTTTGACTTTTCTAGTCATACTTGTCAGAAAAAGAAACAGACGATAACTTAGAAATACAAATTTATAGAAAACCTTCCAGAATGATTGTTACATAAGAACAAACTGTTTCTAAAGTTTATGTTTATATGTCTTTAAAATATGAACTAGACAGGAATACCTAGCTGATGAACTGTCAATAATTAAATGCCTAGCAATTGAAAGGTAATTCACACCGACTATAGGAAATACAGTATTTATTAACAGTTCGATGTTAGTTAAACATACTATGCTAAAATCTGTTCTTGAAAAACAAACAATGAAACTTTGAGGTCAATTATTTAATGTTGTAAGAAACAACAGTTTCGTTGGTACTTAAACCTATTAATTAATTAGATTAGAGAAATATTGGGAAATGCGAAAGGTAAAATAGAGTTAAACATAAAACTGGGATTCATGAGATAGAATGTGAATGTGGTAAAACTAAACTAACAGTAACTTGAAACACGGTAAAAAGGAATATAATGAAACCTGAAAATTCACCTGTAACAGATCAGTTTTGTATTTTTATGTAGTATCGTATGTAACTGTTTGTGAACTATACACATCCACACACATATATAGTGTGTGTAGTATCATATGTAACTGTTTGTGAGCAATGTGCATTACTATGAGTGAATAATGTATATTACTTTGAACAATATACGTAACTGTTCGTAAACAACGAATGTTACTGTTTGTGAACAAGTATATTACTGCGAACGATGTGGGTTACTATTAGCGAACAATGTAGATTACTGTTACTGAACAAGGCAGATCACTATTCCTGAACAATGTGGATTACAATTAGTGAACAATGTATATTACTGTAAACAATGTGGATTACTATTATTGAACAGTGTTGGTTATTATTAGTGAACAATGTGGGTTATTATTAGTGAGCAATACATATTACACTAAATATTTTTTGGTAGGAAAGAACTTAATGAAAAACATTTAAAAGCGCATATTTTCACAGCAGCAAAGTATGCAATAGTGTCGATTAGTTATTGTTATTGTATATTTATTTGATAAGAAATCTGACTTATAAACCTATAAATTTTTAATGTCAATAATTTTGACTATTTTAAACTGTTCACAGATAATTATTCCTGAAAATCCCTTTGTGATTTTTTTTGTTTCGGTTTCTTTTGATATACCTAAGTTTATGGAACTTTTTAAGTTTAATTATTTGATAAGTTTGTCCTGATTTTTATGCCATTGCCAACAGAACTTAAAATAAGTGGGACAAATACGATAAGCAAAGTAATCAGAAAAGTGTAAGTTATTTTCATTCCTCCAACAGAAATAGAAACTGTGCCCTTGTCAACTAAACAACGAACCAATAATAATGGAACTGAATCCTAAATTATCGATTGTGAACGGTTGTGACTGAAGGTGGTCCACTCAAAATTCTCTGATGTATTTAATACGCTATTACTAGACAACAGCTTGAAATAAAGGGTACCTGACAAAGGTACTTATTATTTTAATGCTTTTGCTTTCAGGTACCACTCGTTTATTTCTATAATACACATTCTTAAAAATTAAAATTTCTAGTATACATGGTGGCCCGTAAGTCCCTACCCATCCATATATCATATGTATTCAGTGTGTCTGTGTGGTGTCACCAGTATTCTTACGCTCATGTACCCACGTACTAGTCACAATACGCTCTTCTTAGTGTAAATGGGCTTACATCGGCCATATTTCTCTGAAAACATAATAACATAATAACATATGGATGGGTAGGGACTTACGGGCCACCCTGTATATTTCATCTTACTTTAACTGTTGTTCTCCGTTATTAAGATGACTAAACGGCACCGCACGCGACTTCGTATAGCGTGAACGGCGAGTCTTTAACGCGTTCCTATCCTCAAGTTTGGCTGAGCCGAAAACTGTACCAAAGTGCTTCGCTTTATCACTTTTGGAACTATAGGTGGATAACATTTTAAAGTTTAGTAGTAGAAACAATCATAGTTTGTAGTTTGATGGTTGTTTTATGCATCGTAAAGTGTTAGCGTTAGAAACAATTATAGTTTGTAGCATGGCTGTTGTTTTATGCATAGTAAAGTGTTAATGTTAGAAACAGTCATAGTTTGTAGTAACGTTTGTGTCATGTAACGTGAAGTTGTAACATAGGACTTATTAGTTAGTGCTCGGGATCCTCCACCTTGTCGTGTGCTGTATAAAACTTTTTTATCTAGAGCTTCAGCTCTCTATACCTGAACTGTAGTATGGATATAATAATTATCTTTAGTTCAGAATGTAACATGTATCTTCATCTCACAATGTAACGGGTTTATCAGACTATAACAAATACTTTTAGTTCTTTCAGTCAGTAAGCTTTAGCCAAGATTACAGAGCTTATCTATAATTTTAGGTACTGTAAACTACACTGTTCTTTATAATATATTAACCTTATTCCAGGGAAACCAGACTTGTTTTATCCACAAGATCTCTGAGTAGCTTTAAAAACGTAACTTTCTACGCAACATGCGAATAATGCACATTTATATTTATCCCTAAGAAAATGTGTTCGTGACAGACAATATAATTAAATACTAGTCGTCAATACAGCAATACAGAACCACATTGATATAATTACGTTCACTATAAAGACTCATAAGTGAAGTGGATATCAGTACAAGTTAGGATATTGAAGTCATTAAAGATTGAAGCACTTGTGTAGATCTTTCTTAATGATTATATTTATGTCGTTGTCTCAACTTCTTCCTTAGTTAGGTTACTTCAGACAAATAAAAACAAAACAAAAAAGGCACTGAAACCTGGTGACAGAAAACAAACAGTATATAAAGTTCCTTGATATATACAGTGTGCAAAACATAGTGCTAATACGTTGTTTATAACTTGCTGTTACGTACAATTAGCAGCACTGAGGTATAGTTACAGTTTCCAGACGTGTTTCTCTGTTATGCATGTATATGTGTTTGCAAAAGAGAAGATCACTTTGAAAAATATCTAGGTGTCTTTTGCCCTACCTACCTATTGTTCTATGTCATTCATCCTGTGATATGTCAGGTGTACTTTTTGATTTGCAAGATTTCTGTAAAGTTGAGATAGCTATATAGTAGCAGACAGTAATATTTTCTACCATAGTGATGGGAACAGTTATTTTTTGCACGTATTTAATGCTATTTTCTCATTATGTTCATAGTAAAGGCCCTATTCCTTAAGAACTTTTGTTATATATCTTTGATTTTTTCTTTTGATAAAGATCATTTCACTTTCTTACACTTTATGTGAAGTTTCGCCAATTTGAAAAACTCATTAAAGCCAGAGATATTCTCTTTGAAAACATTTTCTGTGGACCCTGCTTTCGTGTGTTTAGAATTGACACGGTTATTCCTAAATGAAATCAGCATAACTGAGAATATCATAAAGTGTTTGAGAATGAATTGTTTCTCATTTTTTAATCCTTATTCATGGGTTTCCTGTGTTTCCCTGTGTTTTGTTTTATTAAGTTTGGAGAAACAGAATTTTCTATGGATCAAACGACTTTGAATCAGGTGATGGATTTATCAACAGTCATAGAGATAGTCAAGTCTTGTCACAGAGATAGTCAGGTCTTGTCATAGAGATAGTCAGGCCTTGTCATAGAGATAGTCAGGTCTTGTCATAGAGATAGTCAGGTCTTGTCACAGAGATAGTCAGGTCTTGTCACAGAGATAGTCAGGTCTTGTCATAGATATAGTCAGGTCTTGTCATAGAGATAGTCAGGTCTTGTCATAGAGATAGTCAGGTCTTGTCACAGAGATAGTCAGGTCTTGTCATAGAGATAGTCAGGTTTTGTCACAGAGATAGTCAGGTCGTGTCATAGAGATAGTCAGGTCTTGTCACAGAGATAGTCAGGTCTTGTCACAGAGATAGTCAGGTCTTGTCATAGAGATAGTCAGGTCTTGTCACAGAGATAGTCAGGTCTTGTAGAAGTCCTTTCACCAATGGTGTGAAAATTTACGACTTCTTTTTCGTTGTGACCACAAACTCTGGTAGAAGAACTGCCAGAACCTGGTGCATACAGGGTGGGTGATCGAATTCCCCTAAAGACTGAACTCTTAGTTGGCGCAACTTAGTTATAATTGTGTTATGTTTCCAGACCTGCTTAGTTATAACTGTGTTTTGGTTTCAAAGTTGATCAGTTGCAGATGTTTTCCACCTTTAGAATTGCTCAGTTACATATGCTTTCGAACCTTAGAGATGCTTAGCTAGAACTATGTTTCAGTCCCATAACTGCTCAGTTATAACTATGTTCCAGTCCAGAATTATTCATTTATAACTGTATTCTAGTTCCAGAGCTACTCATTTATAACACTATTCCAGTTTCAGAATTACTCAGTTAGAACTGTGTTCAGATCTAGAGTTGCTTAGTTAGAACTGTTCCAGCCTCAGAGTTGCTTAGCTATAACTGTATTCAGATCCAGAGTTGTTCAATTATAAGCGTGTTCCAATCTCAGAGTTGCTCAGTTATAAGTGTTCCAGCCTTATAATCTTTGGTTATAACTGTGTCCAGACCCAGAGTTGTTCAGTTACAACTGTGTTCCAGCCTCAGAGTTGTTCCTTACCTACGGACTCAATAGATTCGAAGGATAGAAATGCAAACCCAAGAATGTGTGTTCCATCACATGTTTTTCAGTTCAACTATTCGAAGCAGTAACGTGTCTAAATTACTATTTTAATTGCTATATAACCCTCTCACCTATGGTATCTTGGTCAACACCAGGTTGAAATGTTCTAACCATTAAGTATGTGAACTAATGGACATATTCAGGGACCTCTACTCTCAGTAAAGAATTAAGTACCTGCTCTTAGATGGCAGAGTGAAGAGTTACTATAAGAAGCGCCCGTTATCTCTGATCGACCATGAGTTACCTCCATCATGAATAGTGTCATCACTGCCACGGATTACCAACTTTACAAGCTCTTGTATCTTCTGAACTGGCAGAATTTGTTCAAAAATGGCACCTCTAGTTCCTCTCAACTGGTCTCCGGTGGCCTCAACCATAGCTGGAGTTGGGATACTTCAGTTCACAGTTCATGAACAACCTATTAGACGTGAAATACTACTTTTATAACAAAGGACTATTTGACTTAGAAAAAATGAACAACTATATAGACAATGCTCATAAGATGAGTCCTAGTAATGAGCAAAAGGTCTCGTTGGCAGGTATAGTATAGTTGACGAATTCCTTTTTACTTTCATCCGTAAGTCGTATAATTTAGCTTGATATACACATGACATTATGGAATATGGAATTTACTTCGTGGTTGATTTTCAGTATCAAAATGAATGTGTATTATGTAAGCATTAGAATAAAGTCCTCCTTTTGACATTATTTTTCAGGAAATGTGTTCTTATTATATTCTCTTGCATAACGTAAGCCATACAAAAATATAATTAGAAGATTGGATCTGTTGTTTTTATATCAGGTATCAAAATGGTGTTGGCTGCTAGGGTACAGAGAAAATGAACTAAGTAAGCAAAGTGTGAAAATCCAGCCCAAAAAGGCAGTTAGTTGTATCATATAGCCACCGGACTTATCAGCACTTTAACCTTCTAACAACTATACCACATAACCAGCAGTCTTATCGATAGTTTCACCTTCTAGAATTTATAGCACCTAACCATTAGATTTACCAAGAGCTTAACTTTCTAAATATATTCCACATAATCGTCAGACTTACCAACTGTTTAACCTTCTAGAATCTACAGCACATAACCAGTAGACTTGCCAACAGTTTAACCCTCTAAAATCTATACCACATAATCAGTAGTCTTACTACCAGTTTATTCATTTTGAATCTATAGCACATAATCATCACACGTACAAACAGTTTAACCTTCTAAAATCTATACTACATAACAAGCAGTCTTGTCATCAGTTTCACCTTCTAGAATTTATAAACATAACTTGTAGAGTTGCCAACAGTTTAACTTTTTTGGAATTTATACCACATAACCAGCAGCCAGTCTTATCAACAGTTTCAGTTTTTATGATCTACATCACACAATCATCAGATTTACCAACATTTTAACCTTTTAAAATATATGGCACATAACCAGGCTTACCAACAGTTTAACCTTCTGGAACCTCTAGATTCTATACCACATAACCAACAGACATACTAACAGTTTAATCTTCTAGAGTCTATAAACATTATATTTAATACTAGTTTAGTCTTCAAAATATATTACATCAAACTTAATACCATTTGACCAACTAAAGTCTATAACTAGTAGACGTAGCAATACTTTAACCTTTAAGATAATTTCAGTGACCTAATTGTTTGGAAGAGATAAGCTTCTTTTCTCTTACACAAGAAGTGTAAAGAGATGTGATGGCCGTACCTGTGGTTTAAATCGTCACAAAACACACCCTTTCCTTGAAAACTATTTTGTCCTTCTCGCTTGCCTAATCAGTTGTTGCTAAGAGATCGTGTAAAGGAAACTTAAATGAGTTGCAAAAATAAATGATAAATTATCGCTTCTTTCGCTGTGCCCCTCCTCTCCATCCTCATTCCCAATGGCTCAGCCCAAAGTCTGCATATTTATAACGATGAAATTGAGTTTCGATACAGTAACAACACAACCAGCGCATTATGTGTCTTTGAGCTACAAAAACAAACATTATTAGCATGAAAATACTTATCCACTGTTCTATTAAACGAATAAATTGAATAGTTTTCATTCGAAAAAAAAATCGCTATTATCGACATTGTTCCGAGATGCATGGTTTTGGAAATTTTATTTAGTTGCCTTTAAAACAAACGTTAACTGGCTAATTTTAAGACCTTGTCTAACCAGTTTTCGTAATGAGGTTAACATATAGCATAAATTACTAGAACTTACATTCCAAACAATGCCTGTATGCTGCTGCTATTTACAAATGCAATGACTCATGCATCACTTCTTGACAGATAGGATACTCTTGTAAACTTAACAAATACTATTCTATAGAATAAGCCTCAATCGATTACTTTAGAAATACTTGAAAAGCAAGGACTCTTTTGGCTTTCCACTTTCGTATTTCACACGAATCAAAACCGTTCGACATTTCTATTTTAAACTTAGCAATTCTTACTAAAAATAGCAGTTAAGGGTACACGAATGACGTTAGCATTTCATTATCTTTTGGTGTTGTTGTTTTTTCTCGCATTTATGGCCAGAGCCTACTTTATAATAACGTTTATATATTGTAACTCAAAGTTGACTGGTGTTTATCTGTTATGTACATTTATATGTCAAATTTGTCCCTCTGATGGCTTAGCAATTACCTGTGAGAGAGTTTATAATGATAGAAATTGCGCCTTGATACTCGCGTTAGACAATTATTGTATAGATCTGTGCTTAATTTAACAACAAATAAATATATCCACTGTGCAGGTCTGTTATTTATAACAAACGAAATAACGTGTAATGTAGTTAAAACTGTGTTTTTTAAACACAATAGGCAAATAAGAAAATTAGATATCATTTATAAAGAGACTCAACGCGAGACTTATCTCTTAGACGATAAGTATTCTCTGTTAAATGACGGGCCCGTCATGGCCAAGCATGTTAAGACGTGCGACTCGTAATCTGAGGGACGCGGGTTCGCATCCCCGTCGCGCGCAAACATGCTCACCCTTTCAGCTGTGGGGCGTTATAATGTGACGGTCAATCCCACTATTCGTTGGTAAAAGTGTATCCCAAGAGTTGGCGGTGGGTGGTGATGACTAGCTGCCTTCCCTCTGGTCTTACACTACTAAATTAAGGACGGCTAGCACAGATAGCCCTCGAGTAGCTTTGTGTGAAATTCAAAGAAACATAAAAACAAACAAGACTGTTAAATGACTGTTCGACCTCAGTCGTCACCAGAAGATATATAG
This sequence comes from Tachypleus tridentatus, assembly GCF_004210375.1. NCBI lineage: Eukaryota > Metazoa > Arthropoda > Merostomata > Xiphosura > Limulidae > Tachypleus > Tachypleus tridentatus. The sequence continues at coordinate 10,737,451 of NC_134836.1, read as the reverse complement.
CCAACGTTTGACTAGTCATCGAGAGACCATGACAAAAAATCAAACTTTTTTTATCTCTACAGTGTTACTATCTACAACACTTAACTTGTCAGCGAGCGGTTGAACGTTTTATTTCTACAGTATTACCATCCATAACACTTAACTTGTCACCGGTGGATTATAACAAAAGATCACACTTTTTATCTTTACAGTATTACTATCCACAACATTTAACTTGTCACCGGTGGATTATAACAAAATATCAAACTTTTTTATCCTTACAATATTAATATCCACAACACTTAACTTGTCACTGAGGGATTATAACAAAATATCAAACACATTATCTTTACGGTATTATTATCCGCAACACTTGTTACCGAAGAATTATAACGAAAGATTAAACTTTCATCTCTACATTATTAACATCATTAACAAAATATTAAACTTTCTTTTTATATTTACAGTGTTCCGATCCACAACACTTAACTTGTTATTGAGGGATCGTAACTAAACTTTTCATTTCTACAGACTATCCAAATCACTAGAGTTGTTGAGATCAAACTTTTCATCCCTACACTATTACCATCCAGATCACTTCAGTTGTTAACAATAGATTATAACAAATGATCAAATTTTTTATCTCTACAGTATTACCATCCACATCATTAAATTTTCACCGAGGAATAATATGAAGTGTCTGATCCTGCATTCAGTCTGATGGCCAGTTATTATGCTTGTTTATCCAGCTCCATACTTTACGTAGCAGCAAGTTTCTGATCGTACTTGTTTAGTTGTAGTCATTTTGATGACAATGATTACACACCACAGTCAAACACAAGTTACTGCAAAGAATGGTAAGTTAAGTCTTGGACCTCACATCTCGATAAACTTTCCAACTATCTTCTACCTTTAAGTTCCAGGACAAAGTTAAAATACTCCATAGGTACAAAATTCCATTAGACGTACATAAATGGGTTCGTACTGCTGTTATCTCAGTTTTTGATCATGGAAATAGCTTTTGATATCGTTACAAGGTGGTAACTTGTTAAAATTTATCTCCTAAGCGTTCATCACCTTTAAATCCTTCATTATTATCTTGTTAACGATACCATGTAGAGCTTCATTGCGCTTTTTTTTTGTTATTGTTCGGAGTTCTCTTTCATAACCAAAGTTTTACAGAGCACGAAGTTTCTCTTTGAACAGAATAGTTGGGGCATCAGACAAGTTTTGAAGTTCAGCGAGCTATGGACATAATAAAATCAGTTGTAGGGTATTACAAAAAATAAACAAATATATGTTCACATAATCTTCTCTAACTTATAAGATATCGTTATGCATTAAATTAACTTATATATCCACATAATCCTTTATTACTTCTAGGATATTACTATGAATTGAACTAACATATGTCCAACATCTTCCCTTACTTCCTTCAGTGCTACTTACAATAACAAACAAGGACTTACAATGAATAGCTGTAACCAGAATTAGAAATAACCTTTAAACATATCTGCATTAGGTATAAATTAGATTCAGCCACTATTACAAACCTGTGGCTACTGTTATAAACATACGGCCACTATTACAAATATATGATTACTGTTACAAACACATGGTCAATGTTATAAATATATGGTTACTATTACTAGCACGTGACCACTATTACAAACCTATGGTCATTATTACAAACACATGGTCACTTTAACAAACATATTGCTACTATTACAAACATATGCCCACCATTATAAACATACGGCAACTATTACATTCATGTGTCCACTATTACAAACGTACGGCCACTATTAGAAATTATAAAATACCCAGAGAGTCCGTTTGTATTCTAATAAGAAAGTAAACAAAGATTTTTATGTATCATGTTATAATGAAGGAACATACTACCACATATTTCAACAGAACATTGGTATGTCTTCTTCAGGTATGATGATTATACTGAAAGAACTTCATATTGAAGAAACAAGAAAAAGGACACATGATACTCTAACATGATGGCTATGACATTAAGATGTATCACACGATACTCTAGCATGACATTATGATATATCACACGATACTCTAACATGATAGCTATGACATTAAGATGTATCACACGATACTCTAACATGACATTATGATATATCACACGATACTCTAACATGATGGCTATGACATTAAGATGTATCACACGATACTCTAGCATGACATTATGATATATCACACGATACTCTAACATGACATTATGATATATCACACGATACTCTAACATGATGGCTATGACATTAAGATGTATCACACGATACCCTAACATGACATTATGATATATCACACGATACTCTAACATGATGGCTATGACATTAAGATGTATCACACGATGCTCTAACATGATATTATGATATATCACACGACAACAGAAAATTCATGTTAACCTGTGGATGAGTCTTCTTGAGCGTACAGTGCAGATGTTCTTTTTGTATCTCAGAACGGCTGGTATGGGTATTAACACTTTTATTGATAAGGAGAGAATAACGTTTCGACCTTCCTAGGTCATCTTCAGGTTAAGAAAGGGAGAGTTTGCAAGTGACCGTTGCCGGATACATGTCTTAGGGGCGACAGAAGAAACGGGTACGAGATTGTAGGGGGCGTTGGAGTTGGATGTTAAGTTATTAATTAATATAGGTATAAAGGTGTTCCTTTATATTGGTTTAATTTTGGTTTTAGTTGCTGTATAAGTAGGGCTTTTTTATGTTGCGTTTCTTTATATTTGTTTCCTTACTTAATATCTGGGTGTTTTCTATGATTATATTGTGTTTATTTGATTTGCAGTATTCAAAAACGTGTGAAGGTGTTGCTTTTTTTGTTTTTTGACCTCACATCTTATTATTTTGATAACACAGACACATAAAACATTTTGATAATTGAAGCTTCTCTTCTAAAGACAATCAATAATTTATAAATTTTAGTTTTGATGTATTTAGAAATAAGAGAGAATGACATATACAATAGTAAAAACATTTATTGAAACTGTTAGAAAAATGGTATAAAAGGCATATTTTATAGAAATTTATCGTACAAAAGATCATTTGCAACAAATTACGATCATATGTTGATATTTTATACTTTGATTTGTTATATTTCAACCAATCAGAAAATACTACATCACTATAAGACCTATAAAAGTACAGGAAGTTATATAATACTAGACCTTTGAACCTTTCAAGACCACTAGGTCTTAGGGTCGTTAAAAAGTTATGATCATTGCCAATATTCGTTTGCAAAATGTAGCTCAGTAGTTGGCGTGGGCTGTATTGACTAACTCCATTTCCTTCAGTCTGTCACTGCTAAATTAAAGACGGCTGAAGCAAATTATCCTCGTTTAACTTTGTGCGAAATTCAAAACAATGAAACAATTCATGGCCCATAAGACTGAAATATCTCATTGCAAGTGTGTAGAAATCATAGTTTCGGCTACTCAGTGACACTTCACGAAAAATATTGTGATTAGATTCCATGTTTCGGTAAGAGCTGAAGAGACCTACAAACGTAAGGTTAAATGTCAATTGAATCAAAAGATTGAAATCGACATTGGACACAAATAGTGGAACGAGCAAAACTAGAAACATGTGTTCTTTAAAGATGATTCCAGTTCAAACTGACTAGGAACAGTTAATGATTGTTTGTTCAATGACAGAGAAAATAATATAATGGTTAACACACATCCATGGTGAAGTATTTTGGGAGCCAAACACAAGTGTGGGCTGCATGTAGGTCAATAGTGTATGGCATTTACATAAAACTGATGGTAACCCGACGGTTGACAGGTACAAGCAGATTATTATTCATCGTATAATTTTCTTAGGAATAGTACACATCTTGTTTTAGTAAAAAATTATGTTAAGTTTACAGCAAATGTGTTAAACCAATATCTTGATGAGAAAAAGGCTTACGGAACAGTCGCAGCCGTGGCGTATCCTAAAAACAATCCTGATGTTATTCACCTTGAAGGCTGTACGATCTTTAAGATGAGAAAAAAAAAGAAAGAAGATCAAGAAGCAACCAAACAATTTCGCTAGCTCGTAAGAAATGGTACAAGACACTTGGAACATTATTCCACAACCTTACATTGCTAAACTGTGTGGTAATACTGAGTGTAAAAAAAAAAACTTACATACAAATTATTAATATATTTTACAACTTAAACGCTGTTATTCATTGTTTATTATTCTTGTGTATGTATTACTCGTGTGTTTTTATTTTTTTTCCATTATTGTGTATTAATATCCAAAATTAGGTTCATACAACTACATCACTTGTAGCCCAGAAATAATGATTTAACCACACCCTGTTCAGCGCATATCTCTCTTTTTTCGATTTCTGTCCAAATATTTTTAAATCACAATTATATTGGAAAGCGATTGCCTTAGAATATGGAAAACACAGGTGTTTCAAGGATGATTTGGTTGCATAGTTTATTCTCTGTTGATTGAATGTACACTAGTATAAAACATAATACAATAATGATATTCAATACTAAATAGTTTATTCTATATTCTACAGCACAAAGTAGTTTCTGGGTTCAGGAATCAATATGTCACTTACATTTAATTCTACCTTTTTTTTTTCATTTCTAACGATAAGTTTGTAATCAAGCAAATATTTTGTTTTACTAATTCGGGATTTTCGGCTTAAATCAATCCGCTTGGTAATAGCACAAGATAGATAAAAACGTAAAGAATGATGTATTTTAAATGGTTGTCGATAAAACGACACACAAATAAAGATATTAGTTCCTACAAGATTCTAAACACACCCCGAGTCTGATGTTGTTTATTCTGTACTTTCTAGAAATTCATTATAAACTTTGGTTTACCAATTTATAAAACAAAATATTTTTGGTCATGCTGAGTCAGTTTACGAGTTACTTTTTTAGAATGTTTTAATTTCCATCTGTAAAGTTAGCTATACTTGACCAGACGTCATTAACGGTAAATCAATATTATTAAAACATTTGCTTATTTTTTGTCAAAGTGGATGATGTTTCTTTTCCTTTGCTTCTACCTGCACGTGATCAAAACTATCTTTATCAACGTAAAAATAATATTTCAAAATATAGTCAATGTATGTTTGAGAAAAAATGTTTTTCGTCCAGTCTAACGTTTAAACAAATTCAATATTTTGCATTATCTAAACTGAAATCGTTGTATAAGAAATTCTGTCAGATGGCGCTAATGTTGTACAGAATAGGTGTTTTGGTTTGTCTTGAATTTGTGTAAAGTTATACTAGAGGTATCTGCTCTAGACATCATTATTTTATCAACGAGTAATGCGATTATTTACAGATAGGCCAATCAAGTTCTTCACACCAACCTTGGCAAACCATGTCTTTACGTACCTTGCTTTGTGCATGATGGAATTGTCATACTGAAACAAAAAAGGGCCTTCCCCAAACTGCTGCTACAAAGTTTGAAGTACACAATTCTCTAGGATGTCGTTGTACGCAATAGCATTAAGGTTTCCCTTCACTGTAACTAAAGAGCCTAACCCAAACCGTGAAAAACAACCTCAGAACATTACTCCTCTTCCACTAAACTTTATAGTTGGCACTATGCATTCAGGCAGGTAGCGTTCTCCTGGCATCCGCCAAACCCAGGTTCGTCTGTCGCACTGCCAGACAGTGAAGCGTGATTCATCAGTCCAGAGAATGCGTTTCCACTGCTCCAGAATCCAATGGCAGTGTGCTTTACACCACTCTAGCTGATGCTTGGCATTACGCATGGTGATCTTAGGCTTGCGTGCGGTTTCTCGGCCAGGGAAACCCATTTCATGAAGATGCCGACAAACAGTTCTTGTGCTGACATTGCTCTCAGAGGCAGTTTTGAACGTGGTAGTGAGTGTTGCAACTACGTACAGATGAATTTTAAACGCTACGCGCTTCAGCGCTCAGTAGTCCCGTTCTGAGAACTTATGCGGCCTACCGCTTCGTGGTTCAGCTGTTGTTGCTCTTAAACATTTCCACTTCACAGTAACAGCACTTACATTTGACCGGTGCAGCTCTAGCAGAGCAGAAATTTGACGAACTGACATGTTAGAAAAATGGCATCTCATGACAGTACCACGTTGAAAGTCATTGAGCTCTTCAGTACTGCCAATGTTTGCCTGTGGAGATTACATCCCTACATGTTTGATTTTATGCACCTGTTAGCAATGGATGTGCCTGAAATAGCCGAACCCACTAATTAGAAGGGGTGTCCACATACTTTTGTCTATGTAATGTATATCATAAGTACGGATCTGTTATTGCGTCAAAAATCATCAAGTGGTGTAATTTTAACCAACCCATTCCTAGCTTGTATTCTCAGCCTTGCATGGCCAGGTGGTTAAGGTACTCGACTCGTAATCTCAGTGTCGCGGGTTCGAATCCCCGTCACACCAAACATGCTCGCCCTTTCAGCCGTGGGGGCGTTATAATGTGACGGTCAATCCCACTATTCGTTGGTAAAAGAGTAGTCCAAGATTTGGCGGTGAATGGTGATGACTAGCTGCCTTCCCTCTAGTCTTACACTGCAAAATTAGGGACGGCTAGCGCAGATAGCTCTCTTGTAGCTTTGCGCGAAACTAAAAAAACAAAACCTTGTGCCCTCAGTTGTTGGTACTTCCGTTCCTACTTCCTGACTTTTTTTTCACTTAACCATTTTTGTTACACTTGGATACATATACATATACATATAATTTAATGATTATATTTCAACATTTTGTTTGTTTTTTACTTAGTAAACGCTTTTACGTTTTAGGCTACTGTTTGGATATTTGGATTGTAAGAATATATATTGTATTGTTATTATGATTAGAGCTGTCTCTCTGTCTATCTCTCCATCAGACTCTCTGTCTATCGCTCCATCCCTTTTCTGTCTGTCACTTCATCTGTATGTTTATCTTTCTATCTCTCTATCTATCTATTCCACCATCCATCTCTACACGTAATCTGAGGGTTGCGAATTCGAATCCCTGTCACACTAAGCATGCTCGCCTTTTCAGCAGTGGGGGCATTATAATGTTTCGTTTAATCCCACTATTCCATAGTAAAAGAGTAGCCCAATAGTTGACATTGGGTGATGATGACTAACTGCATTCCCTCTAGTCTTACACTGCTAAATTAAGAACGGCTAGCACAGATAGCCCGCATATAGCTTTAGGCGAAATTCAAAAACCAAAAACAAACAAAACCTGACCGTCTCCCTTTCTCTTCATCTGGTTGGTTGTTTATCTGTCCATTACTCGGTCTGTTTTTGTTTGTTTTGTTTGTTTTGGAATTTCGCACAAAGCTACTCGAGGGCTATCTGTGCTAGCCGTCCCTAATTTAGTAGTGTAAGACTAGAGGGAAGGCAGCTAGTCATCACCACCCACCGCCAACTCTTGGGCTACTCTTTTACCAACGAAAAGTGGGATTGACCGTCACATTATACGCCCCCACGGCTGGGAGGGCGAGCATGTTTAGCGCGACGCGGGCGCGAACCCGCGACCCTCGGATTACGAGTCGCACGCCTTACGCGCTTGGCCATGCCCTCGGTCTGTCCATAACAATGCACGCGTAAGAGATTTGTTATTTCTTTGCATATAAATTTTTCATATTCAACCCAATATACACTTAACGTATTTTTGGTCTAAAAATATCACAACTCTACAATAAAACGCACTTCGCTCAGTGTTGTATTCACGTTCTCCGTAGATTACAAATGTAGGAAAGCAAAATTCATTTTTCTTTTAGCTTTCCGTCAGAAACCAAGGTTTCTAAAGTGCCAACTTGTCGATATAGATAAAACGTGGTGCAAACGTATCATTGATACTGAACAATATCGAAACGATGAGGCAGAGGCATAAATAGACGGAGGCCATGACTTCCCAACTTCTGTAATTTACCCTTCTATAAATTGTTGGTTCATAAATATAAATGGAAATTCGTAATAACACACGTTTGCAAAACATTCTATACTTTTGTTCAAGACACGGCTAACATACATTTTTCATCTTGCTGCATACCTTCCAGAGTAATAATTCTTTTTTTTCAAATTTCGAATAATGTTCATAGACTGCGCACGACAATTTACAGTTTGTTGCTAAGTGACGTCAGTGGTAAGTTATCCATTCTGTATCCAGCAGTTTGAGGTGCTGTTCCTTGTTTCATTAGATTATTCCGAGCCCGTGTAAAACAGTAGCATGCTTTGTTCCAAACACATCTCGATTTTAATTATCTTTATCCAAGAAAGGTAAATCTGTTTCCTTTATTTTCTCTTAAGATTAAAGCCACACACTGTGCTATTTATGAGCTGCAAACCTCGCTACTATGTAACGGCAATGGTTTGTTTGTTTTGTTTAATTGAATTTCGCACAAAGCTACTCGAGGGCTATCTGTGCTAGCCGTCCCTAATTTATCAGTGTAAGACTAGAGGGAAGGCAGCTAGTCATCACCACCCACCGCCAACTCTTGGGCTACTCTTTTACCAACGAATAGTGAGATTGACCGTCACATTATAACGCCCCATGGCTGAAAGGGCGAGCATGTTTGGCGCGAAGGGGATGTGAACCCCCGACCCTCAGATTACGAGTCGCACGCATTAACACGCTTGGCCATGTCGGGCCTAACGGCAATGAATACAGCAGAAATTACCTCTTGCGTAGCATTATGCTTGAAAACAAAGTCGAAATAATATATAAGAAAAAAGTTAGAAACCATGAACAACTTTACCTGGAGTTGTTAGTTAACACAGTGATCAATATTTGTAGTAAATGCTGATCTAATTTTACTGGAGTCGTTAGTTATCACAGTGATCAGTTTCAATATAAAATGTTAATACTGTTTTACTACAGTTGTTAGTTGTCACAGTGATCAGTTATAGAGTTATGTATTATTGCGTAAATCAATTTCAATTGTAAATATTGATATATTTTTACTGGAATTGTTACTTAGCACGGTTATCAGTTTTAGTACTAAATGTTGGTATAATTTTAAAGGAGTTGTTAGTTATCATGTAAATCAAATTCGGTAGTAATTGCCGATATAATTCCCCTAGGCTTTTTAGTTACAATGGTGATCAATTCCAGTAGTAAGTACTCATATAATTTGGCTGGGGTTGTTAGTTATCATGTAAATCAAATTCGGTAGTAATTGCCGATATAATTCCCCTAGGCTTTTTAGTTACAATGGTGATCAATTCCAGTAGTAAGTACTCATATAATTTGGCTGGGGTTGTTAGCTATAACGGTGATGAGTTTCAGTTTCAGTTTCAGTTGTAAATTTTCATATAACTTTACTGGTGTTATTAAATATTACTGTTGTCACATTCAGTAGTAAACGTTCATATAATTTCACTGAAATTGTTAGTTGTCATATGAGTTTCAGTGGTAAACGTTGATATAATTTTACTAGAGTTGTCAGTTATTATGTAAATCAGCTTCAGCAGTAAATATTGATATCATTCTACTGAAGTTGTTAGCTATGACGTAAATCAATTTGAGTAGTAAAAGTTGATATAATTTTACAAGAGTTGTAAGTTATCACAGTGATCTGATTCTGTAAAAAATATTGATATAACTTTACTGAGTTATTCGTTATAATCTATACCGGTTTCACTAGGAAATGTTGATATAATTTTACTGAAGTTGTTAGTTATCACAGCGATTAGTTTTAGTAGTAAATGTTGATACAATCTTACCGGTGTTAGTTATAACGTAAATCAGTTTCAGCACTAAATGTTGATATAAATTTGCTGGAGTTTTGATTTATCACGGTGATTAGATTCAGTTGTAGGTGTTGATATAATCTGAATTAGATTAACAGCACTGCACAACAAAGTTTTTGCTTCTTGAACACTGATGGCTGTTCCTTATAGATTTTTGGCTGCTGATCACGAAAATCACATCCAAATTTGCCCATCACGTACCGTTTCATCGAAATCTTCAGTTTTGCTACAATGGAAAAACGATATCAGGGCAACTAGAATCCGTCAATGCTTGCTGACTACTGTTGGGCACTGCAACGTGATGCACCGGACATTGAATACAAACAAAAATCAGGAGCAAAACACTTTTAATTATGTTGAACTTAATAGCGTATTAGACACATAAACGCAATTAAATACGTTATTGCCGGTAAACAGTTAACTGTTTTTCAGAGTTCCTACGTGATGAAGCAAAACCGAAACTATATTTGTGCATACCCACCAGGTACCTGTCACAATCAGCAAAAACGTTTCAGGAAGCAAAACTTTCCAAAAAAAATGTTGTGCAGTGTATAGTTATTACGGTTATCAGTTTCAGTGGTAAATTTGATATAATTTATTGGAATTGTGAATTATCACGTCACGGTGATCACCTATATATGCTGATGTAATTTTACTGGAATTGTTAGTTATCACGAAAATCATTTTCAGCAGTAAATATTGATATAAATTTACTGGAGTTTTGAACTATCGCGGTGTTCAATTTTGGTTGTAAATATTATATAATTTTACTGCAGTTCTTAGTTATCATGGTAATCAATTTTAATTGTAAATGTTGATATAATTTTACTGTAGTTCTTAGTTATCACGGTGTTTACTTTCAGTTGTAAATGTTGATATAATTTTACTGCAGTTCTTAGTTATCACGGTGTTTACTTTCAGTTGTAAATGTTAAAATAATTTTACTGTAGTTCTTAGTTATCACGGTGTTTACTTTCAGTTGTAAATGTTGATATAATTTTACTGGAGTTCTTAGTTATCACGGTGTTTACTTTCAGTTGTAAATGCTAATATAATTTTAATGGAGTTCTTTTTATGATGCAAAGTAGTTTGAGTAGTAAATGTTGATATAACTTTACTGAAGTTGTGAGATATGACGTACTCAATTTCTTCTGTAAACGTCGATATATTTTCACTGCCGTTGCTAGCTTTAACATATACTAGTTTCAGTAGTAAATGTTGATATAATTTTACTGGTTCTGTAACCTATCACGGTGATAAGTTTCATTAGTAAATAAATATTGATATAACTTAAATGGAGTTAATAGTTATTACTACGTTCTGTTTTAGTAGTATATATTGATATAATTTTACTGGAGTTGTTAGTTATAACTTAAATCACTTTCAATAGTAAATGTTGATTTATTTTTACTGGACTTCTTACTTATCACGGTGATCAGTATCAGTATTAAGGGTTGATATAATTTTAATGGAATTTTATTTTTAATTCATACGACTTTCAATTGTAAAAGTTAATATAATTTTACTGGAGTTGTTAGTTATCATGTAAATCATTTTGAGTATTACATACTGATATAATTTTACTTGAGTGTGTGTGTGTGTTTTCTTATAGCAAAATCACATCAAGCTATTTGCTGAGTCCAACAAATGGAATCGAACCCCTGATTTTAGCATTGTATTTTAGCAGTTTCAGAATGTTGTCTAAAGTACATGTGAACTAGCTACTGCTTCTGTGAGAACATTGTAATAGCATTAAGATTGTATTTACTAATTTGATTCTTTGTTTTGAATTTTGCGAAAGCTACTGGAAGGTTAAGTGCGCTCGTCGTTCCTAATTTTGAAATAGTAGAGTAGGAGAAAAGCAGCTGGTCGACACCACCCGTAACCAATTATTAGGCTAATTTTAACCAATGAATATTACGATTGGCAATCACATTTTAAAACATCCCGACTGCTGACAGGATTGCGGATTGATCGCCCTATACATCAGGCCCATTCAGCAAAGAAGCAAACATTTTTTCCACATATTGTACTAACCAGACTTCTAAAAAACTTCTCCGATAGCTGGAAAGAAATATTCACACGAGGTATATAAATTATGAAGAACCAAAGAATCTAATATTTCAAAGAAAGTATAATTAAACAGAAAATCTTACCTAACAAAGTGCTGAGAACAAAAAATGGGCTCTACACACACAGTCCAAGTGCAAAAAGCTGTGGTCAAGCAAAAGGATCTTCTGACCCAAAAGAGTTATTTTGGAAAAACTATATGGAAGGAAGTTCACATTAACGGTTATCATTTAACCAATTAAACGAACATAATATAAAAATTACCGAAGACTGTACGAAAATAATGTTTGTAAAAACACGATGATTAACTCATCAAAGCTTAGAAACAATTATCTTCAAACACAGATATCTAAATATATAACACATTTTAGACTGGACTGTATTTAATAAGTTATTGATTAATTTACTGTTTGTTCTTAGAAAAGCTCTGTGTGCAGCTAACAATAAAATTCAGACAGATATTGAATGTTGTGTTTTTATTTCTTATATGTGTTTCATGATTGTCTTTTTCTAGTTTTGCAGTGAAGAGTAGAATCTATTTGCGATACACATTTCCCTCTTATTTGTCCTTCAAGATGATTTCTTTGCAGTTAACAACAGAATTATAGCGATGATAGAAGTTTGTGTCGTGTTATTAACAGTTATTGTGTTTATGCTTTAGTATACGTTTGGATTGCTTGCTTATACCATAAATAAACGCTTCAAGATGCATAATATATTATATTACATAGTACGTCATTTTATTTAACTTAGATAATAAAGAATAAACTGATACAACAGGTTAGGAACAAATACTAACATACCATCTCCTCTACAGTTTACCAACAAATACTAACATAACTATTTTATTAAGAGGTTAACTTAACGCCTAGTCCACTTATGGTAGAAACGCAAGATTTACTTTCGGATAATTACAAACCTCAGTCGATCCATTCTATAATTTCATTCCCTTAAACCTTTTGTTTATACACAATTTTTCACCTTCCCTCTTAATTCCTGTTTAAATTTCCTTCTTCGTCCTCAGCTTGGTAAATTTTCTCCTCGCAATAATTTCCTTTAATGCAATTACTTTATTTTAATAGATTCTTATTTTATTATTTTGTGCATTTATGCTTTGACTAAAAAGTGATAAATGACAATTATACTTTTGTATAATTGTAAAATAACTTGTTATCTTAACCACCGTATTTATATTTATTATTTTCCTGTGTTTATATTTCTAAGCTTAATTTTATATGCTCTAATTACTTGTTTTTCCTATTCTTTTTTATTTTAATAATGTTAATGTTTATGAAAGAAGTTAAAATATTTTTATCATTGTGCTCTATATTGAACGTGTGTAATTAGAACCTTTGTATTATCTTAACTTTCAACTATTCTTTGTGAGTCAAATTTTATTGTAACACAGCATTCACTGCCTGATGAAAGGCGTCTGCCTGAAACTTTACATAAAATAAATATGCCAAAAAATATATATTTCTACATGTCAATTTATTCTCTATTATCATATATCAAATGTTTTTCTCATGGAACAACATTCATTCAAGAACTTTCACCTAATTGTTTGGGGTTGTTTGACATTTCCAAACAAAGTTATCCACCAGTTCTTTCACTAATAACAATGCACAAAACATTGAATGATCATCCACCATTAACAAAACGTTTGATCTTCAAACAATAAAACACACACTTTTAATTTTGAAATTATTAACTTTCCATTTACGAATGCAAATTTTTCTAAGAAACTATTCGACAGTGTTTATTATTCACAACATTATATACATACTACAATTTGCACAACATTGTAAGATTTCGTGGACAGAGATAATAAACTTTATTTATGCAAACGTTTTGTACTACTGAATCGTTCAGTTTTGCTAGAAATTCTTTTCTCTTCATATTTCAACTGAATATTGCGACCATTACAAAACTATTATATTTACATACGAATTGTTCGTCTAATTATTTAAAGTGACAAAGAACTACTACAATATTGCGATCACCAGTAGTTTTATTCTTTGTTATTTTACGTTCTCACTAAAGTATTACAATAAATAATTACTAAGGGCTTATTAGTTCTCCCTAACTGCTCTTTTATATTCACCATTTTGTTGCTTCCTTTCCTAGGTCGACGTTTTAGTATCGAATCTTTTAAATAATAACATTATTATAGTCCGCAGGTGCTGTTTTTTAGTATAATGAGCTTTTAAAGAAATATTTACGCATTTTAGGATATTCACAGTTCCCCCATGTGTACAGTTTTAACAGCTGGCGTTATTCAAAGAAACTGACTAATCTCTTTTTCATCCCAGATGCCTGTCGTTGTGGGTCATTCTATGTTAGTATTATATGCAATTCACTACGGATACACATAATAAAATTTTACAATTAGTGAAGTAGGTGAGACCTGGGAATAGTAACTCCTTTAGTTATGTTATTATAGGATGAACAACGAGGTGAGGCCTGGTGGTAGTAACCTTCTTCATTTATTCTATTATTGAATGAACAACCTGGTGAGATCTGGTGTAGTAACTTCCTTAGTTTTTTATTATTGAATGAACAACAGTGGAACGAGTGAAGACCTCGATAACGAATAGCTCTTTTAATCTTACAATCAGAATAGATTTTAGGGGCAGTTGAATATTTTTATTTGGCAACAAGTGCAGTAAGTCAGCTATACCCTATTCTTATCCCACACGCAACTATCCAACATTCATATACTATTAATATTAAAATCAATGTATAAAGATACCTTTCTTCTTTCATATCAGCTTCAAGACAAAGTAGTTTGTATTGGAACATTTTTATTACTTATTCATAGAGAAAATATGTCGAAACGCACAACAAAAGTTTGCTTTCGTTTGTTTTTTTTTTAGTTTAGAAAAAAATATCTGTAGTTTCCTGATTAATAAGCGTTTATCACAGTTATAGCTTCCAAGGAATATTGTAGTAAACTAACTGTAATAAAACAACAATATTCTGAAAAGTGTCTCTTTGCGCGCCGATTTATGAACTTTCTGCGTGGCTCTCAAAAGTTCGGTTAGCAACAATATTTTACTTAGGCACACAGCACGGTGCTGATTCTTACACTCGAAAATCTTCTACAGCTTTAGAGGATAGGCGGGAATTTTGCAATACATATTTAACACCACAAGCTAGTTGCATTTCTAAACATATATTTAACTAAAACAAACATCAATGTTAAAACAAATACATAATAGTAAATCCACTATATTGCATTTTTCTTTTGTTACCTCTAAACATCAGAATTTACTTAAGGTTTATGTTTTGTGTTCCTCTTTTGTTTTATTCACGAACACATTTTTAATTCCAATTTCATTTAACGTAATAAACGTTTTCATACACGACCTTAGGACCTTTCAGATTTAATGGTTCTTCCATTTATGACACCATTTATTATAATTTTATTAACCAAAAAATATTATTTATGTTAGCTTTTATAGTTTTTATTGTATTTAAGCTACTTTAAATTTATCATTATCTGTGATCTGATCCTTGTGTATATTTATACCAGTAAGTTTTGTGTACACACGATCTAAACATAATTTAATGAACTTTCCACATCTCCATTCTAATATTGTGTTAACGTTTACATTGAGCCCAGCATAAACAGTTGGTTGAGACACTCGACTCGTAATCTGGGGGTTGCGGGTTCAAAACCCCATCACAACAAACATGCTCGCTCTCTCAACCATGGTGGGGTGTTATAATTAACTATTCCAACTATTCGTTGGAAAAACTAGCCCAAGAGTTAGCGGTGATGACTAGCTAGCTGTCTTCCCTCTAGTCTTACGCTACTAAGTTAGGGACGGCTAGCGCAGATAGCCCTCGTGTAGCTTTGCGCGAAATTCAAAAACAAACAAACATTTACATTTTGTTGAGATCTATTAAAATGTGTCAAAGTTTGACATTCATTGATGAGATCACTGTTTTCACTATTTTTTCTTTAATATTAATATCACCAAGATATACTATATGCATACAATTTTTAAGTTAATTTAGTAAGTTTTCCAAATTTATAATACAGTGATAAGAATTATAATTTTGAGGCCTGTTTAACTGTAAATAACAATACTTTATAATCACCTACCTAAAATCTAAGTGATAATAATAATAAGTAACGATAACAATTCTGTATCTTTCACACTTAATTTCATTTCTGGAGGTATTTTTTATAAGATAAAATTAAAAATCCTTCTCCTCCTATATTTCTTCAACATTTATATATATGTTTTCATAACGTTCCAAATTATAATTTTGGATTTCATATTCCTTTAAGATTATCTTTTTGATTATTAAAATATCTAACAATATCAAGCTACTGTACAGAAATAATACCTTTTATAGTGAATATTGTTATTAATATTTATATGGAACAGGCTTAAAATATCAACTTTAGTATTTTCTAATTTATGTGTAACGTCATTTACACTTTCTCTTCCGTCAAAGTTTATTGATTAATCATTAGAATAATATCCAAAGATTGCAGGAAAAGAAATGAAATGAACGTATATTTATATATAAAAATGTTAAAGATACATTATATGCCTACATTTTTTTCACAACTATTATGTATATATATATATATCTAAATTGCTGCTTCTTTCATACTTTACATATTATTAACTTGAATCGATATTTTTTTCAAATTAAGTTAATATTTTAAATATTATTAACTTTTACACTTTTCACATCCTTTTTCCGTATATTGATATATTTTGCATATTTAATTTGTGTTAAAGATACTTTATCATATTTATCTAAAAACCAGCACAGATCTCTCATTTCTTTCATATCTGTTGTTTCTTCTTGTAACACGTCTAACGTTTTGTTTATATTTTGGAGCATTAAATCATAATCAATCGTATCCAAAGCTATTTGACATTTTAGAATATTATTTTTGTCTCCAGTTTTAATGGATTTTAATGAATCACTTTTTCTAGTTATATTTTTATTTACTTGTTTTCCTTTCCGTTGTTACTGGTTTTCAAGATAGATCTTTTCATTGCTAACTAAACCTGGATTTTTCATATCTTTACTGGTTTCTCGATAGCGGTAAACAATATTTTGACATTAAGCATATACCTTTATGTCGAGTCTGTTAAATAACTGCAAAGATAATGAAGTAAAATCTCACAACTCCCACAGCATTTTACGTCGCCTCCAGTGATGAGTAAAGACTTTACACAAACATCGTGACATCAGAAGCCATATCATGATTTATTGCTTATTTCCTTGTATTTAATTCCTCACAATAAATATCATTTAAACTCAGTAGATTTCGACACACAACACCAACACCATGTCAACAACTACATAAATACAAACCAAGCTTCATTCTCACCAGGATTTCCCGGAGAGACACTAGAAGCATACTCAAATTCAATCAATAGAAAAATAACCATATCCGAACTAAAGATTAATATCAAAAACTTGAAGAACACTTCCCCCGGACATGACCAAATACCAAATATTATTCTCAAAAAAGGTTCCACTCTCCTACTACAACACCTCACAAACATCATGAACATTTCACTAGCGACCGGGTATTACCCTGACACGTGGAAAAAAGCCATCATAACAACGATCCCCAAGAAACAAACTAACAGAACAAATCCAGATAATTTCCGCCCCATCAGTCTGTTAAGCTGTCTTGGCAAACTGATGGAGAGAATTATCTCCAATCGTCTCCTCCATTTTTGCGAATCAAACAACATCCTTCCAGAATCTCAAAATGCCTCCAGAAAAAATAGACAAACAACATATCACCTAACACGACTCACCGAATCAATCTACAAAGCTTACAACAACAATCAAGTAACCATCGGGGTATTCCTAGATGTCAAAAAAGCATTCGACAGCGTTTGGCACAACGTCATCAGATACAAACTAAATCACCTACAAATAAATCCTACGATAGTCAAATGGATTTCAAATTTTTTAACCAATAGAACAGCACAAGTAAAAGTCAATAAAACCATATCAAAATTATTTAATATAACGGCAGGAGTGCCCCAAGGATCAGTCCTCTCTCCACTTCTATACATAATTTTCGTCAGTGACATACCTTTTCCAAATCTAACATACACACACAATACACAATACGCAGACGACATCGCAATTGGAGCACCTCCAGAAACCCAGTAATGGCCATGTCTCGCGTACAAGAATCACTAAACAACGTCTCAACATGGAGCAACAAGTGGAGGGTCGTGTTAAATCCGACAAAAACACAAGCAATCACCTTCTATAGAAAACTAAAGAAGCAAAGAAAAAATCTAGAAAAAATAAAACTATCACTTGGAAACACAACCATTAACATGAGCAAAACATCACATTCCTTGGCGTCACTTTCGACACAAAACTAACATGGAAAAACACATAAACAATATACACTCATCAATCAGAAAAAGGATTTCATATCTAAAGACTATAACCGGTAAACAATCGAAATGCGCACCGAACACCATTATACAAATATACAAGGCTTACATCCGTCCACTAATAGAGTACGGATGTCAAGTAACATACAATATGTCAAACAACACACTCCAAAAAATCCAAGTACAACAAAACAAAATATTAAAATCCGCATTCAGTTTACCATCTTTTACGCCAACAAATTATCTACACCAAATTAGTAATTTACCAACTATAAGAGATAGAATAACAGAACTTTCTCTCAAATAGTATCTAAAAGCAGAAAATAGAAACAAACTAACGGCATCACTACACAAATTATCAAGTGCACCAACAAAATACATATCACCTTACAACATATTTCAAGAATCACAATCCACTCAACAAAGAATATAAATAAATAAAATCTATGTTATTAACATGAATTCCTTTTTTTCAGGTACAGGGCACACGACAGGCAAAACTTTCGGCGCCTGTCGTGTGAAAGTGGGGTTTTCTCGGGGCACTCCCGTTTCCCCCCACATCAAAATCTTCAGGCATTGGATTTCTAGATCCCAGCCTAGGCAACCTTTTTGCCAGACCCAGAATCGGGCCGTTTGATTTGATCTGAATTTGAATGAATTACATTCACGTTCACATCTGCCCAACTTTTTTCTTTTCGGGACAGGTCCCGGCCTTTCTTTCCACTGCTGCCTTTGCCTCCACCCAAAAGAACATTTAGTGAGACATTCTCCACACAAAAAGTCAAGAATAATAACGATAATTAATTTATTAAAATAATAATAATAATAATAAAAACCACCACTTAATCTTAATAACAATCCACGAAAGGGGACGAAGAGGAACTACAAAGTTCCTGAACACCCCAGTTGGAGAGAGAACTCTTCTGATTTCTCTCTCTCTAAACTGAACCCCTGCCACGGTAGTTTAGTTTAGTTTTATCATATGGTTGGAAAATTAAACATAAGCATTCACCATATTAAATGTTATGTTTAGTTACAGCTAATGCGATAAGAATTACATTATGGTTATAATTATTATTATAAATATATTATAGTTACAGCTTTTATGATAATAATTACTTTATAGCTATAGACTTATAACCATCATGATAAAAATTACAGTAAAGTTACAGATATTATGATAAAAAATTACAGTATACCCAAACAAAACCTGGAATATACACTGTCGTCTACTCATTAAGACATGTCAACTCTGTCCGTTATACCGTAAGGCTCAGTTTGTAGTATGATCTTTATTACATTTTAGTTTGTGTATAAGTTTTCAAAATGATTTTACTTTATATATTTTTCGTTTCAGCTGGTCTCAAACGGTTTTCAATGATTCAGAGATTACAATAATAATATCAGATGACTATGACAAAAACCACGCTCCAAAATTTCAAGGTAAGTCCAACATATATTTTTTTTGTTGTTTGGTAGGAATTAAACGTGTGGAAAATAACAGTTAGGCCATTAGCAAACGTGTCACTGTGTAGCTTTCCAAAGAAAATTTTATTTAGTACATAAAACAATATGAATTTTATATACACTTAAATAGAATTTAAAAAAAAAAGTATTTTTTTTTGTTTCTGTGGGAGTTCTTGGGAATTACTGAACTCTTCCATTTCCAACTTATTTCACCACAGATAAAACTACAATACTGAGTAACCTTATATTTTTGGCCCGGCATGGCCTAGCGCGTAAGGCGTGCGACTCGTAATCCGAGGGTCGCGGGTTTTAGCCCGCGTCGCGCTAAACATGCTCGCCCTCTCAGCCGTGGGGGTGTATAATGTGACGGTCAATCCCACTATTCGTTGGTAAAGAGTAGCCCAAGAGTTGGCGGTGGGTGGTGATGACTAGCTGCCTTCCCTCTAGTCTTACACTGCTAAATTAGGGACGGCTAGCACAGATAGCCCTCGAGTAGCTTTGTGCGAAATTACAAAACAAACAAACAAACCTTATATTTTCGCCTTTTACGGCTGCTAGAAAACCAGAAAGAGCATAATTGGAAGAAAATATAAATGTGTTGAAAGGGTTAAGGGTTTGGTTTGAATTTCGCGCAAAGCTACACGAGGGCTGTCTGTCCCTAATTTAGCAGTGTAAGACTAGAGCAGTGGTTATTAACCTGGGGGTCGTTTGAAGTTTCTCGGGGGTCACGGATGGTTTGGGAATTATTGGGGAAATCACGGAGCAGTTTGTAATTTTTGTGGCAAGTGCCTGTAACTGCCCACCAATGAGAAACACGCTGAAGTGTGGCAGTTGAAGCGTCGAGATGCTTGTTGCGCAACTACTTGTCTAATTTTGAGTAAAAATGTTCATATATTACAACGCTTTGAATTGCCTAATTTTTTCAACTATATAATATTAATACATCGAACTTAAAACTTAAATATCAAAGTTTCCATCGTATTTAGTATATTTTCTCATTATATATATTAACCCTCACACTGAGTGAATAAGTAGGTTTTGTATAATGTTCAGTAATTCCATGGATTTTGTATTTGTTTAGCACTTGTAGCATTTCTCAAGGTTATTTATTTGTAATATTTTCAATAAATTATGATCTTTATATACTTTTGTTTTATTCTACCTTTACGCAAAGTTCACCATTACAAACATTATTATAGGGGTCACGGTAATACCCTGGAGAGTCTCAGGGGGTAAGACGATGGAAAAGGTTAAGAACCACTGGACTAGAGGGAAGACAGCTAGTAATCACCACCCACTGCCAACTTTTGGGCTACTCTTTTACCAACGAAGAGTGGGATTGATCGTTACTTATAATGCCCCACGGCTGAAAGGGCGAGCATGTTTGGTGCGACGGGGATTCGAAACCGCTACTCTCGGATTATGAATCGAGTGCCTTAACCACCTAGCCAAAGGATTAAGGGAACGTAATGAGATCAAAATTTGTAAAGTAGATAGAGGCAGTTAAACTGTAGTTGTACACTACAGACATTTTAACAATGGGTCTTGGAATTATTGATACATGATACTCAGAACACGTTTAATAAAGTTAAATTTGTTCTAAAACAATTCAGTTATATCTGACAAAAAAAAAGTATTGTGTTCTTAGTAAGAGCAGAATAGCTAAAATACACACTCTTTAGCTAGTTTATTGGTTAGGAAATTATCCCATTTAGTTTGTAGAAAATGCAAACATTCTTTAGAAAACTACATTGATTTGGTGAATGGGATCACAAACGTTAAAATTCAGAATAATGTATCATTGGATATCGTTTCATCTTTTACAAATGTACCAGTGAATAAAGCTTTACATAATTTATTCAACAGACTACTTGACATTATAGGCTTAACTTTGGATTACATCGAAGAGTTAAAATTATTTGATTTTGTGTTGAAAATTGGCTATTTAAAATTAATGATAAATTTTATCCACAAGTTAGAAGTTTAGCAATTTGGCCCTTTATGTTTCTTCTTCTTAGTAATACATTTGTGGATGTCCTTTGAAGATTAAAAGTTACTTTAATAAATCGAACGAGATATTAATTAAATGTAGACGACATAATGAAATATTTAAGTAGTTAAGAAGGAATTACATTTACCGAGGAATCCAGAAAACATGAAATAGCTTTCTCAGATGTTCTAGTTTTCTAAAAAAAAATGACAATAAGTTAAAATTCGGTATAACTCGAAAAACCTTTAACTGTCAGCATGTCACCACATTACAACTTGAACCACTCAAAAATAAAGCACATTTTACACATGTACTAAGTTTGCTGTTAATATCATAGACACAAACAACGAAGAATTGTGATTAAAATCAGTAGTACTGCATAGAGGTTATGAAGCTACAGTTGATAACAAAGCTTTCTGTTGAATAAATGACAACCATACAAATGAGGTAAATTAACTTTACCTGAAAACAAAATCAATAGTAAAACATTTTTTGCTATCATTTCAAAAAACATTGCCAAAGCACGCCGATTAAAGTGTGTGAAATACATTTCATTTCTAAAAACAAGGGTGTCAACCATTTACAAATATTCAAAAATCAAACAAGGAAGACTGCAGGTAAAGATGAAAGTTGTCAAATTAGTTGTAGTTCAGCTGTTACTGAACATTTCTCCAACTTTGCTGTATGATTGGAAAAATGTGAAAATCTTAAAAAATGCACAAGCGTAGAAAGATATTACGTTTGTTTGTATGAATCAGAAACATCTGGTGTAATTAAAACATATTAATAAAAACGATTACAAATCAACGTATTTTAAATTGTTTATATTTAGTTTTTCCCTTGTTAACCTTATCTCAATGTTTTTTTTAGAAATAAACACACTTACCCATTAAAGATAAGCATTATCACTGTGGTCACTAGTCCTAGTGATGGTAATTGTGTTATTTAAACTAGTCAGCTGAAGAAGCTAATAAAATTATCTTCGTTTTTTCTGCAAAACAAGCGTTTTTTTACGTTTGGTTTAACTACTTGTCAAACAAAACCAGGAAACGTAGAATCTGATATAATTGTTCTAACTACCTGTCAGATAAAGTAAAAATTTGTAGAATCCAAGATAAATGTTCTAACTGCCTGCTAGATAAAGCCAGAAAACTTAGAACTCATAAGCCACTCGACTCGTAATCTAAGGGTTGCGGGTTCGAATCCCAGTCACACCACAACATGCTCGCTCTTTCAGCCGTGGGGGCGTTATAAAGTGACGGTCATTCCCAGTATTCGTTGGTAAAAGAGTAGCCCAAGAGTTGGCAATGGATAATGACAAATGGTTGTTTTCCCTCTAGTCTTATACTGTTAAAATAGGGACGGCTAGCACAGATAGCCGTCGTGTAGCTTTGCACGAAATTCGAAAACAAAGTTAAAATCCAATATAAATGTTCTAAGTACTTGTTAGTTAAAGCCAGAAAACTTAGAATTCGATATAAGTGTTCTAACTACCTTTAAAGGAAACCAGAAAACTTATTATAATCCAATATAAAATATCTAACTATTGGGTTGAGGAATAATTCGTGAGCGTTTTTTCAAGTTAACAAAATATATTCATAAATGAAACGCTTTCGCAAAATATTTCATGTCATTTGGTATATAATTTTTTGCTCTAATAGATGGTGTGTTTGATTTTCATATGTCTTTAATTTTTGCTTTCATTTTCAGCTCATTAAATGGAATGTCAAGTGAACAAAATCGAGCATTTTCGACACCATCTGCTTTTCACATTTAATTTCTTGCAATTTCGTTTAAAACAATGCATACTATATACCTAGGTATTACATGAAATAAAGTATCATAATAAATGTTTTGGGTGTAATGTGTTCATGCATTGAAGTATTGTATAGTCTTGCATGTAATGCTTGAATGAAATTATTTAAAAACGCTCACGAATTATTCCTCAACCTAATATTTATGAGGTAAAGTCACAGAAGTTATAAGTCGATATAAATGGTGTAATTACCTGTTACACAAAGCCAGAAAACATGAAATTCAATATAATTGTTCCAACTACATGTTCAATAAAACCACATTTTAGCCCAAATACAACTTATAACAGCAACAAAATGATCACATTTCATGCTTTGCTATAAATATATACTGTCAGTGATGTCGAGAAACCCACTTGTTGAGAAATTTATATCCAAAAACGGCTCGTTTGGGTTCTATGTAAAATATTTTCTCAACCCAAACGAGCCGTTTTTGCATATAAAAATATATACTGTTTTGATCACAAGGATATAATACATGATATTAGAAAGCAAGCTAGTAGAATTTAGATAAATATAATAGAAATGTCTGTTGTGTGTCCATGTAGCTACTTCGCAGAGTGTGGACGAATTTTCACCAAAATTGGTATGGAAGATCAATAGGTCATTGCGAGGATACATACAAATTTTCATAACTGCATTTTGCGGGCATTTTTTTTTTGGCAGTTCTTGCGTTGTTTACCACTAATTCTTTCTTCCCCTACAGTACATGGACCTACACCAAATTTTCCATGAAGGTTTCTTGGGTCCATTTGGAGATTTATCCATATATTTGTGGTTTTAAATTTTGTATATTTCAGTTTTTATGGGCGTTTTTTCACAATTACATATAAGGAAAGCAACTTTTCACGTCATTTGATAACTTTTCGTTAATCATGAATTTACATAACTTCCGTCCAGAAGATTTACTACATTAGGACTTATAAGTAAAATATAGGTAAAAGTGGGTGATATATATGATTAACATTTTCTATGAAACTAGAGTTAGTACATGGTAGCAACCATTGTGGCTAATTCTACTGATTTTCGGAAACAATCAATCCAGATAGATTCAGTAAACTTGAATGGTCTATTCCATTTATTTTGGGAAGTATTCAGTCCGATAAGAACGAATAACAAATACTTGGCTTATTCTTAATAATATATAGCTCTTATTAAGTATGTTTTGATCCCTGGTAAGGAACAAAATGTGTTGAAGTACTTTTCTATATATTCCACTGATTTAAAATTGTATCTGGTATGTAGGGGCTCCAGTGATGGTCTACAAAGCTGTTCAAGTGATGGACCTCCACAGTGTGAGAGAAACCACAATGGTAAGTCTAACTAAACATTTACTAACAGAGAGCTTAAATAGAAGATTTTTACAGCCTGAAGGAAACAAGTGTGTTTGATTTTCAACAGTAAACTGCACACTACTGCGTCTACTGTTCAAATATTGTAAACATCTAGAAACATGATCAGAATTGACGGTCAATCCCATTATTCGTTGGTAAAAGAGTAGCCCAAAAGTTGGCGGTGGGTGGTGACGACTAGTTGCTTTTCCTCTAGCCTTACACTGCTAGATTAGAAACGGCTAAAGCAGTAAATTCTCGTGTAGCTTTGCACGAAATTATATAAGTAAACAATCAAATTTCATTTGAATTTCATGACAGAACTCAAAACTTCTTTTAAAATGCATTCGTTTGTGGTGAACATCTTTAAAATTTCTTCCAAAAACAGCCTAAGTGAGGTTATAAATTCCAATACTAGATACTGTTTGTCGTAAGGAGTGTTCTACTTTTTGGACTTTTGGGAACCTACAAAAGGTTCCTAGATGACTCAATGATGATCAAATACTCCAGCACTGTCCTTTATCAAGAATGGTGCCCTTCTTTACTGTTATTATTTAGCCTTCATTTTATTAGTGGGATCACATTAATAACGGTACCTTTCTTCATTTGTGATTACATTGCAGTTTCACAAACTTAGAAGAATCACCGTTTCATTTGCTTTTCTTAAATTTAAATTTTAGGTAGAATAACAATAATATTCCTTTTATCTGACTTAGAAGTAATCATCTTTACAAAGATTTTTAAAGTTTCGAATTTTTCTGAACTTGAATTTTAAAAATATTTTAATTACTATTATAATTATTAATAGGAGTTGTGGTTAAAGCACTAATTCTAACATTACTAAAATATTGTCCTGTTCGTTTCAAATATGTTGGTGTGGCAGTACTTGTAAAACCTTTTCAAATCGTGAAAAATATTCTTTAAATTTATTCGATTTGAAATACTAAATTTTAGACCATAAGCCCAAACCTTTTTATATGCATTATTTAACATATAATTAGGATAATTAAATAGTACTTGATTAAGACTTTTATGAAAGATATTTTACATAACTGTCTCCTCAAATTATCATGTTTCTTAAATTGTCTTTAACTTTCACCAGAATTTTATTATTCTTTTGCTGTACAAAATATTTCAAAATTAAATGCAAAATACAAATATTTGTAAAGACAAAATCAGTTAAGTGTCGAATATTAAGCCAGTAGGCTTTCAAACTGTTAATGATCAGTAGATCAACTGATGAGCCACTACGATAAGTGCTATCTGTATTAGCTATCCCTAATTTTGAAGTTATACACCAAAATATATTGTTGTGTGTTGTTATAGCAAAGCCACATCGGACTATCAGCTGTGTCCGCTGAGAATAATCGAACCCCTGATTTTAGCGTTGAAAATGCTGTCCCATCAGGGGACTAGACTAAATGGAAAGCAGCTAGTAAATACTGGCCACTGCGTATTCTTGGACTACTCGCTACCAACGAATGGCGGGATTTACGTTACATTATAACATTCCCACAGATGAAAGGGCGAGCAGGTTCGGTGACAGGATTCGAAGCCGCAACTCCCAGATTGGCAGTCAAGTACCTCAACCTTCAGACCATGTCAGATCCTTTTAACAACTTATCGTTAAGACGCTAATCAGATCAAAATTCAGATTTAATAGTAACTTTACATAAATCAGACATTAAAGATAAACTCTAAACCAACTCTGCTAATGATTGGCGAACATAGTATTCATTAATTATGTGTCTCAATTAATACTAAATCAGTCAGTGACATGTAATTCCCGTCACACCAAACATGCTCGCCCTTTCAGTTGTGGGGGCGTTATAATGTAACTATCAATTCTACTCTTCTTTGGTAAAAGAGTAGCCCAAGAGTTGGCAGTGGGAAGCGATGACTAGCTGCCTTTGCACTGCTAAATTAGGGACGGCTAGTGCAGATAGCCCTCATGTAGCTTTGCGCGGAATTCAAAACAAACAAAACATCTAACTCTCGAAATAGGCCCGGTATCGCCAGGCGGGTATGACATTTGAATCGTAATCTGAGGGTCGCAGGTTCAAATCCCGTCGCATCAAACATTCTCGCCCTTTCAGGGATGGGGACGTTATAAAGTGACAGTCAATCGCACTATTCGTTGTTAAAAGAGTAGCCTAAGAGTTGGCGGTAGGTGGTGATAACTAGTTACCCCTGCATGGATAAACGTAAGCAAACAACTACTTCAAACAAAACTACAAATAATACAAAATACACTACTCACAACAGCTTATAAAGTACCCAGAACAGCATCATCTGAATTCATGCATAAATAAGCACACATAGAAACAATAGCAGATGGATTCCTACATAGTACAATAAATTATTTTGACAAAAATTGGAGAAAAAATGAGCTAGTAAGCGAACTTGACAGGTACTGCATACATGATGAGGATAGACCTAAATATCTTTCCCCAATGAATATATATTTTCTAAATAAATAAAAGGCCACCTATAAACTAGACTCCACATTAGATTAGGGATTAATTACTAAACATTGAAAGGGTTTTTATGTAAACGTTTTGTAGTTAATACCTAACTAATGAAAGTGCAAATAATCAATGGAACTATAAGAGAAATGATTTATTTGCACCAAGTGTATGTGTAGATTGTGCATGGAAATTGCCCTGAAAGGGGCCTGAGTAAGTGCGGGTTACCCTGGCCCTCGTCTACCATATATAAATACACTGTACAGTTGTAAAACAAAAATCTGAAGGAAGGAGGAAGACGTTAACTAAATCTGACCCTCCTGGGTAGATAAACATCAATACCCAAATACCCAAACAAGAGAGAGCGAACATGTCACCCGTGGCGCAACGGATTTTATCTGTGGGAACACACCACTGTATAAGCGTAAGCAAAAAGCTCTTATAAAGTACAATTAACCTTTTTTAATCCATGTTGATATATGTTTCCTGTATTATTAATTAATTAATCTTTCGAATACTGGCTGAGTGGAATCCATCCATTTCGTAACCATGATAGTAATTTTACTATAATATTTTATAACAGATGTGTTTTACAAGTTATTAGTAAACATTACAAGGCTTTCATGCACAAGATATCAAGTTTGAAATTAATTATTAAGATTTGTTATTAAAGATTTTCTCATTTTTTGTTTTCAGAATGTTGACTATTCAACGAGCAAAGTAATTTTGATTTAAGATTAAAAATACTTTTCTTTATCTTAAGTTTGTCAAGTTTCATTTGCGTTATTTGTATATCATTTTAAGTAATCATCAGTTTTTTTATTTTGAATAAATCTTTATATCTAATATTTTATTTTATTAATACTAACTCTATGTATATGTTGTTCGATTTAAATGACCTCGTAATCACACTAAAAATTAGGAAATAAATCTAACTTACCTTTTTTGTTTTAGAATAACTGCAGATTGTAACAGAAAAAAAACATAAATATTTATTCTAAATAGCTTAAATCTGTAACAGTAGACATCTATTTATATTTATTAAATTTGATTTTATTGACCTTTGAACCGTGTTTGGCTAAGAATACCTCTATACAAATTTAAAATTACAGGGCGCACGTGCAGCTCACGTTACAGTATCGAACAGCGTCACCAACATGCTGCTAGGGCGTATAGCCCATGAATATTTTTTATTATATTACACAATATGTTTAAGGTTTTACATTTTAGTTACTTTTATAATAATAAATAGCGAAAACAAATGAAAAATATTAAACCTCTATATTACATATCACACATTTTTATTTTCATTATGTTTTCAGTAAAGCTTTATATTTTATTTGTTATTCACTTTAACATTATGCTTGATTCTCCATGTTGTAGATAAGTAGTCACAGTATAACAAAAATAAAGGTTGCAAATACAAAATAAAATGCATAATATTGTTAGAACTAGTAACAGAATCTCAAAGCACCTGTAATCAAAGTTTACACTTTACATCTTAGAAACTAGAAGAAACAAAATGAATAGTAAATCGCCTGAGAATTTCTTTTAATCTTTCTACACCTATTCCCTATGTTTATTCTACTGTTAACGACTGAAGTAGAAGCATGCCGAATATAGAGTAATGAACCACTGTTCCTATTTACGTGTTATAACACTTTAACACGGTCAATATCAAATAAACTTTGGTGGTACAATTCCCAGAACCTTCCCTCCTTTGAAAGCACAGTGGAGTATGATTTATCAACTTGTTGAGAGTACAAGGTGTACAACAAAAAATTGTCATAAAATGAATATGCTTTGGCTTTGTAGAAAGTCTGGACCGATCCAATAAACTTGACAGATATTTGAATGTTGTTCGATAAATGGACATTTTCCATAGTCTATTCGAATATCGGCTCTGAGAACACAGTGAGATAGGATTTTTTGGCTCTTTACACAATGCAGTAGTTACAACAAAAACTGTCTAAAGTACCATATAAAACTAATAGAAAATGTTTGTGATATGGCGCTGTACAAAGTTGTATCCGACCCAATAAACTTAGATGATCAAGATTTAGTGGTAACATAGGCATGAAAGAACTTATGGATGGCCTGTTTCCTATTTTACCACGCTTACACAGTAAAAAATAAATGTGTAGTTTCCAATGTTTTGTAAGGTATAGTGAGGTTTAGGTTACCATAAGTTACATCTGTATATATATATAACAATGCTACTCTGTTAAATACTATTTCTTTCACCAGACCCAGCATGACCAGGTGGGTTAAGGCGTTCGACTCGTAATCTGAGGCTCACGGGTTTGAATCCCGTCACACCAAACCTGCTCGCCCTTTCAGCCATGGGGGCGTTATAATGTGACGGTTAATTCCACTATTCGTTGGTAAAAGAATGGCCTAAGAGTTGGCGGTGGGTAGTGATGACTAACTGCCTTCCCTCTAGTCTTATACTGCTAAATTAGGGACGGCTAGCGCGTGTAACTTTGCGCGAAATTTAAAACAAACCAAATTTTAAATTAATGACTTAATTAATGTCTAACACTAAATTTTAATTCAGATCTTCAATTTTATATCAAATGTATGGATGTACATTCATAAAATAGCAATTCAATAAAATTTTGAATGTAACTCTACGAACGTGATGACATACCCTAATTCATATTGGTATATATTTCCTTTATTGTTAAAGGCCTAACCCACAGAATGTGAAATATGTCTGTACTCACTGATACCGACCATTGGAACTTATTTGAGCTGTTTTATCGTTTTTTTATGTTCACATGTAGATTTTCTTTTCTTTTTCATAAACAGGTCCACTTTACCCAGATGATTACCTTTAGGTTTTTCTGAGAATTCTACTCCTACTAACTCATGCTGGTATACGTTTCCTTTGTTATTAAAGGCCTAATCCATGTTGATATGTTTCTGTTATTAAAGGCCTAATTCATATTGATATGTTTCTTTTATTATTAAAGGACTAGATCATGTTCTTATGTTTCTGCTATGAAAGGTTATGCTCCCCACTCGCATCGCTAAAAGGCGACTTTCAAACCCGTGGTGGGCAAAGCACAGATAGCTAATTATATAGCTATGTGCTTAATTTAAAAACAAACAAACATCCAATTCATGTTGATGTGTTTCCCTTATTATTAAAAGCGTAATCCATGTTGATATGCGTTTCCTATATTATTACGTGTCTAATTTATGTTGGTGTATATTTCCTTTATTATTAAAGGTATAATTCATATTAATATATTTTCTTTTATTATTAAAGGCCTAACTGATATTGATATATGTTTCTTTTATTATTAAAGGACTTCAAACTTGACTTTTACTTTGTGGAGCTCTGGAAGGATTATCGACTTAAGATCCATCATCACACACCTTTTCCAGCAGTTGTACCAGAAGAAATATCCAAGGAATTCTGGATTCCAGAAAGTTTGTTCGAAAACGCCAAATCTACAGTTACTTCCAGACTCTCCGAATACAGTGGCCAGATTAAAATATTTGGAGATGCAACTATTGCACAAATAGCAATGTAAGAATTCTAAACAAATTCACTATTGTTTAAAATATTCAGTTTCTCTAGATAATAACTTTGAAATATATATCTTTGTATCTCTCATCTTATCCATAAATTCGCCAGAAAAGTTTTTTTTTTTCTTATTTATCAAAGAAATAATTGACAAATAATTATTATATTAGTCTTTCAGATTAACGTTTGCTAACCCTTGGTTCACAAACACCTGCTTGTGAGTGTGTTTTTTCTGATCCATAGGGATGTCCAGTAAGCATAGAAAAAAAGTGTTGTGAAATTTATATTTTTCACACTGGTTAGGAATAGGTGAAATGCTGTTTCCTTCTTAGCTGATACCTTAGTGAATCAGCAGTAAGTTCAGACACTTATAAAATCAAGAGTTTGCTTTCTCCCGATGACATAGCAGACTGCCCAATATGGCTATGCTTGTTTGTTTTTTGAATTTCGCGCAAAGCTACTCGAGGGCTATCTGCGCTAGCCGACCCTAATTTAGCAGTTTAAGACTAGAGCAGTGGTTCCCAATCTTTTTTATGCCCCGCACCCCTAAAAAAATTTAATATGTTCTCGCACCCCTCACAGTAATTATTTATTTAAGGATAAAGGTGAAGGTGGCCAAAACAAATGTTATCTCGCACCCCTGGTTGGGAACAACTGTACTAGAGGAAGGCAGCTAGTCATAACCATCCACCACCAACTCTTGGACTACTCTTTTACCAACGAATAGTGGGATTAACCGTCACATTATAACGCCCCCACGGCTGAAAGGGCGAGCATGTTTGGTGCGACAGGGATTCGAACTCGTGACCCTCAGATTACGAGTGGAACGCCTTAACCCACCTACAAACAAACAACATCTTCTTAGTTGATTTTAAAATAAGTGAGTTCCCTAATTCTCTCTGCAGAGTTTCTTGAATTATCTAAATTACTAATGTTTACTTAGTTTTTTTACCAGATTTTTCCGGCCAGTAAGATAAACCAGTGGTTCGTTATATTTTTAAAAAATACTCTAATTTGCCAGCCCGTGGAAACAACTCTACAGCCTTATTTATATATTTAAATAGTTCCTTCGTTTCCCACAAAGATTTTCCCTGCCTGAGAATACAAATCTTCTAACTGTCCCTCAACAGTTTACAAGGTTTTACCAGTACGTTAATTAAAACAACACTACAGACTTTCTACTTCAAATGGTCCGTAATGTTCGGCACGCGCAAGTGGCAGCCTTTGCTATGTGTTGAACTCTCAACTAACAATAGCAAGGAAATTCCACCTCACAACTTATGGCGGTTTTCATCTAAACCAGGGTTCTTTTGCCTGCACCCTATGTGTGATGAACTCTGAATAATTAAAGCAAATCTATATTTTACAATATGCTTTATATTTTAGCTTTTAAAAGTTTCCAGGGTCACATTACTGATTTGAAAGGTTTTAAGAACCACTGATCTAAACTAAACGTATGAATAATTTTATATGACTTTAATAAACTTGTCAAGCCAAAATGATCTAAACCTGACCTTGTCCTAAATTAGTGCAACATCCATTTACAAAACACACATATCTCACCTGTCATATGAAGAATACATTTAATTTTATCCCAGTGAAAAGCCTAGTGATTGAAATAAGTTATTTTTCTGCAGTGTTTATTAGGTCACAGAAAAATTCACATCTCAAATATTTTTACAAATGTACAAGTGACGTGTCGCGTCCTTTTTCAGGATTGGGGAGGTGGAGAAGAATATTGTTTATGTATCTGCACATCTTAACATTTAACGTTCTTCACTAAAGTGATGGGAATAATTAAGAACATTTACAATATAAATATAACAAATTTTATTCAGGGTTATTTGAGAATTTGTGACAAAACCGATACAAATGGAGTCCAAAAGAAGTAACACAAATCATTACACCTATTTCCTCATTACATATACTATATTAGATTTAAAAACAATATATTTAACAATGCTACTCTGTGAAAAACTTTTTTCTTTTACCAGGCCCGGCATGGCCAGGTGGTTAAGGCACTCGACTCGTAATCTGAGGGTCGCAGGTTCATATCCCCGTCACACCAAACATGCTTGTCCTTTCAGCCATGGGGGCGTTATAATGTTATGATCAATCTCACTATTCTTTGGTAAAAGAGTAGCCCAACAGTTGGCGGTGGGTAGTGATGACTAGCTGCTTTCTCTCTAGTCTTACACTGCTAAATTATGGACGGCTAGCGCAGATAGCCCTCGAGGAGCTTCGCGCGAAATTCAAACTAAACCTCTTTTTACCGAGTTACGACCTTAATGGTCATGTTCTTTCCCGTCCTTTCACCTACTATCAGATTTTTTTGGGTAGGGGTCCAATTCCCTGCCCAAATGGTCTCTGCCAGGTCTTATAATTAAAGGTTTGAAGTGTAGAAATAAAATCTTGCCACAACTCTCCAACTTTTACTCCAGCTTAACTCGTGTGCATAACCAGTCATAACCAGTCTTTTAATGTGAAGAGATATTCCTCATGACGCTGTAAATTTATTATCTTGATGAAACCCGGTTTAAGACATTCCACTAATATTTTTATTTTGCAATCAGAACAAAACATTTTGGATAAAATATTAACATTTTTCTCAATAGAACAGTAGCTCTCAAGTTCACCCTACCATTAAGACCAAATGGGATTCATCTTCGAATGTCTTCATAGTAAAGTTAAGTTACTTAATTATGCAAAACATTTTATTTCATATGAAAATCGTTTCTTACCAGTGTAATACAAGACATGTCCAGATTAAACCATGAGAACATGCCTTACATTTGATCTACATTTGAAATTGTATGATTTTTTGTGTTCAAATAAAATTACCATTTCATTTGTCTGACATTGTCTAATCTGTATTGCATGTGTCCAGTATTTGCTCTAAGTACCTGTGTGTCTTACGCTAACATGTACATGCCTAAATTTTCATAAGTAGTACATTTTTCTATCATAATTTCAGTACAATGTGTAGTGGTCATTTTTCAACTTGTACAACTTTACAATTGTACAATACATTTATACTACCAGCGTTTATTAAAGGAAATCGAAAGATTAAAATATAGATTCAATTTTCCTTTTTTTTCAGAAAACGATCAAGCTGGTAATTTTCACAAATCTTACAAACATGATTAAGTAGAGAAATACCAAGGACATGGGCCTCCTTCTCTTACTCAGTGCAGTACACTACAATGGATGAGTTTTCAACAACACTGCAGAAATATATTTATTTACAACATAATCAATACTTTTCACCAATAAATATACAATTCATAATTATATGCTAGTCAAATTGTGCTATTTTATGTGAAAATCGTTTCTGCAGGTGGCCCGGCATGGCCAAGCGTGTTAAGGCGTGCGACTCGTAATCTGAGGGTCGCGGGTTCGCAGCCCTGTCGCGCCAAACATGCTCGCCCTTTCAGCCGTGGGGGCGTTATAATGTTACGGTCAATTCTACTATTCGTTGGTAAAAGAGTAGCCCAAGAGTTGGCGGTGGGTGGTGATGACTAGCTGCCTTCCCTCTAGTCTTACACTGCTAAATTAGGGATAGCTAGCACAGATAGCCCTCGAGTAGCTTTGTGCGAAATTCAAAAACAAACAAACATTTCTGCAGTGTGAACATACTAATACATAATCAACATTCTACGAAACATTTATACATCTAATACACTTAACTGATATTTCACGTATACACTGTAATTAAATGTAACAAAGTAGAAAGGCATTGAACATACATACTGAAATAAAACAAGGCTCATTTTGTGATAAGCACTCTTGTATATATATCACAGTTACATTAATGTGTTTTGTTTTTGTTCAAGCAACACAAATTATTTTGGGCTTCTTGTACTTTAAACACTGATTACTTATCATATAACACTTACAGCTCAAGTATTTTGGACTGGAAGAGGCCACCTGCAAAAATTTAATCTCTTGTGTGATTTTGAGATCGACTCTATTTACAATGTTAGGCCTAAGTTTGAATTCCTTTCCGGATAAGCCATAACATCAATGATCAGAATAGATTTGTCTTAAACCATACAAATTAAGCCAAATTTTCTCTCTCATCCATTAAGCGAAGTGGTATATTTAATAAACTTTTATCTTGACACCCACCGACAATATCAAAACTAAAAGTGCACAAAACTTGTATCTCTAGACAGTGTATATTTAGGCATCGTCTCTGTATAGCCCGATTGGCGACATAAGAATGTCGCGGATAATTGTACTTAATACTGTCAGCAGTTCAAATCAAAAGCTGTTAAACTGTTATGGTAATTTGTGTAAGTGAAATACCTTCCAAAAGAAGACTCGCATGTATACTTTGAAACCAGATATAAAAGGCCATGCCAGTTAGTTGTTTCTGCCATATCCACGCTAATGGTGCCCACTATAAATTAATATATTATAGCGAAAAAAATTACTTGTGGAATGTAACACTCTCCGCCTTCAACTCTTGATTACGGTATGTGTAACAGTTAATGACTTAGCACTGTGTTCCCTTCGTTCTTTCAGGCTGTGACTTAGACGGCCATCTGTCACTCTCAACCATTTTACATTGTCTGCCAGTTCGAGCATCAACACATAGCAATGGTGGCTGTATGCGTACATTTCCTTCAGTGATAGAGAGTGATGACTGGCCAATTTATATCCATGATTCCTGTAATTTTTTACAAAGATTTCCGGTCCGATAAAATCACTATTTTATATAATCTTTAGTTCAGCGATGAAGTACAGTCTAGAAAAGTTGAATTTACCTTTGTTTTCACTTTTCATCTAGTTCTATGCATTTGTATATGAATGCATTATTATTAGACGAAAATTCTTTCTCGTCCACGATACATAAATTATGAAAATTTTGCTTCCAGTTAAAAAGAAAAAGACATCGCTCTTATTAAATTATGGTTTTTGACCAATTCGATTTCCTTATTTAGGCATAGAGTGAAGGTCAGCTGCGCAATGGATTTGCATGAATACCCGATGGACTTACAAGTGTGTGTACTCAAGATTTCAATGTGTAAGCATGTTAAATCATAACTTTGTATCAAATAATCTAAATTTGTTTAATTTGTCTTCATTTCAACAGTGATCTGCTGTATGTATCAACGTGACTAACTACAGAAAGTTTACTCTATAAAATTAAAAACAAACCTATTATAACAAAGACCAAAATGTATACTTCTAAAGTTATTCTACGAATAGTAAATATAAACAGTATGGTTTAGTAAACAATTTGTTTATACCTTGACAGTGCAATAATTATATCTTTACTCTTTGCTATTCCTGGTTTCTTGATTCACTTTCCAGAAATTGTTTGTTTCTTTAATAATTAACAGGACTTGTGTGACAGGGGGCTACAACAGGTCCATTTGCACAGAAGGACAAGCTCTTGGGGGCGTAGTTGTGTAGAATGCCTATAATGACGGAAGAGTGTTTGTGCAGGATGGTAAAACGTCACCTGTCCTAATGATTAGTGCCTGTATATTTATGGTTTCACTTTTCTATCTTCTCTTTCTACTTATCTTCTGGTAATGTTCTTCCGTTATCTTTTTTTTCACTATTTGTATCTCTTATAACGTTCTCAGCTTTTCATTCTTTGTTGATAGGCCCACCATGGCCAGGTGGTTATGGCATTTGACTCTCAATCTAAGGGTCACGGGTTCGAATACCTGTAGCAACAAACAGGCTTGCCCTTTTAGCCGTGGAGGTGTAATAACGTGATGGTCAATCCCACTATTCATTGGTATAAAAGTTGGTGATGGGTGGTGATGACTAGCTGCCTTTCCTTTAGTCTCACAATCCTAAATTAGGGACGACTAGCTTAGCCGTGTGCGAAATTCAAAATAAATCTTTCTTTATATTTGTGTTCTAAGAACGTTATTATTTTATCAGTGCTATATCTTTATAATGTTCTAGTTTCATTTTCCAGTTAAAACGTCTGATAATGTGGCAACCCCAGCATGGCCAGAAACTGCTAAGAACTTACCAGGAAGTTTTAAAGGGGTCAGCATCATTGGTGATATTCGTCTTCCTCAGTTTGAGCTTCTCTCTGTAGTTGCTAAAAAAGCAGTAATGGTCTGGGAAACTGGTAAGTTTTGACAGGCAGTTTTGTTATAAGAAGTTAATAGATGCTTTAAGTAGGCAGTTCATATAAGTGTAACCCTCATGCAGACAAATGTCTGCATCTTTTCTAGAATATACAAATAAAACGTACACTAAGTCGTAAGTTTTCAGAAAGAAATAACGTCATACGTAACAGATTTAATATTATTTTAATATCTATGTTTGTTTCAGTTTAATAGCTATTTAGAAATATATGCAACATAAAATGTTAAATGTGAATTGCGCAAGTCCCATCTGTTCTCTAAATTAATAGAAAATTCTTGAGCGTAAGAATCAGTAATGTATATATGTAAAGCAGTAGCGTATCTTCGAATATTATTTGACCAACTGAACTTTCTAGAACTTCGCCTAAAGATTATAAATTGGCGTGCCAAAAGACAGTTTAATATTGTTGGTCATCTACACTCAATATACTATAAGCCTCGGAAGCTATAATTGTGATGGTCGCTTATTTATCATAAAACTACAGAATTTGACCGGGAACGTTTATAGATTTCAAACATTATATAACCATTCATCTTCAGAGAATTAAGTTCGGATGTTGGTACTTTTATGAGGACATTAGATATATTCCTCGGTAAAAAGTGAGCTTATAAACCGCAAAAGGCCCACCAAGAATAGAGCTAGCTAGCTTTCACAAGAAGTATAACAATATCTGCTAAGAATTAATTCTCTTGGACCTGGACCGCCGATAAAATATTCAGCTCCAGACCAGAGAGAAGACTGAATATTCAGTGTGAGTTTGTACAGTTTTTGTATGTAAATCATTATTTGTATTAACCGTTATTATAAATCGTATTATTATTTGTGTATTAAAATATATTTGTGTTATAAAGAAAACTGTGTGAATTAATCTTGTTGGCAAGTATAAATGTGATAGCTATTGACATTCAATTAACTTCTAAATTCAAAATTTTAGTTATTATAATCGTAATACTTAACGTGCGTAACATAAATAATCGGACACTCCTCCGAGATAAATTGTAATACGTAACACTTCTTTCATGTTTTATTGTAGGTCATCAGATTCAAATAAAGTAACAAAAAACATTTTGTTCTAAATCTTTAAACAGAATGCCCCCCAATGGTTCAGCAGTATGTATGCTGACTTACAACGCTAAAAATCGGGTTTCTATACTCGGTGGGCAGAGCACAGATAGCCCATTGTGTAGCTTTGTGCTTAATTCAAAAACAACAACAACAACTTTAAACAGAAATAATGCTACAAGTCTTACATTTTATCCTAGGTTCAAGAGCATAGCAACTACTCCTCTGTGCCCCAAACATGGGGTCCAGGATGTTATAATAATTCGGATATGAGGGGGGTCCGATGTAAAAATTCGTAGGGGGGCCTACATATTCTTCGCTACTCCTCGGCC
Source organism: Tachypleus tridentatus (assembly GCF_004210375.1). Classification (NCBI taxonomy): domain Eukaryota; kingdom Metazoa; phylum Arthropoda; class Merostomata; order Xiphosura; family Limulidae; genus Tachypleus; species Tachypleus tridentatus. The sequence continues at coordinate 10,699,148 of NC_134836.1, read as the reverse complement.
TAGGTCTTCAGAGAGAAATAGTACCATATGTCTTACATTATGTTGTAGGTCATTAGAGAGAGAAAAATAACACATTCTTACATTTTGTTTTCATCGTATGGCTGTTTCTACTTTCTGATAGGTCAACTCCAGGTATACCTTACATGTCGATAATGGGAAAGATGTTATCATTTACGGAAATTTTCCATTTATCTACTGGCATTGGCTGTGTTGGCTTATATCCTGTCATGCGGTAGTTTACTAGAATTTCAAAACTTTCTTTATTCTATCAGTTTTATGCTCGACATTTAAGTTACGTTTTCGTGCAGGCGTTATGTGTTAGATCGATAAATTCTGGTCTATTTGAGAAACCTTTTACGTAGTAAAAGTAAACAATACAGTATAGTTGACCACATGTTTGGAAGGGGTTGTGTAACTGAGTGTCGGAATGTAGGGGGCGGTGTTAGGTGTTTGAATATATAATTTTATTTATTTTATTATATTAATATAGGTATAAAGGCGTTCCTTTATATTGGTTTATTTTGGGTTTAAGTTGTTGTATAAGTAAGGCTTCTTTAATTTTGCGTTTGTTTATGTTTGTTTCTTTATTTAGTATTTGAGTGTTTTCTATGGTTATGTTGTGTTTATTTGACTTGCAGTGTTCGAAAACGTATGAAGGTGACTTTTTGTGTTCTTTGAATCTGGTTTCATTTTTTCTACTTGTTTCTCCAAAATAGAAGTCGTGGCAGTTATCACATTGTATTTTATAAATAATGTTGGTGTGGTGTTTGTCAGTGTAGTTTTTACATAGTATAGACCTCACTTTTGTGCCTGGTTTTTGAATAAATTTGGTATTAACTGGAATGTCATATTTTGTTACTAGTTTTTGCCAAATGTTGGTTATTTGTCTGCTGATGTCAGGAATATATGGTATGCAGCAGTATATGGTTTCGTGATTTTTTGATTCGTGAGATATATTTACTTTTGTTGGTTGATTTTGCTTTCTGTCTAGGCGTGTGCATATAATGTTTTCTACGGTTTGTGGAGGAAAGTTATTGATGTTGATGAAGTATTGTTTTATTTTGTCTAATTCATCGTTAATTTTATCTGGTGAGCAAAGTTTTATGGCTGTGTTTATTTGGTTTCTTAGTATGTTGAGTTTTTGGTTTGTTTCATGTGCTGAGTCCCAAGGAATGTATAGTCCAGTATGGGTGATTTTTTCGGTGGATTTCTGTTTTGAATTGTGTGTCGGTTCTTATAATTTTGAGGTTAAGAAATGATATTTGATTGCTTTCTTCCTGTTCACATGTGAAGTTAATGTTGGGATGTATAGAGTTAATGTGATGCGTATTTTAGGCCTAAATAAGTCGTAAAATGCCACATAAACTGTATTTAGTGCAATATGGGGAGGTTATACGCGGGGTAAGTGCTCTTGTGCAAAATACTTTACAAATAAATAAAGTTAAATGAAAGCCAGTCATCACGCGATGACAACGTCATTATGCCATTGTATAGCATACTCATTGCATTAAAAAAATGAAACAAAGAACAGGTAAGGTGATTCTAAATGGAAAAGCCAGTATGCAGTCAACCGCCTCATACAAAGGTTTTTCCAACGATGTGAGATTTTTAAGGTGTGGTTGAGAAATTTGCAAAAAAAATAAACTTGCAGGCAAACGTATTATTTATATAGATAAACGATTAATCACAATCGGTGTTGACAGTAAATAACTCGTCTAATCGTAAAGTAGAGGACGCATCTTCGTTCTACAAGTCAGCTGGTTGAAAATGTTTTTTGTTTTGTATCAAAACAGAGTAGTAAAAACTAATAGTTCGAACCCAATATATAATTTTCTGAGACTGAAGCCATTTATAAAGCGGAAACAACGATAAACACGCTCTAACACCTGAGAAGAAAATATGAGATTATGTTACAAGAAATTCGAAATTTTAAGGTAAAATCACACAACTTTACTTTATGTAAAGGATATGATGTTTTTAATATGAAATTCTGAGGAACAAGACCTAATATTTATGGCTAAAGAAATGAAACCATCTTCATTGGTGGATAATCCTGTATTTAAAGAAAGAGATAACAAAAGCTAATCTTTACAGTTAAAAAAAGTGAGACCTTCTTTGATGGTGGGTAATCCTGAGTTTAAAGTTTTGTCACCAAGGTATGAAACTCCTTCTGACACTAAGTTTAGTACTTCGAGACCAAAACAGAGAGGAACATTCTTTGGTTTTTCTGTTGTCTCTATCAGTAATCATCTATTGCTCAACTCATGGTGGCCAGGACAGATAGCCCACTGCGTGTAGCTTTTTGCTCAACAATAAACGAAAGAATTACTTATTACTGGAAATTTTATAAACGACAACTGGAAAATAGTTAAATGAGCAGTTTTGAAGGAGGCTTTGTCTTCTTGGGGCTTCAAAGGTTAACAATATATGTAGCACAACTGACAACGTAAGTAATGCTAGCATTGTGATAAATCTGGTACAACTCTCATAACACATGTAATGTTTTACAAACTGTTGATATTGTTGCTCAAGAAGGCCTTCATGTGATGTTTTACGCAGCGTTAATCTGACTGATCAGGAAGACCTTCGTGCATTGTTTTATACACTGTTAATGTGACTGCTCAGGAAGGCCTTCGTTTGTTGCAACAGAATAGGTTGTTAGAGCAGGTTTCTTTTTTCACAGTAGTTCAACAGTAGATGTTAAACTTATGCTTAAGCTTTCTCAGTACAAGTTGATTCACGGTGTTCTAACTCGACAGGATCATGGTTTGGTCTTGTTGCTTCAAAAATGAGCCTGCAATTTAGACAACATCAAGAAAGTTTGTATGAATTATTAAATTAAACAGTGTTTTTGATACTTTTCGCCGTAAAATTGTTGCACGTGATCAGTAGTTGATTTTAAGAAATAAAATTGATATTTCTTTATAATTGCATTTTGTTTCTGCTTTACTTATACAGTGATATCGTGAGGTAAGTGTATCATAAGAGTCCTAATCATTGTTTTAAAAATTTGATAAAAGCTTTTGACAAAGTGAGCTTGTTTGTGAACTTTGTGAAACGTGAATAATCTTTCAAAAGAATGTTTACTAATGATGCATTTCGATAATTTGATGAAACAAGTGGAACGATATTTAGAATACTTGAAATCCTTCTGTCAGCGTATGACTATGGGATTCTGTTCTTGTAGGAAACTACACCTATCTTCTACCTACCTTCACCTTTCAACGACGAATTGCCTTTCATATTTGTAGCACGTACTTGCCCAGCGCTCTTGTTGTAGTTGTCTCCTGGGTTTCCTTCTGGCTACCCATTGACGCTGCTCCAGCACGTGTGACATTAGGAGTGACATCACTGCTGACGTTATCTACGCAGATGGTACAGTCGTATACGTCACTTCCGCCGGTTTCTTATGTTAAAGCTCTGGATATCTGGATGTTCGTCTGCATTCTTTTGGTCTTCACATCTCTTACAGAATACGCCATAGCTTATTACATATTCCACAACTGGACTTCCCCCTACAGGATCCTTCCGTGTAATCTTCACAAAACCAAAACGGAAACCAAAAAGGAATGTATTGCTCACTTACTCTTTTGCTGTTTTTTAACTTATTTACTTAGGCTTACAGTTGAAACAGAAATAGATAGAAAAACCTCATATCAACTATCAAGATAATAATTTCTTAATAACAATACATTTACATCTCGTGATGTATGTTAAAGAACGTCGCCATAGGGCAAAGCTGGTTAACACCAATACATTTCATTATTATCATAAATCACTGTTCTGCGTTCTTCTGTTGTATTTTTCTACATCTGTTGGCTATTTATAGAAGATGTAAAACTCTATATCCTTGTGTTGTAATCAAGATAAATGTATTTCTCTACATCTGTTGGTTATTTATAGAAGATATAATACTCTATATTATTTTGTTGTAATTTAGATAAATGTATTTCTCTGTATCTGTTGGCTATTTATAGCAGGTATAATACTCTATATTCTTGTTTTGTAATTAAGATAACCGAATTCACTACATCTGTTGGCTATTTATAGAAGATGTAATACTCTCTATCCTTGTGTTGTAATTAAGATAAATGTATTTCTCTACATCTGTTGGCTATTTACAGAAGGTGTAATACTCTATATTCTTGTGTTGTAATTATGATAAATGTGTTTCTCTACATCTATTGACTAGTTATAGAAGATATAATACTCTTTATTCTTGTGTTGTAATTAAGATAAATGTATTTCTCTGCACCTATTGGCTATTGTCTTCTTTTATGGTGTGGGAGGTGCTTCAGTATCTAAAATTGAATAAGAATCCACCATATTTATATATTTTTTAAATGAATGTCTAATATTTTTCTCCTTTCCTTTACCTCAAGGTACCTACTTCACAGTTGTAGTGTCCCACATAATATTTACCAGTTCTTAATTGTGAAGTAAGACATAGAAACCAGTTTTTCACGTCGTTAACTACAGAATCTAATGAGGCATTTAAACATCTTAAACGTCAATTATTTTTGTGGATTTTATTTATTTAATATGTTTTATATATAAGTGTAAAACAATAAAATTCTGGTGAAACTTAAAAACAGACAACTGCAGAAACATAGTAATTGGAAGTCATATTTACTACATAAACAGCTGTTACTGTCTCTATGCCTTTGTGTCTAAGATATTATAGATTAAAGAGACTTTATAAAAGTAAGACAAAGAACGAAATTAAAGATAAAATACTTTCAAATAAAGAAGTAACTGTTCAGAATTTTAATTATAAGTGGTATGAATATCTAAACTGTACCCAGACTTGTTTTTTATTTTAATTGTTTTATAGAGCAAAAGTGGTGTTTTTATGTGTTAGTGCTAAGAACTCTCCATTCAGTATCATAGCTGCGTTCACATATTTTGCTCTTAAATTAAAAGTTTATAGATAAAATCGTTGTGTCATATTATATTAGATCACAGTTTGCGAATGTTTTACAATTTTCAAACAACGTTTGTAAGAATCTGAAGGTAATAAAATGGACGTTAGGAAGTGATGTAATTCAACAATGTTGTGTTGGGAGTTCGGGGAATATGTAGTTTAATAGTGAGTGGCGTGTGCGTGTAACGCTCTCACACTTCGTTTATAAGCAAAATCGTGGTTTACATATTTATTTCTCCAATATGATGTGGTTTCTGTATGCAGGGCTTTGAAAATAAAATGATTTTAAATTATCCTATTAAGATGGATTTTTGGACAAGATATGTTGATGATAGTTTACTGTTTCAGGGTAACGAAGGATTCAGTAATTTCATTCATATCTAAACAGTATAAATTTAAGTATTCGATTTACATTTAAGACATAATAATAATCAGTTACTCGAAAATTCGATGACCTAGGCAGAAACCAAGACTGACTGCGCCCTTACTCGCACTAGACGCCTTTGGTAGCCATCTGTGTTATCCATCCGTAAGGCCAGGCCTGCGTTAATTGTGTGTTCGATAATTGAAAGTACGAACGTTAAAATATCTGTAGAAATAGGAAAATTAATAAATCAGCTATTACTTACCATATAACCACAGTATAATTGAATAAACCAACTGTTACTTACCATAAAACCACAGTATAATTGAATAAATCAGCTATTACTTATCACGTTACAGTAATATTAATTGAACTGATGCTAAACCTTTTCTATAAACAAATAAATATACGACTTTATAGAAATGCCAAAATGGGAAATTATGAATAAATTTAATTCTATAATGGGTTGTTGTTTTTTCATTTACATAATAGTTGTTTTTTTTTTCGTGTATAAATATACAGATGTTGAAAGAAACCATATGAATATACTATATAACTTCCAAATTATTTAGAAATGTAATAACAAATTGACACCTTTGAAAAGGAGTTTTTAAATATGTAAGGTTCACACAACTGACGAAGTGGTTCGCGCTACCGATAATAATAGCAAGTTGCCAAAATATCTAAGACTCACACCGCTGATAATATGTTGCGGAAGTATGTCAGTTTGGTCAATGCATGGGCGTCATCTTTATTTTTGTGTAACAGTATCATCGTCAATGTTTTTGAAGACGATTAATTGATTTATATCATCATAAAGTAATATTGTAGGGTGTCACTGCTTTAAATAAATGTATTTGCGTTTTAATTTTGCAGATCAAAGTCATTCCTAAAACGGACGCGTCGCTTTATTGCCCTAAGCATCATAATCAAGGTTCGAACGTCCGATTGGGCTCACAGGAGAAGACCACGCCTTTTTTGGACAAGTCATCTCGACTTGTATTTCCTTTATTCTTTTGCATCTTTAATATTGGATACTGGATGCGTTTCCTACCCGAGCATTAGCCAACTTTCACAAATAAGCTTATTTCATGTCTTTAAACTTATTTAACAAACTTGAATATATTTGTAAGCTCCGATTACTTTATGGCACAATTTTGTCACTTTTATTCGAATTTAACTTTGAGGTCTACTGGTATTATTTCTTCATTTATATACATATTCCCGGTCTTTTCATTAAAAATATTGATTACTTATCCGAATTTTTAATGATCTTTATTGTAAAAGAAGTTCAAGTAACATTTTAAAAAATTTAGACTTTTTTATAGTACGTACAAAAGCAGATATTACATACGAAAACTGAAAACTTAACATATGATAAAATTATGAAAAGTACATACACTAACACTGAAGAAGTTAATTCAAAATTACGAATTAATAATAATGGAAATTATAAACACTATAACTGAAGAAGTTATGAGAAAAGTATGAAAATTATGCAAACTAAAACCGAAAAATTATGATAATAACTTATGCAAATAATCTAGTTAGTAAGTCAACTCATGATGAAATGCTAATATAGAATCATTGAAAGATATAGTTGTATAAAAATATATATTTTATTGCGATTTACCAAAGTAACTTGAAGCAGACTTCTAGAATTAAAAACAAAAATTAAATGGCTTGAATTTGATATTAACGTAGCATAATTTAAAACAGACAGTTATCAGTGAAGTTGGAAAAATAAACCTTTATTTTCGAAGTTACTCGTTATTATGCTCTGCAGAAGAAACCTTACTTACAAAGTAAACATTAATACAAGCATTACAAAATTCAACCATATAAACATGTTTAGCGTACTGTGCTGATGTATTTGGTATCACGATATATTTTTATTTTTTAGTTTTGTTAGCGTTTTATGTTCCAGAAAATTAAGTCGCAAAGATCACAACTTAATAGTAATTTTCTGTCACGTGACAAACTCCACTTTTTGTTATTGAACAGTATATAGTGCTTTCGCGTGAGAACCAAATGTTTCAAACAAAATATTTGTTATGAAAATACATATAAAATTATAATGATATTCTAATCTCTTAACTGAAAAAAAAAAAAACTTTCATCTGATTGTAATCGTAATTTAATGTTATAAAAAGATTCTTGTGAGTTGTAAAAAAACACGAAATGTATAATACATGTGGTTTAAATTCATCACTTTGTTGTATTTCACCCACGTTAACACAACAATGAAAATTATTTCAGAAGCTTCATTTATAAGGGTTTTTATTAAAAACTTAAAACGGATCGTTTACAATATATATTTGTGTGTACTGTCTATTAAACGGAGTATAACGTTAAAATAATTTTAACGCTGTAGTATTTTCTTTTTTATCATAATTCCTTCAAAGATATTTTAAAAGGATTTAATTTAGTAGCACCCACAAATAGTAGTATTATAAATATTAAAACAATTACACGAACAATGTTGTGTATTTTTGGAACGAAAACAATAAAGCCCTAAAATTATTGCTTTTATAAATACATACGTTCAATAACATTTAAATTCGTACATCATCATTAATGAGAGATGTAGTGTGAAAAAGGTGTTGGAAAAAATTAAAAATCAGTGTTAAAAATACATCGGCTCGTTTATTCTTGGAGATAACCTGAAAATAACCACAGTTTAAGCGTGACAACCCAACTGCTGTTTTCCTACTATCATAGTCTTAGCAATATTATTCTCTCTAAAATAGGAAACGTTTACATATCGCACGTTGGGTAAAGTAAAACAAGAAGCTATATCGTACAAGAATTTCTCAAATGGTGAACTTATACTGGGGTGTGTATGTTACTTTAGAGCTGATTAACTACTCATCTATTTCAATTAAACAACTGTGATGTATCTGTAGCAGTGACTTACTAAACGATTTGTGTGTGAGGTGTGGGGACAACAGGGAAATAATTACGACAGTACCATTCCAGATAAACATTTTATTACACACATTCTACATACTTAAGATATTCTTAAAGCATTGTTATTTCTTCCTGGACTGTAAGTTAACACATTGTTTTCAAGTTTAACAATTAGATTCCTCTTTGCAATACTAAAACACAATATAAACTAACAGTGGAAAGTCTAGTGTTTATTGATATTTAATGAAAAGAGCTTTTAGCAAAATAAGAATAAGACTTAATAATTAGCAGTACTTTAAAACTGATTACTTAATAAAACCAATTCCAAAGCATAGAAATATACAAGTAACATTGCATTCACACTGGCACACACAAGTACATGTACTGTAAATTATGAAGGATATGTCATGCATCCAGAAAACCCACTGTTCCTTCTCAGAACGAGTGTTTGTATGCATAGCAAATCCAATAATAGTTTCTCTATTAAAAATAAAGCTAATATTTGATTTAATCAAAATATAGATCACAACTTATATTAACCCAATAGGATTCATATTTATCCCTCATAAAATCCACTATTTCATCTTAAAATGAGTGGTTGTGGGAAAAATACGATCGATAACATTTGAACTGTGTACCTGTTGAGTTAGTTCATCTCAATGACACAGACCAAAAAGGTAAAAAAACTGAAAAGCCTGGCGGTTCCAGTTTGGCAGTTTGTTATTGTAGAAAAGATCAGTATATTCAACAGCTGCTCCAAATAGTTTATAAATTACCCATTTGCACAAATATTTACTTGTAATTATGTTGATTGTAAAATTTAAATATGCAACTAAAAGAGTACAAACATCAAAAAACCAATATCATACTTAATTAAGTATGAAATAGTTCCCCAAAAAAAAATGGAATCATTAGAGAAACAACTAATTTAAACAAGTGCTATAAACCTACATGTTTTTGTTCCAATATTAATGTAAGCAGAACCAAATTTAAATAACATTACAGACAAAAATTGGACCTAAAAGAATATTCCTGATGACTGAACAACCACTTGTTAATTTGAGGGAAATCAACTAAATTATTGCTAAGGATAATGACTAGTGTTAACAGTGTTGTCTACAGAAGAGTGCATAAAACAGCATAAGAACAATAAGTCAAGCTCCCAAAATGTTTCAACATTTTACTAACTTTTGTAATGTCTGTTCAATAGTTTTTAATATTTCATTTTTAGGGCTCAGTTGATCTCATGTGACAAAAGCTCTATTAATAAAGATAAAAGTAACAACAAATCCTTGACCATATTGCATTCTTGAAACAAATCTACTGTTTAAATAACAATACTATCAAAAATAGTGAAAACCTCTTCTTTTCTTAAAATCCACTATTCCTTCTTGAAATGAGTGCCTGAAAGGAAGAGATTTTCAATCACAGATGTCTGTCTACCAGCAACTCTCAAGCACCACTGACTATTACAGTCACCAAATTTTAAAAAGTATTGGCAAATACCTTAAATCTAGAAAATAATATCTTTGAGTTTATATGTGACATTAGATTAAACAAATCATCAACTTTAATAAAGAAAATGTACAAATAATTTTCCAATATTTTTGTGGCAATTATAATCATAAAATAAATCTAAATAAATAGCAACACTGGAAAAACCAAATGTATCACTAACAAAAACTGTATGTTTGTATCATGTTATACAAAATACCATTTAAAAAAACGGTTCAGTCAATGAAGTCACTGCAAAACCAAAAAAAAAACTTATTGAAATTAATTACAATATAAGAAAATCCAAGAGAAAATTAAAAAGATAATTGAAAAAATACCAGAAGTTGAGGCACAACAAACTAACAAAAGAATAACGAAAGAACACTCAGAAATTACTGGAAAAACTTTCATTAATGACACACAGCAACAAAAGAACTGAAATGTAAGAAAATGTAAAAATTCATGTAATATATACATTATAATGTAAGATATGGTCTTAATAGATCAAGCTGACAGAATCCTTTCTAAGTCTACACATTTATATTTATAATGTAAGATACTGTGTTAATAAGATCAAGTTAACAGAATTCTTTCTCTACATACAAGTCTGTATTTATAATGTAAGTTAGTGTACATGGTTTGTTTTGTTCATATGTCATGTGTTAATGCCATTCATATTAAATTAAAACTATACAGTTATCACTAAACTACTGAGTTCTATATCATATCCTTAATCAATCACAACCAGTAATTTGAAACATAACATACATATCCAGAAATGGGAAACCACATATTTCAAAACACAGATATATACAAACCCAAAATTACTATTAATTTAATATCATGGATCTTCAGGTTTGTCACTATAAAAATGCTCATTTTTGTATGTCTAGTATAAACATGTGTTATATTATTGAGACTCTTAATTATAATACAGCATGAATTATCTGATAACATACTCAAAACAAAAGCTACTGCTCCTTACAACCCAGATAAAAGTACAATACTTGTTACTGTTGTTACAACTCAGAGAAATGTGCAATACTTGAGAATTTTGAATTTTAATTTCTTTTAGGCATAATTACTTTCTGTCAGTAAATAATTCTAAAAGTTCTACAAGACTCTAATGATTTTTATATATTTATACTTTTACTTTCATAAAACACTAATGTTCAGCTAAACCAAATAACTTAAAGAAAGTATCAATACAACAGGCTAAAGACGAAATCCAAGCTTCCCTACAAAATGGTATCACTTATAAACTCTTTGTTATTTTGAAGCAGAAGTTGAGATTTTCCAGAACATTTCGTAAAGCGAAGGTACATGTAAGTTAGGTCCTTTTCAGAAAGCAGACTGTTCATGCTGTTGTCCTACGAATAAGGGGTTACCAAATTAGCAAGCAAAGAGCAAACACAAACAGTTACACTTTCCATAAAAAGTTTTCTTACAGCCTTACAAATTAACTTTTAAACTCACCAAACAGATAAAATTTGTAAAAGTGGAAAACTTTAAAAATTCTCACCACAACTCACATTTCTTGTATTCAGACTGAAAAAAAACTTGCAGAAATTATTTTGTGCCTAAAGGTAACAGTATCACTGATATTCTCCCACCAGATATTTCATGCAGCTATATTAATAAAACTCACAATGCCATCATTATAGTCTCACCAGATATTTTAGGCTAAATCAATACCTACATATTATTGATATATTCCCACCAAATATTTTATGCATGTAAATTACAGACAACTTCACATGATTTAGACAGCAAATTAGATGCTGCACATTTATTAAAATTAGTCCCACCAAGAGAATTTTTCTTACATAATGCAGTATTTAATGTAATAACTCAGTTTCTCTATGCATATTACCAGTTCTGATTGAGACACAACAGCATAACAAAGAATTTTTTAAATTCTACATAACATACTACTGCATGCACAATCCTAACATCCAGTCATTAGTTATTGTTCAAGAGTTGTACATATTCGACAACATTAAATGAGCACTAATAACTGGTAGCTGTAGGAAGAGCAGTAAAATATTAATAATTATAATAAGTTAACACTATATACACTGGAACTTACCATTCAATACCTGAGATCCAAGATGTTGCATAGAAATACAGATACATAATAAAGTTATCAAGATCAGATATTGAACTATGTAACAACAAAACATGAAGTATCTCTTTAATCAAATAAAACATTTCATGAAATTAAATTTATAAAGTATTTTAAGAAAAAGTTAGAAATACATAACATTTTAACTCTATCACTTTTCTTAAAATTGCATTATACTAAATACAAATATCAACACAAAACTTAGTAAATTTGTTTGTAGTTAAATATACTCTCAATGTTGTGTACTAACACAAAAACTTAGTACACTTGCTTGTAGTTAAATACACTTTTAATGTTAAAATCAACACTAAAACTCAGTGAACTCACTTGGAACTGTAGTCCACATTACTTTAAATGAACTGCACAATACACTGACTGTCTATAATCTTATTTCATTTTGTCTGTATTGGAGAATCAATTTATGACACAGAAACTCCATTCTACCACATGACTAACTGATCATATGCAAAACTACATGGAATTTACTGATCATATACCACTCCATATTTAAAACTACATGGAGTTTACTAATCATATACCACTCCATATTCAAAACTACATGGAGTTTACTAATCATTTGCCACTCCATATTCAACTACAAGAGATTCAACAGTTCATGAAATACTTCATATTGAGAATTCAAATAAGAAACCACAATTACTTTCAGATTATTAAAAAAAAGTTATAATTTAATTTAACATAAAACATCAGACAAGTTATTTTATGTTCTAACAATCACGCCTTCCACGAAGTAACTTATTAGAAAAATACATCTAAGAAACAACTCTATTAAGAAACAAAACAAATTACTTACCACAGTTCTTAATACTTACTCAAATTGGAGCTTATACATAATCATAATTCATAAAACAAAGCCTGCAAGTGCTACCTGGAAGTTACATTTTGTCAAAACTACATTTAAATTTAAAGTAGTTTATCTACACTAAACTCTACTAGTGTTTCACTTCATAGTTTTTAAAAGAAAGAATCATGTCTTAAAACATATGACAAGTAACTCTGAACTTATAAACAACTTACCTCAATTAGTGTTTCACTACAGTTTCAAACAAAAAGAACCGTAACCTAAGATGAATTATCATAAATAATTGTGAACTTAAACTAGACCCTCACAGTGCTTCACTATATAGATTTTAACAGAAAGAACCATATACTAAAGATTAATTTTAATAATTGCAAACTTTAAACTACTGGCAATTCACAATCTTTCACTAGACAGTTTTTAACAGAAAGAGCCATATACTACGACGAATGATGATAAATAATTGTGAACTTTGAACTACTGACCTCTCCCAGTGTTTCACTACATACACTATTTTCCTGTGAGCAGTTTGACAGTTGGTTTTCAAAACCTGAGGAGGACTCTTCAAAATATTTCTTTCTGAAACATTTCAATTGGAAAGAAAGTTCTTTTGATAAATTATTGTAAAAATACACCTAACATGATTATAAGATTAAATTAAAAAACATCTAACCATATTATAAGAAGCATACAATGAAAGTATGAAACACTTGAACAAACCACATTAGGTTTATGTGAAACGCTTTCCTTTAATATTAATGAGAACAACAAAGAAGTTATTACACTTCTAATGTGAACTTCTTTATAAATTGTTAATTTTATTTTTCAAACCAACAATTCAAAATGCCCTTGATGAAAAAAAACGTATTTCTTTTTTTTGCTATTAGTCTATAATTTTGTAAAGTAAATGGTTTTCTTTCAAGAAGAAAATGAGTATTTGAAAACAAAACAAAACATACAACTACACACACTCAGGTCTTACACACAAAAAGCTCTGTAAAAAATCTTTTTTATAGATGGAAAGTGTATAAATATAGTTTTATTTAACAAGGAAAACTCAATAAATTTAGGTTATTCTTAATGGAAAAGTGGAGATTAGTAGTTTTATTCTACATATGTAGAATATGCATAAGTATAATGTCATTCTTGATGGAAAAATCTATAAATATATAATACACTAATTACGCCTGTACAATAATAACTCAAACATACATACTTAATGTAACAGACTACAAGTGATGCAAGATAAGTCAAACATTCAGACTTATTTTACTTGATACTGGTGTAAGGTAAGTCAAATGCTACGACTTACTGTACTTGCTACATTGACTTAACTAATGTTCTACAAGTGTAAGTTAAGTCATACATATGTACTTTAAGACCACAAACAACAGGGCATTTTTCATGCTTGAATGTGTATCATGTTGCACTAAAAATAATGTGATTACAAAACGTCACAAAAAACTGAAGCTCATGTAGCTCCAAGCCATATTTGGTCACAGTTGGCTAATTTAAAGAAAAACGAGTGGAAACATCACACAGCAAACTGAGCAGGTTTACATTATGTAAGGTAAACAAAAACAGCAACAGCACATGAAAAGGAAAATGGATACAATGTCTCAATCACACTGTACATGTTTCAACCAGAACTTGCAGACTACAATGCCTCAAATGTTGACATGTTGGTCAAAGTGGACAAGGACTTGTGGTTATCTAATCTTCCTTGGTATGTAATTGTTGCACTAGTTATATACTACAATTTCATAAAAAAAATGGTTTAAACTGCTAACGTCGTGAAAACAGAATGAAATTTCCAGTTGTCAATATGTTCACAAGACAGACGAATTACTCATCTTACTTACACAGTTGTGGATTTAAAGTTGTGTGGGCCCAGGGGCTAATAATTTTTGTGGACCCTACATTCCATGTAATTTTACACAGAATATAATTATCAATGGTCTCTGGGGCTAAACCTCTCTAGTCCCTACCTAATTCAACCACTGTATTTACACAATAAAGTATGGTATCACATTCTTTACTTAGACATAAGAAAAAAACTAAGCAAATTTTACAGCTGTTAACCTTGTTATCAAAATATGTAGACTATTCATGACATTTTATACAAGTTCCATATTTTCCTAGTAAAGAATTTAAATAAACATACCTTTTTCTGTAGTATAAGAACAAAGTAAGCAACACAAGGAAACAAAGTACGCCCAATATTACAAGCACAAGATATAACGTTGTCAACTCTAGAAAAGACAAGTAAACATTTTAAGTTTTTCTTTCTTTTTTTTTCTATTTAAAATTGTTCATGACAATATTACAACATAATTCACGAAATAATACTGTGACAAAGATTATTTAATAACACACAAAAATTTACAAATTTCAGATTAAAACTATTGGCTTTATATTAAAATATAAAAAATAAAACTTACTACACTATTAACACACAAGAAAATAATTTACATGTATAACATAGTAAAGACAGTAACATCCTAATGATTAGTTAATAGGCAGTACTTAAAAACTTCAGTGTTAGAAAGAGAATTACTGCTAGTATACTATGTATGACAAAACTGAACTAACCTACTGTGTCAGCAATTGTGCTGTTAGACATATTCTGCAAGTCTTTCCAACATTTTGTATCATTACAACTGCAAGTCCAAAATAATATAAACTCATATTACCAAGATGCTGTCTGAAACACATTTTTTTATAAATGAGAAAACATTGTTTTGAAGAAAGCAAATTCACTTTTATTTGGTTCAACAAAAAGTTGAGTTACAAAAAAAATTTCGAACATTTCATAACATACATGGTATTTAATAAGGTAATCATATAATAATCAACAGAAAATTGTTTATTACATAAAGACAGTGGATTACTAGATACAGCATACACACCATGTACATAAAGACAGTGGATTACTACATACAGTGTACATACCACATACATAAAGACAGTGGATTACTACACATAGTGTACATACCATGTACATGAAGACAGTGGATTACTACATACAGTGTATGTACCATGTACATAAAGACAGTGGATTACTACATACATTGCACATACCATGTAAATAAAGATAGTGGATTAGTAAATACACTGCACATACAGAGTACATAAAGAGAGTGAATAACTACATACAAGTGAATCAGATTTACAATATAAAAACTTGTGTATTAATGGGAATAATAATTATGATGTAAAGGTACTGTTCATATCTGTGCAATAATTACATGACCTGAATAATAATATATTTTTAGTGTAGTACCGCTTACATAATATGCTAAGTAACTAATTATACCAACAACAAAAAATGACTTTCTATCACTTTCAAAATATAAACATAATAGAATATATTACCACCGACATGGTATATATAGAAACATCTGAGCATATCAGTTAATAGAACTTAGCTTACATCATGCAAAGCTACCTAGATAAGCTGAAATACCACAGTGTATAAAAAACACACAAACACTATACAAATTACTTAATGCACAAACTAAAACATGTATGGAATAAGATGAGACATACTTATTATCCAGATTCTGTAATGTATTGGACAGGGTAGCAACAGTACCTGAAAAATATCAAAAATTAATAATTAATTAATATTGAGTTAAATATAATGTCATATAAAACTATTTTGATAAATTAAATTGTTCATCTAAACCCATACCTGTCACCTTCCATTTATCTGCATTACTTGAAAAACGTAAAAAATATTCTGTCTCTAGAAGGTTCAGTCACTGTACAAGTATGTTGTACAATAAATAAATCACGTCCTGTCAAGGAGACACCTTTGGAACGTGTCATATGATAAACAATCCCAATGTTTCTTCTAAAGAACACATCATCAAAATGTGTCATATGATACAGAAATCATGTCTTCTAAAGCTGGTACCACCAGAATGCACCCCACAATAAAGAAATCATGTTCTCTCCTAAAGCAGGCATCCTTAGAATGTGTCAAACGATAAAGAAATTGTGCATCTCTCCAAAAGCAATGTCCTCAAATATGTCAAATACAAAAGAAATAATGTCTTTTTTAAAACATATATCAAAGTGGGTTCAACAAGAAGCAAGTCTATGTCTGTATGGTAAACACAAATTGTCAGAAGTAGTAAAATAATAATGAATTTTAAGGTCTCTACAGTAACAAAGATATAATAACCCTAAAATTGTTATATAAAAAATATTCATGAGGACAAATGAAACTGTCTACCATTCAATGTTTCATGATATCTAGCTACATGAAACCAGAAGTACATTAATGCTATCAGTCCAGGCATCCTCTACTGTGCATGTTATGAGATTCTAGTGCCTTACATTCAAACTTCAATTAAACTACTTTCTGTTTATGTTATTCCAATCAATAAAGCATAAAATTGCAGCTAATAGTCCACAGTTTAACAAGATACAAGTTTTAAGTTCTAATTTTCATAAAGCAATATTACAGATACTCTGTAGCATCTCTTCCCCTCTATTTTATTCACCACCCCCTCCAATAAAAGTAGCTAGACAAAGTTTAAAGGGCAATCAAAAGGAAAATAAAGCAACATAATTTAATTATAAATAGATGTATACTGTTACAGGTTTAAAGCTACTTAGAAAAACAAACACAGTTTCATGTTATATTTAAAGACATTTCAGGAAGAAAAAATTAACTCAGATTTACTTTGACTGTTTTTTTTGTGCATGGTTACAAGATCAGTCAAATTGATCAACTTCATATAGAGTTAGAGTAGAGAAGATAACAGATAAAATAAAAAGTTAAAAAAAAAAGTTAAAAGTATTTAGGAAGTGTTAGGGATTATATAAACAAAATTTGAGATTTTTTAGATGAAGAAAAGTATTTCCAATCTTAATCTGAAAAATAATTTTGTACACGTACTATTCAAAACAAATACAATATATTCACAGAGAAGTACTTAACTAAAAACATCATTTATGGTATGTGAAAGACTGATTATGTTTACTGAGAGTCTGCCAAATTTTGTGAAGATATGCATACTATGTTAAAAGTTAGTAGTATCAAATCCATAAAGACTTTGAAAAAGTACAAAGAGGTCATCTAGTTAGTCAAATTGAGTGAGCCAGCATTGAAAAAGTTAACATTAAAACATTAATATGAAAGCTACAACAGCCAACAGCAGGCCTCGATAATTCAATGTTTCAGTTATGTGGAATAAATATACTTAAGACTTTTTTAACATCAAACCAATAGTATTGTCAGAACTATAGATGATCAAGTGATTCTGAAAAGTGGAACAAAGATTTTTTTGAAATCAAAATTTTTAGAAAATTAAGACATTTTTCATCAATAAGAAAAGATATGAAATGACAGTAATATAATCACATTATTTTACCCAATATACTTTAAAATTTCATTTTAATGTGAAGGATAACTTACCTAATAATCTACATCATATCACCACTTCTAGTTTATTACAAAAGTTTCAACTGAAATATTTCCAACTTAATTACCAAACAGTACAAACATAATAGTCAGATCCACCATACATTTGAGAAAAGGTTTGGGTTTTACTTCTGAGACATTCATTTTCATCAACATAAAAAGTACACATTAATAAATAAGTCAAACATTTACATTCTGGATACATAGATGACACAACAGCCAAACCCATTGGCTTTGTGACTCCTGAACGAAGCACAATTTTATTATCTCCACTGTTTTTATCACTTCGTAAAATTTGGTGATCCATTGTCCAGAAAATATAATCTCCAAAAACAGTGATACTAAAAGGACTGTGGCCATATCCCTTCTCAATTATCTGTAAAATACAAAGTTTTATATAATAATGAGATAATTAGCACTATAATGTCAAGTAAACTCAGATAGGGTAGCTTTTTATCACTAAGCATTCATTTGAATTTCAGTCACATTACTCTGCACCAGGGCATTAGACAAATTTTAGATGACTCAAATAAAATGTCTTCACCAACATAAAGAATAAATACATACACAAAAACAATACAATACAAAAGGGACAATTTACAAAATTTATTAGAAAATAATCACTAAATAGAAGGCTCAAAGAAAAATTTACATTATTACTCTAACAAACCAGAATTACAATACATACAAGCTTTAACATGTAATCAATTTAGGAAAACAACTGACTAAAATAGCATAACAAGGAAACTTGTAAGTTTATTCTCAATACATTATACAATATCAGTTATTTTACTGTGTAGTGACTGACATACATCCTAATATATCACTTCATTCCTAACATAGGTGTTTACTGTGTAGTGACTGACATACATCCTAATATATCACTTCATTCCTAACATAGATGTTTACTGTGTAGTGACTGACATACATCCTAATATATCACTTCATTCCTAACATAGGTGTTTACTGTGTAGTGACTGACATACATCCTAATATATCACTTCATTCCTAACATAGGTGTTTACTGTGTAGTGACTGACATACATCCTAATATATCACTTCATTCCTAACATAGGTGTTTACTGTGTAGTGACTGACATACATCCTAATATATCACTTCATTCCTAACATAGGTGTTTACTGTGTAGTGACTGACATACATCCTAATATATCACTTCATTCCTAACATAGGTGTTTACTGTGTAGTGACTGACATACATCCTAATATATCACTTCATTCCTAACATAGGTGTTTACTGTGTAGTGACTGACATACATCCTAATATATCACTTCATTCCTAACATAGGTGTTTACTGTGTAGTGACTGACATACATCCTAATATATCACTTCATTCCTAACATAGATGTTTACTGTGTAGTGACTGACATACATCCTAATATATCACTTCATTCCTAACATAGATGTTTACTGTGTAGTGACTGACATACATCCTAATATATCACTTCATTCCTAACATAGATGTTTACTGTGTAGTGGATAATAAATACTTTTTAATGACAACTAATGTTTACTGTGTAGTGGATAATAAATCCTTTTTAATGACAACTAATGTTTACTGTGTAGTGGATAATAAATCCTTTTTAATAACAACTGATGTTTATTGTGTAGTAGATAATAAATTATTTTCAATAACTGTTGTTTACTGTGTAGTGGGGATAATAAATCCTTTTCAATAACAACTGTTGTTTACTGTGTAATGGATAATAAATCCTTTCAATAACAACTGTTGTTTACTGTGTAGTGGATAATCAATCCTTTCAATAACAAGTGTTGTTTACTGTGTAGTGGATAATCAATCCTTTCAATAACAAGTGTTGTTTACTGTGTAGTGGATAATCAATCCTTTTTAATAACAACTGATGTTTACTGTGTAATGGATAATCAATTCTTTTTAATAACAACTGATGTTTACTGTGTAGTGGATAATCAATCCTTTTTAATAACAACTGATGTTTACTGTGTAGTGGATAATAAAGTCTTCTGAAAATGTCTGCTGAGCAGTTGTTACTAATTTTGTGTTGGGTTACAATCACTTTTTATTATACATGGTGGTTTTTATGTAATTCAAATTTTTGTTATGCAAAAATCATACTGAAGTAAATATAAATTACTAATAATAAAACCTACAATTTAATAAACAACCTCATACAGTAAAAGATAAAAACTATTCGATTAAAATATCACAATGCCAAAAAAATAGTTTCATTGAAATTGAACAAAAAAAATTATGATTGGTAACAAATGAAAAGATCTTAGAAAATAGTAAATCCAAACTAATTACGTCAAGAAATATTTTCTGTTGAGTAACATCACTAAAAAAACAAAAGAATATTCTAAACCAAAAAAGGCTCAGAAAAAAACTTTTAAAATTACTAAAGTATTACATCTTTAACTTCAAAACATTTTTTTTTACAATGAAAGAATCATATGAAATATTTCATGGGAAGCTCACCTGTCTTCTCAGCCCCTGAGTACTGCTTCTCTCAATGTGGTACGTTTCATCAAGATGTACATCCACCCAATATAACATAGATGCTTCTTCATCCAGACTGATATCAGTTGGATGGTGCAGGTTGAATGTAATTACTGAGTGACGAATAGATCCATTGACTGAAAAACTTTCGATCAAAGACCCTGTTTCTTTCCAGTTGGACCAGTAAATAGAGCTACATTGAAAAAGGGTTAATTATAAATCTTTCTGTCAGTGATACTAAGTTTTTGTTTGGACCAATTTAAACAATGCTTCACCAAGATAACTGTATAAATAATCACAAAAACTCTTCAAATCAACAATCTAATTTTGTCTAATTGAGTCATTACACTGTTGTATTATAATTATAATAATACTGGTTTCAAAGTTTTTCCAACCAAACAACAATACTGTTCTATCATAATAATAATTTGTTTCAGTTCCTGTTCAGTGGGACCATATTCATATATGATACAGGTGTTGTATTATTAAAGATTCTGACTATACAGAGTACAAAGCACTGAGTATTCTACATGTTACAGTCACCTAATTTTCACCAACTATTGACTGTTAATTACTGTTTCAACATGTTCTTAAGGAACACCAGATTTCTAAAAAAACAAACCAAAACCAACTAACTTCAAGGGATAATGAAAACACTATTTTGTTTTTAATTATTACTAGTTATTGCAACTAAATGATGGATGGCATCATGCACTGTGGAGAAACACAGAGTGGATTTAGGTTCAAACTGACGTTGGTGATAAAGTCATTATAGAATTATTTTGACTTAAACAAGAAGAAGAAAGATGAACGATATGGTTGGTACCTTTCTGGTTTTCTACCTTGGTGATGGTTTCTTGCCTTATTTTTAGGTTTGTATGGTAGAGAAACAAATAAAAATGATTTTTAGCGTGCTTGTGTGCATGTGCCTTAGCCTTATGCTCACTTAGTATATTGGTCATTCTTACATGTAGTTTACCAACTTTATGATATTGGTTTTATTTTCTGTTTAGTTGAACCATTAAACATTTCTACCATAAAACGATAACTGTTATAATTGATACTTCAATTAAAATTTTTGCTAAATTCATCATCTACTAACAAAAATCAACAAACCTGTAAAAATAATGAAAGAGAATCACACATCTTTTATTAAAAGGTCCTCACTAAATAAACTTCTTTGGAAACTGAATTATTTTACACAAACAAAATTTAACTATTTTGACATTGAAACCAAATGGAAGGAAAAACAAAGTGTATAACATGAAATTTTAGAAAAGGGAGATATTATAATATACAATATTGTTTCTGATACCAAATGACATTAAACTAATGCATTTCTAAACTGAAGAAAAACACAAAATTATTCTCACTGGCCACAACTATCAACTGCAATTCCATGGGGTACATCATTGAATCCTAAGTGTATTATGCACTTTGATGGGACACCTGCATCGATAATAAACTGACAAATAGATGGATCAATACTCTTAGTGAAATAGAGGATTCCATGTTTTGAGTCATAAGCCAAACCTTGGATGTGTAACAAACCACCTAGAAGAAACAAAATATACTCTTATACAAACTAAAGTAACAAGTACAGTGTTTGCTTAATTCTCACATACACAAATAGCTCCTTCAGTGTACTATTAGTACTAAACAAAGAAGTTGTAAAGATAGTAAAGTAAGATCTACTAAAAATCACTGTAGATCCTTAGCTAATATAGACACCATTAAACTCTACTGGAAGAACCAGGAACCTGTCAGCTAGAATAAACATGACTAAAGTTTACTAGAATCATTCTGAACATGCCAACTATGGATAAACACTGTGTTTGTCTATTAGAATCACTTGTAACCTGTCACCTATTGTAAATATCAAACCCTACTAGAATCACTTGAAACCTGTCAATTAGGATAAACATTAAACTCTACTAGAAGAACTACAAATCTGTTGGTTATGGATAAACATGATTAAGGTCTAGTAGGATCAATTGGAACCTGTTAGCTAAGACAAATGTGATTAAGGTTTACTAGAATCACTCTGAACTTATCAGTTAGAATAAACATGATTAAGGTTTACTAGAATCACTAAACCTGTCAGCTAGGATAAACATGAATACAGTCTACTAGAATTACATGGAACTTATGAACAAATTCTGTTATAATAAAATATACCACATAAAAATACTATTACTTTTAAACAGAGAGATAGAAATCTCAAAAATTTACAAAATAGTGTTACAAGGAAAGTGTTTTTGCATGATTTAAAAAGATGCTTGTTGAAACCAAGAGAGTAAGTGAGAACATTCATTCATTACCATGAACAAGAGACTTCAAGCCTGATCCATCTTGTTTCACTTGAAAAATCCCTTTTCCCTGTTTTGTTTCAGCAAAATAGATCATTTCACGAGCATGGTCATAAGCCAAAGTTGCCAATTCTAATTTCTCTATAAATGGCTGAATTAAAGGCACTGGAGGATTTGGATTGGTTATATCTTCCAATGACAAACTTTCAATTGTATTCCCATTGGTTACTAAGATAAATTGGGTATAATCTAAGGAAAATGAAATGTTACTTAACATTAGCATGACGTCTGTAAGATCTAAACATGTTACATGAAAATAGTACTTGTGTTACAATAATAAAATTTCAAAAATTTATAAAACAGTGAATAGAACAGAAGTCATTCAAATTAAAATTTGTCATTAGATCAAAAGAGTGAGTAATAATGTAAAATTTCTTCTGACAGTGCATCACAAAGAACTCAAAATAATTTCCAAAAGTTAACATTTTTCTACACTGAGGACAGTAATCATCAAGAAAAGCTACTACTGAGAGGAAGTAGGGTATCATGTTAGCTATTAGTAGCACTCATATCATTCATGACTTTTAACAAGTAAAGATGTTCTTTGGTTACGTTTGTAACAAGAGAAAAACTTATTTATCAACTTGTTGCCTCAATCTGGTAATCAGAAATCTCTTACACTTAGACCCTTCTCACAAACAGTCAGTTTGGTTCATTCTAACTTCAAAAAACAGAAAAAATACAATTAAAATACTATAAAAAAGTTAATATATTTCTTGTGTTATACCTAATTTTGTCAGTTTTAAAGCAGCCACTAATAGTTTTTACAAACCTAAAGTACATTAAAATAATATTATAAATTAAGTAAAAGTGCAAAAAAATAGCTTTCAAATTTAAAAGATGAAGCTAATGATCTTGAATAAATTTAATAAATTTGAAAATAATCTTTAGAATCTTGAACAGCAAGCTCCAAAACCAACACAACTGTCCAGTAATTGTGAATCATTTTGACATTATCAGAGCTCTAGTAGGGGTCATTGCTTCATCCTAGAGTAACAACCACAACTCTGAACATAAACTGTTAATATTAATAATGAAGAAGATATAAAATAAGGATAACAAACACCCCAAAATGTGGGTAGATCGAGTTGTCTGATACCAGTAAAAAGTAATTTCATTTGCAGAAGTAAAGAATCCAGTATACTTTTATACCAGCAAAAGTAGGAAAATTAAGTTTAACAGTACTAATGGTGGAAACATTTGATCCTAAATTTAATATTTATTCCTTTTTCAAAATGATTAAGTATCATATTTTGAACAGAAGTTATGCTTTAAACCTATCATTATGTAACTGATTGTGCATAAAATTTAGTGAAATTCAAAAAATACTTGTGAAATTGATCTAGAGATATTTGTACATACACGTATTAATGATTAGTATATATAACACCTGTGTGTCCCAGTGGATTTTACTATGTACATATTCACTATCAGGATAATAAGAGCTGTATTTTTTAAATTCAGATCCTTGGGAGACATGATTTCACTAAAATGTTGTTGTTGTCCGTAAATGAAAAAGTCACGTGCAAAAAGTGTTGAAGGAAATTGAATCAGATTAAAAAGACAATCAAAAAAGTCAAATTTAATGCAGTGGTCAATGGAAATCAATCACAACTGAATAGCCAAGAAACATGCAAATGGAAGCAATGACAGTGTTTCTGTGAATCCTTGTACACAAAATAGTCCAAAAGCAAAAATAATTCAATCAGAAAAATGGTTTATCCAGAAATAGGATTAAGAGGAGATCACTCATGCTGAATGCAGTGTGACTGATTTAGACTTTGCTACAGAAAATACTACCCCAAAAGCACAGCTTGATGTGTCTGAGACCAACATCAATTCCACTGTGATATCAATCACAACCAGAGATCAAGCCGTTTCCAATGTTTTGCATGCGCAGAATGACATTGTAAGTGATTGTGACACCTGACACTGATTTTAGCTCTGATGATTATGACAAATGTTACAAAGCCCTCTTGACTGCAGTACAGGAATCAACAAACAATTCCACCCTCAACCAGTCTTTAACCCTTCCTCATATACAACAAAGAAACCAATACAAAAGACATATGTTCCAACGACGTTTATGAAAATACTTACTTCCATAGAAGTCCATTTCTGGTTCTATACAACATGTCTATGGAGTAGTTTCAACATGTGGAATTGCCTCTCTCTCTCTCTGTGTGTATGTGTGTGCACACACCCGCGTGCACAAATACTTTCCCTGCAGTAAATTTACGAGGGA
This sequence comes from Tachypleus tridentatus, assembly GCF_004210375.1. NCBI lineage: Eukaryota > Metazoa > Arthropoda > Merostomata > Xiphosura > Limulidae > Tachypleus > Tachypleus tridentatus. The sequence continues at coordinate 10,673,967 of NC_134836.1, read as the reverse complement.
TAGCTCAATATATATGTTCAAAAATGAGGAAAACAGTCACAAGCTCAAAAAGCATTTGTGAAGCATTAATCACCAGAAGGCAGTTGTGAAGTGAATGAGTTTGAGCATCAATTCAAAATGCCAGACTTCTACATTGCATCAGTTTGATGTGGCTTATCATCAGTAGGTCCTCCATAATCACAAGTAAAAGCAAAGGTAAATATAATGCATCAGCCAAAATATCTGCCATATACAATACCGACAAGGCCTTTCACCCAATACCAGGGCTCGGCTAACCAGATCAATGGGATATAATAAATATAGCAGGTATTTTGGAGTTATATACATAAAACCAATTTCAATTAACGTCTGTTGTAGTGTGAAAGGAACAGTCATTTTTATAATTTTACTTAAGTCTTTCACAAACCAGATTTTTAGAATAAAAATTTATAAAACATCATTATTTTTAAAAATTTTAACACTGATTATTTATTTTACTTTTTATTATTATTTAAACTAACTTTACTGTAATTTGTTATTGTAAGATTAAAATTGAAATATTTAAAAATTATCTGCTTAATCTTTTTGGTATTAATTTTCAAAAATTTTAAACTTAATGACATTAAGTTTTTTTCTTTTTCTATAAAAATCTAAATCACATTTGCTAATATTTTCAATGATCTAACAAATCTAAAAGATATTTTCCTACTTTATGATAAACTAAGTACAAGATGAAAACTTTAATATACTGGAAAATTTCCTAAACTTGAAATTTTACTTGAATACATGTCTAATCAAACCAAATATTTCAGTCAGATTCAAGCTATCAGGCCAAACCATTCTTTGCTAAATGTCAAGCTAAAAGGCCAAAGAGAGAAGTTATTATTATTTTACTGCAATTTCTAGGTCAATTTCCATCTAACTGGTTGGGTGTGAGGCTATTATTACTTTAGTGCAGCTTCTTGACTAACGTCCAGAAGAGAGGGTATTATTATTTCACTGCAGTTTTTTGGTAAGTGGTTAAACTTCATCTTGCAAAAAAAAACAAACAGTAAAACACAATACATTAATCATGAAGAGACAAGAAGGTGAAAGAGAAATAAAAAAAATTAATAATAAATGTGGGATCTACATCTATTTATTTACCTGAAGTAGAAATCATAAGATCTCCCATAAAATCCTAGCTTTCTGTACAAATAGTGATTACATTTATTACCTTATTGAATAAAAATACAGTCTAAACACATTTCTCTAATTGATTTATACCTTCACAAGATTTCCCATCAGGCCCTAGTTTACTGTACACACATGCGCAACGATGATGGTCATCACCTTCATAGAAACACAAATGCTGACAACCTCCATTTCTGTAACTGCAGATATTAGATCCTAAAAAAAATTTTTAACTTTCAGGTATTTCACATGACAAAATATGTTATTCAAAACAAGAAAATTATCAGACTTAGTCAGCTATGTTCACAAAATCACAGTAAGAATTATTAAAAAACATATGGATGTTGAAACACATACCATTCTGTTGTTCTCTGTCAAACACATGTAGTAGTTTTATATCGGTATTATTAAATACCTCTACTTCATCACCCAAACCATTTTTGAATGACTTGAATATTCTTTCTTCATCTTTATGCCTAAAAGATAATAAATTTAAAGGATTATTGTTATTTTAAAAACTAAATTATACTTAAAGATTAATTTAAAGAGCATCACCATTAAAAATAAAAATATTTTGAAGTCCATAATTGACAGAGATTTTCAAACTAAAAAAAACAGTGAAAGATTGTTAGAATATACAAATATCTTTATTAGAAAATACAAACTTATTACAACAGTCAGTAAAGAAAGGTTATTTCTACAAATGTATACTATTGTTCATTTCTGTAACTAAAAATAGTGAGTATACATAATAAATGTAATTTTGAGCTTAAATTCAGTAACTGTTTTCTACCACATCACATTAATATTAATTCATTTGCAAGTTTTGTGTCTTTTGTAATTAAATACCAAAGTAAGAATCAGTTTTTTGATGTCTAATATGTTTAATACTTTATTTGTTATTAATCTGAACATTTTATTATCTCTCGTAACTTTTATGGAAGATATGAGAGTAAGGCTTAAAAAATGAAAATGAAAATTAAGTAAATTTCTTAGGCTTCTGTCTGAAAAAAAAGAGTGATTTTATGGATTAAAAAGATTAAATTAATTGATTTTCTATTTCATTTTTTTAAGTTTCAGAACTATTTTACAAGAAAATATAAAATAATATTTGCATATATTTGGTGAACTATAAATACTTTAAAATGTAACGACCTTGAAACAAAGAAATGATGTATAGGTTTGTTTAAAACCTTCAAATCTTATCTAACTTGGATAAAAGGGACAAGTTTTTTTTCAAAACTGTAAAAACTGGTAACTGAACAGTAGCACAGATATGTCCGTGATATAGGGAATTCTGATTTTTGCTATCGTGCAACTCTAGATAATTATCATACTAATCAATTCAAGAGCACAGGACTTGATCTCTTATGAGAAGCACAACTAGTAACTGAAACCATATTCTCAAGCATGACTGAGAACATTTTCTTTCCTCAGTCGGATGTTTGGGGTGTTATTGGCAAGAGTTTTTTGCAACAAAAAACCACCTCAAGTTGCACTGTGTGTCTGTCCTAATGAATTGCTAGAAAAGGTCATGTGAGCCATTTATTTAGCCACCTTGCTCTAGAGACATAATGCTGTTCAGTTCCAGCTATGGTAACACAGTAATTTTAGTGCTGTAATCTCTCATCTAGCTTTACATGATAGGCTTAAAGATCACATGAAAAGAAACAATATGTACAATACACTCTAATTCACTTATTTATATGTTTGACTAAAGACAAAAAATTCCTGTAGAATGGAGATGGTATGGAAATGTATGTTTTACCAAGGGCATGCATATATGTCATTTACTGCTTTTAGCTGTCTTTCCACTCCATAAAAATTCTTATATTTTAAAATGTTTAGAACCAATTTCTAGACACTCACTTGTAGAAAGGGCATTGTTTCTTAATGTTCTCCCAACCTCTAACAATCATTACATATTTAGTATCCAATGATATGAGTAGCTTTGGCTTGTTTCTTTGTAATTTCTTCACACAACTACTTTATAACATTAATAAGTATACAAACATTGACAACTGGAGCAAAAAATAAATAAAAGAATGATCTACAATTCATTCCTCTTCAAGAAACATATTATATCATCTTGTTTACCTTTCTTTTTCCACATCTTAACACTCACATATAGCTTTATTAGTGATTATCTCTCTAAAAAAAAACTAATTAAACATGTATTTTAAGTTTATTGCCCCTAGTAAGACAGCAGTAATTTTGCAGATTTACAATGTTAAGGTCTAGAGTTTGAATCCATCCCTGCAAAGTACACAGCTGATAGCCAAGGTAATTCTGCTCTAAAACACACAATCTGTTACCATATCACACAACTAAAAAAGAAAGATTTACTTCTTGAAATGTTTTAGTTGTAGGGTTATCACTTTATAATGCAATTCATGAATCTATGTGTTTATTTGACATCACAATATTGTCCTTAATACTTAGATGACTACTAACCTGCTAGTCCAAAACAAGTAGATGGAGGATACAGCTACTGATAAAGGAAAATATTTGCCAGACTCCAGGACAACTTCTTGCTTTAACCCTTCAAGGTTAGAACGAATTATTGCTCGAATTACAGGATCACACCAATAAAAAACATTCTCTACGACATCTACAGCAATATTACTGATCTTGTAGTTTTTTGAGATAATAGTAATTCTTTGCTTCCCCGACAAAAGAGATCTTTCAATTTTTGATCCATCATAAACATCCGTCCAAAATAAGTATCTGGATGAAAAAACAAGAAATTTATTGCTGAGTATACACACAATCACATATATAAATTTACAAATATATCTTTTGCTTGAACAATAAAATGATAAATTGAAAAGAAAATACAGAAGCGATTAATGAGAGATTTTAACAGTTTTTTATACAAACAATCATATTAAAATGTATTAAAGTAGATGTTACTGACTTGTATAATTGTTTCTTTCTATTACTACATTTCTTCAAGTTCTGATAATGAAATAATACACAGGAAAAATTAATTACAATTAGTCTGGCTGCAGTTGGCTGAATTTAAAAAAATGGTTTTGCGTTTCTTTAGCACATATGCATGCAAGTATATTTATATCTGATGATGATGAGATATTTGTATCTTTAAATAAGTTCAGAATGTACTTTTTATACCTTTTATCTTCAGTAGTTAAACTCTTTATATTATGCTTACTTCAAGAAGTTGGCAGAGCCTGAAAGTCTTGTTACAACTATACCAAACAAAGCACTTTCAATAAGGTAAAATGGTTACTACTGAATGGACAAAAAGAGAAATAAATTTCTGGCAGTGGTATGTAAAGAAGTTCTGTTTAATAGTCCAGTAAGTTATTTGTAATTTTAATATTTATAGCATAAATGGTCTCTAACTACTATGTTTGTAAAAGGCTTTGGTATGATTTCATAAAAGTTAGTATTTAAGTATAAATTAAAGTCTCCAATAACCTACACAATCTGACACCATGAAACAATCAACATTCATTAAGATGATGCAAAACTGTAAAAAAGTTATTAAAATATCTAAGGTGCAAAAACAAACAGACAATAAAACATTAATTAATGTATACAACTAAGTCTCTTAAGAGTAAAATATAATTTATCAAAGAGGAGCTGTCAGCTACACTACTTTACCTATTTACATTCTGTGAACTGAATCTGGTCTGTGTTCCAAATCAGTTTAAATATCACCTACATAACATTTTTACTATAACACTACAATACAGAATATGGGTTTTGTATCACTTCATTTAATATAAACAGACCCAAAAATACTTGGAATACGATATACTGAAAAACAGAATATAGATTGTGTTCCACTTCATTCAATATACAATTGATCTATATAACACTTGTAATATGAGTTATCAATAATATGTACTTTTACTTCTAAAAATAACTAAAAAGAAAAACATACTGAATAAACTATTTTTTTTACAAAAGAAACAAATTCTAGACAAAATATAGAATTTATTCATCACTATATCATTACTTATTTATAAAAATTTTAGTATCACTGACAATGGGTTGAATACTGTATTCAAAATGGAATGCACACTGCATGAAATAACATTAAAATAAAAATATGGATGACTCGTGGGAAGCAGCTGAAATAATTTAAGAACAATTAAATAGGGTTATTAAAAGCTGATAGGCAAATATTTTAAATGTATCTTTACCAGAATTCAAACAGAAAATAATATTAAGACACATAAAAGTGGCCACACTTGGAAGAACTTCAGTTACTAGTACAATTTCAAGTAGTAGTGAAAACATACATCAAAGTAACTTTCATATAAAGACTAAATACAACCATATGAAAAACTTACCCTTTTAAAGGGTGAACACAAATGGATAAAAGATTTTCAAGGTCTTCATTTATAACTGTATATGGAGAAACATCTGAATGTGAACACAAGACTTCAAGGACAGCTCCAGTTGGATTTTTTCTACCATAATACAGATTTCCTATATAAATAAACAACATATACATTTTATACACAGTTTCCACCTGTTTACATCTAGAATACTTATAATGTAACAGCTACATCTACAAATACATTACTTGTTTATACCTATAATACTCACAATGTGACAGTTACCTTCATAATTAATTTACCTGTTTATACCTATAATACTGATAATGTGACAGTTACCTCTATTAATTTACCTGTTTATACCTATAATACTTATAATGTAACAGATACATCTACAAATACATTACTTGTTTATACCTATGATACTTATAATGTGACAGTCACCTTCATAATTAATTTACCTGTTTATACCTATAATACTTACAATGTGACAGTTACCTTCATAATTAATTTACTTGTTTATACCTATAATACTTATAATGTGACAGTTACCTTCATAATTAATTTATCTGTTTATACCTATAATACTTATAATGTGACAGTTACCTTCATAATTAATTTACCTGTTTATACCTATAATACTTACAATGTGACAGTTACCTTCATAATTAATTTACCTGTTTATACCTATAATACTTATAATGTGACAGTTACCTTCAAAATTAATTTATCTGTTTATACCTATAATACTTATATTGTGACAGTTACCTTCATAATTAATTTAATTATTCATCACCTATTTATTTATTCCCTTCATTTATCAAGCCTCATAAGGAGGTGATTATATAATGAACACCAGAATTCAAAATGATAAAACACTTAAAACTAATTAAATTTTATTATATTAAATTATCTAATTTCACTGTTTTTTGTTATATCTAAAACTATTAGGATGGAAGATAAAATAAAACAAATATAATTTTGTTATTGGAAATCATTATATTACTATGGTGTAACTTACATGTTATAATGCCTTCTTTTTAACTTATATTCAATTTCTTTCTTAATTATAGATAGTTAATGTTTGATGAGTTTAATTCATAGGTTAAAAGAGATCTTAAGAGATTCAGCAGTTTATACTGATAACCATTTCTTATTTGATGCTACTGTTCATTTACAATAAATTAACCATTGTTCTAACTGAAAAAGAGTGGTATCAGGATAAACACATCATGAGATGAGTTGTTATTAGAACAAGAATGGTATCAGAACTTATTACTTAAAATATAATTGGATGATTATTATTACATGGCTTAGCAAGAATGATGTCTATAGTTATCATTCCTTACAATAGAATAGTATGAATATTCTTATCAGGCCATATAATAACAATCATCATCCTATTTTATTGTAAGTAATAATAAGTTCTGATACCATTCTTGTTAAACCACATAATAATAATAACCATCCTATTCTATTCTAAGTAATGATAAGTTCTGATACCATTCTTGTTGGTTGGTTGATTTAGTGTTGTATGGAACAAAGCAGCTAGGCTATCTGCACCAAACATCCAGTAAAAAATTAAAAGTAAATTTAGTAAAATTCATAAAAAGAAATTAAGGTAAAACAAAACAAAGTTTAAAAAAAATATAAATAGCATAAAACCAATATTTACATCTAGACAACAATGTCAAGAGAAAGACTGCAGTAATCAAGTTGTAAAGGACATTCTGTAGCGTAACTGTAATAATCATAACTCGCCAGGAAAACTAACAGGTAAATATAAAAACCACTATTAGTCACCTGAAGTTGGCCTTTCCAGTCCTCGTTTTGAGGTATTTAATGTTAATGTCAGTTTCTAATTTCAAATTGAACTAGAAAAACTGTGATTTTTAAAAGTAAGCCACATTAAAAAGGTGTAATGTATAAACTAAATAAAACTTAAATAGCATTAAAAAGATTAATGGCCTTTAAAAAACTAAACATTTCCAAGGTGGGCAGTGTCACCATCAACAATAACACTGTCTAATGTTATGGACAAATCTTGGGACAGAACATGCTTAAAATGGAAATGGTACCGTCGTCGTGAATTGTAACAATGACAAGAAAGTAAAATGTGGCTTATTGTGATGTGAGTGTTACACAAACTACACACTGGTGCATCAGTTCAAAAAACTGTGACCAATGCACAGTCCAATTAGACCAACTTCCTCTTTCCAATCCTTACGAAAGCGAGACAGCCAAATTCCAATATAGGGTTTTATTTGGAAAAGCTTGTTTTCGCATTGCTCACTCCAAGTCGACTGCCAGCTGGCATGGAGCCTAGCCTAGAATACAGGACCGTAGTCCATGTATGGGACAGGCACAATGGTGATAGTGCCAGAGCAGACAGACTTAGTTGCAGTGTCAGTGAGAGTGTTCCAGAGTCCAGAGAATACCAACATGGCCCGGTATCCAGAAAAACTGGATAGATGTTAAAGAGAAATGGGCCAGTTGGTTTTGAATATTGGTGAGAACAGGGTGTGAACCAATATGAAGCAATTCCACAGCCAGTAGGGAACTAAGCAAGTCAGCATAAATCCTGCAGTTTGAGTACTGCTTAGCTTCTATGTGATCCAGGGCAAGAGAAATGGCATACAGTTCAGCAGTGAACACGAAAGCTGCAGAGGGTATTCTGCGCACAAACACCGAACCACAACAAACCATGGCAGAGCCCACACAGTCACCTGATTTTGAACCATCTGTATAAACAGGAATGGCAGGACGGTTCAACAGATGTTTAGGAAATAGCAGACAGTATTTCCAATCAGGAGTGTTTACTTTTCTCAGATGACTTAAAGACAGGTCACAATTGGGGACTGTATGAAGCCATGGTGGGATGGGCTGACCAGTGGATACAGCAATGTTATCTAAGGACAGACCCAATTCATCCAACTGTGCCCGGATACGAAGGCCAAAAGGAGCAATGGCAGACCATCTGGTCTGAAAAAGCATGGCCCATTGAGGAAGGAGAACACAACTCCAGATGAGATACTTTGATAAGGAACGAAATTTTGAAGCAGAAAGCAAAGACAGTTGCAAATGGTGGAGGTGCAAAGAAGGTTCATGTGACTATGTATTAGCTCTGAACTGTGAAATTGCAGAAAGCCCCAGTGCAGAGCCAAAGTCCTTGATGATGAATAGGGTCTAGCATCTTTAAGGCCAATAATCTGGCACAGCCATAGACTAGTGAACCATAGTCAAGTTTCGATCGAATAAGAACACGATATATCTTTAGCATAGAATGTCGATCTGCTCCCCAAGTGGTGGAAGAGAAAACACAGAGGATGTTCAGTGCTCTTGTACATTTGATCTTTAGCTGCTTGATGTGTGGTATAAAGGTCAGCTTATGGTCAAAGATAAGCCCCAAGAACTTAGTCTCAGAGACCATAGGCAGCACAACTTCACTGATACAGAGTACAGGATCAAGGTGAATACCTCATTGGCAGCAAAAGTGCATGCAAACAGTTTAAGAGAGAGAGAAGTTAAAACCATTTGCTGTGGTCCACTTCAGTAAACAACTGAGAGCAGACTGAAGCTGCCACTCAATATACCTCATGTTCGACGACTGACATCAGATGTGAAAGTCGTCGACATAGAGCCCGTTTGCAACAGTGAGAGGGTATTGTTCAGTGATGGCATTAATTTTTATACTAAAAAGTGTGACACTCAGAACACAGCCCTGAGGGACTCCAAGTTCCTGTGGAAAAGAACGGGAAAGTGTCGAACACCCACACAAACTCGGAATCTCCTGTCCATTAAAAATTTTTAAACGAAAATGGGCAAATGGCCACGTAACCCATATATATTGAAGTCTTACAAAATGTCATACCTCCATGTTGTATCATAAGCATTCTCAATGCCAAAGAATATTGATACAAGATGCTGTCGTTTCAGAAAGGCTTCTCTGATTTCAAGTCGAATCAGGTGGTCCATGGTGGGACACTGTCATTGGAACCCACACTGGGTGGGCAAGAGGAGGTTGTTTGATTCGAGGAATCAAACAAGACAAGCATTAACCATCCTCTAAGGTCTTACAGAGACAGCTCGTCAAAGAAAGTGAATAGTAGTTTGAAGGAACCTTGAGATCTTTCCCAAGCTTGGAGAAAGGTAGGACAATAGCCTGATACCAGGCATCAGGAAAAACACTCTCCTGCCAGATCTGGTTAAAAACAATCAAAAGGATAGCAAGAGAAGCAGGAGATAGATGATGCATATGTCATAGTGTTTGGAGGAATGTATGTAAGGAACAGAGATATGTGTTGAAGTTGATTCTTCAACTTTTTTAATCATGGAGAACAAAATACTTTTCATTTGTTTGGAAAACGATTCTTTAGGAGGCACAGAGATATCTGTCTGCACTCCCACATTAGTTGTGGAATGAAGTGCAGCAGCATACGTCCAAGATGAGGTGCTGGACAGCAATTTTGGAGCCTCAGGATAGGTAACTTATGAAACATTTCCAAATGCTGCACCTCTTTTTTTCCAACCATTTAGGGCAAGAATGAAAGTAGGATGGGTGAGAGCCATTGCAACTGATGCAATGAGGGTCTGTTTCACACTCGTAGGCATCATGGTTCTTGCCACTGCAATGAGCACACGTCAAGGAACCACGACATGATGTCTTTGAGTGACCAAACCATTGACACTGGAAATATCGGTTGATTGATTGATTTAGTGTTTTATGGCACAAAGCAGCTAGACTATCTGTGCCAAACGTCCAGTAAAAAGGTAAAAATAAATTACATGCAGCAAAATACATGAAAGGAAATGAAGGTAAAACAAAACATCATTGAAAAACAGAAAAAGTATAAAATCAATGTTGACACCTGGTCTACAAAGTTAAGAGAGAAAGCAGAGTAAGAGAAGTTGTAAAGGACTTTCTCTAGCAAAATAGTAATGATCATAACCCGCCAGGAAGACAAACATAAGTACAAGAACCACTGTCAGTCACCTGAAGTTGGCCTTTCCAGTCCTGGTTCCAGGTTATGGTGTCATAACAGCCATTATCAAAAGGTAAAATAAAAAAAGTGTTAAAAGACACATAGCAAAATCGTAATAATAATTAGCCAAATGCCCTGCGAAAAGGTAAAAGGAAAGTAAATGCAGTAATATTCGTAAAAAGAAACAAAGGTATAAACAAAACAGCAATTAAAACATAAAATGATGTAAAACCAATGTTGACATCCATTCTACAAAGTTGTAAAGGACTTCCTGCAGCAGAATGGTAATGATCATAACCTGCCAGGACGACTAACAGGTAAGTACAAGAACCACCGTCAGACACCTGAAGTTGGTCTTTCCAGTCCTGGTTCCAGGTTATATGTCATTATGGCCGGTACTAAAAGGTAGAGTAATAAAAGTGTTAAATGACATGCAGCAAAAGTGCAATAACAGCTCGCCAGGACGACTAACGGGTAGTTCAAACAGCAGCATCAGTCACCTAAAATTGGCCTTTCCAGTCCTGGTGTCAAGTGATTTTATGTTCTGGCCATTTTACAATGTCAAAATGAACTAGATAGATTAAGACTGAAAAGGGAACCCCAATAAAAAAGGTGTAATGAATAAATATCAAACACTAAAATGAGGTTAAAAAGATTAATGGCCATTAAAAAACTAAAAACTTGATCCAGGTGGACAGTGTCACCATCAAAAATAACACTGTCGAATGTTACAGACAAAACCTGGGACAGAACATGTTTAAAATAGTGCTGTTGTTGAGAGTCGTAACAATGGAAGGAAAGTAAAATGTGGCTTACAGTGATTTAAGTGTTACACAAACTACACACTGGTGCATCAGTTCCAGATAAAAGAAAACGATGAGTTAAAAAACTATGACCAATGCGTAGTCTAGTTAAAACAACTTCCTCCTTCTGAACCTTACAGAAGCTAGACGGCCAAAGCCCAATATAGGGTTTTATTTGAAAAAGCTTGTTGTTACGTTGCTCACTCCAAGCGGGCTGCCAGCTGGCATGGAGCTGAGCCTTGAATACAGGACCATAGTCCATGTACGGAATAGGCACAGTAGTGTTAGTGCCATAGCAGAAAGATTTAGCTGCCATGTCTGCAAGAGCATTCCCGCGAATACCAACGTGGCCTAGTATCCAGAAAAACTGGATAGAAGTAGATGTTAATGAGAAATGGGCCAGTCGGTTTTGAATATCAGCAAGAACAGGGTGTGAGACAACGTGAAGTGATTCCAAGGCCAGCAGAAAACTAAGGGAGTCAGTATAAATAGTGCAGTCGGAGTACTGCTCAGCTTCAATATGATCCAGGGCAAGAGATATGGCGTACAGTTTAGCAGTGAACACAGAATCTGTAGAGGGGATTCTGCGCGAAACTACAGCAAACCATGGCAGAGCCCACAGAGTCACCTGATTTTAAACCATCCGTATAAATTGGAATAGAAAGATTGTTCGAAAGATGTTCAGTAAATAAAAGATGGTATTTCCAATCGGGAGTATCTGCTTTTTTCAGATAACTTAAAGAAGGGTCACATTTGGGGGCTGTAATAAGCCATGGAGGGATGGGCTGACTAGTGGATTCTGCAATGTTTTCCAAGGACAGACCCAATTCATCCAATTGTGCCTGGATGTGAAGGCCAAAAGGAGCAATGGTAGATCATCTGTTTTGAAAAAGTAAGGCCCACTGAGGAAAGAAAATACATTCCCAAATGGGATACTTTGGTAAGGAGCAAAGTTTCGAAGAATACAGTAAAGATAGTTGCAAACGGCGAAGGTGCAGAGGAGATTTGTGAGATTCCACATATAAGCTCTGAACTGGGAAGGTGTGGAAAGCCCCAGTGCAGAGTTGAAGTCCTTGATGATGAATGGGGTCCAGCATCTTTAAGGCCGAGGGTCAGGCAGAGCCATAGACCATTGATCCATACTCGAGTTTTGAACGAATAAGAGCACGATATATCTTTAACACAGAACATCGATCTGCTCCCCAACTGGCAGTAGAGAGGACATAGAGGATGTTCAGTGCTCTTGTGCATTTGACCCGTAGCTGCTTTAAGTGTGGTATAAAGGTCAGCTTACGATCAAAGATAAGCCCCAAGAACTTGGTCTCAGGAACCACTGGCAGCAAAACTTCACCAATACGGAGTTCAGGATCAGGGTGGATACCCCGTTAGCAGCAAAAGTGCATACAAACGGTTTTAGAGAGAGAAAAATTAGAGCCGTTCGGCGTAGTTTACTTCAGTACACGATTGAGGGCAGTTTGTAGTTGCCGCTAAATATATCTCATGTTTGATGACTGACACAAGATGTGAAAGTCGTCAACATAGAGCCCACTTGCAACAGTGAGAGGGAGTTGCTCAGTGATGGCATTTATCTTTATACTGAAAAGTGTGACACTCAAAACACAGCCCTGAGGGACCCCAAGTGTCCTGTACAAAAGAACAGGAAAGTGCCAAATCCACACGAACTTGGAATCTCCTGTCCATTAAAAATTTTTTAATAAATATAGGTAAATGGCCACGTAACCCATCTATATGGAGGTCTCGCAAAATGCCACACCTCCATGTTGTGTCATAAGCCTTATCAACGTCAAAGAATATTGAAACAAGATGTTGGCATTTGAGGAAGGCTTCTCTGATTGATGTTTCACGTCGGAATTAGGTGGTCTGTGGTGGAGTGCTGTCATCGGAACCCACACTTGATGGGCGAGAGGAGGTTGTTTGATTCGAGGAACCAAACAAGACGAGCATTAACCATCCTCTCCGAGGTCTTACAGAGACAGCTCATCAAAGCAATTGGACAGTATTGTGAAGGAATCTAGGGATCTTTCCCAGGTTTAGAGAAAGGTAAGATAATAGCTTGGTGCCAGGCATTAGGAACAACATTCTCCTGCCAGATCTGGTTAAAAACAATTAGAAGAATATGAAGAGAAGCAGGGGAGAGATAGCGCAGCATGTCATAGTGTACATCATCAGGTCCAACAGATGGAATGCCAGACCAATGAAGGGCCAATTTCAGTTCCACCAGTGTAAAGAAACAATTATAGTAAAAAAGACAGTCAGTTTGAAAGGAAAGAGGTGAAAGCTCTGCCCGAGTCTTGATGGCAAAGAAGGTGGAGGAACAAGCAGAAGTGCTAGATACCCAGCAAAAGCTTTCACCTAGAGTATTGGCAATGCTCCAGACATCAGCTACCTCTTGGCCACCAGAGAGTAAGATGGAGAGGGGGACAGAATTGTAGTGCCCACTGACCTTTCGAATCTTGTCCCATATGACCTTGGAACTGGTGGTAGAAGATATGCTAGTCGTAAACTTAATGCAAAATTCCTTCTGGCTTTGACGTCTTACCCACCTAGCATGTGCACGGGGCCCGTTGGAAAGTGATTCTGTTCAAAAGTGTGGGATATCTACGAAAAGTATCCCAGGCCAATTTTTGAGCCTTCCATGCCAAGTGGCAAGCAGGATACCACCACGAACGAGGATATTATGGAAAATTTGTCGAGGTTTTAGGAATACGCTGAGCAGCTGCTTGTATAATACAGTCAGTTACTGCTGCCACACAGTCGTCTATTGATGGCTGATTCACAATGGCAGGATCAAATTCTGCAAGAGCAGTGAAAGTGGACCAGTCTGCCTGATCCAGCTTCCACTGGGGCACGCAGGTAGGGTGGCATCGACCACGGCCAGTCTCTTTCAAAAGTATAGGAAAATGATCACTGTCTAGTGGATTATTGTCAAGCCTCCATGAAAAATGGCAAAATAATGAAGGGAAGTAAACCGACAGATCAATAGCGGTAAAGAGCTGATTAGGTGCGTGAAAATAAGTGGAAGAACCAGTATTGAAAAGAGAAAGATTGAGATCAGAGAGCATACACTCTACAGAGCGACCCCTCCTATCAATAACAGCACTTCCCCAGAGGAGATGATGTCTACTGAAGTCCCCCAGGATTAGAAATGGAGACAGCAACCGTTCAACGAGAGCATCAAGGTCTGATTGATCATACGTCTCTCCAGGAGACAGGTACAGAGAACAAACAGAGATGGTGTGACCCAAGGATGGCTACGGCTTCCAAGGGTGTGTTGAGTAACAAAAACAGGGTGGGCACATGCTGAACAACCAATAGTGCCACCCCTCCATGTACTCGTCCATCACACAGCCTGTCATTTTGGTACAGAGAAAACTGCCAAATGGTGACTGTATCAGCAGGTTTTAGAAATGTTTCTTGTAAGGAAAGACATACAGAATGGTAGGAAGCAGTCAGTGTTTGGATATCATCCAGATCAGAATGTAAACTTCGACAGTTCCATTGTATCAATGTGGCCATTTTTAATGACGGGTAGGCGAAGTGGCTGGAGAACCCTTCTGTTTACGACCACGTCCTTTTTCCCTTACTGTCCTTATTCGGAGGAGGTCTGTTGACCTCCATGGATCCTGCCCTGGGTCGATGGGGCAGGTCTTTGTTGTTGGAAGGGGATTCCAGTGACTGAGGACGTGAATGAATGATTGTTTTGCATTGTGGGGTTGGAGAAAACGATGTATCAGAGGAAATGCCTGTATTTGAAACCGAAGGATGTGGATCTTGAGATTTGTTGGACTGTATGGGAGGAACTTAGATGGGTGTAGAAGTCAATTCATCAACCTTTTTAACCATGGAGGTCAAAAGGCTTTTCATTTGTTTTGAAAACGATTCTCTTGGAGGTACAGAAAGATCTGTCTGCACTCCCACTGTAGTTGTGGAATGAAGTGCAGCATCATATGTCCGAAATGGAGTGGAGGACAGCAATTTCCGAGCTTCAGGATAACTAATGTTATGGGTCGTTTTCAAACACTGCACCTCTTTTTCCACCAACCATTTTGGGCAAGAACAAAAGTAGGAAGGGTGGGAACCATTGCAGTTGACACAATGTGGGTCCGTGTGACACTCATAGGCATCGTGGTACTTGCCACCACAACGAGCACGTGTCAGGAAACCATGACAAGACGTCTTTGAGTAGCCAAACTTCTGACATTGGAAACATCGAAAAGGGTTTGGAATCTAAGGCCATACCTTGCAAATTAGGAACCTGCCTTGATGGTGGCAGGTGCACATGGTGATGTAAATGTCAAAACGAGGATATCTGTCGGCAGTGTAACTCCGTCTTTGCGAGTGGAGATGCGCCTCACTGCAGAAACTCCTTGAGTGAAGAGACAGGCGAGAATCTCTGACTCGAGGACGTTCTTCAAGGGCCTCTCAACAATAACTCCTCATAATGAATTCAAGGTAGCATGAGGGATAACCTCAATAAGTACATCCCCAATTGCCTTTGAATTCAAGAGGAGTTCACTGTGTTGGGATGTGGATGTTTCAACCAATATATCTCCAGATCGAAGCTTCTTTACTGACTTTGGAGAGCAAGCAAGTGCCTCTTGTACCTTCTGAATAAAAAAGGGGGACATTTGCCCTATAGGTTTTTCTGAAAGAGAGTGCAATGTAAGAAAATGGGGTACAGGTGTTACAGATGTTGAAGATTGCTGCTCAGTCTTCAAGACGTGGTCGTTTACCTATTGATTGTTTTTTCACCATTTTATTTAAATTTTTATTGGAGGATCCATAGGAAAAAAGGAAAATTTTGGTACCAACTGACCCCACCCATCATGGAGCCCTAAGAGGGGATGCACTACAATGTCATGCAAGGACATTGCAGCAACGCCAGGGTTTCGTGAGCACTATACCCAAACACCAGCATCAGACCCAATGACCACAACACCCGTACTCGGTTAACTCTAGCCCAAGTGGACTAACCAATTGACCCAAGGCATGGCAAACACGTGGGTGGATGTTTAGATCCCAGAGGAGGTAAACTGAAAGAACAGAACCTTCCCTGGGAGGTCCCCTCACCATGTACAGGAATCCACACCAAGGGGTTGGAAACATCGGAGAGAGGGTTTGGAATGTATGGCCGTACTCTGCAATTGAGATAACCTGCCTTGATGGTGGAAGGCAAATGTGGTGATGTAAATGTGAGAATAAGGACATTGATATGCACCATAATTCCATCTTTACAAGTGGATATACACCTCACTGCAGAAACTCCTTGGGTGGAGAAACCAGCAAGAATCTTTGACTGGAGGATGTTCTTCAAATCCTTCTCAACAATAACTCCTCATGATGAATTCAAAATAGCATGAGGTGTAACCTCAATAGGTATATCCTCAATTGCCTTTGAATGCAAGAGGAGTTCACTGT
The DNA here is from genome assembly GCF_004210375.1 of Tachypleus tridentatus. NCBI lineage: Eukaryota > Metazoa > Arthropoda > Merostomata > Xiphosura > Limulidae > Tachypleus > Tachypleus tridentatus. Next base: position 10,657,281 of record NC_134836.1, on the reverse strand, counting down.
GTTGAGATGTGGATGCTTCCATCAATATGCCACCAGATCAAAGCTTCTTTACTGACTTTGGAGAGCCAGCATGTCCCTCTAGTCCCTTCTGAATGAAAAATGGAGACATTTGCCCTAAAGGTTCGTTTGAAAGTAAGTGCAATATAAGAAAATGAAATACAACAGGTGGTACAGATGGTGGGAATAGCTGCTCAGAATCTTCAAGACGTGGTCGTTTACCTATAGACTTTCTTTTCACTATTTTATTAAGATTTTAATTAGAGTATCCATAATAAAGAGAGGGAAATTTCGGTGCCCATTGACCCCATCCACCATGGAGCCTTACGAGGGGACACACTACAATGTCAAACAAGGACACTGCAACAATGCCAGGGTTTCGTGAGCACTATAATAAAACACCAGCATCAGATATAATGTCCACAATACCTGTTGAGAACATCCAACACTGATACTTGGTTTACCCTACCCCGAGTGGACCAACTGACTGACCCAAGGGGGGCCACCCAAAGATTGCCCATCTACAGGAATTCAAGGTCAAAGTGGTGTGTTGAGGTTGGACCCCTCAACCACCAGTATCCTCTCCTCTCCTTCATGGGTTGCCATATACGGAAACACGTGGGTGGATGTTAAGATCCCAGAGGAGGTAAACTGAAAGAACAGAACCTTACCTGGGAGGTCCCCTCACCATGTACAGGAATCCACACTGAGGGGACCATTCTTGTTAAGCCAGATAATAATAATCATCCTATTCTATTGTAAACAACAATAATTCCTAATATGAAAGCCAGGTGATTGTTTTCCTATTCTGTTACTGATAATGACATTTTTATGATTAAAGATTGTAGTCCCACATTAGTTTACCTGTGTTATTTGTCACTGATATCGTAGCATTTTTCCTCAATGTTTTTGTTTTTTTATTTTAAGAGTAAGAATACTGCTACTTAGTAAAACAATAAGTGACACTTACCAAATACACATAAATTATTTTGAAATTACTAAGATTATTGAAAATAATAATATTGTTAATAATAACTTCATTTTATTTAACTACTGGCCTGTCTAATAACTCTATAATACCTCTCACAGTTAATAATTTGACTGTTGACCAACAATACCACCCACAGAAAAGAGAACTTAACTTGAACAGTTTAGTAATCATGTAATATCTCACTCTATGGTTACTCAGACTTGAAAGTGTATTATTATTATGACATGAGTATCTTACCTGATATCCAATCTATCCCTAATGATGTGATATTTCCCTTTACCGTAGCCACCCTTCTCCTATTTGAACCATCAAGATGAACTGAAAATAATCCACCAGCTGTGTTATTGGACCAGTAAATGGTGTTAGTGTGCCACCATATATCCACCTTAGTATCCTCCTGAGGCGTGAACAAATATACAGGGAACACTGTTGATGGAGATGATAGTTCCGAGAGGTTGTTATCGTTCAATGGCACACCTCGGAGAGATCCTTGTTCATCAAGGATCAAGAAACTCTTCACTCCTGTTGTGTGTATTAAGAAATCATAATAACTCACAAAACAAAATAACCTGAGCTATAAATTCTACCCCTAGAGTGAAAATCTATCTTCTAAAAGGATTTAATTTACTGTTTTGTGATTTTTTTTTTATTCTTTATGGTCTTATGTTATCAGTGAATATGAATGGAAAAATAACAATTTCATAAATATTCTAATTAAAGGTTACGGTAATTCTGTTAGCTAAGATTCCAAACCTACACCATTACAAAACTATCTAAAAACAAAACTTGTGTCAACAAAAAGTGGGATATACTGAACAAATGAAAAATATACACAGTAGTAGTTACTATATACTATAAAGGGATATCCATGTTGCAGTAATAAGAATTTTTACTGCAAACCTGGTGATATTAAAAACACTACATGTGTAGAACTGACATCCGAATGGTAACTGTAGAAAATGTTATTATGGGATATCTTAATTTCAGGGGTATTGATTAAAAAGTGTTGATTCTGACAGTGAAGACGATTAGGTTTTCAAAATGAATTCAGAATACTTTTATACATTAACTGGTGGTGTAAGCTACAAGAAAGAAAGTTCTATTAAATTTAATATTAGCATCTAGTGTGAATATGACAGACATAGTTGTGGTTGGTAAGCATGTAAGTACACATGATCATTGCACTATTTGTTTTGGGATTTTACTACATGTGGAATTGAAGAAAACCCAATTTTCATGGAATGAGATATAACTTGGCTTCTGCAATTTACAGAAGTATTGGGAGGGGATCATGAACAGATGTAAGAAGCATTCAGGGAAAAATGAATACAGAAAATATATATTCCCTGCAGAAAAAAAAAGGAGCAATATAGCAGTTTAAGTCAGTATGGTTTAAACAGAGATTTAAGACATCATATTAAGGACAAATATAATAAATTCAAGAAATTTAAACTTAGTGCAAATAATAATGACTTGGAAGACTAAAAAAAATCAAGAGAGCTGGTTAAAGGAAAGTTAAAAGGGCAAAAACTGTACAGAGAATTTTTCAAGTTTAGGATGGGTTTGCAAAATGTTAGGATGAAGAGTAGACCTCTTAAAAATGATTGGGGATCTTTCCAGTTTCTACAAAGGAAGATAAAAGTATCATGCTTCAACCACAGCACTTAATGTATGGGAAAATATTGATGTAAAGGATATCATTTTAAGTTGTGAAATTGTAGGAGAAAAGTTAGGAAACCAAAAAAAACTGATAAATCCCTGGTCCAGATAACTTTTACTGTAGAGTTTTAAAGGAACTTAAAGATTTTGTTTGTGAACCACTAGCTAATATTTTTTAATGGGTCATTGAGCAGTGGAAAAGTATTTGAAGTTTGTAAGTGTGTTAATGTTAGTCCATTATTTAAAGGAAATAATAAACACTGTCCAGAGAACTATAAGCCAGTTAGTCTTAAGTAAGTAGTTGGAAAGGTTTCAGACATCATGATTTAAATATTGCAGTCACTTAAAGCAGTTTGATATGGTGTCAAAAAACCAGCATGGTTTCACTACGGGAAAGTCTTATTTAACAAACCTTCTGATGTTCTTTGAGGATGTTACTGTAATAGTTGATGAAGGAATTACTGTGAATTTTGTTTACCATGAGTTTTCAAAAAGTATTTGATAAGGTGCCTCACAAAAGACTTGTTATAAAAATTAAATCTGTGGGTGTGGGGGAAATTTGCTATTACATTGGACAGAAAAATGGCTGGAGAGTAGAATGCAGAGATTAGTACAAAATGAGTTAGATCTGACTGAATCACAGTTACAAGTGGTGTGCCTCAGGGTTCTGTTTTGGGTCCTTTGTTATTTCCAATTTATATTGATGATACTGACCCTGAAATGCTTAAGGAAATTTTGTAGTTCACATGTAACATTAAGATTTATGTGATAATTAATTGTATAAAAGATGCTGCAGACTTAGAAATTTAGTGCATTTGATGCACTGGGCCAATATATGGCAGGTGATGTTTGACTATCAAAAATGCAAGGTGATGCATGTAGGTTTCCACAATTCAAATTGTTGTTACTATTTAAATGGGGATATACTAATGAAGAAAACGATCTTGATGTTATGATAAAAAAAATTACTTAAGTCATCTAAATAGTGTATTGTAGCTAGCAATAAAACTAATATGATTTTGAGTAGCATCTACAGAAATATTGGATACAAGACCAGAAATATCATTGTTTCATTGTATACACCACTTAAGGCCTCATTTGGAGTACTATGTACAGTTTTGGCCTCCTTTCCTCAAGAAGGGCATTAAATTGTTAGAGAAGGCTCAGAGAAGATCCACTAAAATGATACCTGGGATAGTGAGGTTATTCTATGAGAAGAGACTAAATTTTCTAAGCTTGTTTACTCTGGAGAGAAAAAGGGTTAGAGAAGATTTGACTGAGGTGTTTAAGGTTATTTAAGGTATAGATAACACAGATCCATTAAACTGTATTGTGTATAGTTGTGAAAACAACAGAACAAAGTGTAATAAATTTTGGCAGCACTGGAGTCACCTGCAGTTTAGACATATGTGTTACTTTTCAAACAGGATGGTTGGCTTTTGGAATATGCTGCACTGTAAGATGGTGGATGCAAAACATTCAACTGAGTTAAAGAAGAGACTGGATGAATATATGAGTAGTAAGAGGTGTTTAAAATTGGGAGATGAAAGGGACATCTTCTATGGGCTAAGAAGCTCGTTTTTGCCCCTTTAAAACTTTATAAACATACAATTAGCATACTATTTATATTTCATACATTTAAGTTTTGCATTCTGAAGAGCATAATGTACTATATAAAATATTTTTTATTCAAGTACAAAAAGAAAAAAAAAAAAAAAAAAGAAATATGTAATAATAGATGTCCTTATTTCAAAAATGTATAAATATTAGATGGGTCACATTTGTAACAAATGTACAATCTATCTACAAATGTTTTATTTAACAATTTTAATCAGATACATAAAATTATTTTAGTTAATATTATTTATGATGTATCAACTCTGTAGGTATATGGGCTTGGACAAGTTCATAATCAGGGATTACTAATTCCAGTTTTCATACTATAAGTTTTACAACTCTTTTGTACCAAAAAAAAATTTTAAGGAAATAATTTTATTACAGATTGTCCATGAATATATCATCCTTTTTACTAGTCCAAGTATAAAGTGATTTTCATGTCAAGATTAAAAATACTTTTCTTTATCTTAAATGACATTTAAATTACAAAATCTCTAAAACCTCCTAAACACATTTCAAGTGTTTGTTTTCATTAACACTTTATTACTCATCTGTTACTTTCTTCACCCTAACTCTATACAATGTTGACCAATTTGACCAACCTCATAACCACAAAAATAAATCAGAATAAATCTAAATTAATTTTTCTTTCTAAACTAACTTCAAATTGTAATTAAAAGCTATGTTTATTTGTCCTATGCAGATTTAAACTCAAAACAGCATATATTTATGTTATTATTTTATTTCCCTTTGAACTGTGTCTAACTTATATTCATGCCATATAAGTTGCAAATCTCTTGACAAATATGTAGCTCACATTATGCTGTTGAATTACATAATACATGATCTATTTGTGAGAGCACTGTGTCAATTTCTTTTATTATTATTCTTTATTCTGTGTAAACTAATCACAAAAGTGTTTCAATTTAGTTATTTTTATAACAATAAAGAATACACATAAAAACAAAAAAATAAAATGCTTGCTCGGGTCTTATTTTTTGAGTTTTAACTGTAAATGACACTTAACCTTTTTTTTTTTATAAGAATAGTAGTAATGTTTGTTTTTTTTAAATTTTGCACAAAGCTACACGAGGGCTATCTGCACTAGCTATCCCTACTTTAGCAGTGTAAGACTAGAGGAAAGGCAGCTACTCATCACCACCCACTCCCAACTCTTTTACCAATGAATAGTGGGATGGACCACAACATTATAACACCCTCATGGCTAAAAGGGCAAGCATGTTTGGTGTGACAGGAATTCCAACCTATGACCCTCAAATTTCAAGTTAAGTGTCTTAACCACCTGGCCATGCTGGGCCCAGTAGTAATGGTACTAAATGATTTTCATCTAATTAAATAATACACCAAATAATACAGAATAGTAACATTCAAAAACCAGAAAACATTCTCTAACATTCATAACTTTTTTTTGCTTTTTAACAATTCCACAAGAACTGCTAAAAAGTCAGCTAAGTTCATTATTGTGTTTCCCATGGGAATAAAGCTTGAACTGAAAGGGAAATAGGCACTTTTCTGTACAGAAAAGAATATAATATATATATAATAATTTCATAGATTAAAACCTTGTCTTTTTATTGGTTATAAATAATATACTGTTCAAAGTCAAAGACAACTACAGACAATTTATGAGAGAGAAATGCAACAGGTGGGCATGACAAGATCAGCCTGAATTTACTATTTAATTACTCTGTAAACAAATACAATTTAAGGCTATGGACATTATGTTTTGCTTAAGTAATAATAACATTGTAATAACTAACACATAATAAATTTTGTACTTTTGGAAAGGTGGTGAATAAATTAGAGAAGAGAGACCCTAGATAGAAAATGTCATAATATTCCGACCATGGCAAATTTAGGATTTTTTTTTTTTTTTAATATCGCCTTTTAAAAATAAAAACGTATGAATTATAAACTATTAAAATATGAGTCAACAGGTACATCTTTATGCAATATTTATTCACATACAGTGATAATTAATTATTTTAATTAAATTTTGACTTAAACCTCACAACATGCACAGAAAAAGATGCCCATGGCAAAAGGGGTAAAAACAGTCTGAAATCTTTTACAGCATATAATAACTGGATGATTATATGTTTGAAATATCAGAGTTTAAATTTAACTTTGGTTGGAATAACCTTAACAGTGTTATGGAAGAAAAAGATCTTGGTACCTGTTGATCAGTCTCTTAAAATAGCAGGACACACAGAATATCAGATTTTATCTCTAGAAATACTAAATGCAAGTCTAAAGAAGTACTAATTTTATTATTTCAGTTACTGGTTATGCCAGATTTGAAATACTGTTTTCAATCATAGTCTCCATACTTTAGGAAAGGCACTGAATTATTGGAAAAAGTTCAGAAGAACTACTGATGATACCTGGAAAAGAAAAGCTGCCATATAATGATAGATTAAGATCTCTAAACTTTTTTTTTTCAAGAGGAAAACAAGAATTAGTGGTAATCTGATAGAGGAGTTTAAGTTTAACAGAACTGACAGTCTTCATACATTTTCTTTCATACTTAATGTTAAGACACTTGTTTACTTCCATTTCTTGTTCAATGTACAGTCTACTGGTTCAGTCGTTATAACATGTTCTTTATATATTTCAATGTCAGCCTGTACAACTGAGTATTTCTTACTCTGACTGCTGGCTTCAGAAGGTAAGTACTTACAGATTTTAAAACTAAGAAAACAAAACTTTGTGAGCTTTGATACTTTAATGTATATTTTTAAGCATTAAAATACTTTGTTTCTGTAACATACAACCAGTTATATTGCGATAACAAGTAAGAAACAGAGGTCCTATATCTATGGTTGAGGAAATTCTGAGTTTTAAATATACTGTTTACTTCACTCAAACGAGAAACATCCATAATCATAAATAGTAACCAAACTTTACACGTTCCTTTCACGTTTAGGGAAAACAAAATAATTAACAGTCAAATCTTACCTATTATGGGTATTTCATTGCACTGTATCTTTGTCTTAGATATTGGGATACACAGTCCACTGCAATTTGATTCTTGGCAAACATTTTTTTCTACACACAATGAGAAAGACTAATTCAGTAAATTGTGATAATTATCTGATATGCAAAACCATGAAAATATACTGAAAACTTACTAATATATTACCTGCTTTGTATACTTTATTAGATGTGCCAACTCACATTAACCCACTGTTAGACTCTTTAAAACAAGTTTTGTCATGTAAATGATAGTAAGATGAAATTAATTGTTACTCTAAAGATATGGTCTCTTGTAATATTTATATGGTGGTTTTATTTTATACAATCTCAACACAGTTATATAATATAGCCACTGGCAAAATTAAATGAAAGTTGCACAACAAATGGTGTCTTTGTTTTGTAAATACAACTTAAGAAGTTAAGAATCACAAACAAAACTGAATTACAATTCCTTATTAACAAAACAATATAAGCATCACTGTACAATGAGATACTCAAAACAGTTTTACCAATTCAGGAATCCCAGTTTTATTACTATGCATCAAGATATTGAAAACAATGTCATTAATGTATGAAAGCATCTTTCATTAATATATTTACATAACACTTGAAATGATCAAGAGTTAATTACTCAACTGTATTTTATGTCATATAAATAGCATTTTATTGATTCCAAAATTTTAATTACATATACTAAACAGACTCAGCTAATAAATCAAAATAATTATTCAAAAATTCATTTACCTTAATAACATCTTAAATACTGCACATTAATTACTATAAATTACATGCAATATCACAAAATTATGTTACATTTAAACTATACCATATTTAAAACTTAGATCCTTAGGAGAAGACTTGATAAGAAATAAAATCATTAAAAATGAGCATTCTTAAGTAACATGTGTTTTTAATAAATGCAATGCAAAATTTCAAAAAATCTTTTATTTTAAATACTATTTATTTTCAATAACAAATCAGTAAGAAAAGCTCTTTTATATACAAGTGTAATCAATTGCACTTCAAATACTTAAATTCTAATTCTATAAAAAACCAAAGTCATCACAAAAAAATTAGTTCTAAATATAATACAAAAATAGAGAAGTATTTGAAATTTAACATTTACAGCACTGACCTACAATGACGTATTACACATCTAGCATTCCAAATTCAGAACTGCCTAGCCTTGAGACTTACCTAATCTTGAGTATTTCTTCACGATATTGCTGTATCATAAAATTCTCATTTACACACAACAACCCTTGACCAGTACTATCTATACTGACTGTTCAATCATCAATTCAAGATTAGGCAAGAAATTAAGATGAACCAGAGGTGGGAGGTAGGGTGGGAAGAGCTATCTAACACAATTACATTTTTAGTGTTGGAAGATGTTAACTTCTTATAAAATACCTAACCTATTCTCACATCTAGCCAAAATTCCACACTGAAGTGGTGGACAGACCAAAGAAAAAAATTATGTAGACATGCTCTATTTAGAACCCATGAAATGTAACACCATATAACTTGGAACAGCATAAGGGATATCTGTGGAAGACTACACCTTGTCTGTAACAGGATACACTTTCTCCCCAAAAGGAAAATACGTGTCACAAGGATGGGTGGAAGATACAAGAACACATTAAAACCTGCATCAGGCTTTCAGAAACTATGTGTGTAGTGTGGCTATGGTGTATCAGACTGCATGTAGTGGATCACCTCCAGTTCAGAACCAGATAAGACAAATGTACCAATGACCTTCATCTAAAGCCTAGGGAATCAAAACAGGAAAGCAACATACAGTGGAGCTCCATTAAGCCGAGGTATTTGGGGGTCAACCTTCTTAACCGCGGCGTGATCCGCGGCTTAAACCTTTGTGACTGAAAAGCCGAAGTTGCCAACAGCTCCACCGAGGAGCCTCATCCAGGACATTGCGTGATCATTATAATATTAATGTATAGACTATTCAGATATAATTGACAAGTACCGAATTTATTAACTGGCAGTTAAACAATAAGAAAAAACAAATAAAATACATTTCAAACCATTTTATCAAACAAATATAAACCGCGGATTAACTTTAATGTGTGGAGAGGTGTGATTCGGTAACAATGGTGACCTCCATAAAGCTGGCATAGAGAGCGGATAAGGTAGATTAACGGTCGATTTCTATTGTAATATATTTTATTTCCCAAATTAAAGCAAATCCTTTTTAAATATCCCCTTGAAGTTATAAAGCCAGGATTAAATTTGTAAGCCACGTTTTTACACGTTTTTAAATTAGTGGTGACCTGCAATAATCCTCACTCACAAGACTTGCTACAGCGGCTTAAGCGATTTCTCGGTTTACTGGTCCGCGGCTCAATGGCCCTCCACTGTATGTTCTGCAACTGATTCAAACCTTGTGTGGGCTGGTCCTGTGCCAGTCCAACACCAGACCACCCAGTGTAGAATTAAGATGGGGGATAAATGTAAAGCACCAATCTAGCTTCTACTGAGTAGAACTTTTTATACTCAGTATGTAGAATCCATGATTCACCACCCCAGCAACTAGAAACAGGTGAGTGGCAAGGGGTAGTTGAAAGTGCAGGATGTATCACCATAATACAGTGTTGTGGAAGAATCCAGAAACCTTAATTTTAAAAGCAGACCAGCAGTAGCTTTTATACTAGGCAGAGAAGGTGAACAGGGATACACTGTCTGCTTTACTGATGGTAGTCCATGTATAGCCTTGTTTAGGAAAGTGAGCACTGTAAGGATAACTGAAGTTGGTTTATATATATGTAAAAACGGCTGGTAAGGGTAGAGAAGACTTTTTGTAGAGGAGCGAACAATGTTTCGATCTTCTTTGGTCATCGTCACATTCACAAAGAAAGAAAGAGGTAACTGACCGATAGCTGACCACATGTTTGAAGGGGGTTGTGTAATTGAGTGTAGGAATGTAGAGGGTATGTTTAGATGTTGGATATATTTATTAATATAGGTATAAAGGTGCTCCTTTGTATTGGTTTATTTTGGGCTTGAGTTGTTGTATAAGTAAGGCTTCTTTAATTTTGTGTTTGTTTATGTTTGTTTCTTCAGTTAGTATTTGGGTGTTTTCTATGGTTATGTTGTGTTTATTTGATTTGCAGTGTTCAAAAACATGTGAAGGTGACTTTTTGTGTTCTTTGAATCTGGTTTCATTTTTTCTACTTGTTTCTCCAATATAGAGATCGTGGCAGTGATCACATTGTATTTTATAAATAATGTTGGTGTGGTGGTTGTCAGTGTAGTTTTCACACAGTATAGACCTTAGTTTTGTGCCTGGTTTTTGAATAAATTTGGTATTTGGAATGTCATATTTTGTTATTAGTTTTTGCTAAATGTTGGTTATTTTTCTCCTGATGTCGGGAATATATGGTATGCAGTAGTATATGGTTTCGTGATTTTTTAATTTGTGGAATAGATTTACTTTTGTTAGTTGATTTTGCTTTTTGTCCAGGTATGTACGTATAATGTTTTATATGGTTTGTGGAAGAAACTTATTGATGTTGATGAAGTATTGTTTTGTCGTTAATTTTATCTGGTGACCATAGTTTTATGGCTGTGTTTATTTAGGTCTAAGTATGTTGAGTTTTTGTTTTGTTTCATGTGCTGAGTCCCAAGGAATGTATAGTCCAGTATGGGTGATTTTTTTGGATTTCTGTTTTAAATTGTGTATCGGTTCTTGTAATTTTGAGGTTAAGAAATAATATTTGATTGCTCTCTTCCTGTTCACATGTGAAATTAATGTTGGAATTATAGAGCTAATGTGATTGAAAAAATTAAGTGCAAGTTTTGCAGATATGAATATCACAATCGTGTCATCTACATATCTGTACCAGTATAGTGGTGGATGTAATGCAGTGTTAATTGTTTGTGTTTCAACTTGGCTAGAACTGGCAATACTGGGTTGCCCATGCTTAGGCCATTTGTTTGTATATAGTTGTCGTTGTTGAACATGAAGTTTGTCTTCATCGTGGTGAATTCTATGAGGGTTGCTAATTGGTTGCTGGGAGTGTCTATTGATTGGTTAGGGTCTTGGCAACCAAAATAAACCAACACAAATGAACACCTTTATACCTATATTAATAAATATAATCAAACATCTAAGCATGCCCTCTACATTCCTACACTCAATTACACAATGCCCTTCAAACATGTGGTCAGCTATGAGTCAGTTACTTCTTTCTTCCTTTGTGAACCTGACAATCACCAAAGATCAAAACATTGTTTGCTCCTCTACATAAAATTTTCTCAACCTTTACCAGCCGGTTTTACATGTATATTTTTCTCTAGAAGTGGGTTTTCTCGTCATTACGGATTATGAAGTGGGTTTGTGGAATGCCCCATCTCATGATCAAGCCCCATACCAGACCAGAACAGCCCCATACTGTGTTGATTTTGGTCAGGTGCATCCAGGCAGAAAACCCTTGACAGTAATTGTTATCCTATAAAGGACTTGAAAGCTCTACAAAAAGATGGTAAGAAAAAAAGACAAAAACAGACTTACCTATGTAGAGATAATATAATGCATGAAGAAAGTGACTGAAGGCAGTAAACAGTCCAATAAAGAAGAAATAGCCAGATGATGAAAATAATGGGCAACAAAGGTGTGAGGGGTCATCAACATGCCAGCCCAAACAATTTCATCTAACAAACAACAAAATTGAGCAGCCAATTAGAGAATTAGGTAACAAATTTGGTGGGAGGGCACCTGAAAGTGATGGCATGCACCTCCATCCAAGGAAGAATATGCTAAACAAGCAAGCTGTCGGATTAATCCAGTGAGATTACAAGGAAAAAAATCACAAGCAGAGAACAAATTCCATGGAATGAAGAGACAAGATATGAACTGGAAAGGAAGTGCAATCCAAATAACAATGGACAGCAAAAACAGGACAGGGTAAGCAACAGAGGTAAGAATGTGAATAAAGATGAGAAATGATAAAAACAAAAAGATATAGGGTAAATTCACCCTCAAATGAGGGTGCAGACATTTTAGGGAGAAAAAGCTTGATCTTGATAGAGGACCAATGGAACAGAATATGAAAAAGGAGAATTAATGGTATACACATCAGAACATCTAAAGGTAGAACAACAACAGTGCTACATGTGTTGGTAAAGGTTGGTGGTAGGAAAAAACTAAAAATCTCATCACAGAAAAGAGTCATTGAAGGAGGGACACTTGGGTCATGTCCACAGTCAGACCCAGGCTAGATGTAAGACTTCACATCTTGCCATATAACAGCTATCACATTCTCAAAAAAAAAAAAAAAAAACACAATACCACTGCAGCTGTCTGGAGTGAACCATTTCTTGATGTTCAGTACTAGACGGAGTGAAAGTTGCCATCATTTGGAAATTAAGAACAACAAAACTTGCAAATGCAAAACTTTTGAAAATGAAGTAACAAAGTAATATTTCCCTGACAGTGGAGCTTTTAGAAACTTCCACAACAACATTTGTAAATTGAGAAATCATATGCAACAGGAAAAGAAACATGTCTGAACACAAGTGCAAATCGTAAAGTGATGATGACTGAACAATCAGTGTAGGGAGAGCCAGCTATGCTAGGAGGTGGTGTCACTTCTTCAGGTGGAGAATTTATGCATTCTCATTTACATGAAAGAAAAGAGCAGTATGATGTGGAAACATGGTATTAAGCAGGGATCTCAAGACTAGTAGTGGAGATCACTAAAGTTTGCATAAAGTTTGCCCTGATTCAGGGCAAAACTGAATCAGGAAGGATAGGTGTGAGGGAAGGTTCCACATTCTGGTATGACACTAACTTGAATATAACTGACCTCTTTCATTACACTACATTCCTGGATAGTATGTGTTATTTCTTAATTGCTTATGTTGTAAAAGTACAGAAAATGGCAATTACTCCCCTCAAACTTTGCTTTTGTGACCTGGATAATGAAATTTAGAAATTAACCTATTTTCTATGTAAAAACGGGCAAATTTGCACATTTTCATTTACATAAAGTCTGAATAAAACAACATACGAATCAAGATTTACATGTATTTATATTAAAGTTATACAAAATTGAACAACAAAAATGTTTAGAAGTGAGTAGTTTTTAGAGATTTGCAACTGTAATGTAAATCACTTTCATGTATCAGCCCCCAAATATAGTCTCCCATCATGTTTTTGTTATATGCTCCTTGGTAGTGGCATTCAAAGTCCAGTATATCTTGGTGGAAGTGCTTGCCTTGTTCCTCTGAGTATGTCCCATGTTCTCCTTGAATTGATCTAGATGAGTGTAAAGGATATGGACTTTCAGGGACATCTTGCAGCCCATTTTGCCGTAGTTCTTCATCAGAGCCTGAACTAGTTCCACATAATTTTTGGCCTTGTGATTGCCCAAGGAACCCTGAACTACTGCAACAAAACTGCCCCAGACTTTTTTTTCCCATCCTACTGAGCTTCTTGAGGAATTCTGTGCACTCCAGGATTTTCTTTATTTGAGGTCCACTGAAGACATCAGCTTTGACCTATGCTGCAGACAGCTCAGGGAAGAAGTCTCCTTATCAGTCCTCAGGCTGCAGACTCCTTATCAAGAGCTGTGACAAATTGTTTCATAAGACCCAATTTTATGTGCAATGGTGGGAACAGCACCTTCTGGAGGTTCACTACTGGCTCACACTTGGCATTGTGCCTCCCCACAGAGAACTCAGTCTGTTGTGGCCAGTGCTTCCTGTTGTAGTGCGCTGCAGTGCCACTGCTGTCCCAAAGGCAAAAAAAAACCAGGAAAACTTGGTAAAGCCTCCTTGGAGACTCATCAGGAATGTCACCATTTTGAAGTCTCCGATTACCTCCCAGCCATATTCATCATACTTCAAGGCTTCTAGCAAGGTCTTGACACAGTTGTATTCCTCTGTCTTGATACATTGGCCACATACATAGCAGAATGCATCTGCAGAATACTTGCAGCTTCTTGATGCCATCTCTGATAAAATCAGATAAGTCTATATGTTCACGTAGGCAGCTAGACCTAAACTGAAGTGGTGAGTGGTGAGACCCTGTATATATATTACTATGGAAAGTTCTAGAAAGTTCTGAAAGGTTCTTGTAAATTCTCATGCATTCTACAACATTATAGAAAATTCTTGTAAGTTGAAGAAAATTCTCTATCAGCTACTCAGCACTGAATCTACCTGGAATGTTCTGGAAATGGGTAAATTTGAAAATTTCATTACCCAGGTCACAAAAACAAAGTTTGAAGAAAAAATAGGTTTTTTCCATTTACTTTAGGCATAACCACTACCCCAGTAGCTAGAAATTGGAAAGTGAGAAAAACTCTCAACCACATGTCTGAAGGAAGAATGTCCTCCAACAGATAATGGAAGTGAGATGCCAGAGAAAGTAAAGTGCCATATCTGATGACACCTGGAACAAATTGCAAGAAGGAATACAATAGTTTAATAAACCGACAAACCTAACCTATAAGGGTAGAAAGAGAAGTGTCACTTAAGGAAGAAAGGTTTCAAGGAATGAAAAGGCAGTATCAGGAAATACAGAAGGTGGCCATTCAGGTAATATAACAATGAAAAACATGGACAGGACATAGAAGTCTATATAGAGCAGATTGAGAAGAAAGCTGGAAAAAAAGAGGAAAAGGAAAATTGATATGAATGAAAACTGTTCATCACAGGTTGCCAAAGTGTTGAGTAGGAAAGACCAGTCTGGATAATGTAAAACAAATGTCAAATCAAACAAAGTACAGATGGCAAAGACATCAAACAAATGATACCCACAGACAAAAAGGAGCAAGAAACAAGTCTTAAGGGATAAGAATATGGGATACAGGAAAGTAAAGATTCAAATGGAGGAATTGCAAGACCTTGAAGAACAACACTGATATTTCATTCTGAAAGAACCACCTGATGAGGTAGTCTAACAAATTTAGAAATAATGCACTAAAAGGGAAATAGTAAGAGAAGAAAATAAAACATGCACCTGGAAAAACAGAAGGTGCTGTACAAGGTTGTTGAATCAGTGATGTCGAGAAACCCACTTGTTGAGAAATTTATATGCAAAAACGACTCGTTTGGGTTGGGAAAATATTTTACATAGAAGAGCGAACAACGTTTCGACCTTCTTCGGTCATCGTCAGGTTCACAAAGAAAGAGGTAACTGACCGGAAGCTGGCCACATGTTTGAAAGGGGTTGTGTAACTGTGTGTCGAAATGTAGAGGGCGATATTAGATGTTTGAATATATAATTATATTTATTTTATTATATTAATATAGGTATAAAGGTGTTCCTTTATATTGGTTTATTTTGGGTTTAAGTTGTTGTATAAGTAAGGCTTCTTTAATTTTGCGTTTGTTTATGTTTGTTTCTTTATTTAGTATTTGAGTGTTTTCTATGGTTATGTTGTGTTCATTTGACTTGCAGTGTTCAAAAACGTGTGAAGGTGACTTTTTATGTTCTTTGAATCTGGTTTCCATTTTTCTACTTGTTTCTCCAATATAGAAGTCAACAAAGACAAAAACATAAAACAAGACAAAGACAAAACATAACAAGACAAAAACATAAAAATTCTAAAAGCAGATAAAGGTAACGCTATAGTCATAATGAACACGAATGAATACATCCAAAAAATGAAGAACATCCTATCAGACACAAACAAATTTAAACAAATAAACACAAATCCAACAAAGACACACGAGACACAACTGAACAAATTACTACTACAAATGAAAAAAGCCAACACAATTTCACAAACACTTTATTCCTACCTACGTAAAACCGACTCACGCACACCGCAAATATACGGTATCCCCAAACCTCATAAACCAGATTGTCCATTACGACCAATAATGTCCACATATGAATCGTTTAATTACAATCTTGGTAAATACATAGCATGGGCATTCTCCAAATATGTAACATCAGCCAGCTCATTCATCAAAGACTCTTTTAATTTCAAGTCTAATCTAAATCAACTTAATCATAAAGCCTTAATGGCCAGTTTCGATGTTATATCCCTCTTTACAGAAGTTCCAACCACTGAAGCCTGCAAGATAGCCTTAGAACTCTATATCCGAGACCCTAACCCAACTATAGAAATTCCCAGTAACCTGTTAGCAACCCTCATAGAATTCACCACGATAAAGACAAACTTCATGTTCAACAACCAAAACTATATACAAACAAATGGCCTAAGCATGGGCAACCCAGTATCACCAGTCCTAGCCAATATTTTTATGACACAAGTTGAAACACAAGCGATTAACACAGCATTACATCCACCACTATACTGGTACAGATATGTAGATGACACGGTTGCAGGATTCAAATCTACAGAACACATACTTAATTTTTTCAATCACATTAACTCTATACATCCCAACATTAACTTCACATGTGAACAGGAAGAAAGCAATCAAATATCATTTCTTAACCTCAAAATTACAAGAACTGGTTATTTGTTTGCTGATGTCAGGAATATATGGTATACAGCAGTATATGGTTTCGTGGGTTTTTGATTCGTGAGCTGTATTTACTTTAGTTGGTTGATTTTGCTTTCTGTGTAGGTGTGTGCTTATAATGTTTTCTACGGTTTGTGGAGGAAACTTATTGATGTTGATGAAGTATTGTTTTATTTTGTCTAATTCATCGTTAATTTTATCTGGTGAGCATAGTTTTATGGCTGTGTTTATTTGGTTTCTTAGTATGTTGAGTTTTTGTTTTGTTTCATGTGCTGAGTTCCAAGGAATGTATAGTCCAGTATGGGTGATTTTTCGGTGGATTTCTGTTTTGAATTGTGTGTCAGTTCTTGTAATTTTGAGGTTAAGAAATGATATTTGATTGCTTTCTTCCTGTTCACATGTGAAGTTAATGTTGGGATGTATAGAGTTAATGTGATTGAAAAAATTAAGTATGTGTTCTGTAGATTTGAATCCTGCAACCGTGTTATCTACATATCTGTACCAGTATAGTGGTGGATGTAATGCTGTGTTAATCGCTTGTGTTTCAACTTGTGTCATAAAAATATTGGCTAGGACTGGTGATACTGGGTTGCCCATGCTTGAGCCATTTGTTTGTATATAGTTTTGGTTGTTGAACATGAAGTTTGTCTTTATCGTAGTGAATTCTATGAGGGTTGCTAACTGGTTACTGGGAATTTCTATAGTTGGGTTAGGGTTTCGGATATAGAGTTCTAAGGCTATCTTGCAGGCTTCAGTGGTTGGAACTTCTGTAAAGAGGGATATAACATCGAAACTGGCCATTAAGGCTTTATGATTAAGTTGATTTAGATTAGACTTGAAATTAAAAGAGTCTTTGATGAATGAGCTGGCTGATGTTACATATTTGGAGAATGCCCATGCTATGTATTTACCAAGATTGTAATTAAACGATTCATATGTGGACATTATTGGTCGTAATGGACAATCTGGTTTATGAGGTTTGGGGATACCGTATATTTGCGGTGTGCGTGAGTCGGTTTTACGTAGGTAGGAATAAAGTGTTTGTGAAATTGTGTTGGCTTTTTTCATTTGTAGTAGTAATTTGTTCAGTTGTGTCTCGTGTGTCTTTGTTGGATTTGTGTTTATTTGTTTAAATTTGTTTGTGTCTGATAGGATGTTATCCATTTTTTGGATGTATTCATTCGTGTTCATTATGACTATAGCGTTACCTTTATCTGCTTTTAGAATTTTTATGTTTTTGTCTTGTTATGTTTTGTCTTTGTCTTGTTTTATGTTTTTGTCTTTGTTGACTTCTATATTGGAGAAACAAGTAGAAAAATGGAAACCAGATTCAAAGAACATAAAAAGTCACCTTCACACGTTTTTGAACACTGCAAGTCAAATGAACACAACATAACCATAGAAAACACTCAAATACTAAATAAAGAAACAAACATAAACAAACACAAAATTAAAGAAGCCTTACTTATACAACAACTTAAACCCAAAATAAACCAATATAAAGGAACACCTTTATACCTATATTAATATAATAAAATAAATATAATTATATATTCAAACATCTAATATCGCCCTCTACATTTCGACACACAGTTACACAACCCCTTTCAAACATGTGGCCAGCTTCCGGTCAGTTACCTCTTTCTTTGTGAACCTGACGATGACCGAAGAAGGTCGAAACGTTGTTCGCTCTTCTATGTAAAATATTTTCTCAACCCAAATGAGCCGTTTTTGCATATAAGGTTGTTGAATAACCTGCAATGAAAGAGACAGAAGCCCCATGGTAAAACAACCAGGTAAAAAAATCCATAAATAGAGGAACAGTATGCCAAGAAATGAAACCCTCATGGTTTAGCAACCAAAGGAGGAAGACATTCCACACATTTTGATAAACTGCAAGGGAGGAAGGATGAATGGAAAAAGCTAGAAAGGAAGCAGTACACATACACACACAGAGTCTGGATCTCCTAGTGATGAGCTGGATAAATATCAAGCATGAAGTCAAAGGGTGTGAAGGGCAAGATTAAAGACTAATGACCACAGTTGACAGAGTAGGAATGGAGTGAGAGGAAGAGAAAATGGGGTAGTATGAAGCTGAAATAAAAGAGAAAACCAAGATGGTGCTGGCCATAATAAAAAACAATCACATGGAGTGGAATGAATGACTGAAACCACTCTGGAAATGAACCAGATAGGAGAATAGATATCAAGATACTACTTGGTTCAGTCCTGACTAAGGGTATCCACTGCCAGGGCATATGGATGAAGAACTGGTGACAAAAAAAAAAAGAAGAGGTAACCTGGTGTTCAGAAAAGTGACAAATGAATCTAGATTCAAAGCAAATCACTGAATGCAAATCTGCCAGAAAACCTAAGGGTCAAGGGACCAATCCATGTGGTAAATATGATTGGATTATGAAAGAAAATCTGCCATGAGGTTCAAAACAACCAAAACATGTTACACTATGAGGTAAATCTGCAGCATGCGGGCCTAATACAGTAGTTCCAATGTTTGACCACAAGGAGAATGAGAACAGGTGCTTCCCTGATGATTGATATAAGAGATATTGATGGAATTGTTTGAATAGAGCATGATGAGTCTATTTTGTACAAAAGGATGAAAATTATCCAAAGCACACTGTATAGCCAGAAAGTCTGAGAAGTCAATACAGTATGACATGTCTATCTGAAACCACTGTTGAAAAGCCTAAAGGTCATCAACAGATGTCCACCAGCCCCAGAGAGAAGCACTGGTAAACAGATCTAAATCTGTACAAGGATGAGGAAGCAATAACCCCATCATAGTGCTGACCTAAAGTAATTAGGAAGTTCAAGAGATCCTAAACAAAATTTCATTGGTCATTCAATGTCCACTGAAGAGAGCACATATGTACCTGATCCAAAGTGATAAGGGTTTCCATAGAAGTCCAAGTCCTCAAAAGTGATAGAACTTTGCATGCAGAAAGACAAGTGGAAAAAAGGGCATGAAAAACAGAAAGCTCTGTCAAATACAGACAAAGTGGAAAAGGTTGAGCTCCACTAAAGCAAACAATAAGAAAATGCAATAAGCAGACAAGATATGGCATAGAAATAAGGAAAGACTTCACAGATAAATCCAACCCACATGAACTGCTTCTGTCAAGAGCAAATAATGGTGTTGGGAAGACTAGTCCAAAAGGAGCAAGAGCCAGTCATCCATGTAATGATGAAAGCACAACCCTTAAGCGTGCAAAAATCAGGCAAAGGCTTTGACCACCTTAAAAAACAGAGATGGTCCTTAGGCAAGTCTGAAAGGAAGGTGCAAAACTGAAACACAGCCTCATTTTGGACAAACCAATAATAGCAGCTGGACTAATGGGAATAGTGAAGAAAGCATCCATAATATCCTCCTTGATCAACCATAAACCTGGAGAAAACAAAACACCAAATGGTAGAAAATATTCATTGGTGAAGCAGGAAAGATCCAGAAATTCAACAAGTTGGGACAGACTGATAATAGAATGTCAGTCCCCAGTCTCTTTCTGAATGACAAAAAGGTTGGAGTAGAAATCAGAAAAAGGAAGAAGAATTTGAACAGCTTCAGAAAGATGTAATATTGGTAATGGAAAGGACACTGGAACTGGAGAAAAATATGGTGAGATGTGTGTGGAAAAAGTAAAATGAGAAATAAAATGCACAGCAAGTATACTTGAAATTCAGAAGAGACAGAATGGTGGCAGTATGTAAAACTTCAAGGGCAGGATCACACAAAACTAGGAATACAGAAAATTGTAAAATATCTGAGAAAAAAATATCCATTGAGGCTGAGGTAGGCCTAGTAGATTCCACATGAGAGATACAGAAATTAAAAAAAAGTTGTCAAAATCCTCCAAATCCCCAATAGGCACTACAGGGACAGGATGATTCTGGATAATGTTAGGAGAAGAAGGACAAGACACAAAATTAAACCCCCCCTGCAAATGATGACTGAAAAATCCTTTCCCGAAAATCCCACAACTGAAACCTGTGTCATAACAATCAAAGTATTTTTAACTGTAGCTACTAAAGTCATGACACAAAATTCCAAGTTCATAATAGAATGCGAGAAAAATCAGGAAGAAAATAAGAAAAGTTTTCATGACCATAAATTACAGTGAAGAAACTGTAGAAAAAAATCAATAAAAAACATAAAGGAATTACTTTAAAAAAACACATTGATAGCATAGTAGATGGGAGTTTCAAGACCTCTTGTAAAAAAAATGTCATACAGAGGACATATCTGAATGAGAATAGCTGCAGTGTGAAAAGAGGCAAGTTACCATATTGGAAATTCTGATAATTTGACTATATCTCATCCAAGATTTTGCAAAATCATAGTAACAGTATCTACTTAAGCTATAAATGACAGTATCTTCATGTATGAGATAAGCAATACACAGGGTGATTCAAATAAAAATACACAAATCCAACTTGAAATCTGATGAAAGCACCAGTACCCAGTTCTCAATTACTGTGTATCAGCTAACCTACCAAGAGGAGCAGACTATTTCTATTTTAATTAACAATTTCTTTTCCCAACCTTAGTGAAAGTTACCAGCCTTTTTACATGGCTGAAATAAAATCCTACTTTGTTGTATAGATCTACAGAATGAAGATATTACCTTTTGAGGTTGAAATTACATCGACTGACAACACTGGCCAAGGGACTGATGCCATAGTTTTGCTAAGCCAAAGGTCATAAACATTAGAATTTGATGTAACAAACACATGATCTCCTTTTAAAGCAAATGATGTTATGGGTGTCTTTGTTGAAATAGAAAGGTTTGCTTCAATCATCCATGTAACATTAGAAAGACTACAAACAACAGACATATTTGAAGCAAAGATCAAACAACTTTTGGTGTTTTCCTGTGTCAGGCTCAAGTCTAGAAGAAAAAATTACAAAATGTTGTTTTAATACACATTTGGATTTCATTGAATTTTCATTAATCTAAGAAAAAACTTTGATAATGCATTTATGTGCACTTTGAAACACTATACTGTTACATAATAAATTATTTATGAAGACATGATACTGAGACATGAACATTTCAGCAAACAGTTTGAAAGAATAATAAAATTTAGGACTATTCTTCAGCTATTCCATCATTCCAAACTAATAAAGGATGAACTGAATCTTTTAGCACTTGATATCTGCAAGTCAAGTTGTTTAAAGTATCAGTTTGATAGGTATTTTTGAAAATTTCATTTCTTAAGAAAAAATTCTAATTCATTAGTACAAACAATCAGGCTACAAAATCATCACCAAAAATTTCTCTTCATACCTCTTCTATAACATACCACCATAAATTCTTTCAATACTTATGTCTAAAGCCAGGTTTCACAGATATACTAGCAGGAACAAAATATATATTTCTAGGAAAAAAAATTATAAAATAATACTTGTGACTATATTAATTCAAAAGCTTTTCATTAATACATTGTATTTTTTTTTGTATTATTAATTTTGATGTTGGTATAATAATGACCTATTGGGGCAATTAAATAAGTTTTATTTTACTGGAAATTCCTTTGATGTACATATCCATTTCTGAATTATTAATTTATTTTACTGAGTTTCAAGTTTGTATGGATTACAAATATCTTTCTGAATTGTAACAGTTTTATTTTACTGGAGTTTTTGTTAAAGTTTTGTAACAAATACTACTAGTCCTTTATATTTTTTGAAATTTAATATTTAACAATAATTACTGACCTTCCAATAGTTTTTCTTCAGATTGAAACAAAACTTCCCTGTGACTTCCATCGAGTAGTGAGGACTCTAAAATATAGAGGTCTTTAGCACCTCCAGACTTTCTACAGACATGTAGCCACAGCAGTTTTCTGGAAAAAAAAAAAAAAAAAGATACACACAAATAATCATGCCTATCTGTCAATATACACACACAAACGTATAAAGTCACCAGATATTAATTAATTATTTTATGCATTATTTGACAAATTTAGAAATCTACTTTGAGTTGGTTTCATGTTTGTATAAACTTTAACTTCAGTTTGGACAAATATCTTATTATTTCTTAAATTCATTATTTATCTGCTTATAGCTTCAAAGAGTTACTGATAACATATGCAAGTGACTTACTAGTTCAAAACCTTGGCCTTGTTACACTACAAGATCTTTTACAAATTTTATAATCTTTGCTATAATGAATTGTACTTCCAATAAATATTTCCCTATAATTACAAGATTTTCATTCATTGTTGCCCTCTATGTGCAAACTGTTTTAATGCACATGCCACAAGCCTTCTGCACCCACCTACTGGAATTAATTGATTCCACCATGTCTCTTGTGCAAATCATTGTGTGTCACCTATCCACCAATAGGAGCAAAGAACACTCATGTGATGCATGTGACTCCCTCTATATGCCTCTATCAAACTACCACTTTGAAGTTTGGCAGGTGATGGAAGTACCAAAAGTAGGGAAGGAAAAATGGAAACTGTGAGAAGAAGGGAATACATTTTCAATACTTTCCTCTGCTCAAAAGATTAGCTAGAATCCCACACTGATTATGAGGAGGTAAAAACAAATGTATCCCTGTAGATGTATCAAAGCAATGTCTATCTCAAGCAGTTAACTCCTGTGACTGCAAAACAGGTCAATACCATCCATCAGGCAATAACATTCACATAACAAAAAAAGTGAGAGCCTAAGTTAGAAAAGAACAATCTCATGTAACCCTGCTGTAACCCACAGTATAGAAGGAGGAAATCAAGGAAGGAAGACAGATAACCTGAAATCTGTGTGAGGATTTATGTTGACTGATTGATTCAAAATCCAAAACCAACTCACAGGGTCCCGATATCCATATAAGGGTTTCCAACTGATAGTTAATTACAAATTGGAGAATATTACATCATCTATGCCGACAGAACAACATCGTCCTACTGTAAACTGAATGGTTATAGCCATTTATGTGGAACCCATCGAGCAGGGTATCTCCACAGTTGACCACCACAGGCTGCCCAAGCAGCTTTATGAAGGAGCTGATGAGCACGACTGGCTGACTCCTGTTCAGAATGGGTCAAAAGTCGCCAGTCATCTATGTAAAAATGGAAATGCAGCCCAAGGGCATGAAGACGAACAACAAAAGCTTTCACCACAGAAAGCATAAGGAGCAGAAGCCAGTCTGAAGGGTAAGATATGAAATTGGTAAACTACACCTTAATGAAGAAACTAATGATAAGGACAAGATCATTCCAACATTGGAATATGCAGATAAGCATTGGAGGTATCCATTTTGATCATACATAGACCTAGAGAAAATGGCCACCAAAGAGTGAGGTAAGATTCCATGGTGAAATGCAGGATGTCAATAAATTGATTGAGGCAAGAAATATAAATGATGAGGCTTGAGTTCTAGGCATATTTGGGAACAACAAACAGGCAGGAATGAAACCCTGGTAAATGCTGACAAGGTATGAGATCCCAAGAAAAAGAGAAGGAAACAAGTACTATGACAAAAGATGTAGGGCAAGAAAGGGAATTTTGAGATCCTCTGACAAAATCTGAAGAACCCAAACATCAGTGGTGATAAGTTACCACCAATGAATCAAGGCTGCGAGTTAAGCTTACACTTGGCCCAAACCTACCAGGTAGTCACCAAAACTGTTGAGAGCATATTGTGCATTATTGAAAAAAGTAATGAGCTGTGATTAAGGGTTGAAAAGGGAAAGAGTAAGAAGGCAGAATCTGTGCCACAATTGGCTCTGACTGAGATTGGGTTACCAGAATGATAAAGATAAGATGGTGCTGGATAGATGCTACCCGAGACTCCAAAGACACTGGAATCATATCAAAAATGAAAATTTTTAAAAATGGATCAATTTGCAAACCCTGGAGATAAGGAGCACATAAACAAGTTCTAGATTAAAAGCATCATGACACAAAAGGTTCTAACAACAGATAAATCACATTCATAAGCTAAAGCCAAACACAACAAACAAGCCAACACGGAAATAGGATGGAGAGGATGTTTTCAGAAAATCCCTTAGGATTTCTGTGAAGAGCCCCAGACAGGAGGTGGATTATAAAAAAATACCATAAAAAGAGTCATGAAAATAAGCTGGAGGCAGGAAAACAGGGAATGGGAGAGAAAAACAGGATATTCCGAGCAAATGCCCCCAGATGGATAAAACCGAATCAAATGATTGTTGGTAAAGATATGGACAGTCAACCCTATGATAATTGACGACAGACTGATCTAAAGCTAATGGGGAAGGAGGCACAGTAGCACTACACCAAGAAGTGAATTGTTCAGAGTGAACTTTAGTGTCAGGAAACAGGGGAAAAACCAAATAGGATTGAAAAGTGTATTGATGTAGTAATGAAATATGCAGATCATAAGATATAGAAGTAAGTGATAAAACATCACATACCTGAGAAAGCAAGTCTGATAAAATTGTGAAAAACTGAACAGAATCCCTCAGGATAGGTATGGGAAGGCACAGTAAATTCACCGGAGGAAACAGGCAGTCACGCCTAGTCAGCCTATGTAGGTTTGGGAGGTTGTGGCACAATGTCTGGAGATATACGTTGACCCATGTAATGTTCAATCTTCCTGCAATTAAACATAAGTAAATCTCCCAATTGGTCACCAGCAACTAAAACCCATGGTAAAGCACCTGTTGAATGTGAGATACCCGAAGCAGTGTCATTAACTTTAGAATTCATGTTGTATCAGTTGACAAAAGCATTTGAAGTGAGAAATAAATATGACAAGAATAAGGATAATTGAGCCTGAATGTCTTAAAAAAAATTGTATGTTAAATTAAGCCATTTAAAAAACTAATTCAAACATTAATCAAGATGAAAAGAAAGACATCAGAGTGAAAATGCTGCCAAACAAGCAGTGTTAGTTCAGTAGAGGTGCACAAAGGGAGACACATGCATCATGTGAATGTACTATACTCCTATTGGCAGAGAACTAATGCCACAATGATTTGTACGAGAGACATGTGGGAATCATTTGATTCCAATAGGGGGGTGTAAAAGGCTTGTAGCATGCATAACAAAAAAGTTTGCATAGGAAAGACAGCAACAACTGAAAATATGTAACAGCAAATACTTATAACTCATTTTGAAGCACATTTTAAAGTGCATGAAGTGACGTACTTTAAACAAGTCAAAATATAGCAATGTAAGCAAGAAATACAAGGTAAAAAGCTCACACGTTGTGATCATCTGTTTTTAAAACCAATACTCGACAGAGATCTTTTGCCACAATATCTGTTAAAAATTCCCCGTCTAAAGAACAGACTGAGATAAAATAATGGTCATTATCATCCTTGTCATCCCTCACTGAAGACAGGTACAAGTTCTGGGAGGGTGAATGAACTGTTAGAGATATGATTTGCCTCTGAGCTGCAATGGAAGTAAACATATAATAATCAGTAATACCAGAACACTACATATAATAACAAAAAAAAACAATAAAGTTAAGTTCACTCTAAATGTCACAAACTTTGGTGGTAATTTACAATGAGAGGGTATATACAAAATAAACCATTAAATATCAATGAAGCAGGGTAGCAGCTGTACCAGTAGGGGCCATCATAGAATAACAAATCCAAGATCACTACAGCAGTTTATGAAGATCCTATTAATACATGAAGTGCTTCAAGCAAATCATAGAATGTGTGTTTTCTTATATCAAAACTACATCGGGTTATCCTCCGAGTCTCCCAAGGGGAATCAACCCCCTAATTTCAGCATTGTAAATCCATAGACTTACTGCTGTACCAGTAGGGGCCATCATAGAATAATAAATCCAAGATCACTACAGCAGTTCATGAAGATCCTATTAAGCTCCCAGCATTTTAAGAACTATGAAAGCTTTTATAAAAATATCAATGGAATTTTCTAAACCTAGTAAGAGAATTTGTACAAAGTTTTAAGGGAAAGTTAATGATGATAGTAATAATGTGAAATTGTATTGGTCACCTTTAAATTAAATGTTTTATTAAGATAATATTTACCTGTTTATCATTTTTATATTTCTTTCTCTGATTAACTATTTTGAACAATAAGTTTCTAACTCTAGTAAAATATCTCTATATCATCTGAAAACTGATATGAATTATATAATTTTAAGGTTTTAATTATTCCAATTTCAATGGCTTCTGTTTTTTCTTGGATAGCTGGATTATCTCAGTAGCCTGCACCTGCAATATTGTTTCTAAAGTCAAAGAAAATTGTTTCCTTAATCAATTTCCAATGTGCACTAACCTAGTTGTAACAGTTTTTTTTTTTGTAATCACATTCTCAATGTACTTACCTAGATGTAATATTTTCTTTGCTTCTCCATTGAACTCCTGTTTCCACAAGTATTTTCCTTCTGCCCAAAAAATGGTGTTTGTTACTGGATGAATAGCAATTCTTGACTTAGGAATTACCTGAAAATAATTGATAATTTGGAAAATATAAATAGAAAACACAGAATTGACAATAAAATTACATGGAGGTAAATTCATAGAACTAGTTACACCTTATGCATTTGATGACAAATGAAACATTCTTTCATTATAAAACTAACAGTGAAGGAAAACACACTACAAAATTCATAAAATAATATAACCTAAATAAAAGCCTAAACTAAACTTTATAAATGTGATTCCTCAAACACAACTCACATGAAAACTAAAGTATGAAACAATTATATATATATATATAAAGACAAATACAAGGGATAATCTTTCAGAATGTTTCAAGTCAAATTAACCACACTCATAACCTCAGAATATTAAGATTAAAATAAGTTAATAGAAGAAAACAAGAAAACTTATCTATATGTGCCAATACCTTTTCGAAGGAAAAACAGATTAAACCACGACCAGTTCAAAATAGGGGTTTCACATGAAATTATTTAACTTATGGATAGGCATTCATCAAGAATGCCAGCATTAGAACAGAATTTAAACAAAAGCAAAAAAAATTTAAATATTGTACATCTAAACTGATATCTAGTACAACATTAAATACTGTAATAAATGAAAGTTCTTATCATTTTAGCCATTTTTCTAAACAAAAAAAAAAGTTCTACACTTGAAAATTATGTAATTTATCATAATATATAAAAACTTGCTAATAAAAGATCTGTAGTCACCATTATAAACAGAATTACCAGATGAAACCTTTTGGAAACAAAACTATTGTGAAAAACTAAATATCCTCTTCTAAAACTAAAAGAAACAAAATTTTAGCACTTTGAATTTTTATTCTGAACCTCCCATTGCAGCAATTTTATACACACCTAGAAGAAAAATGTGTATCACTACAGCAGTTTCATACACAGCTATCCAGAGAAAGAATGAGGTTTATTGTATTAGTTTAAACATAGCTAGAAGAAGAATGCAGATTGTTGCAACAGTTTTATACACAGCTAAAGGAATAATGTGGATCATTGCAACAGTTTTGAGCATGGTTACAAGAAGAACATGGATCATTGCAATAATTTTGGCAGATTAATGTTCAACACTAATGAGATATGTCAAAGTCTGATCCATATTCATTACCGTACTCATTATAGTTTCCTTACTATAAATTTTAGTACAGTATGTGCATCTTCAGACATTTAGGTAGACTTTCAGTAAACATTAGAAGTTTTTAGTTTTTTAATTAAGCACTTTTACAAAAGATTTGTTGATTGAGATACCGAGTTGTTTTAGTTATTAGAGAGAAAGTGCAAAGTACTTTCATATTAAGATTAAAAGTACTTTTCTTCCTCTCAAAAATCCTAAATTTCATTTACGTAATCTCTAAAGACCACCTACATTAAATTTAAACTTTTTTTTCTGAAAAACCTTCTTTCTTCTCTGCTCTAACTCTATGCAAGGTTGGTCAATTTGACAGACCTTGTAACTGCCAAAAACGATTAAAATACATCTAAACTACCCTTTTTATCTTTCTATAACAACTTCAAATTGTAACATAAAACTAGATTTGTTTATCTTAAGTAGCTTTGAACTTATAATGGAATATAATTATTTGTACTTAAATTTTATTTTTATTACCCTTTGATCAATGTATACCAAACATTTGCACCATAAAAGTTGCAAACCACATTACATTATCGAATTAAATAACATACAGACTACTTGTGAGTTACTCATGAGCATACCTCATGCAAAACTATTATTATATATTTTATCATATCTAATAAATAGTTTCCAGTACTTACATTTTAGTTAATTTTACAATAACATATAAATAAAACATATGGGTCTTCTTTGTATGTCTCCAACTGTTGTTGACATATAACCATGCTTTTTTGAACTAACAGTACCACTTCACTAAATAATTTTTTATTTAATTCAATAATGCACAAAAGAACAAAGAATATTCACATGCAAAATGCAGATAATGTCTCACAACTACTACAGTCTCTGGCTTTTTAATTATGCAATAAGAGCCGCTAATCTCATCAATGTGTTTTTTCAAGAAAATAAGGTTTGAACTGAAAGCATGATTAAGAATTATCTGAATTGCAAACAAAATAATACATCATTTGATAGATTAAAACCTTGACTTTCTATTTGTTATAAATAATATATTATTAAATGTCTAAGTGAACTGTTGGAAATTTCTGAAAGTAGGCATGGCAAGAAGGGTCTGGTTTTCAATTGTATTGCTTTGCAATCAAGACAATAAAATTATGCTTTGCCTGAGAATTGAAAACATTATCATAAGTAATGCACACTCAATTTTACATTTCTTGAAGAGGTAGTAAATAAATTATGAGAAAGGAGGATGCATGGAGAGAAAATATCACAATTCTCATACTAGAAGATATTTAGAATTTTTTTAAATATTGCTCTATTTAATTCTGTTACTTTCTATTTCATCTCCAATTTGAAACTTTTTATCAAGAAGTTCACATTGGCAAGCCAAGCAGAATTTGTAAAGACCCTTTTCATACAATTAAAATACCAGAAAAATTATGATATTTATAAGGCATTATTTGTTTTGTGCATGCTATTCTCCTGTGTTCTTATATGCATTATCTAATTGAATAAAAATTACTTTGTATAGCAGTACCATTAGTACATAAAAGAATAATTAAGTTTAATCAACAGTTGACAGCAAAAAACATAAGGACTGAGATAAGAATCTAATTTCTTGTTTTTCTTGTGCATTCTTTACTTATTATGTCCTCAAATGAAAAATGGTCCTCAAACAAATTCAGCAAAATCAACCATGTCTGTAGTAAGAAAGTTAATTTACTGAGTTACTGATGCAAATTATAAATGACAATCCATAATACTATTCAATATTAATTTCACAAAGTATACACAAGATAATATATTAGACAGTGATGATTTATTAATAAGGAGTTATGTCTGTTACACAAATTAACACTCAAATGATATCACCTCT
Source organism: Tachypleus tridentatus (assembly GCF_004210375.1). Taxonomy (NCBI): domain Eukaryota; kingdom Metazoa; phylum Arthropoda; class Merostomata; order Xiphosura; family Limulidae; genus Tachypleus; species Tachypleus tridentatus. The sequence goes on along the minus strand of NC_134836.1, from coordinate 10,627,144 downwards.
AAACTACATTATTCCACACACTTAGACAAATACTTAAGAATAGATAAAAATACATACTTACTCTGAAGAAACACTCATACAGATAAGAGAATTCAATACAAAAAAAGATAGCCTTATCAGTTTAAATAAAAACATACAATTGTTATTTATGTTTTCTTTATTATGAATATTCTTAAATATTCGTTTATGTTCTGATTCACATACCTGGTTGTTTCCCAATGAAATAGGTGGGAAAAGCCACTTTTTACTTGATATGTTAAGGTCTTTAATACCAAGAATGTTTTTTGTACCATTACTTTGAGTACAAAAGTAGACAAGTAGATAAGCTGGCTCTGTTCAATCAAAAAAAACAATAAACAGTAATTGTTAACTACAAAAATGTATTTTTATTGATTTTTCTCGGTATTAGTAACTTTTTGACTAATGTCAAAAAAGCAAATTTTTTGAAGAGTGTACAAACAAAACAAATACACAGACTATATAAAAACACATTTCCTCAGTGCTACACACAAAACAAGATCATAACATACTAGATTCAGAAAAAGTAAACATGAAAATAGTTTAGCTTCTGACACTTCAGGACACAATACCTGAAACAACAGTGAAACTAGGACATCACAGGGCTCAATACAAGATATTCAGGTAGGCCCCCCATCAAACAGGGCAAAATTAATTATCATGGTCTACATATCAATAATGTTAATAATTATTTCAAAACATGAGACACAATATATACTTAGTAGTAATCATTCACTGATTTTCTTTCAACAAAATATTTTATTTTGCTCTAAATTAATATTCTTCACCTTTCTATTTTCAACAAAAATTACTCAAAGTCCACTTACTTGTTCTTCAACCATTGTGTTTATCAATTTTTTTTTAATCAAATACTGTTTGGTACTTGCAACTGTCACAGTAATTGTCAAAAACAAATTTATCACATTTAAGAATTCTTGGAAGATGAAACACACAGTACCATTTTCATTTATTAACAAGGTTGTTAACTTAAAAACTGCTGAAATGTTTTCAAAATCTCATTTGAAACATTTCCTGTGGAAAATCATTGAGGCTTCATCTCACTCATCATGCTTGTTGAAAGGAAAATTATTTTAGCCCTTTTACAATGTCTAAATACAACAAGTGAATCACATCTAGAATCAAACTGGACATAATGTTTTAAGTATTACTTTATCTCAATAACATTGGATACAGAAGCTAATTCATTTAACATAGCCTACCTTTTCATACTACAACCAAAGAAATCATAAAAATGTTCAATGGTGTCATAAAGATACTTTGAACATAATCATTGAGAACAAGATTTTATTAAGGGTAGCACAATGACATATTCAGCATTTGGTTCTCTTTCAGCTTTAGTTGCTTTTTAATTCCTTCCATTTCCCATTTTTATGTGTTCTTCTAAGGTTCTTTTAAATGTCATCTTTGTATTGTCAAACAAGCATAAAGATGTGTTCCAGTACATTTATATGTCTCCAGTCCTCCAGAGTTTGCTCCTGAAGAAGAAAGGTTCACCTTTCAAAAGCACTCAGGTTATAGTTTTATCATTATATACTAAAAGTTCTTGAACCTACATGGTTTTTAGACATCATAAACCAGTCTCTTATGCCCTTGAATCTACATGAATCTCTGACACTGTGAACCAGTCTCATGTCCTTTAACCTACATGACTTTCTGACATTGTAAACCAGTCTCTTATGTCCTTCAACCTACATAATTTTCTGATGTTGTGAACCACTCTTTTTTGTTCTTGAAACAAGTATCAATAAAACAAAAGACTTACAACTGATAAAAAGGCAGAATGGTTCACAATATGCATGCACTATCAGTGGTGAATAATAACCATTTTCTAGACAGCACCATTCCATATTTCATTTTTTTAGAATAAAAAGCTTCTGAAAAACATCAGTCAACCTTATTCACATCCCCAAGAAACAGCCTTTTGGGTCTACACAATTCTTTTGATATTATTAAACATTTTAACCTAGTGTTTTTGATACTCACAAGAAAGTGTCCTCTGTTAGATGAAAAAGAGAATCCATTTGTGGAATTTCAGCTATTTCTTAATAAGATTTTATTTGTATTTGATTGTACTTCAAACACAATTAATTCATTTAGTGCATTTTTGTCATAACTAAATTTTAAATACATACCTTAACAATCTGCTTCTTCACTTTTATCTACACTATCGTTATTTATAAAAATATGTCCAGTTTTGTTAAACAAGAATTTTTTTCTCCTTTATTTTCTCTTTTATTTTTGGGTAACCAACTTTATGCTTTGCATTTTCAATTATTAAGGGAAAGGTTATTTTTTTTAAAATAATGCACCACTGGATCCACACCAGCCACCGTTTATTTCGCATCAGGCCAAGCAGTGGTACTGTTCAAAATGTGTATCACATGTGAATAAATAAATGACTGACTCTCACAAGAGCATCAGTTCCTGTCACATACTTTTTTTCCACATGTCCCAACAAACTATTCTTGGTTGCAAGGCAAGGAAAGTGTAATATTATAATCCCCAGCCATCTAAGGCAGTAGTTGGCTGGTGATGACATCATTCAGAAACTCAGTGATGAATAAATAAGCAGTTATTGGTGGAGACCAACCAGAAAGTTATGGTCTGGTCTAAGCAGCTGGATATAGGAAATAATGCTACTTTATGAAATTTATGAGAAAATCCTCTTTTGTAAAAAAACGAACAAAATTACAGTACAGTAAAACTTGTCTAAGCTGGAAACTGCATATGGTGGAAACCTGTACAAGCTGGAAATATCAAAATTTTGCAGCATTATCTTAAGATTTCTCTTATAAAAGGCCCTCTATATTGCAGAACCTGTGTAACGAGGATGGAAAACTATCTTTCACCACCTCATCTATCAACAACTAGGATTAAAACCTGAATAAGGTGGAAAAAATGTTTTTGATTAAATATTAATTTCTTATTTAATTAATAATTTCCTTAAATATTAATAAATTTTATTTTATTAATAATTTGTTTAAATATTGATAAATTCTCTGACATTTTGTAACAGTAAATACTGGCTAAACACATTCTGTTCTTCTTTCTGCCATCATTATATCTGCAGATAAATTAAATTTGTGACTTGTAGAAATATATTTGTCTTTTAAGTGCAAAATTCTACTCTAAATAATTCTCACAAAAACATAAATTCCTATCTTCCCTAATTTTAAAATTTAGGAAAAATTTACCATGGATAATAGGTAAAAGTGAAAATCCACATTGTTTCAAAAATTTAAGGAAGAATCAACTTCCTGTGGAATGGAAAGCAAATAATAAAGTGTAGATCACAAGTGCTATATTCAAGGAATATTTGAACAATTTAAACAAAAGAGTGGAACATAAAAATAGGAATATTCTACTTTTCCTAAATAATGTAACTTGTTATTCAAAGGTAAACTTTCATATGTTCGTTTAGTCTTTCTACCTCCGTGTACAACATCAGTTCTACAGCCACTATACAAAATTGAAATACAGAAAACTGATGCTTCAGCATATTACTGCAAACATGGACGACTGTAAGAAAGCATCTGAAATTACCATGAAAATTGACGTGTTAGATGCAATTGCATTTTTAGGCCATTCAATCAAATGCATAATAAAATGCTTTCAAAACTGTGAATTTATTCTTGATAATGGCAGAGATTGTGGAGAAGTTGTTTGTTATGACAATTCTAGTGAAATCCAAACTCTGATTGAGAAGACTGATGCAAATGATTCTGTGAACACAGAAAGTTTTGTGAACATTGATAAGAATGTTTAACAGAAACTGATTTAAAATCTATAATAGAATTGCAAGACGATAACAATGAGAGATTCAGAAGATGAACAAACTGGAAAAGATAGTGAGGAAATAGAAACTCCTACTTCATCGCAAGTGTTAAGTTATATTAACACTATCAAATTGTATGCAAAAATGAAGAGGGAAGATGAACTTCATGAAAAGGCCGTAGAATTGGCATTCTCTTTTAACCACATGAGAAAGCCCATTAAAAAAACGAAACAGTTGAAATTGGACACTTTCTTTAAATAAATTTAAGTTTTTGTGTACTTACGTATATTTTGAATGTCTATTTTTGTTCTTATTCTAATAAATATAGCATAAACAGTATAATAACTTTATTCACAAATATCTCGAGTCAAGTAAGTATAACATTCCGCTCAAAAATTATATATGATTAAGGAAATGCATGTTCACTGTCTAAGCTGGAAAACCTGCTTAAGCCAGAAATTTTACTTGATCCCATACGATTCTGCCTTAGGTTTTACTGTATAAGGTTTTTATTTTTAAATAATTTTGAGATTTTCTAAGTACATTAAAAAGTAAATATATAGTGTGGTGTTTACAATGCATTAATTGATCCTGACATTGAGATGGGCCTCTAAGAGACTTGGAGCCTTAGTGCATTTCACTGCCTGCTCCCTGGTAGTTTTACCACTGTTTTGAAAACAATTTTGATTTTTCCCTAAGGTTACAAAATTATAAATAAAAATGAAATTGCTTCTTAAAAAAGACAACAACTTTTACATGTAAGATTATACAAAACCTACTTTTACACGTCTTCTTATCAGATGACAAAAGCAGTCCATAAGGGCAAACACAGGTTGGTTTCTTGACAGAATTCAGTGTACATATGTGAGAACAGCCATTGTTCCCAAGTTGACAAGGGTCTGACATACCTAATAACAAAGATGTAAACAATCAACCAAACAATATATTTTAATTTCCCTTACACATTAAGCTTAATACAGAAACAAACATGTTACAGCAATTTCTATGAGGTATTTGATGTGGTTTTATAACAACATCTTTAAACTAAACTACCCTTGATTAGAAACACAGTTAAATAATTATACTTATTGAGTATTCATATGATAAAAGTACCCTAACATAAAACAACATGGTATCCTACTCGTTTTGGATATTGTTCCATTATTATGGACAAAAAAAACACCATACAGTGTAACTCCTTACACACCATAAATACAAAATTTGCTCATGATTTTTCTCATGTTGAATCAAACAATACAGTTTATTTGGCTTTCAGGATACAAAAAAGAAATAAATTATAACATATTTGATATTTTTTAAGTTTCCTATCTTTCCCTCTCTCCTAGAAATACACAATTTATGGTAGTGAAATAATTAAAAACAATGATCTAAAAGCAGTATTAAATGAAAAATAAATGTTTTATCTCTTTTCATTTCCTTTAATCACTGCTTTGTCCATTTTCAATACTGTCCTGCATACGAACATTATAGCTTGTGGTTTGTATTGATTTATGACTTCCGGACAAACTGACTGCACAAGTTAATTTTAGTTCTATTATATATAATTAAACTGTTTTTGACCAACAATTATTTTTAATGATACTTTCATCCTTTAAGATTAAGTAGTTCTTGTTCCAGATAATTCTATTCAGTTGTAACAAATATGCCTTTGTTAGATATAAATGAGTTATGTATTCAGCATTGTCCTGTGAGACTATTTGATCAGAATGGAACAATGTCCTTATAACCTGCACAGCAAAGAAGAGCTGTTATGTGCAGAACATCATCTGGTGAGGCTACTTGATCAGAATGTAACAGTACCCTTATAACCCACATAGTAAAATAGAAATGTTACTTGCAGAACATCATCCCACAAGGTTACTTGATCAGAATGGAACAATATGCTTATAAACCACACAGTAAAGTAGAAACAACATTAGAAACTATAAGATGTAGAAGTACATATGAAATTTGTGGAAAAATGTAAACAAATTATAAATTAAATAACATGCAATAAAAATACTTAAAGTAATACACAATAATTCCAGCTTAGTACATCACTGTAGTTAACCATCTACATGTATGACTGTCAATAACTCTAGGTTAGTTTTCCACTATAGTTGTATTTGTAGTGTCTACATATACCTATAATAATTTAAGATCAATACTTCAATGTAGTTAACCATCTAATGCCTACATGTACAACTGCCAACAACATTATACTATATAAACCATAAACATCTAAATTTAAAGTACTGAACATGGATATCTGAAAAAAAAATCCTGATAATAGAGAAAATTACACTGTTTCAAAAATAAACAATAATTTGTGAACCAAACACCAACCTATGTTCATAACTAATGCCAGTTGTGAATACAAGTTTTGAAAAAAATTAAACGACAAAAAATGACTTTTAAAATTTCTTCTCAAAATAAATTGTGAATCCATCATTTGTGATACATTTGTCATTCTCACTCTACCCTATGTATCTCAAATGATTTGATTAACCCTTACTAGACTAGTGAAAGCACCAACATATCTTGATTTCTTTCTTTTCAGAGTGGAAAAACTTGTTTAAACAAATTCACCTCATTTCTACAAAACTGTGGTTGTGAGATACTGTTTTGAGAAAAAGATTAAAAATACATCCTTTGGCCTTAGAATTCAAATATCTATTTATTGTTGATCACAAGGTTCCATTTCATACACCCAGCAAATTGCAACCTGACTGCTGTTTGTTAACATTTCAACCTGACTACTACTTGTTAACATTTCAACTTGACTAGTACTTGTTAACATTCCAACTTGACTTCTATTTGTTAACGTATTGACTTGACTGATAATTATTAACATATTTTTCTTGATATTTTACTTAGGTAACAATATGTTTTTCTCAGATTACATATTGTGACATCATAAAATGGTGAGAAGAAAAGCCTTTTAGATAAAACAAAATGTGGATAATTACAACCTCAGTGGATGATAGTTTCAAAGAAAATAAAAAAAAAACCTATGTTTTGAAATAGCTATAAAAACTCTAAAAACAATGTTTAAGTGCCATGTTTCAGGGAAGACTCATCAAGAACAAAAATCTTTAGTTTTTCTTTCATTTTATGTGAATTTAAAACAATATTTTGCATCTAATGTTGGATTTTTGCATATTTTCATTTTATATCATATATATCATTTAACTCATTAATATAGTTTTTGAAACAAGTTTGTTTTTTAATTCATTTCCTCCTTCTCTCATAATTTATTTTATGAGCTGCTATTAAATATAGCATTTACTTATCACTGCTAATGTGACATATTGATACTAGTTTATAATAAAGTAAAAGAAAATTACTTAGCTTACTAAACACTATTTCTGACATTTGATTGATAAATATTAATAAGAAACAGCTTCTTTTATTAAAGAACTTAAAATGGATATTAGAAAAAACAACTAGTGTTGCTCATGATTAATTATTCAGTAAAACAACTTAGTCTGATTATTTAAAAACCATAATATTCAATTACCAAAATAAAATTTTTTCAAATGACTTATGTTTAGTGAGATTTGTTTCTTTAACATAAGAAGTTGAATAAAACAAATATTGAAATTAAAGTTGTTAATGCATAACAAGTAATAACAGTTAAACAGTTTTTTTGAATTTTACTGAAAAATCAAACTTTGTATTATTCAGAACATTAATAGTTGTAACCAACATTTTATATGTTAGTTTGTTATTTATAAAATTCTACTTCTTAATACTTATATCCTCATAACACAAAATACTCTCTCTCTTTCAGGATGTTATAATGAGCAGTCAATCCCACTATTCATTGGTAAAAGAGTAGTCCAAAATTTGGCAGTGGATGATAATAAGTAGCTGCCTTCCCTCTAGTCTTACACTGTTAAATTAGGGATGGCAAGTGCAGATGACCCTTGGGTACCTTTGCCCAAAATTTACAACAAACAAACCTAATACTTGTAGTCAATTTTGGATTATATTTGTCTGAGACAATATGAAAATCTCAACTGACTGAGTGCCAAATAAGAAGTAATATTCAATAAAATAAGCTAGTAAATTAGATACCAAGTATCTATTACAACCCTAATACTGAACAAGAATTCTTCAGTATCTTCAACAATGTTCAAATGTTCTACTCTTTTGTAGTTACTAAACGTACCGACAGAAACAATTTATTATTTTCTGATAAAATAACAATTTCTAATTACTTAATAACTAAAACAGCCCAAAACTTATTTCTAACTATGAAAACTACTACACGTACATATATAAAATTTAATTCAATTTCATGAGATAAGGAGGTCAACCTGAACTCATTATAACAGTAGGTCAGTAGCCAGTGCTAAACTAGGTCACCATAACAAGTAGGCCAACCCTAGATCAAACAGACCTGGCTCACCATAATATTAAGCCAGCACCAAACCAATTTGGATAGCAATCAAGCTCACCTCACCATAACAGTAGGCCAGTGCTAAGCCATGATCATTCTAAGTGTAGATCAGCACTTAACAAATTAGTCTAATGGGTCAAGCTTTACTTACCATAATATTAGGCCAGCATTCTAGAAATTAAACTAACAATTGCCTTTAAGCTTAATTTGTTTATTAAGGCATACTACTGTTGCAAGTCCAGTTCAGTCCCAAATAAGCCCAACTTGTAAAAATCACATATTCTTAAAATTATATATGAACCCATGAAATATTAAATGTTTTAGAACAGCACTCAAAATCCTCATAGATTTCTGATAACATACCTGGCTGTAAAGAAGAATGAAAAACTTTGATGTCATAAATACTGTGCTCTTTCAACAACAGTGTTTTCATCTCTTTTCTTGACCAACGATTTATCTAAAATTCAGTAATAAACATATAAATACAGGTCATTTTTATAAATCTACAACAAAGATTTTATTCTTTTAGTCTAATCTTTAAAAATATTTGAAGATCATAACTTTATTTAACCAGTGTTCTACACCAAATGCCAGGGAACAGCACTGCTTCCCTAAACTGTTGTGTACAACTAAAATGAAATTGCAAGTAGAATGAAAAACTTTTATGATTTACATATGAGCATTCCTTTCCGTTTGTTTTCATGAAATCTCATGCACTAACACCAGTCTGCAGACCAATGGCTGAGAAACACTACAACATAACTTGGAGATTCTTGGCAAGAGATACCTGGGCACATTACTTTGAACAATTCCTCAACAAGAAGTTAATGGTGAGAAAATAAAATATAATTGGAGTTAACAAAAATATACAAATTTGATCCATTTAAGAAACTGAAGTAAATACTATGTAATTATTTTTATGGGAAAATGTGACTGGATATTAAATTCAAACAATGAAAAAATATTAAGATTTAAAGAAACTCTGGCCATTAATAAAAATCATGAAGAACTCTTAGCATATTAATTAGAATCTAATCTCAGGCAAGTACAAAAATACATGAATATGTGTCAGTTCAAAAATGAAATGAGTGTTACTTTCCAATCAGAGCAAGTACTTGTACTGATTTCTAGAAACTTCAGTTTCTTTAACTTATAAATATAATTCCAGATTCTCACAGTTTTGACCCTAAGGTATTCAATGTTTACTGGCATATAGCTACAAGGCTATCTGTGCTGCTTTAAAACTTATCAAGATGAGGAACTTTTGGCTATAAAACCTGATGTATGTACTATACAGTTCCAAATAATATTAGGGTTCTGAATAATAGTAGAGGGTGGAAAATGGAGAGTTTTTCCCTCCATACCTCATGTATAAATGCTTAAATGATAAATGCTTGCAGATTTACTGGGGAAGTGAAATGGCCAAATTTCTCTCAAGAAAGTGATATCAGTAGATTTTCCTACCTTGTCAGCCAAAATTTAATAATCATAAAGTCCCAAATAAGTATCACATAGGGTGGAAAAGTGCCTGAAAATAAATGCTCATATGTGTACAATTACTTGGAATTCTATAGTTATAGTATGGTAATTTTGAATCAGAATGATTATATAGAAAGTTTTAATTAAACTGAATGATAATACTAAGTTTAGAAAATTGAAATCTCATTTTACAGCTTTGAGGAAGTCATTTATAAAATTAACTTTAAAAATGAAAAGGGATAACTATAAATACTATAAAACCTCCTGCAATACTATCAGGGATATAGCTGTTTTATTCAGTCAACTGTATTGTGTACCTTCAAGAATTCCTTTCACTTTTAGTACAGCAAGAATAGCTCTATATCATTAAACTTACTCCCTAAAAAAGCAAAAAAACAACAAAAGGAATATAGGAAAACTTTATCAACAAAGTTCACAATTAATTAAATTACGGACCACACATTTTACATCCAGGAACTTTCAGAGCTTAAAAAGTGCAACTTGTTGAATATCTTAAGGCTGATTTATGAAAAAATAAATTGAAGCAATTTATTTTCCATACTTTCCACATTACACTGCCACTAGATAAATTAACCACAAAATAACACTGAGAACATACTGAAAAAAATTCTTCTTTCCTCAGAACTATTATTTATTAATGTATAAAACTGTGAAGATGGGCAATTTATTTCAAGCACAATTAATCCATTATGTACCAGATATAATATGTTCTTAAATTCTCAAAGATTGCTTGTAACAAGATGTAATAAAAACATTTCAATAAACATATCAATCAGACTATGAATTGTAAAAGAATTCAAGTCTGATTTTAACACTGGTTAAAAAGGTACTTATTAATTCCAACAATGCTTCAGTACATATACCCAGCTGTGAAACACTGGTGCGTAAAAGCTGAAAAACTACCAATCAAATCAGATTTGCTTGACCAAGAGAAGTATTTATTAAATTCTAACAACATTTTGATAAATAACTCCACGTGTTGAATACATTAGGATTAAGAAGGCTATAACACTATATGTAAAGTCTGATCTAAATGTTAACTAAGTAAGGCACTTGTTAAATTCCAACATGAATATGTACCTTAAGACAGTAACTAGGCTAATTCCTCTGTTTAAACATCCTTTATTCAAACATTTGGGAACTCTTGAAAGATGCCATGCCTGCTTTCTCCACATGGTCAAGCAATTTTGCAACTTATTTATGCAAATATTTATAAGCAATAACAATTTTCCAAAGGCTATTTTCAAACAGGTGCACAAAATTCCTTAAAACATATGTCACACTACTCTTAGCATTAATACCACATGCCCTTGCTAACACTTGCTTGGCAATGTTTGTCACCTGGAAATTCATCAGATACAGTTAAGACGTATTTAAGCTTCAATTTCATGTTTAAGTTAATTATGTGCCATTTATGTTTTAAAATGCATATTTAAAAAGTTTCACATATTTTAAAAATATAACCCAGACTTTGCCTCAATTCGTGAGGCTTAGTGTAGTATACAAGTGCAACAATATTCTATCAAAGGCTAAAGTATCTCCACCAACAATACCATATTTACCAAGGAGGTAAATACTGTTAACATATGTCATGATGATTAATAGCATTGAAGAAAATAAAATATTAAAAATCAACAACATGTGAGAATGTAAAAACTTGCAATTAGGACCCTAAACAAATGATCTATCAAGATTATCTGAAGAAAAATTAAAATTCATGTACATTTCTTTCCATTTCTTAATTTTAAATGTTTCATTACACTATATGTTGGTAATAATACATAAAACATTCAAGGTCTGAGTACACATAACTAAAACACAAAAATTACAAAGCTTCAGTTAAAAAACTTAATTAAAACAATTTCATTCCTTGTGTATGAAGTACTTCTAATCTTTAACAAAATCTTAACCAACTGTTGTGAAGCTCAGTTATTGTAAAATACTGGTGAGGTATGTATTATCCTTCTCCATAAACAAGTTTGTCATATGGGCACATCCCACAATCATATGTTTAAAGAATTTATAATTTATTTAAAAAAGTATATTTTGTACATATAAATTGATTTAACAAAGCATATTGTGATATTTCACTAATCTAATAAATCTTTCAGTTTCTGAAGTGTTTTTTTATTTTATGATTTATGTACACACAGAAGTGATGACTACTCCAACTGGCTAAATAAAGTATCAAAGTAAATATTTCAGTGAATATTAATCTAGTTGAAACCAAATTACACAGTTGGTTGTGGAAGTATGAATAACATTCAATTACCTGGCTGCAAGTAAATGTTTAGCAGCTGCTTGCCCATTTTTTAACCAAGGATTCATTTGAAGAATTAGAAGCAAGTCCTACATCCATAATCTTTTTTCCAACTTTGAACAACGAGGGTTTAAACCCTACCACATTCACTTAATCCTCTCTGCCCAAAGATCATTTACTGTAGATGTCACAAGGATTTAACGGCTTGCATTCAAAATTTAAGTAAGCTACTTTATGTTATACCAGTTAGTATAGCATAATATTGAACTAGTGTTACACATTTTAATAACATACAAGTTTTGAAGATTTCTCTAGAAATCCCTTCTTCTAGATTTTATACACTCACACTCCAAAAAGTTTGAAACTTAATGTAAATTCCTCACTATAAAATTGTCATTGCTCAGGCAAACCATAATTTTTATAGCCTCAATTTTGTTTGGTTACAGAGCTATGAAATAGAAAATCAGATCTATCCTGCCATGCTCACCTGTCACATCCTCTCTTTTAAGATTTATATTAATAGTTCTCTTTTATATTTAGTTATACATTACCTACAACTAATATAAAGTCAAGGTTTTCATCAATCAAATGACATACTGTAGAATATTGTGTTCTGAACAGAGAATTGTCAATATTTCTGTTAGAGAGCATTCTTCCTACAGGAAAGACAACAATTAACTTGGATTAACAGCTGTTGTTGCATAGTTAGAAAGCCAGACAAACTATGATAATTAAATAAACTGTAAAAAGAATGGTCTGTTTAGGTTAGTTACAGTTAGATTAGGTAAAATAGCTAATAATAATATAATACAGATGTTTCATGAGGTACATGGGTCATGTAATTCGATAGAGCAAGTGATTTACAACTTATAATAAAACAAACAGTAGTCCGAAAAAGTTCAAAGAGCAATAAAACAATATGTTAGCATAAAAAAATTGGGTTAAGTATTATCAAAAGTTGACAGCAAAAAAAAAAAAAAACAAAAGAAGACCATGTAAGTACTTTATTTCTTGTTTTTCATCTTTATTCTTCATTTATTATTACAAGTTTAAAGCTACTTAGGATAAACTAATGTTATTTCACTTTATGATATGAAGTCATTCTAGAAAGTATTAAAAAAAGTGTGAATGAGATTGATTTCTTTTTCTCTTTTGATAGTTATAAAGTTGGTCAAACTGACCAACCTCATATACAGATATAGTACAGAAAATACATAAAAAGTAAAATAAAGTTGTAATGAAAACAAGCATCTGAAATATATTTAGGTTACACAGATTAAGCAAATGATATTTGAAATTTTTGAGATGAAGAAAAATATTTTTAATCTGAATATAAAAATCACTTTTTACACAGATTGGTAAAAAATACCTAAGTGTTCATGGACAAATCTTTTTGTAGTTTATTAAAAATATTTTATTGCAAAATATGATTTTTTTGTATGTGAAAGTCTTATGTTAACTAAAAGAGCACTAAATTTTGTGAAAACATACATAGTGTATTAAAAGCATTAAAACTATAAAAGCTTTAAATGAGTACAAAGAGCCTGTGTTGAGTGTGTTAATGCATGCTGAACAATGCTTGAACCTAGGATTAAAGAGTTCCTTTAAACTAGAAATGTGCAAAGTAAGGCCATGGAGCCTCATCCAACCTGCAATGAGTTTTTAAATTTTATTATATATTTCAAGAACTTATTGATAGTCAGATAAAACTACTTCATAAGCCATAAGTTGCACATGTCAACTTTATATAATCTCTTAATCTTCTAACAGTCAATCCAACATAAACTTCCTCACACTATACAGTTCAACACTAGAAGTAACAATCTTTTTATCATACACACAGTTCTTGAAGAAAAAACTAATCAACAGTCTGCTCACATCACAAGTTCACCTTATGTTCAGATCTTTACTGAAAATTTATAAATTTTCTGATGTTGGACAGCACATGACAAAACATCGGTTTTGTCCAATATATTTTCTCTCCCACTTTAGCTGTTTTATGATTTATCAAAAATATATTGTTTTAACTGCAAGGTCTCCAAATGCTTATGCATTTTTCTGCTCTACCTTTTCTTGACACATACACTTTCAACAAATAAGGATGTTTTGATATTGGTTGTTATCAGAGACCCACATACACTAGACTATATACCTACATTAATAGTTCTGTTCCACTTCTTTTTAAAGATAACCTTGTGAAATGTCTTACATTTTATGTACACCATATCACCAGTTTCCTGGAACCTTTAGAGCAAGAATTACTCAGATAAAAGTCTTTTTTAAAACTTACCTGCTTCTTGAACTGTTTTATTTATTCTTTTATGAATAAAACCATTTAACAGTTACAATTACCCAGATTACTGGGATTATGAAATCTTGAAGCTACAGGTAGTTATCTATTTACCATACATATGCTCACACTCACAAATACTGACGAAGAAACTAATCAGAGGTTTATCTTCAAGCATGCCTTCAACTTTATTGATGAGTGATAATTTTTTTCAGGTTTAAATACAGTATTCAGTTTTCTCAACAGTCACATGCTGTTTATGAATCCTGATACACAATGTATGGAAGTGCTTACGTTCAATAGACTGTTAGAAGATTGAAGTTTAAGAACAATTCAAGCATTGTTCAGTATATATTAACTCTTTCCCCAGGGTCATGGGTCAAAGGACAAGTCATCATGTTTGTTGATTCACATTCAAAATTCTATTGAACTACTATTTTATGCATTTATATCAAACTTATTGATATAAGTTTGATATCAAACTGTAAATTATAATTGAAAATTTTGAATTATACATCATTTAATTTCTTAATTCAAAAGTAAATATAAATATAAAACATGCCTAAACATTGATCTCTTGTGTCATGTGGTATGTTGAATGTGACACTGTTTCAAATTAAATGTTTATGTCAAGTGATATGTTGAATGTAGCACACGTTTAAATTAGATGTTTGTGATGTCAAGATACAAAGTCTATAGTTTTGAACAATAAAAACTCAACTTACTGATAATGACAAACTAGAATATAAAATCAGAAGCTCCTTTCTTTTCTATTTTGCCGAGATATTGCTAATGTATTGAATCAAACACTGTGGCTCCACTCATTTCTCTCTATTTTCAGAAATGCTCCCTTATATACACTTAATTCTGTCTATGACACGTGAATAATCAATCAAAAACTCAGAATGTCTCCCTAGTAGCGTTCTCATCCATTTTCAAGTATTATGACATTACCTTGTTCTTTTGATATAAAACTTCAAGCTGGTAAGCTAAGTTTTTTTTCTGCTTAAAATTTCATATTTTTCAGACTCAAATACAGTTTAGTTACTAAACTTGATAAATTATAGTAGAATTTTAAGGTATCAATACAGTAAATTATGATTTTTTGCTAATTTGAACTGTATACATAATATTGAAAAATTATTTTTTTCACATCCTCCATGTGTGAAATTTTATAAGGTTTAGCAACCTACAACAAGCAGCAAATCAATACAAAGGTCATAACTTGAAGAGATAGTTGTTTGCTTTACTTCTTTATTTACTGTTTTATGTTTTATAAAATAAGTTTATAATCTTATTTGTAAATAGTAATAATGTATATACAAATATACTGTATTACGACTGAAATGTAACTGTATTTTACAAAATACTAGTTTACTCAAACACAACAAAGAAAGGTCACTTTGTAAAGACTAAAGGTCAGTTTTATATTATTGGATACAGTAACATAAGTGCCCATGTACCACATCATTTTAATATCTGTATTGTTTGCTACACACAGCTGAAAGGTCAATAGAATAACAATAAGAGATACATATAAATGTATAATGTTCAAGATTTAAGCTATTTAGTCTAAACAATTGTGTTTTTGTTATAATCTGTAATCATTCTATATTTCCTAATTTTTATAACAGTTATGAGATTGATCAAATCAACCAAACTCACACAGAGATTCATTAGCAAAATAACAGATAAAATATAAAGATTTTTTAAGAAACATTTCATAAGTATGTAAACATTATAAATGATTTTGTGTGTAAAATTAAAACTTTCTCTGATGGATAAAAGTATTTTTGATCTCAAAATGAAAATTGCTTTTCATGTTGGATAGGCAACATGCAAAAATTAAAATGGCATGAAAACTTAAAAATATTTACTAATAATCTGTCAAATTTCATGAACGTACACTTACTAATTAAGTTATAGCATGAAAATTATAACAAGCACAAAATGGTTATAACGTTGGTCCCAGGGACTGAGCCCACACTGAGAGTTATGTGAATGTAATGTGGTCCAAACCCCCAGTCTGTTTAAAATAATTGGTAAAGTCCAAAACAAGACCATGCAATGGGTGGAGAGGACACTTTTAATCATATGAATGAAGTCAAGATTAAACAATGAACAAATAATTATGAAATTTTTACATGCAAATGAGGTAAGTTCAAACTGATTACATATTCTTTCTACTTCTTATATATTTAGAAATAACTTTAATTTATCCTGATATTTTCTCTTTTGTCTGAGTAGTGTTTTTCAGCCCTTCAAGAGAATAAAAAAATACAATTTGTTTTCCAATGTGCAACTTTTGTTAACTTGTATACAAGCAAATGTTTCTTACAAACTATTTTTAACAACTAAAATAATATTTTACCTGTGTAACTGTGTGATCTTTTTTATCAGTCCAGTAGATATAATTACCAAAGAGGGCTAATGACATTGGATGTCTGGATAACTCATTCTTATACACAATATGATAATTGCTTCCATCATACCTCACAGAGTGAAGAATGCCATACCTAAATACATTCAAACAGTACAAAATTACAACATAAAAATGTCCAAACTTAAAACCACAAAAACTACATCATAAACAAACACAATGATAATGTTCCCTGACTGAAAATGTCACAAACAGAAAATATTAAAAACTTTATTATAAACAAACACAATTATAGTGTCTATCATGCCTGACATCATCAAGAATTCACAACTAAAATTTAAAAACTGTATTATAAAAAAATAAAAAACATTTATAAGATCTAATAGCACAGAGATGTAGCACCTAAAACAGTTTAAAAACTAAACCTTTCCATTATTAAAAATCCCTAAAACATGCCACTTACTTGCCATCCACCCAATACACAACCTGAAGAATTCGGTCCAAGGTCAAGCCATTAGGCCAACTCCCTCTCTCAATATTGTTTATACTGACAAGAACTCTTCTATTTTGACCACTTAAGTCACTTCTTTCAATTCGTGGTTTCTCTTTTTCCCAATCAGTCCAAAACAAAAAACTACAAACATTGTACATTAAACTTCAATAAAACAATTATCATATTGCTATCTTCAACCATAAAATTAATTACTGCTGAAACAATCACATAATACAATTTTACATATAAATATCATTGTGCTTTAAAATTGTTAAAAGAATTTTACAGCTACAATATATTTGTTAATGCATAATTTAAATGGCTACATGCTACATATTTTACTTTAGGAAACATATGAAAAGATAAAATGATTTACAGAAGCTATGGTCAATCATCAGTGTGGAATTAAACATCACACTAGAATTCAGAGGGCAAGATGTTTTCAACAGAAACAAAGGTTGCTTCTTTGAAATTAAGCTTTATTACATTACAGCATAAAATTCAAAATTCAGTTTGTCAACAGCCAAATAATTTTAAAAAAGAAAATTCTAATTTTACTTCATGCTGAATTGAAACTATAGGAATTCATATGTTTTCTTTAAACACAAATGTAACCTTAATTACTAAAGTTCCAAAAAGTGTATTACCTTATTCTGGTAAAATAAAATAGGCTAACTAAAGCTAGGGAGTTTAAATCTACTACTTAGTTTTTTTGTGGAGTTGCATAATCAATTAAATTATTGTACAAAAAATATTCTTTATTTAAAATAAATGCTTCATAAGCCATTAACAAAAATATAAAAACTTACTTCATTTAAACTAATCTCCTTTTATACCATTAACACATTCACTGCACTGCTATTTCACACTTATGTGCATCCAACGTTACATTAACTAGTGCAACTGATGCACGTGTGCCAACAGAAACACCAAGGCAAATGCATTTTATTGGAGGTGACATGCATTAGAAGTCATTCGAGATGATAATAAATCCATTCAAAGTAAAAAATGTTTTTTTAAAGAAGGCTGGTACGAAATAAAGCACAGAACAATGTTTTGACCTTCTTACATCATCTTCAGGTTAACAAAGAGTTTGCAAACAGTTACAACTCTTTGTTAACCTGAAGATGACCTAAGGTCAAAGCATTGTTCTGTACTTTATTTTAATTAAATTATTAGATGTCAGTTCATGTTATTTGAATTTGAAAGTAACAGAATTCAGCTCATGCAACTGGAATTGGCATGCATTATAAGCCAGTTCTTTTATTGGAATTAGAATGCATTAAAAGTCAGTTCATGTTATTGGAGTTGGCATACATCATAATTCAATTCATGTTGGAGTTGGCATGTATTAAAAGTCAGTTCATATTATGAGAATTGGCAGGTGTTAAAACTTAGTTCTTCTGAGACAGCACTCATGAAAGATTTCCACTTCTAGAACTTTTGCTTGACTGTAACTTTTATTAATTTATATATATGTTTTCTGGTTGGCTTTTATAAAATGGATAAAATAATGTTCCTTCAAAGCTCATGCTAAGGAAAAAGAGTTCAAAGCATTGTTGAGCATGTTTTAAAGGTGAAAAATGTAAAGACCCAATGTGTTGTTATGAAAATTTTCTTTAGAAACCAGCCCTTTGTCAACAGCCATATTTTATGAAAGCTCATCAGTAAATAATGATTAAAAATGTAGTTTAACAGACTTTTATTTGCTATTTTACATTTGATGTATGGCACAAAATATCATTAACAGATGTGATATTTCCATAACTATAACCTACCCTTCTCGTAAATCAAAAAAAAACAAAAAAAACAAGACAAGATATAAAAATAGATGACACACATGTCACGTGGCACTCATAAAACATTTCAACTACTGTACTGATGATATTTCATGACAAAGGTTTTAGTTGAATAAGCATATTGTTAGATTTACATAATTATTTAAGTTCAAGCTTAATGTGTGCATGTTATGATTTGGATAGTTTTTATACAGTGAGTGTTAAATTTAGTTATTTTTAGAAGTGATAGTTTATCTCAAATTTGGTTGAATGGCTGTTTATGAATCATATCTTGTGTTATTCAATAGATATGAATTTGTGATTTTTATATTATTGAATTATGTTACTAAAACCTGAATTTTTCTCCTTGCTTGAATTGAGTATTATTGCATCATAATATCTAGTAATGTGTGGAACATTCTATATCTCTTGTCAGGATACAAATATTTATCAGAAATTTAGCAATTGTGTTTCATCTTAGAGAGCAGATATTGGCAGTTTGTTAAATAAAATTATTACAGATAGTATTGTAATAACAAAACAAGAAAAATTTTGTCTTTTCAAATTGTGTTCCAAGCAACTGAGCCAGCCAGTGCTGACTTGATAAAAAAACAACAACTATTATTTAAAGTTCTGGACAGAACTGATAAAACTAATAGATTTATAATCATTTTTATAAGTGTCAGACTTGTTTTAACATTATATATTAAAGCAAGTAGACTGCATGTTGTTTATCATTAAATTCATTGTAAATAAATCACAGACACCTGCTGTAAATAATATAGCTCTTACAAAAAAAACGTAAAACGTTTTTACCCATAACTACTTTATCTAATATTATTTGACATTATTAAAAATGCTTCTAATAAAAAAATAAAAACAACAGCATCCATTATGAATATCAATCTCCAAGGCAGCAGCAAATGTGTTAACAATAGAAAAATATATATTATTTGTGTTAATATTTCCTTAAACCATTAACAACAACACAAAACATACTTTATTTAAACTAAATTCCTCTTAAGCCATAGGAGGATATATTTTATTTAAACTAAGTGCCTTTTAAGGCAATAAGACTGTAAAGAAATATACTCAGAAATGGAAGTACAGCATAGTCAACAAGACAGAATGTAAGCTGTGAAATGGAATGCGTTAAAACCTTTTAGTTGTTTATACTTTAATATTTCTGCTACAAATACAAACCAAGTATGCACAAACAACCTACATAAAAAAAACACAAATTAACTGAAAACAATTTTTCAATTGCACAAAGTGCAAACATAAGTTAAAATTAAAAATTTCCTAAAGAAGGAATAAATGGCCATATGCTTTAAAACAAAACTAAAATGCTACTATGAAGGCCATAAGGAATTAAATGTAGATAGAATAAGGAAAAAAATAATAAAATGCATTTCTTTATAAAGTAATGAATGTCTGAAATAAACTGCCATGTTGTTGAAGCTGAGTCTCCAAGATCATTTATGAAACAGCTTGATCAGATTCTTTGATCAACATCCAAATTTAGCAGTCTTAAACCATTCCTTAATTGTTGTTACACTTCACGTATTGGACTTCACTTAACTGGATGGTAGCATCTCAGCACTTACTGCATTGTAACTGCAACACCTATGCTTGCTCATTACCTCTTTTCCCAAAATTCTCACTTGCACTTCTTGCAGTGGTATCTGACAAACAAGAACTCTTTTTGTAGAGATACTCTTCTCTTGCACGTTTCTGCTATTATTCTGAGATCAAACGATCATTAACAAACACACACATTATTACACCAAAGTCTGTTTATTCTCAATCTTGTTGAATCAACATCTGGAAGGGTTTGGTTACCTACCTGTGATGATAATGATTTGGCACATTTGTCTTCCATATAATGATTACAGAACACCCTTTTGTCATTGTTCCCACGTCCATACAGTCAATTTAAAAAATATCTTTCTTTGCACCCCTGCCAACACCATTTAATTTTCAGATATTTATCAATGAAGACTATCATTTCAAAACAATAGGATTGGTTACAGATGTTTCTCTGTCATACAGCAACCCAGTCAATGATAATGTGGATATAAAAAGGGCAATAATTAAGTATTAACAGAAATTACATTCAACACCTATGGGCACATTATGAAACTACAAAAACTATTTATTTGTATAATAATATAAAAAACATCACTCTTAATTTTTCTTAGTTCCTCCAAACAATTACAAAATGGAAAATAATCTATAGACAGAAAACTCTCTCTCTCCATATATTTTATTTGAATTAAACTCCTCTTTAGCCATTAATAACTATATAAACATATAATGTAGTTGACCCAAAAGCCTCATACACCAATAGTAACTACATAAAATATGTGTTATTTGAATTAAGTGCCTCATAAATCATTATTAACAATACAAGAATATAAGTTATTTGAATTAAATGCCTCTTAAGACAACTTCAAAATAAAGCTCTAACAACCTAACCTTATTTCAGGATCCAAAGCAATAGCACGAGGCCGGATCAGGTCTGATATTAAAGAAGTTCTAAAGGATCCATCAAAAGAGGCTAACTCAATATGTTGATAATGGCTTTCAACCCAGTAAATATGCCATCGAATCCAATCCACAGCTATGCCTTCAACAGACTCTACATTTCCTTCAACAATTGGTTTTACATTTGTCAAAGCTAAATATTAAAATATGTTGAGTAAAAGCTCAATATTCTTGTACACTTTTAAGACAAAATAAATACATGTACAAAAATGTACACCAAAAACAGATTATATGTAATAAACTGCATGACAGATATTCACTTGTGGCCATACAAGACAAACTACTCATATAGTTATAGGTTTAAATGTGTCCAATTAAATATAGCTTCCATACACTAAGCAGCTGCTA
Organism: Tachypleus tridentatus; assembly: GCF_004210375.1. Lineage (NCBI taxonomy): Eukaryota > Metazoa > Arthropoda > Merostomata > Xiphosura > Limulidae > Tachypleus > Tachypleus tridentatus. The sequence continues at coordinate 10,605,329 of NC_134836.1, read as the reverse complement.
GACCACAAACACTCAACAGCACAGAACTCACACACACACTTAAATATATCTTACAATCAGTCCATATTCACGCTGACATACTCTAAGTATACTCTATATCATAAATGTACAAAAAATGTTTTACAGAGATTCATTATTCAGAATTATTACTTTTATATTAGGTTAAAATTACTATGAGAAGATGTCCTCTTTCAATGTATTCAACATCAAAACTTAGTGTCACCTTATTTGTTCTAGTTAGTTTAAAAAAAAAGATTAATTCCAAAATATTAACATATATATATATATATGAATACAAAAAACCTCTGCACTATTAACATCTCTTAATGCATAAACAAATGTTCACATGAGCTCTTCCATAAACATATATCTTACTAACTTAATTTATAAACAAGAAGTATATTTTATAAACACAAAAGTATTTCAAAGAGTAGTTTTATCTACAGAGTAAACTGTAAAAACAAGCTTTTTACAATTAAAGAACCACACAGAAAGATATACTATGTACAAAAACACAATCTACATACAAGAACCATTAAAGGAACCAGAATAAATTTTGTCTTCATACACATCACTCCAAAACAGCAAACTTTCATCTGTGTTGTACAAGTAATCTAAAGCACCGCAATAACTGTGGTCTGTCAATAACACTTCATCTCCGTCCACCGTTGTTCTGATCAAACCTTCTACAGATGTAATTAACAATACAACAGGTGTGGAATCTGGAAACAGTGGAGAGATCCTTGCAATTAAACAGTATTTCAAAATGTACATAATCAACAACAACAAAAAAAATTACAGATTAATACATACATATATACATTGCTGGCTAAAATCTTAAGTCCCATGAACATAAAGAAAAAATATGCATTTTGCGTTGTTAGACTCAATCACTTATTTGAGTAGAGCTTCAAAAGATGAAAAGAAAAGGAAAAATAAAAATAAAAAATGTTTTAGCATTTAATGAAGAAAATATGAACACTATGAAATTAGCCTAAATACTAGCTGGTCAAGAGTTTAAAACCATACTGAAACGAAACATTAATCAGTAAACACGTAATAAAATTTAGTCATTTGTGTTCAAGCATTAGCATTGTCAACATCTCCCACTGACATCTCTTGTGTTACAGTGGGTACAAACATGGCAAAAACTAAAAGTTGACAGAGTTTGAACATGGCAGAATTGTTGAGCTGCAAAAGCAAGTTCTCTCTCAATGTGCCATCACTGGTGAAATTAGGCATAGTAAACCTGCTGTTGCAATTTTCTTAAAAGACCCTGGGGGATACCGAACAAGAATTTCAAGTGGTCAGCCCAAAAAAATTTTGCTGGCATTGAGCAGGAGGATTGGACAGGTTGTCAGGCAAAACACCAGCCAATCATCAAACCAAATTAAGGCCCTCATGAATGCAGAACGCAGCTCAAGAACAATAAGATGGCATCTACGAGAGAAAAGCTTTAAAAACCGTAAACGTCTTCAAAGGCCACGCTTCCTTCCACACCATGAAACAGCTCAGTTAAACTTTGCTGAGAAGCACCAAATATAGGATGTAAAAAAGTGTAAGAAGGGTTTGTTCTCTGATGAGAAAAAATTTAACCTGGATGGTCCAAATCTCTTCCAACGTTACTAGCATGATAAGGATATCCCACTGGAGACATTTTCTACATGGCACAGTGAAAGAGGTTCCATTATGATCTTGGGTGCTATCTCCTTCCATGGAACAATGGAGCTTCAGGTTATACAGGGGCATCAAACAGCAGCTGGCTACATTGGCATGTTGGAGAGAGCATCCTTATTGACTGAAGGCCCTCGCTTGTGTGGAAATGACTGGATCTCTCAGCATGACAATGCTGCATTCCACAATGCACGCAGGACAAAGGACTTTCTCATGGCAAATAATGTGATTCTTTTGGACCATCCAGCATGTTCGCCCAAACTGAACCCCATCGCAAATGTTTGGGGGTGGATGGCGAGGGAAATCTATAGAAATGGACATCAATTCCAAACAGTGCATGATCTTTGTGAAGTCATCTTCACCACCTGGAATAACATTCCAGCCAGCCTTCTGCAAATGCTTATATCGACCATGCCAAAGTGAATGTTTGCAGATATTTGAAATGACAGCCATGCAACTCACTAATGAGACCTCTTGTTGGGCATTTCCTACCCTATTTAGGAGTTCTTTTTGGTATGGTCTTAAACTTTAGATCAGCCAGTATTTAGGCTAATTTCATAGTGCTCACATTTTCCCAATTAAATGCTAAGAAAGTTCCCCCCTTTTCTTATTTTCATCTTTCAAAGCTCTACTCAAATAAGTAGTTGAGTCTAAACAATGCAAAATACATATTTTTTCTTTATGTTCATTGACCTTAAGATTTTGGCCAGTGGTGTATATATACTCTTCAAAAAAAGAAACACAAAAGGGATATTTTTGTTATTTTAAAGAGAAATATATGTAATAACGTTACAAGCTCAGAGTATGTGATGTTACACGTGTTAAGGCACTGAGTGTCAGACCAAAATGACAATAAAAGTTGTGCACTTTGAAAACGGAGGAAAACATAGGATTTTTCGCCAAAACGCATGTGTGTCCAATAAATTTGTTTGAGAGATCTGCATGTTCTGCAAGTGCAACATGTGCAAAATCCCTATAAAAGTGATGGGTTCTCGGTTTCCATAGCTCAGTGTTAAGCCACCGACACGCAATACAGTTACGCCAAGACTGACTGAAGCACAACGCAACAATGCCATTGGTCGCTTGGAAGCAGGCGAATCTCGATCAGATGTTGCCAGAGCTGTGAATGTCCACCCAAGCACCATCACAAGGCTATGAAATCATCACCAACAACATGGATCAACTCGTGACCGTCCATGATCTGGCAGACCTCGTGTGACCATGCCTGCACAAGATCGCAACATCCGGTTACATCACCTTCGGGATAGGACCACCACTGCATAGGACTGCCTCAACCATACCAGGGCTGCATAGCCAATCAGACCGTCGCAACCGTCGATGAGATTCTTAGGCCCCATGTGCAACCCATCATGGTGAACGTCAACGACATTTTTCAACATGACAACGCCCGTCCTCACACAGCCCGACTCACCACTGTCTTCTTGAGACACCACAACATCAACGTTCTTCCCTGGCCATCCAGATCACCAGATTTAAACCCCATCGAACATCTTTGGGACGAGTTTTACCGACGTCTGCGACGGTGACAACCTCAACTGCAGACTCTATCTCAGCTTGCAGCAGCCTTGCAGGCTGAGTGGACAACCATTCCACAGGATGTGATTCGTCATCTCATCGCTTCCATGGGCAGGAGATGCCAAGCAGTTATTGATGCTCACGGGGGGCATACTCGTTATTGATGTTGAGTGACGTTAAACTTCACCTAGTGAGCGTGAACTTCACCTTTGCAGACTTTAGATGTTCAGCAGTGAATGTGCAAAGTTTCACACCTGTCATACAGAACTACCTGGAATAAACTTGTTAACAATGTGTCTCATATTTTGCGTTCCTTTTTTTGAAGAGTATATAAATATATACAGACTACTATACATTAGTACACACACACACACACACACACACACACATATAAAATGAGTAATGTTTGTATATATAAATATTACTCATTTACATTACCTATACTAACACAGGAAAACTTATCCTGTTGAAGTTGGTATCCTTTTTCACATCCACATTCATAATCACTATTACTGTACTCTAAAGACATACACAGCTGGCTACACATTTCCCATTTCTCACAGATGTTTATACCTGAAATAAGTTAAATAATTGAAATAAAAGTTTATCAAAGGTTAGACATTTTTTAATGTTATACAGTTAATGTTTTACAAGTGACTGCCATTTAATATTTGCACACTTGTCTAGTGAATAATTTTATTTCTTAAGTGGTAGTTTATTTGTCAGCTTTAGAGAACAGTTGAAAAATATGTAAAAGCATATTTTAATTTTCACACAGAACAATATTGTACTTCTATGCACACATATACACAGTTAATCATTAAGTATTACCTCATGACACAAAGCTCTCCCACTAGTGCCTGGCACCATGAATTGCAGATATATCTCAAGTACTCAGACCAATCTATATATTTTAAAAACACTTGAGATAACAATATGCAGATAAATCACAAACAAAAAACCTTGACTATCAACCAGATATTCCTCTTCCATAAACAAACAAGGAGAGTAATAGTGAAGTAGACCTCTGTGATGTAAGGGGTGTCTGTAGTAGTTCAGGCTTACAACACAGAGGATGGTATTAATGAAGTGACTCTCAGTGATATAAGACAATTTTATGGTAGTTTAGCCTTAGAATACACAGGAGTGTACTAGTGAACTAGCCTTCAATAATATAATTGGATTTCTATGGTAATTTAGCCTTACAATTCAAAAGTTCTAAGACCAATCTGATGTAACTGCATCAGCAATGTCAACTGGAAAAAGAGAGAAAAGGGAATAAGCAATTGCTCTATTAGAAATGGAGGGGATAACTAATTAGGGTAAACACTTTAAATGAAAAAGAAACAATTATAAAGAAATATACTATGGAACACATTTCATCAATTGAAGTAAGACAAAAAAATTCATTTTGTGTAACTTATTAATTTTTTTCAATAGAAATGCATTCTATAAATTCTTCAAAGAATAAAACATTAAAAAAAGTAATTTGTTTCTATCATTTACAAGAAACTTCTACAAAAAATGAGCTAAGCATATTATGTACATTTACTTAGAATGTCTAAATTAGCACGTGCTTATTAAGTACATAATGCCCCATGCACTTATCAGTCAAATAAACTCATGTTGAAACCCTCAACTGCCAAACTACTAAAGTGCAGAAATGCGTCTTTAAAACTTTACTGACACATTTCTTTAAACTTCTGCCCAAAGTCTGTACATATTCGAAACAAGTTATTGTCAATCATACTGTAATTAGCAGAATTTTCTCAATTACAGTGCACAATAAACAAAAAAACCCCATTACATATATGCTGTAAACACATACTCAAGATGCATATGAACATTGATATGCTACATCATCACCATGCAGACCTTGTGTGTTTATAACAAGGCTGCAAGTAACTGTACCATACAGACCTTGTGTATTTGTAACAAGGCTGCAAGTAATTGTCTCCATACAGACCTTGTGTATTTATAACAAGACTATATTGTGCAGACATTAAATTCCTCATTAGGTTAATCCTTTATATTCTTCATGATTAATCAATGCTCAGAGAAACATGAATCTTGGGAACTTTAATGGATTGCTATTTTCAAAAAAAAGGGAAAAAAACTTTTCATCTTCTAGTTTCAGTCCATTAAAATTCTCAAACTTACTATTCAGTTCTCATCCCATAAAAATAATACTTTACTCACTAGAAAACATTTTCATATTGAATATGATTCATCCAGCTTGATTAATTTCCTCTTTTATACCTATATATGGAAATCTCAGAACTAAAATCAGGCTGTAGTCAGTTGTTTTTTGTTGTTGTTTTTTTTCAGATACACATAACTAGTGAAAGTGTTCAAACACCTGCAGAAGAGGTTATTCATTAAATACCAACCACTTGAATAATTTCAAAAGGGATGTTGGTTATAAAAAAAAACAGAAAAATGCATTTTACTTCCAAGAATCCAAACAAAATATTCAAGCTAGCAGACCTTTAGAGAATGCTGGCCATCTGGTCTTGTAAGTGAATATATTGACAGATGTACTTTGTAAAGAAACCCACATAATGTTGCTTTAGGCCATATCCTAAAATGTTTAGATCTAGATATAAAATAAGATAGTTTTATATTTCTAAAGCTTCTGTATAGGTCATACTATTATACCATATATGCAACTATATACACCCCTAAACTGACAGTTTCCCTTTTTTGAATTTTCCATTCAATTAAGTTTGCATACACAATTTTCATTTTCATAAGTTTGTTCATCATTTTACATATCTAAAACCTCACTATTTTGAGCAAATAAATAAATGTTACATTTTAATGTGTTGTAAAGCAAAAAAAAAACAGTAGAATAAAACTTCGTCCAAAATATTTTAACATATAAAAATTTATTAAAACTAGTCTCTAATATATATTATCATTCTACCAGAAGCAAACAAATTTATTCATTGCACAGAAACTTCAAACAGTTAAAATAAGCTGGAAGGGTGGAGTTGAAAGGCAACAATAAAAAGGCACAAGTATAAGATTTGAAAAGATAGGTTAATCTTCAGTTAAGATGATTTTTTTTTTAAACTAGATGACTGACTTATGAAATGATTTGCTACTGACAGTAATCAACACCAGCATTTTGTTAAGTGTGAGAGAGAAAGAATTAACAGTGCAAAAACAATGCATTTTATTCACACAAGTGTTTCAATATGTTGCAGACCCCAGTCAGTGCACTTCAGTTTAGTGCAAAATCATTTCATATACACAAAATGCATTCCAAGGTATATTAAAAGAATAATACAATCTTATTTAATAGTTAGCAATAAACTAAATCACTGTATCAGAGAAAAAAGAGCAAAAGAAAAAAGTAAAGAGCTAATGATAACAATATCATAACTAGTAAGTTTTTCAGAAAAATTAACCCTGAATTTTGAATCAATTGAAGAAGATTTTATACACATTACAAAAATGATAATATTTAAATCCTCAACACTGAAAAAAAAACATATGTGGCAAGAGTGATAAGTTCATTTTGTGTGTACATTTACTTTTATAGAACTGTGGTAGGTTAGGAACAGCAGTACTTTCAATGTTCTCAAAACTGATAAGATAATAAACAGTCTAGTTTTTAAAACATAAACAATGCACACCTACTTCGTTTATGAATATCTTAAACATTTTAAGAAAGTAACCAAAGACCTAAGAAGACTTTATTATGAAAGCCTATTAGTATAAAATGAAATGTTCCCATCTGTGAATTTTCCAGACAAATGAGATGATTCCAACTGTGAACTATTCCAGACAAATGGGATGTTCCCAGCTGTGAACTATTCTGTACAAAGAGGATGATTTCAGCTGTGAACAGTTCTAGACAAAGAGGATGATTTCAGCTGTGAACTATTCTAGACAAAGAGGATGATTTCAGCTGTGAACTATTCTAGACAAAGAGGATGATTTCAGCTGTGAACTATTCTAGACAAAGAGGATGATTTCAGCTGTGAACTATTCTAGACAAAGAGGATGATTTCAGCTGTGAACAGTTCTAAACAAAGAGGATGATTTCAGCTGTGAACAGTTCTAAACAAAGAGGATGATTTCAGCTGTGAACAGTTCTAAACAAAGAGGATGATTTCAGCTGTGAACAGTTCTAAACAAAGAGGATGATTTCAGCTGTGAACAGTTCTAGACAAAGAGGATGATTTCAGCTGTGAACAGTTCTAGACAAAGAGGATGATTTCAGCTGTGAACAGTTCTAAACAAAGAGGATGATTTCAGCTGTGAACAGTTCTAAACAAAGAGGATGATTTCAGCTGTGAACAGTTCTAAACAAAGAGGATGATTTCAGCTGTGAACAGTTCTAAACAAAGAGGATGATTTCAGCTGTGAACAGTTCTAAACAAAGAGAATGATTTCAGCTGTGAACAGTTCTAAACAAAGAGGATGATTTCAGCTGTGAACAGTTCTAAACAAAGAGGATGATTTCAGCTGTGAACAGTTCTAAACAAAGAGGATGTTTCTAGCTATGAACAGGCCTAAACAAAGAGGGTGTTTCTAGCTATGAACAGGCCTAAACAAAGAGGGTGTTTCTAGCTATGAACAGGCCTAAACAAAGAGGGTGTTTCTAGCTGTGAACTATTCTAGACAAATGGGATATTTCCAACTGTGAACAGTTCCAGGCAAAAGAAATGTTTCAAGATGTGAACCATCTAGAGAAAGGTGATGTTTCCAGCTATAAATTATTCTAGAAGTGGATGTTCCCATCTTTGAACTACTTGAGATTAACAGAATTTAGAACCATAAAAACTCCAAGTATTGATATACTTTCTTAAAACCCCATTTTCCTTGTTGCTAGAAATGATTTGTCTGGCAACAACTGTGTTCCCATATCTTTTGGTTGAGTTACACTTGCAAATTAGAACTTTCTATTTGAAGACTTCAGTGATCCATTTTTACCACTATTGTGGAGTTCTGTAGGAAAAATATAAGGAAAATTTTAATGGGCTTACAGAAACATTATTTCTTAGTATTATTAGGAAATGCTACTAAATATGTTTTGGGCATTGCAAAAAATTAACATCCCTAAGGGTATAAAATCAAACAGTTGAAATTCATTATGGATATGAACTGCTGGAAGTTTCTTTGCAGTGAATAAAACTCTATGCCTCTTATAGAGTGATAATGTATTTTAAAGACTAGTTTGATAAATTTCAATATGTTAAAATACTTGTTGGGGAGGGTATTATATTGTGTTTTTTTGCCATACCACACAGTAAAAATGAATAAGATGAAATATTTATTTATTCACTCAAAATGGTGAAGTTTTAGGGAAGAAAAAGGACGAGCAGACTTCTGTACATGAAAATCATTCATGTCTTCACTTGCACATATAAACAAATCAAATATCCAACAAAAATCATCTCTTTCTCATCTTTGTTCGAAAGAAAATAACAAATCTTAACCAGTACATTTCTCGTTATTCTGGTACCCCTCAGATAAGGAAACCAATATTATCCATATTAATAACAATGAGGCCTAAATGATGATTTACATAAGCAGATAAATACCTCTTTTGACTTGTTTTCATATACATAACCTAACACTGTTAGCTTTAATAATAAAAATGGAGAACTACTTCAATGGCTTGATCAAGTTATCCACCAGTATGCAAAGGTACTTTTCTTCAGTACCACTATTGCGTAAGTTTCCTTCTATATCAGACAAGCAATCCAAATTATGATAACCCAGATGTATTATCCTATACATACTATAATGTTTACCCAATATACTCATTTACTTATGATGTTCTGTAATATCTCATTACAACTAGAGTCTAATATCATCAACAAACTTCACAATTTTGTCCCTAACAACATTATTAATGTAAACAGACAGAAGTTGAAATACTTACCCTTCAAAAGTAACAATGATCCAGTTTGACTGGACTTCATTAATAACAACCATTTTGCTCCCTCTCATTTAACCACCAACAATCTACTTAACTAGTTTTTCTCCTACCCCTCTTTTGGTGATTTGCTTAAATAATACTTTGTTCAGCATGTTAATGAAAGCTTTTAAAAATCTAAGTACATCATGTCTATATCCTTTCATCTGTCTTAATAAATAACATTCTAAAAAAAAAATAGATTAATCAAACAATATTTCCTTTTCCTTTCTTTAATGATATCATATTTCACTAATTAATTTTGTGTAGCTTCTTTCGTCAAACAATCTAGAATTTTTCTAATTAGCCAATACTTATAGAGTAACTTTTTTCATAGTCTTTAAAAATAAGAGAAATGTTTGTAACTCTCAGGTCCCCAGGTATATCCATATTATTTACTGATCTATCATAAATGAAAGAGATTTAATGATTCTGTTCTCCTTAAAAACCTTGGGGAAGCTCTATTTTTGATATCTCTCAACATTGTCATCAATGTGATTCACTTACATTTCTGTATTTTCCACAAAATACTCAGGGTTAGGAAATAAATTTGCTTTGTAACTTGAAGCATAAAACCCAGTTATGTAATGAAAACTCCTTACCAACTGTTTTCCCATTTCAACTCTCATAACCATATCTTTACCAGTAGTTAATAATATATTTAAGGTTACTCCTTCTATAGTTGGCCCTCTGACCACTTAACATATAAATATTTATATCCTAAAACACTTCAATCTTAATCAACTTCTTCAAAATTAGTTTCCCAAAATTACTGCATGAATATTCTTAGCAGTAACATTCCTGATCTCATAATACAGTTTCTCATTGACTTCATCTGTGCTTATAAGTTTTTTTGATTACCTTTATGGATTCTAATATATGTTAATCTGAAACACATACATACAAAAAATTCCCAAAATGCTTATTAAGTTGAGAAAAAATAAAAATGTTGACATTTTCCATTGAAATATCCAGAGAGCTAATGCTGCACCACTAATAATAATTTACACCTAGCAACACATACACAAGTTTTACTAAGCAAAAACAAAAACAGAAAAAAATTATATTACTGAATGGCATTTGTAAACAGTGCTTAAAAACGATTTACAAAATTATCATAACTTACCAGTGTTACTGTGAGTACCATTCATCACTTTTTTTCCACTATCAAGTTCAAGAGATCTTTCTAGTGATTCATTTTGTACTTTGACAATGTTATTCCTTTTATATCTATGCTTTAATTTTGTAATAAATTTCATTTCTTTTGATAATGAAGAAGTTTGGTTTATGCTTAAATTCAAATTATCTAGTACTGGTTTTGGTAATTGCTTGTTGAAAGTATTGTAATAAATGGACTGCAATGATACATTATATGCACTTTTATCAACGTGAGTCGAGTGTGAACTGGCGACTGATATAACAAGAAGAATGACTACAAACTGAATGTAAAAATTCAGGTTTTTAAAATTTAACGTTGATTCACGAATGAACAAAGCTCGAATAAACCTTCTCTCACTCGAAGTAAACAGATTTGAAACGTTGCCAGAGCAACGAAGTAAAATGCAGTGAAGGTCGCACGGCATAATTATTTCTTGAAAGTAATATTACGGTATTTCAGAATTTTCTACAATAAATATAACTCTATCCCGAAAATTAGAACATATGCAGCTGGAGTTTTAATATTTTTGTTACTTGTTACATTATTAATTTTATCTTACATTATCGTAATAACCTGAAACACCCTAAACACGTTTACTCTAATCTGATCCGAAACTACCACGCTGACCCAAGCGCTACAAACACACTGTACCTGACGCATGCGCTTATCACAAATCGTGTACGTGACGAAACTCACATGAGTCTTAGTATTTTTGTTACTTTCATCAAATAAATTTAAGGGGAATTGCTCATATAGTATTTATATCAATAACTCTTGTTTATAAAGACATAATAAAATTCTGACCTACATTTATATCTGCTTGCCAGCGAAGCAAAACTAGAAAGACACAAAAACTAATGCGCTTCTTTGACACGATAATAAATAGTTTACATTTCACATTCAAAATATTAGATAAAAATATAATAATAAACTTCTTTGTTTTAACTTACTTCTCTAGTTTCAATGGTTTCAAAAAATAATCGTTACTTTTTAGTAGAATATTTCAATGTTCAAACAATTACTGTAACCTCTTCTTTCGTTCAAGGAAGTTAATGAAATTTATTTGAAAGCGTACATTTATTTGTTAATTTTTAACAGCTTGGCGTCATCTGACCATCAGAGTAGTCGAGTTGGTTCAAAGATTCACAATATCTACCAAGTTCGTTTTTCCCCTAATTTTATTCTAATTCATGATTTAAAAAAAGACTGAATACAAAGGCTCAAATCTAAAATATTTATTAGACATTAAATAAAACACTACGAAAGGCCATCTATGATTCATAGATGAATAAAATTAGTAATAAATTTGTAAAAACCTTTATTTGTCCTCTTCCCCCAAGTTGGAATAAAATAAACTGAAATATAAATGAACAGTACTCCCGATAAACTGTTAAAAGCAAATGCTTAAAGTATTAATTTAAACCAACCGTACCTTCTTCGAAGTCAAGGTTTATTCAAATCCATTACTTTAGAACCGGGTTAGTGTAGTATCTCGTGGATTTAATCGCAAAATACATATGTACAGTAACAACTGAAATTTCTTCGAACTTGAGGCTTTAAGATCTATTTCTTTTCGTGTTGCAATATTGTGGATCATACGAAGAAAAAATAACACTGTATTCAAACATAAGTATATATTTCTTCACAAATTAATACAATACACTGATACTGTTGTGAGCTATATTTCAACGTTATATTCTACTTGTTTGCTACAAGAAGTTGCTAACTAAAATGTAATGACTGAAAACGAGGGTATATTATTTATCAAAAATGGGTAATTAGTCAGCGAAAGGAATTAAAATAGACTCAAGTACTTAGTGAAAGTGGTGGGTTCTGCGTCATAAGAGTTATTCATTGAAAATTATATACTTTCAGTCACTTAATAATTAGCTGTAAAATTTTATTGATACGTTAATCATTTGCAAGATATTGCTTTATTACCATTACCAAAGAATTTCGGCTTAAACTTTATTTGTGAACTTAAGCCTACAAGGTTTGTTCAAAAAATACGCGGACTGTTTGAATTGCGCGGCTCCAGTTGGTTCCAGGGGAATCCGCTTGGTGTCGCTAGGTTCGCACAGATCAGCTGATTACAACGCCATTTCCCGATTGCAGATATCTTCATTTGTGTATTAGCTACGCGGTTTTAAGTGAAGTGCGATTTTTGCGTTTGGCGGATTTCAGAATGAATGACCTGAAGGAGCAACGACTTGCTGTGAAATTTTGTGTTAAACTTGGAAAATCTGCGACTGAAACTTTTGCTATGCTTAACACGGCTTACGGGGATGTTGCTATGAAGCGTACGGCATGTTTCAAGTGGCATGAACGTTTTAAGGATGGTCGACAGTCCATTGAAGATGATGAGCGTCCTGGACGTCCTTCCACGTCAACTGACGACCAACACGCCGACAAAAACAACATCCTGGTGCGAGCAAATCGACGTCTGACTGTCAGGGAGCTTGCTGAAGAGTGTGGGATATCAGTTGGATCTCGTTACGAGATTTTGACCGAAAAATTGAAGATGCACCGCGTTGCTGCGAAATTTGTGCCTCAGAACTCGTGAGTTTTTGGCCAAACACTCGATCACTGTTCTTTCCCACCCCAACCCCCCCTACTCACCTGACCTTGCTCCTTGCGATTTTTTCTTGTTCCCCAAACTCAAAAGACTCTTGAAAGGAAGAAGATTTGAGACGATTCCCGAGATTAAGGCAAATGCGACGAAGGAGCTGGAGGACATTACAAAAGAAGCGTACCAGGACTGTTTCAACAAGTGGAAACACCGTTGGGATAAGTGTGTGCGTTGGGGAGGAGAGTACTTTGAAGGGGTCCCAGACCTGTAACTTCTAAATAAAGTACATTTTGTTTTATGACGTCAGTCCGCGTATTTTTTGAACAGCCCTCGTATATGCTGTGTCAATTTGTATAGATTGAAAAGACATTGCTTCGAAATAGAAGAAATATTTTTTCATTTATTTTTACTCTTGTATATTTTTGTTTAATTTTTGTACATTTTTGCTTTGGTATACTTCACTGGTATACTTTTGCTGTGTTTTTCTACTTTTGTATATTTTTGCTTTATTTTATTTTGATTATTTTTGTCATTTTACTTTTGTACCTTTTGCTTTGATTTTTTGTTTTGTAATTTCTGTACATTTTTCTCACTGTCACCATTTTTGTCATTATTTCATTGTACATTTTGCTTTTTGTACCGTTCCTCGTTTTTTAGTAAACATAAACTGGCCTTTAAAAAAGAAATAAACTGATTTATTACTGGCGAAGCGATTGACGCTGTGTTATTTTCACCGTATTATTGAAAATAATTCATCCAATACTAAAACGAAAAATGTGTAAGAACATTGGATTAAAATAAGTTCGGGAAGAAAAAGATAGTAACTTAAAAATAGAAAATTAGAAGAACAGTGCAAAATACAAAATATAAAAAAATGAAGTCAAAAAGAAATTTATGGAAAATCAAGAAAATAAAAAGACTAAAAATACAAGACTAAGAAAAACGTTAAGAAGATTTGTTTGTTGTTATTTTGAAGTAAGCATAAAGCTATATAATGGGCTATCTGTGCTCTGCCCACCACGAGTATCGAAACCCGATTTTTAGCGTTAGAAGTCCGCAGACATACCGCTGAGTTACTGAGGGGTGTTAAGAAAAAAGAGATAGAAAAATACAAAAAATTACAGAAAGTTAAAAGAAGACCAAGATGAAATGGATGAATAAATAATTTACGACAAGTAAAAAATGATATAAAATTAGAAGCTCAAAAGATAAGAGACAGACATTCTGCTATGCGTTAAAAGAAATAATCATATTACTTAAAGAAAATGGAGAACAAAATAAAACTGTTTTAAGACACGACTAACAACGCTACTGGAAACGAGCATTGGGGTTACAATAACAAAACTGAATAACTACAGTATGATCTCAAAAACTACAAAGAGGCTATAATGACAAAATAGTATACATAAAAAAGAGATTATTCAGGCAGAGAAGAACATCATTGGTATAACAAAACATTTATCAAATAAATTGGTGAATACAACTATTAACCAGCTACACTTTTTGTTTGCATCACTTGAGGCAGAAATGCTTATATTACAGATGCTCTGCGAATTTGGAACCTAATGTTTGTCCAGTTTAATAAGCCCCTCAGTGGCACAGCGGTATGTCTGCAGACTTACAACGCTAAAAACCAGTGTCCCTTTATAATTATGAAAACTTAGTTATGTAGCTTCGTACTGATATGGTTAAGACATGCTGAGGAGTGTGAAAGTGGCTAGAACTGGGTATAAAATGGGATAGATGACGAGTTTAATTGTTGTTGTTGTTTTAATTTTGCGCAAAGCTACGCGAGGGCTGTGTGTGCTCATCGTCCCTAATTTAGCAGTGTAGGACTATAGGGAAGACAGCTAGTCATCAACACCCACCACCAACTCTTGAGTTATTCTTCTACCAGCGAATAGTAGGATTGACCGTGACATTATAACGCTCCCACGGCTGAAAGGGCGAGCATGTTTGGATTCTACGGGGATTCGAACCAGCGACCCTCAGTTAACGAGTTTTGCGCCCTAACCACCTGACCTTGATGACAAGAAACCCGCTTGAAGCAAAAATGTATTCTAAAGACAGCTGGTATGGGTATTAAGAACTTTGATGGAAATAAAGTGCAGAACAACGTTTTGAACTTCTTAGGTCATCCTCAGGTTGACAAAGTTTGTTTGTTCCTGAAGAAGAAAGGTCCACATTTCGGTTTATAGTGTTTCATAATTTTGAAAAAGAAATTAAGTTACTCTTACAAAGTATCTCGATAAATGATATAACAAACATAGATTAAAATACTTCACGAAAATCTATCAATTAATTTTATTATCTGCCTTGAACAATATGATTTGTTTTAGATATAAGCACAAAGCTATACAAAGGACTATCTGTACTCTTACCACCACGGGTATCGAAACCAGGGTTTTAGTGGTGGGAGTCTGCATACATACCACTGTGCCACTGAAAGCGAACAATATGAAACGTACAGGAATTTGCTCAAATCTATAATTGAATATTTGGGCAAAAACACCTTAGAAAGCAGATTTATTCTTAAAATAAACACTATAAGCCTTTCTCTTCAATAGTTAAGACCACCTAAACATAATTAATAAACAAGATAAGTGATTTCACAACCGTCGACAAAATTAAAATCTGCCAAGCTGTTCATATTATTAATATTCATACTATTGTTTTACCAAGCCTACAAGAAATTCAACTAAGTATTTTGCAACAATGTGAAGCGTTGCGAATTTCCTTCAACTCTTTAAATGTTGATATTTTTCCATGAAACTGATTTTCATGGTTGTAAATGCATAATAGGCACGACGTTTCTCCGAGCAGGCCCGGCATAACCAGGTGAGTTAAGGCGTTCAACTCATAATCTGAAGGTCGCGGGTTCGAATCCCCTTGCACCAAGCATGTTTGCCCTTTCAGCCGTGGGGGCTTTATAATGTGATGATCAATCCCACTATTCTTTGGTAAAAGAGTAGCCCAAGAGATGGCGGTGGGTGGTGCCTTCCCTCTAGTCTTACACTGCTATATCAGGGACAGCTAGCGGAGATAGCCTTCGTGTAGCTTTCCGCGAAATTTAAAAACAACAAACAAAATTCTCCGAGCGACTGCTTTTGTACTCGATGGTTATTGAAAGCGTACGTACACAAAACCTCAGGCACGAAGACACCACGTTCAGTAAATAATTATAATAAAATTCACAAAACCTTAATTAAAGAGACGTTTTAGACGTGTTCGTTTTATTTGAAAAAAAACAACTGCTTTTCTATGGTTAAAAATATAAACGCGCTTAGTAGGGGTTGTGTCTTATGCTAAATATATATATAGCAAAACCTGTCTAGGCCGGAAACTGCATAGGGCGGAAACCTGTACACGCAGGAAATATCAAAATTTTGCAGTATTATCTTAAGTATTCTCTTATAAAAGGCCCTTTAAATGGCAGAACCTGCATAACGCGGACGAAAAACTATCTTTTACCAACTTCATCTATCTACAAATAGGACTAGAACCTGAGTAAGGTGGAAAAAATGTTTTTGATTAAATATTAATTTCTGATTTAATTAATAATTTATTTAAATATTAATAAATTCTTGTTTAATCAATAATTTGTTCAAATATTAATAAATTCTCGGACATTTTGTAACACTAAGTATTGGTTAAATGTATTCTGCTCTTGTTTTATTTTGCCTTCATTATTTTTGCATTTGAATCAGATTCATAATTTTGTAGAAATATACATATTTGTCTTTTAAGTGCAAAATTATACTCCTTAAATAATTCTCAAGAAGAAAATAAATTCCAGTTTCCTTTAATTTTAAAATTTAGGGAAAATTTAATAAAGCTCTCTTAAAAAAAAACACAACAACAAAGCTATTAAATACCCTCCTTTTTTAAAAGTTGTTTGTTATGACAATTCTAGTGAAATCCAAACTGACTGAGAAGACTGATGCAGATGATTCTGTGAATACCGAAAGTTTTGTGAACGTTAATAAGAATATTTTAACAGAAGCTGATGAAAGTAAACTGAGGGTCGCGAGTTCGCGCCCGAGTCGCGCCAAAACATGCTCGCCCTTCCAGCCGTGGGGGCGTTATAATGTACGGTCAATCCCACTATTCGTTGGTAAAAGAGTAGCCCAAGAGTTGGCGGTGGGTGGTAATGACTAACTGCCTTCCCTCTAATCTTACACTGCTAAATTAGGTACGGCTACCGCAGATAGCCCACGAGTAGCTTTGCGCGAAATTCCAAAACAAACAAACAAACAAGTAATTTAAAATCTGTAATAAAATCGGAAGATGGTAACATCATGAGAGATTTAGAAGATGAGAAAAATAGAAAATACAGTAAGGAAATAGAAATTCCTACTTCATCGCAAGTGTTAAGTTATATTTACGCTATCAAACTGTATGCAAAAATGAAGGGAAAAAATAAGCTTCATGAAAAGGCCGTAGAATTGGTGTTCTCTTTTAACCGCATGAGAAAGGCCATTAAAAAACGAAACAGTTGAAATTGGACACTTTCTTCAAATAAATTTGATTAAGTTTTTGTGTACTTATGTATATTTTGAATGTCTATTTTTGTTCTTATTCTAATAAATATAGCATAAACAGGTATAATAAATTTATTCACAAACGTCTTAATTCCCTTGGGTTAAACAAGTTTAACGTTCTGCTCAAAAATTATATATGATTAAGGAAATACACGTTCACTGTCTAAGCGGGTAAACCTGTTTCAGCCGGAAATTTTACTCGGTCGCGTGCGATTCCGCCTCAAACAGGTTTTACTGTATTTGCTTATTGTTGTGGTTTAAAATATCGAACATACAAGATAATTAAAAAAAACAAAAAAAAACGAATTTCAAATTTACATATACGGATCGCAAGAAAGTAAGTAAACAAAGCTGGAGGTCCATTGCTAACACTTTACTCAAGCAATAAATCTCTATTATGACTCCACTATAAATTATTGCAAATAATATTTACTATGGCGTGGGATCACACAAAACTTTTGTAAAACAAAAGAAAACTGAGGGAATGCTTTTAAACTTAATTCAAACTCCTTATTTTATTTTTTTATTTTTTTTTGTGGCCCGGCATGGCCAAGTGATTAGGACGCTCGACTTGTAATCTCAAGACTGCTGGTAGGGACATTAAGACTTTTATGAAAATACGTAGATAACAACGTTTCGACCTTCTTATGCCATCTTCAGATTAACAAAGGGAGAGTTTGCAAATGGACGTTGCCGGGCACATGTTTTTGGGACGAGAGTGTAAACGTGTATGGGATTGCAGGTGACGTTGCCGTTAGATGTTAGGTTATTAATTAGTACAAACATAAAGGTGAAACTTTATATTGTTTTAATTTTGGTTTTAGTTGTTGTATAAGTCGGGCTTCTATAATTTTGGGTTTGTTTGTATTTGTTTCCCTACTTAATATGTGGGTGTTTTCAATGATTATGTTGTGTTTATTTGATTTGCAGTGTTCAAAAACATGTAAAGGTGTTTTTTGTTATTGTTGTCGTTCTTTGAATCTGATTTTCATTTTTCTGCTTGTTTTTCCACCATAGAAGTTGTGGCAGTTTTTGAATTCTATTTTATAAATAATGTTGGTGTTGTGTTTGTCAGTACTATGTAAATTATGTATAAAGAAATATTATTTGCTTTCAGTGATGTTGAGAAAAACCCACTTGTAGAGAAAAATATATATGTAAAAACGGCTCGTTTGGGTTGTGAAAATTTTTTTACGTAGAGGAGCGAACAACGTTTCGACCTTCTTCGGTCATCGTCAGGTTCACAAAGAAAAAATTTTTTCTCAACCCAAACGAGCCGTTTCTACACATATATTATTTGCTTTAATTCGTTAATTTTGTAATTTTGTCTTTGCGAAGTCAGTAAATAAGCGAAATCCCTCTTTTTTATTGGAAATAGTACAAACAACAATAATATTTTATCACCTGTCATAACATTTAAAAATCCACAGAATAAGCTCATAGCAGCATCAGAACTTTCATTAATGTCAGCTATTCAGAGTTAATGTTGTTTGTTTAGAGACGCGATAATTTCCAATAAAACATTGAAATAAATTAAATATACATTTCTAAATGTAATAATCACATAAAAGCACCGAAAACAATATCATCACTAGAACATTTTTAATTATTACTCACCACTAGGTGTTTTACGTAAACAGTAACGTCATTGAGAAAAATCGGCTAAGAAAATGGAAGTGTTTTGTTTGTTTTTTTTGTTGTTTTTTTAAATTTCGCACAAAGCTACTTGAGGACTATCTGCGCTAGCCGTCCCTATTTTAGCAGTGTAAGACTAGAGGGAAGGCAGCTAGTCATCACCACCCACCGCCAACTCTTGAGCTACTCTTTTACCAACGAATAACGTTATAATGTCTCCACCATGAAGTTAAATAAAACTAAAATAATGGAACACGAATCATACATACAAAAAATAAAGGACAACATAAAATAAATAAAATATGAATATCATAAAAGAAAGAGAAAACAAATTTTCTTCATCTAAGTAACAATGTAGCACACTAATTACCTTAAAATAGAAGTCACCAAAACTTAAATAATCTTTTTGAAACCATTGATTAAAAAACGATCCAGGACTGAATTCCTAACCCTGCCTCCATATACATTCTGTATATGCGATCACCTAATAGCGTGATCACATATACTGCTAACCATGCCATATAGACTATTTTTTATTCAATGAATCTTCAAGGTCTCCAAGACTACAAAGGTTTCACTAACTATAATGTACTGCACTACTAACCTGTCGAAAAGGGCTTAATGACACAATTAGGAATTCTCCAGGCGTATAAAAATTGGCGCTGAAATTATTAAGCTATTACTGTGACATTTTAATCAAATAAGTATAAATAATTTGATTTTTGCACAATTGGAGAGGTAGCAGATTAAAAACTGCTATAAGGTCTAGCCTCTATAAACAATGTTCCACAGCATGGAATACCACATTATAATACTGTAGTATGTAAATCACAAATGTACCAGTCTTCTTTTTACTCAACCTTAGTGGGCTTTCCTTTCTTGTTCACCTAAAGTTGTTAAACATTTTCATATACACAAGGGTTTGAAGGAGGTTAAAGAATGGACATGTGAACCATTTATTGTTATCTTTTGTCAGCCCTTGAATAGTAAAAAGGTATAAGAGGACTGGAAGCTAGCTAATGTAACTCCTCTTTTCAAGGGAGGTGATAAAAATTGTCTCAGTAATTATAAACCCATTAGTTTTACATAAGTTGTGGGAAAGGTATAACAGTGTTATGAAAGAAAGGAATCTTGGTGTAGTAGTTGATCACTCTCTAAAGCCATCCAAGCACTGAGCTGTTACTGATGCTAGGAAAAATAAGAGTTTAGGTTGTATCAACAGAAATATTGAATGTAAGTCTAAAGAGGTTTATTGTACATGTCACTGGTTAGTCTTTGTTTGGAAGGATGATGCCTGGAATGAAGATGCTGTCATGCGAGAAGAGGCTGAAATATCTCAAATAGTTTGTTCTCAAAAAAAGAGTTAGGAAAGATCTGATTGAAGCGTTGACAATTTGTTTTCATACTTACCAGGAAGAATAGTAGAATTAGGGGACACAAATATAAATTTTGGCGGAGTAGGAGTTATCTTCAGCTAAGATAATTTTATTTTTTGACAGAGTGGTTCGCCTTTGGAATGGGTTGGTTTCAGATGTTGTAGAGGCAGTAAATTTAAGTGAGGTAAGAGAAAGCTTGGTAAATATACGAATAAAAGGGCTGGCTTTAAGATTTTTTAAATTGTTTTAATTTAGTTTAACGGATTTAACAGCAGAAATGGACCAATAGGTTCCATGTTGCTCTTAAAAAATGTGTTACGTTACAGTCATGTGTGTGTGTATGTATACATACATATATATATATATATTAACAGAAATCGGTTCTGGAATGCAGATAACTCTGGTTTCTCATCCTTATGGGTCTTTCAAGTTTTGTTTACTTAAAGCTTTTACGTGTGGGAAGCTTTTGCAGACTTATGTATTTTTATAGCCCTTCAGCTACATGACGGGTTTTACGATGCAGAGGATATATCTTTCTTATTTTCACTAGTGGAATGACCACTGACGTGAATAATGCACATGCTCTGGGACAAATAACACTACTGTATTTTGTTTATAGTGTATATTCTCTCAGCCATATTCAGATTACTTAGGGATGTACAGACGGAATTTCTTTTTGTGAAAACTCAAAGAACAGTGCTGTTTATGACTTTGAGCACTCTTCAGTTGTTTTTTTAACTTAGTGTCACATTGTGTTTAGTCTTTTTTAAAAACTAATTCATGAGTATGAATTAGGATTAAATTCAGCGATTAACATTTTCTGGCATTCTTCCTGCTATAACGGTTACTTTTATTACCGATAAGGATTAATCAGTGTATCTAAGAAAAAAAACATACTTTTTACAGTTTTTGTCGTTCTAAGAAACAAGTTTATAATTTTGCTGATAAGCCACTTGTGCCCCAGTGGTCAGTCAACATGCTCATCACACTAAAAGTTAAATGGTTGATAGAGTACATATAGCCTATTGTGTAGCTTTACGCTTAACAACTAAACCAATTTAGTTGACAAAAGTTGTGTTTAAGAGCCATAAGCAGGATTTATGAAGTTAATCAATATTCTATTTATTACGATATTCGTCAGCTGTTAAAATTATCAATACAGTTGCCGTCATTGCTATTGTGCTCTAATATCACATAAACTACCGATAATCTCTGAATATTATAAATCAGACTATTGAGACATGGCAATGAATGGTTTTATAAACAATTTACAACTGTAACATAGTACTTATTAATGCAATATCCAATTGATTGGTATGTTTTTGTATTGGTAGCCCCCCGCTAGTACAGCGGTAAGTCTCCGGATTTACAATGCTAAAATCAGCAGTTCGATTCCACTCGGTGGGCTCAGCAGATAGCCCGATGTGGCTTTACAATAAGAAAAACACACACTTTACATTGGCGCTTAACCAATAAGTCCGGGCGAAGCAAAACAGGTACATACCATCTCATTTAGAATACATATATTTAAAAAGCAAATAAACGAACAATTCTCGCTTCTTTTTCTCGCCAATTCTAAGCATTGTTTAAATTTCTTGATGACGAGAAACCCACTTGAAATAAAAATGTATCTCAGAATGACTGATATGGGTATCAGCCGGTCACAAACTCTCTCTTTCTTAACCTGAAAATGACCTAAGTACATCGAAACGTTGTTCTCTCCTTAACAGTAAAAATGTTAATACCCATACCAGTCGTTCTGACATACATTTGTTAAATTTATTAACAGTAATTTGGATCAAACGGTGTTTTGGATTAATATTTAAATTGAGCGACCAGGCAAGTACCCGAAGTTAGCATTGTAATATATAGTAGGAAAGACCACAAAACGTGGAAAAATAATGAAAAAAATTGTTCAAAACAGGTCAAACCTACGTCTACGTTTTACTTATTTTGAACATTTTTCTTCATTACTTCATTGTAACTTACACATAGAGTATTATTTTTTAACAAAGCCTGTAATGTAATGTTATTAGATGGCGTACATTCAGGGAGGGAGTCTCTATATGCGTCATAATTTAACCCTGTTTCAGACGTTAGTATTAAAATTTATTACTTTAATTTACTTTATTGTTTAAGAATAAGTATGTTGTAGTGAATAATTAATAGTAGTAATGATTTTATATTAATTAAAAGTGTAGCTTGTGTGTTGAGAGTCCATGATGCTCAATAATGTTTGGACGAGAAGAACGTTTGATCTATGATATTAACTTTTAACTTGTGCCTAACAGTAATTAATACCAACAATATCGTTAGTACTAGTAGCACTTACTACCTTCTAGTACCAATACTAGTCCTACAGCACGCTATCCAGTATTCTCTGAATTTATGGGTATTAATTACCAAGTTTTTAATTTAAGAACAACATTCACTGTTCAACAAATTATTAAATCATACCCATGCCGTGATAGTGTAATTTAGTGCTGAGTACTTGATTGCAAGTTGTGTTACTGCTTACTGAATACCTGTAGCGGTAAAGCAAGTAATACTAGTAATTGTGGGTAAGTGCATCAGCTTTTTACATCAACAAATTTTCTCACTTGGCATTAGATTAAATTTCAAAACAAAATCTTGCCCTTGTGTTAGTAGTATTATTTGTTTATAGTATTTTTAATGCTAATTAGTAGACCAACTAAATTTGTTTCTACATCATAAAAGTTAAAGCGAACACTAGCATTTGAACATTGTAATGAGAATCTAGTTTTTACAAAGGGGAGAACTTTTAACTTTTAGAATTTGGCCAAACCTTGAACTTGGCAAAGAAATTTTAGGTATGTGATGGAGAGGAAGAATTGGAAATTGCTTCCACTAGAATTGATTATTATATCTATATTTTAAATGCTCAAACGTAAGTTTAACTCTCCTTGAGATGATTTTTAATACAAACACTATTAAGCATTTAATATTTATTGTGTAATGAGTTTTTAACTAAAATGCATGTTGTGTTGAGTCTGCTGCTGGGTATGAGGCTTACAGATTTATCTTAAGGTTGCCATTGCATTTCATTAGGTAAATAACACTAGTCACACTTTTAGAAATTACTGAGGCTTTAGTGAGACAACATTTTATAGTGTACCTTGTGCTATGACAGACAATATTGGTGCTAATAAAATACAACAGGAAAGAAAACAAAGACAATTACACAAATAGGTAAAAAGTTAAAGATAAAAGCTATTTTTACTGTCTTCCAAAAGTGTTTTTGGCTTTTTTTACCTGTTTTTGCAGTTTTCTTTATTTACAAAACTTAATGCATGTTATAGTAAAATGTTTATTTCAGAATTTATTGTTTTATTCCATTCTTGAAATACTGGAATTTTTTACCTGTTTATCTAATTTTCTTTGCATTGTTCATTTGTTTTTTATTCATTTTTTATACTTGTTTTAAATATCTAAATTTGGATGAAAAAAGCATACATTATCATTTACTTACACTTGAAAAGTTGTTTGGGATTTTAGAATAATTTTATATGGTAATGGAAGAAGTTCTTTGACTTTTTAGTAGCTGATAAATTAGATATAGATTAAGTTAAAGATTAGATCATAGCATTGAAAAACTTTGGCTGTTGTTGTATGATTGATGTCATCAGTGTTATAAGATCTCTGACGATGGTAATCATCTGAATACACCAATATTAAGTGGGACAGCTAATGAGGGGTGGACTACAAGTTTTCTACAGAAAAACGAATGTGTAATGTGTGTTTGGTCTTGAAAGAAAGAGAAGAATTATTATTAGTATATTCCACAAGCTTCCTGGTTAGATTTTAATAGCTGTTGAAATATCTATAAGCAAATAAATTATGTTGTTTTGAGGTGTTTGTTTAATATGAAGGGAGACTAATTGTATTATATTTGATTGGTTAATCCATTTACCCTCTTGGTATGGATTCCTGTATGTGGTGAGGGGACTTCCCAGAGAAGGTTCTGTTTTTTCAGTTTACCTCCTATGGGATCTAAACATCCACCCATGTGTTTGCTGTGCATGGCAACCTGTGAAGAGGAGGAGAGGATCCTGGTGGTTGAGGAGTCCAACCCTAACATACCACTTTGGTCTTCAATTCCTGTAGATGGGCAGCCTTGGGGTGGCCCCCATATGGTCAGTCAGCTGGTTCACTAGAGCCAACCAAGTACCAGCATTGGATGTTCTCAATGAGTGTTGTGGTGTTTGTGAAAAGTGCTCACAAAACTTTGGCATTGTAGTGTGTCCTCTCATAGGGCTTCATGGTGGGTGGGGTCAGTGGGCACCGAAACATTTTTTTTTCTTTATTATGGATCCCCCAAATAAAAATTTAAATAAAAAAGTGTAAAAAAACACTCCATAGGTAAATGGCCACGTATTAAAGATTCTGAGCAGCAATCTTCAACATCTGTAACACCCTTATCTCATTTTCTTATATTACATTTTCTTTCAGACAAACCTTTAGGGTAAATATCTCCCTTTTTATTCAGAAGGGATTAGAGGGACTTGCTGCCTCTCCAAAATCATTCAAAAAGTTTTACCCTGATGACATATTGGTGGAAACATCCCCCTCTAAACATAGTGAACTCCTCTTTTATTTGAAGGTGATTGGGAATATATCCATTACAAGGAGTTATTGTTGAGGGGAATTTGAAGAACATCCCCAAGGAGTTTCTGCAGTGAGGTGCATCTCCACTTGCAAGGATGGAATGATGATGCCAACTAATATACTCATTTTAACATTCATATCACTGTCTCCACCTGTCACCATCAAGACAGGTTGTCTTAATTCCAAGGTACAGCCATATATTCTAAACTCTTTCAGATGTTTCCAGTGTCAGCAGTTTGGTCACTCAAAGACATGATGTTATGGTTCCTTCACTTGTGCTTGTTGCAGTAGCAAGGATCATGATGTCTATGAGTGTGAAACAGACCCTCATTGTATTAATTGTAACAGCTCTCACCCATCTTACTTTCGTTCTTACCCTAAGTGGTTGGAAGAAAAAAAGATACTGTCCACCACTTTATCTTAGACATATGCTGCTACACTTTGTTCCACTACAACAGTGGGAGTGTAGATGGATCTCTCCGTGCCTCCAAAAGAATCATTCTCAAGCCATATGTAAAGTCTTCTGACCTCCATGGTTAAGAAAGTTGATGAATCAACATTGACACCCATCTCTCTCCCTAACATTCATTCCAGCAAACCCCAAATCCACTTCCTTTGGTTCAGGGTGTGGGCATTTCCTTGGGTACATCTTCTCCCACCCCAAGATGCAAAACAATCATTTTTTCATGTCTTCAGTCACTGGAATCCTTTTCCAATGACAGAGACCTGCTCAAACAACCCAGAGCAGGATCCATGGAGATTGGTAGACCTTCCTCAATTAAAGAAAATAAAGAAAAAAGACATCGTAAACAGAAGGTCTCCACCCAGTTTGCCTACACATAAATAAAAATGGCCACTTGGATAAAATGCAACTGTCAAGGTTTGTTTTATTCTGGATGACATCAAAGCAATAATTGCTTCTTATCATCCTGTATGCCTTTCCTTATAAGAAACATTTCTGAAACCTGCTGATAGAGGTAGTTTTTTTTGTGCAGAAATGACAGGTTGTGTGATGGACAAGTGCATGGAGGGGTGGCACTGTTGGTTGATCAGCATGTGCCCACTCTGTCTTTGCCACTCAACACACTCTTGGAATCTGTAGCAATCCATGTTTCCATGGGTCATGCTGCCACTGTTTGTTCTTTCGACCTGTTCCTGAAGAGACCTGTGAACCATCAGACTTTGATGCTCTCATTGAATAGTTGCCATCTCCCTTTTTAATCCTGGGAGACTAATAGATATAATCCCCTCTTGGGAGGTACTGATATTAATGGAAGAGGTTGCTCCATAAAGTATATGCTCTCTCAGATCACAACCTTTTTCCTTTCAGTACTGGTTCTTATACTTATTTTAATGCACCTAGTTAGTCTTTTACTGCTATTGATCTTTCAGTTTGCTCCCCTTCACTATTCTCCCACTTTTCATGGAGGGTTGACAGTAACCCATGAGGCAGTGATCATTTTAAGAGTGACTGGCCGTGGTTGATGCTACTGTGGAAGCTGGATCAAGCCAACTGGTTTTCTTTCACTGCTCTCACAGAACTTGATCCTGCCATTCTCTGTAAGCCTGGGATACTTTTCATATGTATCCTTCACTCTTGAACTGCATCACTTGCAGGCCTGTGCACATGCTTGGCAGGTAAGACATCAAAGCCAGAAGGAATTTTGGATTAAGTTTACAACCAGCATCTCTTCTACCACCAGTTCCAAAGTCATGTGGGACAAGATTCAAAAGGTCAATGAGCAGTATAATTCTGTCCCTCTTTTGATCTTGCTCTCTGATGGCTCTTAAGTAGCTGATACCCAGAGCATCACTGATACTCTTGGTGAAAGCTTTTGCTGGATTTTTAACACTTCTGCTTCATCCTCCACCTTCTTAACCATCAAGACTCTGGCAGAGCAATCACTTCTTTCCATTCGAGCTGATCATCTCTATGACTGTAATCACCCCTTTACATTGGTGGAACACAAACTGGCCCTTCATCGGTCTGGCAGTACATCATTTGGAACTGATGATATACACTACGAGGTGTGCCATCTATCTTATTCTATCTTTTGTGATTGTTTTTAACTGGATCTGGCAGGAGAATGTTTTCCTGATGCCTGGTCCCAGACTATTGCACTACCTTTTTCTAAGCCTGGGGAGGACCTCAAGATTCCTTCAAACTACTGTCCAATTTCTTCAATGAGTTGTTTTTGTAAGACCTTAGAGAGGATGGTTAGTGTTTGTATTGACTTATTGTATGCTTCAAAACTTTGATCTTTACCAAATTATCCTATCTGGGTTTGTGTATTTCTTCCTCAGTGGACTATGCCATTATTCCTTTTGGCCTTCGTATCCTGGTGCAGTTGGATGAATTGGGTCTGTTCTTGGATAACATTGCTGTATCCACTGGTCAGCCCATCCCACCATGGCTTCTTACAGTCTCCAGTTGTGACCTATCTTTTAAGTCATCTGAGCAATGTAGATACTCCTGACTGGAAATACTGTCTGCTATTTGCTGAACATCTGTCAAACCATCCTTCCATTCCTGTTTATACAGATGGTTTGAAATCAGGTGACTGTGTGGGCTCTGCCATGATTTGTTGTGGTTTGGTGGTTGCACAAAATCCCTCTACAGCTTCTATGTTCACTGCTGAACTGTATGCCATTTCTCTTGCCCTGGATCACATAGAAGCTAAGCAATACTCAAATTGCACTATCTATACTGACTCGCTTAGTTCTCTTTTGACCTTGGAATTGTATCACAATTTCTCACCGATATTCAGAACTACTGGCCCATTTCTCTTTAAAAAAGAAAGTCCTTTAAAAACTTGTGTTACTATACTTTCTCTATTACTGCTGTAGACTAATTTAAAAATTGAATTTAATGCTATTTTAGTTTTTAGTCAAAAATTATACTTATTGTTTTATCTTGATTCACTTCTACAAATTTGAATGACTTTACTTTTAACTGAATGTTTGGTGCAGATAACCTAATTGCTTTGCACCATAAAATGCCAAACCAACCAACCAACTAATCCATTTTCTGCAGCTGGGATATATTTCTCAATGCTCTCACCCCTTCACACTATGACTGGGACAAATGTTTCATTGTTGATACTATTTATGATTTCCTTTGTTGGGTCAAGATTTATCATCTTGACTATCCTCCTAGGTGGAAAGCTAGTATCATCTTGTCTCATTGTCATCATGCATTTGGACATCACTTGACTCACCTTCACCATATTCTAAGCTCTTTGAGTTGAGCATACTTGCATAGTAATTTGGGTTACTACTCATTGCTCTAGGTCTAGTAAATTGAGCACGGTAGGTCCACAGTTGATGAACACTTCACTAAGACATCTTGTTTGCTGAAGGGCTGAGTAGAAAACATTGAGGGAAACCATATATCAACATTAGTTGGGATGTCAATAAATACTTTTCAATTCATTTTACTCCCATATGTTACATGCAGAAATTTTGAATGACAATAGAAAATATACATTCCAGTCATAGTGAAATGGTTAATGAGCAAGAGGGTATTTCCTGGGGTTGAAAAATGTCTCGAGATTGTAATAATAATTTTTATCTCCACATGTCTTTCTAGAATCTTTAAGAGGGAGATTTGATTAGAAATTCAAATAAGTACTGGTGTTGCAGTTAGAATGGTTAAAAAAATGTCAGTGGGTTAATTCTTTAGCTCAGTCAGTAGAATAAGACCTTTTACATATCAGGAAACCTACATTCTTTTCCTTTCACAAATAAGGCCCATCATAGGTCTTATCTCAGTATGTGAGAAGTCCAGATAAATGTTTTCTAAAGTAAGGTTGGAACCTGTGGCTGCTCTTCCCACAACTAGAGGACTAATCCTCTAGTTATTATGACACCAAATACTATGCTAGAAACACAATTGTCTTTAATGTTTATGTTGAAACTTTGGGTACTTGAGGTTTTGGTGTCCTCAATTTCAGGAAAGCTACCATCAGACACTAAAAGGAATTTGAAGACAAAATTACAATTTTTGTTCTGAATGACACTTCATGTGAATATGGGCAGAATCGCTGGATCAGAGACATTATAGCTCACCTTTTGAATGGGGAGAGGTAGCTAGCCAGTAACAACCACCACCACATGTGCTTTGATTTGAATAATGGGATAGAATATTGCTTTTGTATTTTCCTCATAGCTGAAAGTTTAGATCCTGTTATTAATAACCAAAAAATGTTAAGTTTACAAGGATGTACAGTTTGTTAGGAAAGTGTAGAAAAATGAGGTTTTTCAATAAAAAAACTGTTCAAATTAAAGAGAACTTTTCAACATGAAATGTGTTTGGAATATTTTGCATGTTGTTTATGTAGGTAATGTGTACTGTTAGTGTGAATAAATATTTAACTATTTGATTGGATAAGTACATGTATATGAAGAGATAATTTTAATTTGTTTTTAATGATTTAATCAGCTGTAGAGGAGTGCTGAAATATTGATGGTTGACACTGCTCTTTGTAAGTTTCATTTTATGTTTTTATATATAAAAACATGATGAATGGATCTCCCACATAGGTGTGAGAAATAGAAACTTTAAGAAAAGAGTTTGGTGTTTTTAATAGTTTACGAGAAAAATGGCTAAAAGTTTGCAAGAATGTTACAGTCAACAAGAAGCAGGTGTTAGACCAAACCAACTCTTCCTTGGTGGACACTAGTACTTCAGTATAAGTAAATTTAGGATCTTTTTACTTTAGATATAGTTTGTCTTTTTTTTGTATTAGTTGTACTGTGAGAGTTTTTTTGAAGTCTCATTGAATTTTTTTATTGCAGGAACTGACATGTGTCCTTAGGCATCATTTGATAAACAAATTTATTATTTATGCATTTGTATCACAACTCTAAAATTAAAGTCATTATTTTCTGCTCTTATAATTACATCATAAAATGTTATTATGTGATATTATACTGTAATTTTCTTATCACCTTAATTATGAATTTTGAGCAAGAAAGAAATGTGAATTCTAACCTGTCAATTTGTCAATGACTTCTACCAGTTTTGAGGAATTCCACATTTCATTAGCAGCTGCACAAGGGGAAATCAAGAAAAAATGCTGCTCTTTCCATAGTAATAATTTATAATCATGTTACTTAGCTTAAGTTGATTTTTGTTCAATGAATTTGTGTTATCCTGCAGAAAAATGTACTCAAACATTATTCTTATGCAAATTACTATAAGTATTTATTTTTTCAGGATCCTTGCCATGGGAAGCCAAGATTTCCATTTTAAGTGTCACAGTCATCATAGCAATGTTTTGTCAGTTTTTGAGCAGCTTATGTCCCAAGAACAGTTTGTTGATGTGACACTAGTGTGTGAAGGCATGAATATTAAGGCTCATAAAATGCTACTGTCAGCTTGTAGCCCATTTTTTAAAGGGATATTTGAAGAGAATCCTTGCAGACATCCAGTTATTGTGATGAAGGATGTGAAGTTTACTGAACTCAAAGCTGTTGTGGACTTTATGTATCGTGGAGAAATTCATCTTCCTAAAGATGAATTGCAAAATTTCCTGCAAACTGCTGATCTTTTGAAAGTGAAAGGGCTGACTGAGGTGAGAAGTAATTTTCAACTATCATTCAGTAACAAAAACCAGGAAAGTACAGTCAACCCTGTGTTACATCAGATTACATCTTCAGATGTGAATGGTAAAAACCAAACCTTGTCTCAACCTCTTAAAAAGAGACGTGGTCGTCGAAAGCGTCATTCTACAGGAGAGGAAATGGTTGGTGTCTCGGACTTGGCAACATCTGACAGAAGCTTGCAGCTTGGTAAAAACTCACGACTAGAATTGACTCATTTTATTCCAAAAGAAAGTATGTATCCTGTTCATAATACTGTTAGTTGTGCCACTACTAGCTTTTCTGTGTCTGTTACAGAGCCTACCTGTGAAGTTAGCTTTATTTCCACCAGTGGCATTGTAACAAGTCCTGCCTTCTCTGCAAGTAGTATGGTGGGTGCTGGTAGCAACTTTAATCACACAGGGTTTGCGTTGGCAAACAGTAATCCAGTTATATTGGGTGCTGCTTGCACCACAGTCAGTGTTGCAACTCCCATTATTATTGCTCCAATTTACACTAACTCCCCTGTTACCAGATCAGGTAACAGTACTCCTGTTGTTGCTACTACTGCTACTTCTACTGTTGTTGCTAGTCCTATTCCTGTTACTATATCTTCAACACAACTCCTTTCACCACCTGAAGGGGATTGGCTTGTGTCTCATGGACAACAGAATGTGAGTATCAAAAGTTACGTATGATATTTAATAGGCTGGCACTACAGTAAAATAGTACAAAATGCCTGAAGTAATACAGTTTTTCCTTTCTCACATCTTGGGTAATATTTTGTGAAACATTTAAGCCATTTCAAAATAGGACTGTGTTTAGTATTAAAATTGTTCTGAAATTCAGTGAGATAGGGTGCACACCAAAATTTGAACTCCTACAACATCGTTATTTTATTAATGAATTGACTGTGACACCTCCTAAATACACCTAAAGATTAAGATATTCATTCTACCCCTTTATGTTTTCTTATAAAAGGTGTTTTTGTTGAATCAGGCATTCTATACATTTGTTACTGTTTTAAACTTATAATCTAGTGAAGCTGTAGGAAAATTGAAGCAATATAGTTTTAAATAATAAAAACACAATTTGGTGCAGTTGTAAATAGAAAAAAAAGAATCATGAGTATTGTTAAATTCTTATAGGAAAACAGAGGTTTCATGAAATTGTGAACAAATATTTATAGTAATGCTTAAATGCAGGTATTTTTTAAAATACAATTCTAACAAAGTGAATTCTAACAGCTTTAGTTACAGTTTTGGAAATCCACACATGCATCGTCAAGAGTTGGAACTTCATGTCCAGTGTTGGATAATGAAACATGTTATCCAGTGTATATACCCACACTGTTAAGTAAATAATTTACTTAATAGTATAGAAAATTTTTATTCCCGATATAAAAGTGACTGATTCCAAATTTTCTGATATATTTCTCATATCTCAACTTTTGCATTAATCAGTGTTTGGTCTACACATGTAACTCGAGATCAACTGACAGTATCAGAAAGCAGTGAATGTTATTAGACTTGTAATTACAATAGTCAACCTTGGTTTCTTTAACTGGATTACTAAGCTTCAAGAATGGATTGTAATGCTATTGTAATTACAGAAAAGAGTTAAAAATAACAACTTTATAACCAAAGTCATAAACCTTGATCTTTGTTAGACTGGATCAGTAAACCTCAAGAATAGACTTTTTGCTGTTGTAAAATCAGTAAAAATGTCAGGTTTTATGATAATAGTGGCTACAGTTCCCAACTTTTGTCTCTGTTTAACCCCTTAGTAATGGTATAATATACACAAGTTTGTCTACATACTTGTGCACATTAAGTATATGTTTTGATATAGCATGTGTATATTCACCAAATTTGGTAGGCTTTTAGTAAAGATTACAAGCTTTCTATATGCAAAAAAAATTTGGGTGTTTTAATGAAATATTTTTGCTAAAAATTTGTTTGTAAAAATAGTCTTATGTTACTTGTCTGAGTGCAAAGTGATTTTATGTTGTGATTAACAAAATATCTTTTGTCATGAAAATCTCAGATATTTGCATAATCTCAAAACCTCTTAAATACATTTAAAATGTGAAGTGATTTCATGTTATGATTAACAAAACTATTCTTCGTCCCAAAAATCTCAAATATTATTTGCATAATCTCTAAAATCTCTTAAATACATATTAAATGTTTGTTTTTAGTTAAGATTTTATTTTCTACACTGTGTGTGGTCTTCACTTAACCATTTTAAAAAATTAGGAAATAAATATAAATTGTATTTTTCATGTTAGCATGACTAAATATTATGAAATGAAATTACAGATGTTTTGTTTGAGTCGCTTAAATCTCATAATGTTGTATATGAATGCATATATATATTATTTTTTATCATATTGACCTTCCAATCATGCCTACCTAACATTACATAACTGCACTGACAAGGTTCCACATGCACTCAGGTCACCTATCCAGTATTATAAAACTGACCATTAGTCTTCTCTGTCGTGGCTATGTTTTAGTGGACTAGTGTTTTGTAATATTGAGTCACATTTCAATTATTATACATTATATATATGTATATAGATTATTGTTATTTAGAAATAAAATATTAAACTTATTTTTCTTAAAATATAGAACAATGAATCAAGAAGTAAAGCAGACAATTATGTCTTCTCACTATGACTTTTGTACTTGGTTGTTTTTAGACATAGGGTGCTAAGCCTTTTAAAATTTTGCACGTGGAATATATCAAAGGTTTTTTTAGGTTTTATATATATATACACAATTGAATAACCAAAAAGAATGATAAACAAGTACACTGATACCATAGAATTTCACCATAATATATCAGACTTACTAATTAAAATTTGTTTAGATTTCATAAAATATGAAACTTTGAGCAGATTAAAAACACAACCTACTTCATTGAAATCTTGGATCAAAAGAGTGGGGAAACTGCTTTGGAGACATTCTAAACTGTTGATTAGTTATTCACATGTCCTATTTTGAAGTAAGCATATATAAGGGACCATTTAAAAAAAATGGAGAGAGTTGAACAGGGCTACTATGATTGATTCAGTACATAAGCCATATCTTAGCAAACTAAAAAGGTATGAGGTTCTTATTTTATATTATAGCTTCTCAGTATTAGCAATTTGAGTTTCTAATTTGAACAAAAGTATAACTTAGTATTTTGACTTCACAAACATCTAATTTTAAAGTGTTGCATTCAACATACCATGCGACTCACTAAAATCTGTATTTAGGTGTCTTCTTTTAATATTTACTTTTAAATGAAAAAATTAACTCGTATATGATATTAAACTTCAAATTATAATCTAAAATTTGATTCCAGACTTATTGATATAAATGCATAAAATAGTAGTTCAATAAAATTTTCAATGCAAGTCAACAAACACAATGACATGGCCTTTAATTTTTGACCCACTGCAAAAGGGTTAATCACATCAGTAAACATCAAGAAGGGACAGTTTGCTATTGTAACTGCTGTGAAATAATGATGAATAGCAACAGTTTTGTAACACTAATAAATATGGTTACCATGGTTTCTTTCTGAGTGGATCACTAAGCTTCAACAGTGGATTGTCTGCTATTATAATATTAGTCGAAATGGCAACTATTTTATGACACTAGTAACTACAGATGCAAACTTTTGTTTGTTTAACTGGATCAGTAAACTTCAAGAATAGGTTGTTTGCTATTGTGATTACAGTAAACTAGTTACAAATAGCAATAGTTTGTAATGTTAATAACTATATAAGTTAGTTTTGGTCACAGTTTAAGTAGATCAGTAAGCTTCAAGAGTGGATTGTTTGCTATAGTAATTGCAATAAAAATGGCAACAGTTTTATATTATTAGTAATTATACCTGCAAGCCTTGGTCTGTTTAATTGAAATATTTTCTTTTGTGAGAATTATTTTTGGTACTGTTACTAGTTTTTCATTTATGACTTAGTTGCATTTGAATAATTTTCTGAACTGTATAATGTCATGCAATCATACATTGGAAATATTGGTATGTGTTCTCACCAGTGTAGAAATCCACATTTCATAGACATAAATTTTTAAACTAGTGTTTGCCTGTGTATGAGCCTGATCATTTGCACTAACCTCCCGACCATTGTGTTAGCATGAAACTACATATTTACAACTTTTCATTTGTTTATTCTTTAGTACATACTGTAAGTAATTTTACATACAAAATCAGATTTACCACGTTCAGACTTACTAGTTTTGTGAAGGTTTAAACTGTTTCGTTTAATTTTCATATTTCATTTACGTAAGCTCAAGAATTTCCTTAATAAAAAATAAAATCTTTATTTTCTACCCTAATACAATTAAAGGATCTAGGATGGCCAAGTGGTTGTGCTCAATTCTTAATTTGAGGGTTGTGGGTTTGAACCCATCACACCAAACATGCTTGCCTTTTCATCCGTGAGGGCATTACTATGTGCGGTTAATTCCACTATTCCTTGGTAAGAGTTGCCCAGAGTTGGTGGTGTTGACAAGCTGCCTTCCCTGTAATCTTACACTGCTAAAATAGGGAAGGCTAGTGCATATAGCTTTAATTAATGTTGCTTTATGCGAAGTTCAAAAAAGAAACTATGTGTGGTAGGGTCTTTTTTTTTTTACAAGGTAAAAAAAATCTAACTTAACCATTTTTCTTTCAAAACATTACAGTTATTTATCCTGAGGTTTATAACAGTTTACATTTGTTTATATTTAATTATTTTATTTCTGTTTGAACCATGTTTAACTTGTAAATCTGCTTGATAGGCTTCTGGTGAACAAATCCAAGAACGAAAAAATTCTTTAAAGCTATTCTCTGCTGCTTCTCTATTGTTGAATCTTTTGTCCTCTAAAAAGTTGTCCAAGTGCTTCAAAAAGCAGTAGTTGGTGAGCAACAGGTCTAGGAAGCAAGGAGAATGAGGCAATGTTTTGTAGCCCAATTTATTGAGATTCTGGTGTGTCATTTGAGAAGCATGTGTCCAAGCATTATCAT
This sequence comes from Tachypleus tridentatus, assembly GCF_004210375.1. Classification (NCBI taxonomy): domain Eukaryota; kingdom Metazoa; phylum Arthropoda; class Merostomata; order Xiphosura; family Limulidae; genus Tachypleus; species Tachypleus tridentatus. The sequence continues at coordinate 10,569,676 of NC_134836.1, read as the reverse complement.
GAAGCAAGATTGGTCCTCTTTAGGTGACTAATGCTGGCATTTTTTCTCATAACTTTCTGTGCATTTCTTCCAATTCTTGACAGTAAACCTCCACAGTGATATTCAACCTGGTTGAGCAAGCTGTAATGGCTAATACCAATGACAAACCACCATACAGTGACCATAATCTTCTGTTTGTGCAACTTTAGCTATGGGAAGTGTTTTGGAGCCATTGTGGAGATCAATTTCTGTAATCATAAAAGATCCATTTTCATTGCAGGTGACAATTTGATCGAAAAATGGGTCATTTCTGTTCTGAAAAATGAGCACATAGCACAGTTCAAAATTGCAATTTTTCTGATTTTCATTAAGATCATGTGGAACCCAGTTGTTGAGCTTTTTCACTTTTCCAATTTCCTCAAAATGGTCCAAAACTGTGGAAATGCCAACATCCAGTTCTTGTGCCATTTCTCCAACAGTTAGGCATGGGTTTCTTTCCATTAACATTTTCAATAGTCCTCCTTATGTTTAAGATTCGCATCTCCATTACAAAATTTTTGAAACCGACACTGTACTGTACATTCAGAGGTAGCTCCTTTGCTCCATACTTGGTTGATACTGTTTGTAATGCATTATGATGAACTTTGAATTCATAGAGAAAATGACATGCAACCTTTTTTTCCATCATTAATTAAAAGTCTGAAATATTGGAAGTAAAGTTTTAGAAAGTAATAAAAGTACTAATGAATAAAAGAAAGGTTTAATTTTCCAATGGTATATATGAAATCTCAAAAAAGAAGGGTTTCTTATCCCTGTGAGTGACTAAAATTTTGCTATAAAAATTAGCCAATATTTTTTGAACAACGTGATAGCTGATATATGTGCACTTTGTCTACTTCACTGAAAAATGTCTTTTTTTCATCTGTGTTTTCTACTACAATGATTTTTTTTTTTTAAAAATAATGAATAAAATATATTTGAAACACAAAAAATTCCAATATGGCACTCTCTCTTTACTTACAAGATTAGCTTTTCTTGTTTTGTGCTGCCATCTATTAGCAGACGTTTTAGCACGTGTCACAAGCCTTAATCCCCCCCCACCACCACCACCACTGTTGGAATCAAACGTTCCAACAAGTCTGATTTAAATCATCATAATTCCTTTCTTCACCAATAGGAGAGCATTAGTATAACATGATGCATGTGACTCACTCTGTATGTAACTACCAAACTATAACTTCTCATTTTGGAGTTCTGAAGTGCAGAGTTTTTTTTTAGCACAATTATTACATTAATTTAGTTCAACTTTGTTTCATTTCATTTCATTTTGAGAGCATTTGATTTATCTGTTTGCTGTACATTTTTTTGCTGGTTTTGTATCATGCATGAATTCTGATGTCACTGTTACTACTTTGAGTGTATATTACTTGTCTATTCCCACACTTTTGGACACAGGTGCAAGTGACACATTGGAGGTTTTCATGGCCTTTGTTCACGAGGAGATGAAACATTGTCTCCTGTTTGTGTCCTTATTCTTCATGTACTTTTCAAACCTTTTACAGGTATCTCCTACCCACCTCAGATGTTGTTGTGCCTTCCCACACCTTTTTAAGGATTCTGTTCAGCCCTCATTGGTTTTCTCGAAGCTTATATCTCATGTATGTGTTATTTTATTTCTGCTTTTTTTTTGTTTCACCATTCCATTTTTGGGTTTACAATGTGCTTTTGACATACTGTTTGGTGATGGCATTGATATGCCTGTCTTCCATGGGCTTCATGTTGGTCTGCCTTTGTGATTTTTTGGTGGGCTCTCACATTTTGGACCATCATTTGTGGGTTTAGTTTACATATGTGGGAGGATGGGTCCAAAAATTATTATATTGATCTTACCTCTGACTTGATTTCAGTATTGGACTTTCTCTCCTATTTGAGATATTTTGTGAGAACCCTATGGGATTTCTGGAGACATTTTCCACTCTTGCCTTCAAGTGTCAGCTGCATGTTGTCTTTAACTATGATCCTATACACATGGTTCACTTTTCATTTGGTCTTTTGTGAGTTGGGATGCTACATTCTCATGAACCTGTAACTTAGTTCTGTATGTATGAGTCATTCTTGTGGCCTTGTTTTTATCACATTTTGAGTATGACATGATTACTACGTGTTTGTTGTTGGGGGTGGTTTCTGTCCAACAGGGCTCTGCCTTTCCTTGTGAGAGATTCAAGGTTCTTTGGATGTGGCTTCAAGTTTTATTTCATGACCTTACTTTTTCCAGCCTTGTCTGTCACAGTTTCCCATTGTACATCCCATTGTTTGTTGTTTTTCATGGTGTTATTTGGCTTTTCCTTGGGATCCTTGGTCAAGGCAGTCATTCTCCTCTTACCCAAATATGTGCCTGTTGTGTAATGGTATATCTTTTAGGTCCCTGTTCTTCAGTCTTGCTGTTATGCTGTCTGTTTTTGTGGTATGTTTGCTCCCTTGCTTGGCATATTCATGCCCACTTTCACATGTACTCAGACAATTATTTTTTTTTCTTGCCTTTTCCTAAAGGGAGTCAACCAGTTCTACTTATCAATTCCTTTGTTAAGTTGTAAGGGTAGGATGGTTGATCACTTTTGAGAGGTCTTTCCTTTGTGTCCTCCCTTATACATTGTACATGTGGATGTTTTCTTCACTCCTCATCCAGTTGAGTTATACCTTCTCTCAGGCTCCATCCTATCTACTCCTTTACTCCCTCATGGCAAGGTTCTATAGCTTTGGGGGGGGGGGGGTTGTCCGTGGCACCTGTCATATCTCTTAGCAGGACTCATATTTGCCTCATTGGGCTCTTATTGAACAGTGGAACCTTGCAATGGATACCTTGGATTCTGCTATTCATCTTCCTCTTACTAATCCTCATGTTTTATTTTGCTTAAGTTGATTTCTACAAATGTTTATTCCACATAGAAGTATCTGAGGTATGGTTGTAACAAATTGTCTCAGTGGTGGCTGTGTAGTATCTGTCGATCTGTGATTGTCTCTCAAGATTCCTATTGTTGATGCCTTTATGGTCATTTGAGAGCTGGAAGGTCCAATTAAAAAAGGTAGTAGCACCCAGTTATGGAATGTATGTTTTCTATGTTGCAAGGTGTTAATGAAAAATGTTAGCTGTTGATGTTTTATGATGCTGCTGAGACTTGTATGATATTATAGGTTCTTGATGAGGTGAAGAATTATGTTCCATGATCAGTCATAAATAGATGTTTTATATCTTTTCAATCTTGTCCAGCTGAGTAGCACTAACTATTGATAATTTATCATCCTGGATGGGGTAGATAATAATTTGGTAAAGTATAAATAGATGATGAGCTTGCAGTGTCTTAACACCTTTGGTTATCATTGTGTTAATATGGGTATTGAAATTGAGTTTTCTAACAAAACTTACCATTAGGTTATTGATTATGGTAAATTTTGATTGTCAACTTTTATGTTTCATACTCTGAGCATTGCATTAGCAATAATTGGGCAGCTGGACACTATTGTAAGAAGCTTCCAGAGTTTTAGCTACTGCCATGGTGTTCTGACCAACTTTAACCTCTTTTGCTATGGATAGGTCAAAGGATGTTATTACTTCTGGTACAGTAACTTTCCTTCTCTCACATAATAGCTTTTCTCAGTATTACTGTTTTCTGTTTGTGCAAGTTCCAGTAATCACTAGCCTTGATATTGCCACCTACTTTTATGTGTTTTCCATGTGGTACAGCTACAATATACCATATGACAACTTTCCACTGATAGGAGTGCAACAAACCCTCCTAACACAGATAACTCACTGTATGCAGTAGAACTTATTCTTCACTTCTTCATTTGACACTCTTGAGTTTGAGTGTATTGTTTACTGCTCTTCAAAATTTGAACTTTGAACTTCAAGTTCCTGTCATTCATTCAGGTTAATTTTATGGACTTAGTCTCAAACCTTTGTTTGAATTAGTTTGTTTACCATGAACTATACATTTCACTCATTTTCACAAGATGAATTTGCAGTTTCAAGTTTCAATCTCTTTAGCTGCTAACAATACCACTGAACAACAACTTGTTACAGTGACTATAGGTTCTACCTTATTGATGAACACATATTTGGCTCTCATCTACCAGAAGTTGGCATCCTTTATGCTGGCTGATGATTCTTCTGAACCTCAGCCAGTTCTCACCCTGCCTTGGTGGGGATAGATCTGGATGAATGGAATTTGGACAGCCTTTTTCTTCTTCCTCCCTTTGTCATGTAGGGCCTGCCAAAATGCCTCGACCTACTTCTTTCCAAGAGTTAGTGATACAGGTGTGTTATGTTTTTTCTCTGTCTTTTAAGCCATATGATCCTACACCTTTCCTCTTAATTGAAACACCTACCAAATATTTTGTTTTTTATCCTTTTACCTGATATTAGGATCCATGCTGAATATTTTGCCATTCTGGGATGAAAATGCTTCATTCCCTATGCACTTCTGAATCTCACCAATCAGCAAAACTGTTCTTTGATTATCAGAAATTGGATTTGCTCATCTTTCTTCAGGTTTCAGACCCCAGTACACCTGTGCATTTTTCTGAGGCACAGTTCTCACAATTCCTTTTATCACTAATTGATTCTTTGTCACCTCTTCATTGACTTTTGTCACAGGCTATTCACTGTTCCCTGAGGGTTATTAGGTTGATGCTAATTCCCTCACTTTGTTCACATTGACATGCCTGTTTTCCTCATCATCTCTGATTCCATCATTACATAGACAACTACATACTTTTAACTCAAGACTCAATTTCTTCCCTCTATATGCAGCTTCTTTTGAGGGAAGCTGCTTTAGTGGGATGGTTCATCAAAGTGAAGAAAACTGTTCCTTCCTCATCTCAAATACTTTGTTCATCTCAGGATCTTTTTCAACTCTTATCCAAGTTGGACACAGTTTTTCTCCTTTTGATTGTGTTCTGTGGAGCCTGGTTCAGAAAGCTTGTTCTTGTCCTCTTTCTGCAAGAGAGGTTCTATCTCTTTCATGGATGTGATATTCCTTGGAGGCTTTTATTCCACATAGTAGTGTTCATGTGAGGACTTTTTGTTGGGTATTACATGATCACTGGGACTTCATCAGGCATCTCTCATATTTCCCTGTATCCTTTCCTCCATCCCTTTGGATAGATTTTGCCTAGCAGCTAGATAGGGACAATACTATGATTGGGGTTCCTCTTGAACCTCCCCAACCTGATTTGCACCTTTTCATAAATGCATCTCTGTGAAACTGGGAGGCATATTTGGATTTATGAGCAATCTTCTGGAACTGCTGGTTGTTTGTCATGCTTTGGTTAATTTCTTATTATATTTTGATGACCAAAATTGTTATGATTCATTCTGATAATATGGTCATTGTCTTTTACATCATCTTACAAGGGGCATCTGGTTGTGCTTTAGTTTTTGCACATTGAGCCTTCTGGGTCCACACTCAGTAGATTCATCTTCTGGCTTGTCATCTCTTGGGTACTTGCCATGGATCAGTTATCTTGTCTTGACAGAGTTTTCTCCACAGAGTGATTCCTTCACTTTTAGGTATTCCAGTGGCCTCCCATGAGCTTGTTCCTCTTCATAAAGATGTCACACAAGTGGGACTCTCTTCAGATGCCTTCTGAAGGGTGCTTTATGTTGTATTACACCTACCATATGATGTCGGTATTGGCTAGTGAATTAGGAATTCAAATTTCAGCTGTTTGCAAGCAGTAAAATAAGAAATCATGCCTTTTTGTTTTGCTGAGATATTAATATATTTTAAAAACCTATGAAGGTAGTTCTATCAACTACTCCATTCTTTTATTTATAATAAGTAGAAAGAGCACATTTTGAACTATATAAAACTGGCAATTGCTTGTGAGAAGAATTTTGCACTTTATCTGGAAAAGGGAAGCTTGTTGATTAAGGCATTGTTCAGAACAGAAATGAGATAGCTTTTGTTAGAAAGCCAGGTAAGTTAGTGTTTGTATTAGTGTAGTGAATTGATACTTTTTTTGGTTTTATAAAATGCTAATTTGAAATTTACAAAAATTAATATAAATTAATCATTCAGAAATGCTCTTACCTCTGCTTACTCACTGGCAAAGCAGATAGAACCAGAGTTTCCAATTGTGAAATGTTACTTTATTGTAAATAGTTATAAAAGTATTATTCTAAAGTTAATTATACAGGGTGTTAGGAAAGTCACTGTGCACTTATATTTATTAACAGACATGTTTCAATATAGAATACAGGAGGTAAATATGAATGAGAATTATAAACAATGTTGAAAGTGACCCCCATTGGCATCAATACAGGCCTGGATCCTTTATATTTTGTTTCTAAACACTGCTATCAGTTGCTGGCTTGAAATAGAGTGAATAAAATATGATTACAAAACTGCACAGTGACTTTCCGAACACCCTGTAGAGTGTGTATAATGATGAAAGCTTAGATTCTGTTCATACACCAAGTTTTTGATGGAGTCGAGGAGCCAGTGATCTAGGGATTTTATTTACCATGTATAGTCTTTATAGCTTAGTCTGTGATATGATAAGTAATATTTCCATTTCTATCCTTACCTTGTTTCATTCCTTTTTTTCAAGTTCAGTAGTCGTTTGTGCATAGCTTTTTAATTTATCAATATTATTTTTCTTTATACTTGTTTAATTATGTTTTTAAACATATAAGTGTTAATTACAAGATTGTGTATGTTTGAACCATAGATTTTTAAAGGGTTAAGTACTGTTATAGACAGCCTTACTGAAATATGCTCTGAGTACAAATATTCTTGTCAAAACATAATCTGTGATTACAGATAGACTTACTGAAGTATTCATTCTCTGTTAGTAAAAATTGCTTTACTGAAGCATGCTTTGCAAGTATAAATGGTCTTATTGAAGCATACTCTGTGAGTACAAATTGCCTTGAAGCATGGTATGTAAGAAGTGACCTTGTTGAATCAAGCTCTGTTAAGTACAAATTTAGATGCACAAGCTTATTATAGACTAGTACTGTCAAAGTGTGAACTTTAGAGAGTTGTAAAAAACATTCACTGGGTAGGATTGTGAAAATCTTCTTAGTAAATTTCTTGTTCTTTGTTGAGATTAATGTCAAAATTTGTTCAGTACACTGAAAATAAGCCTTGTTTATTTTTGTATGTGTGGGAGGGGTCAGAATTCCCCACTAGCTTTATTTAGTGTCTAAACCATTTGTCTTAGTTGGTAGTGCACTTACTTGACATGTAAAAGGCTCCAAGGGATACAAAAACAGGAGTACAACACCATAACCTTCTGTGGCAACTGTGAAGTCTTTTCCTCATGAATGGTATGGGAGTATGATATATACTTAATACTGATTTTTATAAGAGCTTCACTTGTGAAGCAGTGGCTGATTATGGCTGGATTGGGCTTTATTCTCTACATTCGGTGTGGGAATTATCTGGGAAGTATCTGTCTGTGGATGTTGCAGAAGTTTTTTTTAAGCATGTCAATTTGTTATTCTAGTAGGACAGTACTTTACATATTTGGTTTCAAAGTATCAGTATCAAAGTTCTAACCTAACCATCTAACAGTTGTAATTAAATAAGCCAGACTTTGAGACTTCAGTAGCTCTAATATCTTTTGAAATAATTAATCAGAACCTAGTGAAAAGTGAATCTTGTATAGTTACAGCATAGATTTAAGCTATAAAAGATGGTATAAAGTATTAGAACAGAAATTACCATCAGTGATGTTGAGAAAACCCACTTGTAGAGAAAAATATATATGTAACAACAGCTCGTTTTGGTTGAGAAAATATTTTACGTAGAGGAGCGAACAACGTTTCGACCTTCTTCGGTCATCATTGTTTGCTCCTTTACGTAAAATATTTTCTCAACCCAAACGAGCCGTTTTTACATATATAGAAATTATCATGTTCATGGTCGTCATTGTTCGCTCCTTTACGTAAAATATTTTCTCAACCCAAACAAGCCGTTTTTACATATATAAAAATTACCGTGTTCGGCAAGGGGAGTATATATGTAATTTTAAAGTAAGTGTATCATTAAGTTACTGATTTTTCATCATCTTGCTTTTGTAGCTTCAAAAACATTCTGAGGAAAACATACCCATAAGTGTTACTTCTTGTCTCCCTGCTGTACCTGATAATGAGGATGTTTCACAAAGTAAGTTATAGTTTGGAAGTAATTAAATAATTGTTTAAGTCCACTAATTCCAATTGATTTGTATTCAGAAATAAATATTTTATCTTTATTGTGTGTAAGTTGCAAGCAAAATAAAGTTATTTTTTATGTAACCATAACACAACTGGCTTGTTACAAGTTGCACCTGCTAATCATAATAAAAATATTTTTAACCCTGAATTTTAGAATTGATACATTGTCTTTTATTTTGTGTAATTTGTAAAGAAAAATGTTAACACTGTTCTAACTTTTAATTATTTTTATTTTTTATACATTTTTTGCTTACCTCAAAGCATGGGTGTGATTGCTAAGAAACTGTCATCCCTTGAGAATGTTTCTGTTAGGATTTTCCATCTGTTTGAGGTTTTAATATTAAGAAACTTCATACCTTCTTTTTTACGATGTCACAATGTGTGGTTTGATCAATTACTAATGGAGTTCAGCTTTAGAAATAATTATAGGCAAAGTTTAAATAGCATTGGATAGAGCAGATTATAAACTACTTCTGTTAGTGGAGAGTGAATAAAATTGTCTGAGCAGTAACAGAAAGGTGACTATATGATACCGTTATTGTATTGTGAATAAAGTGTGAGCAGTAGACCATGGTTCTATGGGAAAGAGATGGTGCTCTTATAAAGTGAAAACAGTTGTGTGAGCAGTAATTTATGGTTCAAGGACTAGATGGTACTCTTATTGCAGTGACTTGCATCTACATGAGAAGGAATCTAGATGGTGCTGTTATTGTAGAATGAATAAAGTACTGGATAGGTCTGTTATAATACACCAAAATATGGTTATATTGAGGGAATTTTTGCCATGGATCAGTACACAATACATTTTTGTAGTTTTTTTTCAGATCAGCTTGTAGAAAAGAACTGGCTGACAACAGAGTAGCAAATTGAACAAACAGCAAGTTTTACTTCACTGCAGCAAATTCTCCTGTGGTGCTGCCCTCTGTTATATGAATGTTAGTGAATATATTGCTCAGAGTGCAGTTGCTTTTTTTTACATGGAATTGATGGAGCATGTGCATTTCACTATCTAAATATGACTAGGTGGTCACACTGTCAAACTTCCTGGGATCTAGAAACACCTAATAACTTTAAATGTCCTGTATGGAAACATTTTGGGTTTCATGTTGAGTTCATAGACGGTGTAAAGTATGTGGATAAGGCTTTTTCATATGATGCTAGTTTGAAGTGTGTGCTCAGTTTTTCATGTTTCATAAGAGCTTCATTTATATTTTTAATCAGAAAAACATAAATCACAAACTGACCCACAGAACATGCTAATTCGGTAATCACTTATATGTAACACCTATTTATAGTAGTTAACATGATAGAAATGAGATGTCTGTACTCCAAGGATATGACTGAGCTGCAACACCCCAAAGGTCAACTCTTACACTTTAATGACATATCTTTAGATTTAAATTTTTTAATAAGTACAAATGTTCCTGGAATACATAGATACCAATTTTCAAATTTTGATAAATGAAAGTATTTGGACTCAAGCAGATTTTTGTGTACAAGAATATGCTGATCACTTTTTAGAATGTAATTTTATCTTCAGTCTGTTCATGTCCAGACTTTATATTTGCAGATACCACTTTTACTTTGTGCAGGTCTCCAAGCAGAGACTCTCCACTGCACTTTACTTTGCTGTTCATACTCACTCATTATCATTTACTGACTTGTCCATAGCTGGTACTGGCAACCTTGACAAATTGGTAGGCCTATCCTCAACACCAGGATCTTTCTTCACAACAGACTGAAATATTTAAATCAGTAGAATTGTAAATTTTAATGCAGTTATTTTTATCTGTCATAATGTGTAGTAATAATAATAATACTGACATTATTGGGGTTTTTTTCAGACAAATACTACAAGTACAAGATTTATTGTATTGACAAGGCATAAGTTACATTGTACATCTAGGTTTTACATACTGTGGCTTTAAATAGTGAATGTGAATTAAAATTGGCTAATGAAAAAACATTTATTAGTGATTAATGTATACCACAACAATTCTACCCCACTTGGTGTGGATTTCTGTATGTGGTGAGGCGACCTCCAAGGGAAAATTCTGTTCTTTCAGTTTACTTCCTCTGGGATCTAAATATCCACCCATGTGTTTGCCGTGTGTGGTGACCCAAGAAAGGGAGGCGAAGATCCTGGTGGTTGAGGGGTCCAACCCTAATACACCACTTTGGCATTGAATTCCTGTAGAGGGGCAGCCTTGGGGTGGTCCCCTAGGACCAATCAGCTGGTCCACTTGGGCTGGGGTCAACCAAATATCAATATTGGATGTTCTCAGCAGGTGTTATGGACATTTTATCTGATGCTGGTGTTTGGGTATAGTGCTCACAAAACCCTGGCATTGCTGCAGTGTTCTTGTTTGGCATTGAGGTGCATCCCCTCTTAGGCCTCCATGGTGGGTGAGGTCAATGGGTACTGAAACATTCATTTTTTATTATGAATCCCCTAAATAGAAACTTAAAGAAGTGAAAAAAGTCCATAGATAAATGACCATGTTTTAAAGATTCTGAGCAGCAATCTTCAACATCTGTGACACCTGTACCTAATTTTCTTACACTACATTCTCTTTCAGACAAACCTTTAGGGTAAATATCTCCCTTTTTTTATTCAGAAGGGATTAAAGAGACTTGCTGGCTTTCCAAAGCCAGTCAGAAAGCTCTGCTCTGGCGAAATGTTGGTGGAAACATTCACGTCTAAACACACTGAACTCTTATTGCATTCAAAGGCAATTGGGGATATACCTATTCAGTTTATGCCCCATCATACTTTGAATTTGTAATGAGAATTTGTTATTGTTGAGAGGGATTTGAAGAACATCCCCAAATTGGAGATTCTTGCTGGTTTCTCCACCCAAGGAGTTTCTGCAGTGAGGCATATCTCCACTAGCAAATGTGGAGTTATGATGCTAACCAGTGTCCTCGTTTTGATATTTACATCACCATGCCCACCTGACAACATCAAGGCAGACTATCTTAATTGCAAGGTATGACCATATATTCTGAGCCCTCTCAGATGTTTTCAGTGTTAGTGGTTTGGTCACTCAAAGACATCATGTCATAGTTCCTTGGCTTGTGCTCATTAGAATGACAAGGATCACGATTCTTATGAATGCGAAATAGACCCTCATTGCCTTAACTGTAGTGGCTTTCATCCATCTTACTTTTGTTCATGCCCTATGTGGGTGGAAGAAAAAGAGGTACAGTATTTGAAAATGATTCACATCACTTACCCTGAGGCTCACCTTCATCTCAGACATATGCTGCTGCACTTTGTTCCACTACTACAGTGTGATTGCAGATGGATCTCTCTGTGAATCTGAAAGAATCATTCTCAAACCATGTGAATAGTCTTTTGCCCTCCATGGTTAAGAAAGTTGATGAATTGATGTCAACATCCATCTCTGTCCCTACCATTCCATCCAGCAGATTCCTGGATTTACTCACTTTGGTTCCAGTTACAGGTGTTTCCTCAGGTCAATCTTCTTCTCCAGTCCTGAGATGCAGAACAATCATTCATTCATGCCCTCAGTCACTGTAATCTTCTTTCAATAAAAGAGATCTGCCCAATCAACCCAAGGCAGGATCCATGGAGGTCAATAAACCTCCTCAAATAAAGAAAAAGACGTGATCAAAAACAGAAGGGCTCCCCACCCAATTTGTCTATACATAAGTAAAAGTGGCCACTTTGATACAGTGGATCTGTTGAGGTTTATGTTCTAAGCTAAGTGACATCAAAGTACTGACTGATTCTTGCCATCCTGTGTCTTTCCTTACAGGAAATGTTTGAAACCTGTTGATGCAGTCACCATTTGGCAGTTTCTTTGTTCAGAAATGATAGGTTCTGTGATGGATGAATGTGCCCACCCTGTCTTTGCCACATGACATACCCTTGAAGGCAGTAGCCATCTGTGTTTCCTTTGGTCATACCATTACTGTTTCTTCTCTCTACCTATCTGCTCTCGTTGAACAGTTGCCATCTCCCTTTGTAATCCTGGGAAACTTTAATGGACATAATCCTTTCTGGGGAGGTGCTGATATTGATACGAATGGGTTGCTCCACAGAACGTATGCTCTCAGATCACAACCTTTCTTTCTTCAATACTGGTTCTTATACTTGTTTTCTTGCACCTAATCAGTGTTTTACTGCTGTTGATCTCTCAGTCTGCTCCCCTTCACTGTTCTCTCATTTTTCATGGAGGGTTGACAGTAACCCACAGGGCAGAAATCACTTTCCTATTATTTTGAGAGAGACTGGCTGTGGTCGATGTCACCCAGTCTGCATGCCCCGGGTGGAAGGTGGACCAAGCCAACTGGTCCTCTTTCACTGCTGTCATGGAACTTGATCCTTCCATCCTCTGTAAGCCATCGATAGACAACTGCATGGCAGCAGTGACTGACTGTATTATCCAGGCAGCTGTTCAGTGTATTCCTAAAACCTTGACACATTTTCCACGAAAGTCTCAAAAACAGGCCTGGGATACCTTTTGTGGGTATCCCACACTTTCAAACTTCATTACTTCTCTGTGGGTCTGTGTACGTGCTTGACAGGTAAAACATCAAAGCCAAAAGGAATCTTGGATTAAGTTTACAACCAGCATCTCTTCTACAACTACTTCTAAAGTCATACAGGACAAAATTCAGAAAGTCAGTGGGCAGTATAATTCTGTCACTCTTTCAATGATGCTCTGGGCATCACTGATACTCTCAGTGAAAGCTTTTATCAGGTGTCTAGCACTTCTGCTTCTTCCTCCATCTTCTTAGCCATCAAGACTTGGACAGAGCAGTCACCTCTTTCCTTTCAAGCCGATTGTTTCTGTGACTATAATTGTCCTTTTATACTGGTGGCACTCAAACTGGCCCTTCATTGGTCTGACAGTACATCTGTTGGACCTGATGATGTACACTATAAAATGCTGTGCCATCTATCTCCTGCTTCTTTTGCTATTCTTCTGGTTGTTTCTAACTGGATCTGGCAGGAGAATGTTTTTCCTGATGCCTTATTAATAAAGAATTTCCCAGTGTCACAGTCACACTAAAATCTGAAATATAGTCATAAATGGAATGTGAAAACCTGAAGAAGCTGAAACCATGATATCATGCAAAAAATAAAAGATGAATATGTTAGGGTTGGTCCACAGATCCAATCATAGGATTTCCTCCAAAAGTTGACAAGGATGAGAATGAGAAGCAAGTGAAAAGATGAGGTGTCAGATTTCAGTTATTGGATATAAGGAGGAGTTAACCTCAAGAGCCACTGAGGTTTGAAGGAGAAAGGAACAAAATGTAGAAAGACAGACTTGGTCACAAAGTGTATGTGCAATACTGATGGCGAACAAGTCAAGCCTTTGATGCCCAAAGGCCAAAGGAAAGAGAAATATGCATAAGGAACAGGTAAAATATAGAACACGAGAAAACGGGTTTGAATGGATGCTAAGTAGAGGAATGAAAGATCACAATAATATCCCAATCCAGAAGGGCAGTTCACTGAAGCAGTCAAAGAATTGGAAGGAACAGAGTAACATGACAAGGATGAGTGAGAAAAATATATATGTAAAAATGGCTGGTTTGAGTTGAGAAAATTTGTAGAGGAGCGAAAACTCTTTCGACCTTCAGGATGAGTGAGAGAAACATCCTGCAGTAACAGGAGAGATGAAAGATATGGGATAATGGTCCTGATAACCTGAAAACAAGGATGGTTTGAAAGACGTTCATCAAATAACAGATGGTACTTCCAATCGGGAGCATCTGCTTTTCTCAGAAAACTTAAAGAAAGGTAACATTTATGGATTGTAATTAGCCATGGTGGAATGGGCTGACCAGAAGAAACAGCAATGTTATCCAAGGACAAACCCAATTCATTTAACTGCGCATTGATACAAGAGTCAAAAGGAACAATGGAAGATTATCTGTTCTGAAAAAGTATGGCCCACCTAGGAAGGAAAATACAACCCTAGGTGGGATGCTGCAGTAAGGATTGAAGTTTCGAAGCATACAGTAAAAACAGTTGCAAATGGCAGAGGTGTAGAGGAGGTTCATGAGACTGTGTACAAACACTGGACTGGGGAATTGTGGAAAGCCCTTATGTAGAGCCAGAGTCCGTGATAATGAATAGGGTTCAGCATCTTCAAGGCCGAGGTCCTGGCAGAGCCACAGACCAGTGACCCATATTCTAGTTTTGATCAAGTAAGAACACAATATATCTTTAGCACAGAAAATCAATTCACTCCCCAAGTAGTGGAAGAGAAGACACAGAGGATGTTCATTGCTCTTGTACATTTGATGTGTGGTATAAAGGTCAACTTATGGTCAAAGATAAGCCCCAAGAACTTTGTTTCAGGGACCACAGGTAGCACAACTTCACCAATACAGAGTTTGGGATTGGGGTAAATACCCAGTTGGCAGCAAAAGTGCATGCAAATGGTTTTAGAGAGAGAGAAGTTAAAACTGTTTGCTGTGGTTCACTTTAGTAACAGACTGAGGGCAGTTTGTAGCTGCGTCTCAATATACCTCATGTTCGACGACTGACATGAGATGTAAAAGTCATCGACATAAAGCCCATTTGCAACAGTAAGATGGAGTTGTTCAGTGATGGCATTAATCTTTATACTGTGACACTGGGAAATTCTTTATTAATACTTTTTTTTTTCAGGGACCCATTCTTCAAACCTTCATTACTTGGATCCTACTCTGTGGTGAGTGGTGAATAATCAGGTATTCTTTAACTCTAAATCTGTATTGTGTGCTATGTTGACTTGTGCTTTCTTTTGCATGGTTGTGCATGCTAATGTTTTAGATGGAGTGTTTCACAATATCACATGTAGGTGAATGACCTCGATATTTGCTTCATAAAGTGATCCATCCTGGTCTGCACCATCCATGAAATTCATGGATAAAACAATAGGGTATAGCTGCCCATTCCTACCATATCTGAACTGGATAAATTGGGAGGAACTGCTTTTCAAAATAAGGTTTGATAATCACCCACTGCATTGTCTCAGGTGTCAACATTCCCCTAGGTTCTTTAGTGCATTTTCACTCTCCTTCAAGTGGAGTATAAGAATCTTTACCACTTACCAGTTCACTGTTAAGGCACCCTGCTGTGGTTGGGATCCATATAAGATGGCTCTAACCATTCACTTCAGAATAGGGTAGTAGAGTCCTGATGGTGTAGATGTAATATTTTCAGCTTTATGACTAAATGTGCCATGGAGTGAGACATCAAAATTCAGTTCACCTCTTCAATTGGGAGTCCTCATCCTTTGTATTGGTGTTGGTACTCTGTGAACATTTTTTGGGTTTTGAGTAAACCAATCAACATAAATCCTCACACGTTTTGGGTTGTCTGTCTTCCTCTCTCAGTTTCTCTTTCTTTGTAACAGGCGACAGAAGAGTTATGTAAAACTGTTACAGGATCTATCTTTGATTTTTCCTTGTTTTCCTTTGTATGTGGATGTTGTTGCATTTTGGATGGTCATCCCGACCTGTTTCACAGTTACAGGTCTTGACTGCATTAGATAGCCTTTGTTTTGATAACAGATGTCAAATTCCTGGATCAATAACTCAGCTGTGTCTTACGCAGGATATAGAATGGTTCTCAATTCCCCAGTTCTTGGGTTTGAAGTGAAGACAGTATGATCCTCATCCTTCTCTCACACAGATGTTGGTACCCTGCAAGGAGATTTTAAACATAGTTGACTTACCAAGAATGGTTTGCCACACCCTGGCCACTCTACACAATGGGACCCATCCTCATTTACCACTTAGTTATTATGGGATTGAATTACTGTATCTGTCTGAAGGAAGGATCACTTTCCTACCACATTCTCTCCTACCTTGATGTCATCCTCTTCTTTTTTACCAGGATTTCTTATATTTTTCCAACTGAGCAAAGAGTATAATATATCTGGATCAAAAGTAGTGCAGTTCTCCTTTCCTAATCTTCTCATCTATGGAGGTATACCTCATGTTTTTGGGGGGTACATCTGCTCTTCTCTTACACTGGTCCCTCCTCCTAATCAATGTGGAAATCTAGTCAATCTTGTGAGTGGAAGGAAAAAGTACCATATTGGAAGTTATAATCTTCTTATACTGAAAGTGTATTTCCAATAAATACTTTCCACCCTTCCTGTTCACTTCTGGTGCTTTTGTCGTCTTCCAGACTTCAAAGTGATAATTCAGTAGATTCACATAGAGGGAGTCTCATGTTTCACATGAGAGTACTATGCTTTTATTGGTGGATAGGTGATGCATGATCATTTGCACAAGAAACACATTGGAATAATTTATTTCCAAAAGAGGGGTGCAGAAGGGAAATTAAAAAGTTTGCAGACAGAGGGCAGCAGTAACAGAGAATATCTAATCTTGTGAAAGGGGAGAAGTACCTATCAGAAATACATTTTATTTATGGTAAAATAATAACTTCTGTGGGAAAAGTAAATAAATGACAGTTCTTGACTGAGGCATGCTGGAATTCCAATTTCTGTTTATTGTATTGATTAAAAATGTGTGTAATTTTGTTTGAAAGGTTTTGTCATAATTACTGAAAATCTGAGTCTTTCTATTTCTAGGCCTACAAGTGTTCAATTTCAAAAACTAGTAATAGTTAGATTTGATGTTACTGATAGAAATCTGTAAGATACTTGGTGATTAAAATAAACCTTTAGGTACATAAAAGTTTTATTTTAGGAGTTAAAGAGGAGCCTCTGTCACCTCAAGCAAGTGAGAATGTTACGTGTGAAGAGAATGGTTCTGCTGTGGCTGGACCAAGTGGATCAGTAATTAGTGAAGAATTTTTGTCTACAAATGGTGAGTTAATGTGAAGAAAATATATTGTTTTCTTTGTAAGGTAGCATTTACATTTTCTCAACTGTATATACTTAAGATACATGGAGAGTATTCATTATTTCAGAAGTGAAAATGGAGTTTGAAAGTTGGTATGCGTTGCCTGTAATTGGAGAGTCAGATGTGTTATACACCTGTGAAGTTTGTCACAAAACATTCAGAAACATTGACTATAAGAAGAAGCATATGAAGATCCATGAAGAAAGACCAGAATATGAATGTAACATCTGTCACAAAGTGTTTAATTTTAAACCAAGTGTTTACCGTCACAGACTCTACGTACATGGAGCAGACCCCCATATTCCCCCTGTTAAACACAGAACTACTAATCCTTTTGTATAATAACATATTTCAGTTGTTTTATGAATGTTTCCACAGACTGTACATGGAACAGACCCCATATTCCCCTGGTTAGACACAGAATTAGTGATTGTTTTGACCTGTTTGAATTGTTTTATGTATGTTTATCACAGACTCTGTACATGGAACAGATCCCATATATCCCTGGTTAGACACAGAACTAGTAAGCCTTTTGTATAATAACCTGTTTGAATTGTCTTATGTATGTCTATCAGAGACTGTATATGGAACAGACCTCATATTCTTCGTGTTAGACACAGAACTACTGATTTTTTTTGTAGTGTAGAATAATGTATTTGCATTGTTTTGTACGTGTAGTGCAAATTTTACTTTTTGTCAACTTTCCTTTACACAGCATTGACCTATATAGGTTCTAGAAATGGTAATTAAATGTGCTTGTTGTTTTACTCATATTAAACTGGTTAATTTTACCATATCTGCACAATATCATAGTCAATGTTAAAGGAACATTAAAGTTTTAGAGTTGTTATGGTGCATTGGTATATAGTGTCATTTAATCTTTTAGTATGTGTATGTATATACAGATTATTCAATTTTAAGTGAAAAATTTTACATTTATAAATGTTTGAATAGATTTACAAGATATGAAAACATTTTGTTTGTTCAGTCTAGTCTGTGAAACATCAAATTAAGAAATATTCAAATGTTCAAAAATTGCATGTAAGCTTTGATCTTTCATGAAATTTCCAATACATTATCTATGACAGAGACATTAGTTTAAAGTTATGTTCTGTGATAGCACGTAGACACTTTGTGAATGAATAAAATGTGTAATACTTTAATATCTGAAAACATGGTGTTATCACCAGTTAAGGAAAAGTAGTGGACACACAAGAATATTTTATAACTTCGTATTACATCTCTCTCTTTCTAAAACACAAACTGAACAGATATAATACTTATTGTAATGGTTTTCATATTCTGCTTTGATGTCATATATTTGGCATTTAGTGAAATTTCACAAAGAAAACCCACACACCACAACTGAATAGTTCCTTAAAGCTTGAATTTAATTAAGTGAAATTTACATACATTAATGAGAGATTTTTCTCAAAGAACATTTGTTGCTTTTATCTGATATGTTCTTTATTGTTGTTACTGTCTTAAAACAACTATTCACAGGTGACTTGAATATTAATAAAACTGGCTTTTTCCCATTGTTTTTGCATCATGTCTTTTAGCCATTTACTGCTTTTCATAATAATTTTGTGTTATCAAATGAAGATGAAATATGCACTTACCTGTGTTACAGTAATTTAGTGTGTTAAAACATAAAAGATACATATGGTTATATCAGAGTTAGGAAAACATAAATCTGATTGACAAGGGATAGTCTAGATTTGATTGGTGTGATAAATAACTTTCTAAAGAAGTTTTAGTATCTATATCATAATGATATCCAAGTTACAAATGGAAAATTGTAGTAAATATGGAAAAGTATAAACTGTGTTAATGTAGAATGATATAAGCTTCTCCATAATGCAGTTTATTTATTTATTTGGTGTTTTTAGGGTAAATTAAATGCACGTACAGAAAAAAAAAAGCAATAATTTGTGTTAGTGCAAAAGATCTACAATTCAGTGGAACATAATTAGTTGGTATATCATGGTCTTCTTGGTCTTAGCTGTTTCTGTTTCTCAAGAATTTAACACTAAATGTCTGGCATTATAGTTTATGTGTAGTGCCTAGTGTAACATAGGTTAATTTTTAGAACTTCCATAAAGGCTTAAGTGAAATTATTTCTTAACGTAAAAATGTTGTATTATGATGATAAATTTTCTAATGAATAACAACTCTGAATTAATGTCATTTATAGTTTTAAACTTGTTTTTGTGTAGCTACAATTATGAAATACATATTAAATTATAGACCATTAACTCTTAAACAGCAGAAATGTTGTAGGTAGCAGTATCAATTGATTACAGCTGCTGTTTAAGGGTTCATAAAGTAGGGATGTTTTTTGATGTCATGGTGAGATGTTTGCTACACAAGTGATATACAGTGTGAGTTTTGTCCAATAAATAAAAAACATCTCTGAAAATTACATATTTCAAGTAAAGACAGGATGTCTTATAATTAACTCAAACTAATTGTTCATTGGGTTCATTAGAATATTGTTATAAGATTTACATCTGTATTTAATGTTCTCACTTTTGTGGGTTATAATTGAGACTACTAATTGCTTTACTGGTGTTTTTACTTGTACAGTCAGTAGCATGAAACCAGAACTTAAATGGGTCTAGGAAGCTGATATCAGTTAAACAGATTTTGGGATATCAGGGGAATCAGTTTTATTATACCATATAATCTTAAATTTCTTTGTTTGATTGTTTTTCCAGATAATACTTGTAGATATCCATTTGGCATAACTTGATTAACTTTAAGGAAAGATACAGATGTTACATTTGTAACTGTATTTACAGTTTTCTTAAGCAAGGATTAGTGATGGTAATTTTCATCATTGATACTGCATAGGTAAGTTATCCAGTTCCTAGGGACCTCTTTCAAATATGTATACTGATATTTTACTGTATTTACAGTTTTATTAAGGTTTATGTTTAGCAAATGATAATTTTCATCATTGATACTGCATAGGTAAGTTATCTAGTTCATAGGGCCCTCTTTCAAATATATATACTGATATTTTTAGAATGTGGATACTTTTCTAAGGAGTAGAAATTCATTAATCTCAAAAATAAAGTATATTTATTTGTCAGTGGACTAGAAATGTCATTTTGATTTTAAGAAAACATTTTGTTTTGAAGAAAGACAATTTTACTGTAAAGCTTTTTGATTTGTTTCTTCTTAACTTGTTTATTTTAATAAATAACAAAAATAAAAAAACTTTAGAGCTGTTTTACTGATGTTTAACATTGCTTATTTTGTATGTTTTAAAGTTAAAATCCTTTAAGTTTGATTTGCATGCTGTATCTTAAAATGTGGTGGCATCATTTAGATAATCATTGTATGAAAAGTTTGCTTTCCATGAGAGGTAAACAATTTAAAATAACTTGGTATATGACTTAGAGGGCCCAGAATTGTGTAACCAGTTGAATTCAGATTTGGTGACAAGGAACCCACATTTTAGAAAATAAAGGTTGGAGATGGGTGGTGAAAAAATCTTTGTTAGAAATATACAGTGTTTCGACATGCTTGTGTCATCATTAGGTATAGATAATTTATATAGATAGACAATGACACTCTGAATGGTTAATTTACATAGACAATACCACTCTGAATAGTTAATTTACATGGATAGACAATGCCACTCTGAACAGTTAATTTCAAACTTTATATTATAGAAGTCAAGATATTCAAAAACGTGAACCAGTTTACAGGTATTATCCAAAATATGCAATAAAAACCATGTAAAACATACCCTAAATTCCAAATATCAAGAACTGAACTACTTACTAAAATGCATACAAGATCTAGACCAACAGCTTGCTGGCTATTTTGAACCAGATGAATAGGACAGCATACAATGGACCATTGGCTAATGTAACTTGGTGTTAAATCAAGAGAAGAAACTTACATGTAGCAAAAAACTTGAACAACTGAGAAAACTACAAGAGGAAAGATGATACAACAACAATCTAATCTTGTTATCAACTGATCAACCACTAAACTGCAACTTCTGAACATAGGCCTCAAATTTGCTTTCAGCCATAAGATGGTTCCCTGTTTAGAGTTAGATATCAGCCTAGAAGATTAGTGATTCATTACATAAGAGAACAAAAGGTCTCCTTAAACAGCATCCAACTAAAGAAAGTACAGACCCTCAGCTACCATTCTTTTATGATAAAAAATTATAATAAAATGTTTTCATGAAGTTCCTCAAAACTGTATTTTAACTTTTTAAAGTATTCTCAAACAAGATCATTAATGTAATCAACCATCCTCGTAAAAAAAAAAAAAAGTTAATTTCATAAGTAACAAGGTAAAATGCATCGATAATCTGAAAAGAGTCATAAAAATTAAAATTCTAAAGGGAACACCTCTGTAATCATGACACAATACAGTGACAGAATAAATTACTTTTTTGCAGGTAAGAAGAAATTTAAATCCATTTCAAACAACCCAAAAAAACACATGTGGAAGAGAATTAAACAGAATCTTATCACAAATGAAGATAGATAATTACTGAAGATCTTTATTTTTGCTTACATAAAACTGACTCCCATACACCACAACTCTGGTATATTCCCAAACAACATGAATAGAACTGCCCTGTATGGCCTATACTATCTACATATGACTTGCTTTGGAATAATCTTGCATCTCAAGTAATGTCTGCATATTCTTTACTTAAAAATGGCTTTAATTTCAAAAACATGTTAAACCAACTAAATCCTAAAGCCCTAATGGGTTGCTTTAGTCATTTTCCACTTTACTCTTAAGGAAGCATGTAATATTGAATTTGACCTCTACTGTAATGACCCCCATTTCCAGTATATATACATATATTTTTCCCCCCACTTAGAATTCACTAAAACAAAGGTCAACTTTGTTTCCTAAACCAAAAACTTTCCTCAGTTTAAGTGCAGACAACCCTATTTTGCTTGTTCTCACCAGTATACTTATGACTGCGATTGAAACACAAACCATACAGTCTGAACTTTATCCTCACCTACACTGATAAAGATGTCAGTGATAACTTTTGTTAGTTTCACTTCTATCAGACACAAACACTTTTTTGAACACACAAATTCCATTAACCTGAACATTAAATTTAGCATTGAACATAAAAATGACAATTATATTTTCTTAACCTTTATATTATTAGATCCAACACACAGTTTAAAATCAAAATTCACTAAGAAGTCAAACACAGACCCTTCATCTTCTGGAATTCTACCCATGTATCCAAACAAAAATCAGTATATCATAAAACCTTATAAACAAAACTTCATGACTTTTTCCAACTGACTGAGTAGATAAAGAAATCAAATTGTAAAGCAAACCTCCATTTAGTTCCAACACTTTCCTGGCAGTTATTGTTGAAACATTTTCACACAAGTACCAGAACAAAAATTCAACTTGTGAACACTAATGTGCCAAACAACAACACAACGTTACGCAACAGTCAGTTATCCCTGAAATCACTATAAAAAAGCAAACTAATACTTGAAGAAGACTTGCCAATAAGTATAAAATACCCATTGACTTTAAATTCATTCAAAAACCCTGGCTCTGTACTGAAATCATTACAAAATAAAAACTGCAAAGGATAAAACAATACCAAAGTCAGTTACAAAATAATGTGCAATAATTGTCTAGAACTGTACATTGTAGAAACTGGAAGAAAATTGGAAATCTGATTCACTGAACATAATAAAAAAAATCTGCCATATTTACCACCATTGTAATTAAAAAAACAACAATGCAGTATATCCATACAAAACTGTAATTTTAAACAAGAACCAAGCATCAACAAATGCAAAATAATTGAACAAAACAATCCTACTTTAAGCCAACAGCTTAGGTTATCATAATACTTTCACTAAGGTATTAAGCTGTCTTTGGTCATGTGGACCTCTTTGCTCCATACTTTGTGTGTATTTGTGTTTCTAGTAAACTACTTTTATCTGGTGATGACATAAGCTTGTTAAAATGTTGTGCACTTATAGTTTCTTTTATTTCCCATTCATGTCATCTACAAACTGTAGGTTCCAATTAGTTGATCTATTAAGTAAGTGGTTCCTACCTGTGGTATTCTATTTGATGGTACCAAAGAACATTTCGAAAACATTAAAAATAAAATATTCTGCAAATATTGAAACTGGAGGGAAGTTTTGGAGTGTTACCAATGTATTCTACTGTTCAGCTTTTAACATTCATATATTATTGACTTGCTTCCAATTTCAAATGACAACTTTCTTAACAGAGCCACAAGACACCTAAGAAACTATACATTTTATGGACTTTCCATTTGAAAATTATTTCTTTATTTTTTATTTTAATAGAGCATTCTTTTAAGTTGTTTTTAAACAAATTGTATACATTAGGGATAAGCAGCCTGCTCAAGCATCTGACTGGGGATATGTGGCAAAAAAGGTTGAGGACCACTGTACTAAACTAGTAGGTTGACATCTACTTTTACACTGAGTTCTAAGAAACTTGAGTTTAAATAAAAAAATGTATATAAATACAAAGTTTCATGTAAGTGAGATTAAGACTTGTATCTGACTGATTTTGCATTTGAAACATTTAAGAAATAAATTATGAAATAATTTTGGGTTTTATGGTATTTAAAGTGTTAGTAGGGAATAATGAATCATTAATACTTATTTAAATTTGAGTCATTTGTGTTAGAAATTAAGGCATGGCCTAGCCCGTTAAGGCGTGCGCTTCATAATCTGAGGGTCGCGGGTTCGCGCCGAGATGTGCCAAAACATGCTCGCCCTCCCAGCCGTGGGGGCGTTATAATGTTACGGTCAATCCCACTATTCGTTAGTATAAGAGTAGCCCAAGAGTTGGCGGTGGGTGGTGATGACTAGCTGCCTTCCCTCTAGTCTTACACTGCAAAATTAGGGACGGCTAGCACAGATAGCCCTCGAGTAGCTTTGTGCGAAATTCCAAAAACCATCCTAGTTAGAAATTAATACTGTCCATGTAATTTGAACCATAGATTGAAGTTACTAAGAATTAACAACACTTTTATAGTTTGAAGTACAATGTGTGAATATAATATTGGGGTTCAGTATTATATCTGTAATTTGAACTCCAAATTTAGAATTGTAATTTTGAACTTGCACTTAATTCAAGCTGTTTTATTAGTTACAATTGTAGTTGTTGTTTGAACTATATTTTGATATTTAAACAATGTAATTTAAACAGTTAATTTAAGATGCTATTAATTGGTACCATAATTGTTTGAGCTGTATTTTGATGTTTAAACAGTTAATGTATCATCATTTGGTACAGTTTGCAATCTGAATTGTGCCATTATTTTAATGCTAGGGATGCATCAGTTAATGACTGGGTTGACAAAATTAATATATATTACACACACAGTTTAATTTGTGACGAAAAATTCAAATTTCTGGTATCTTACCTTTGGACAGCCTTTTTCCCCTTCTTGTATATGTTTCTCAGTCACATCATATCAGGAGACTTACTCAGGCCTCTTCTTCCCCCCTTGTTGATTCAATTAATCAGGTTGGTTTGATTTTGTCCTTATCTTGGGTTTCCTATGATTTTACTCCTGTCATCTTTGGGACAAATCTTTGACTTAGTATCTGTTTTTTTTCCTCCTTCATTGGATATTGGGGTTCATGCTAAGCGTCATGGAAACAGTTGCAATCAGGAGTCAGTATGCTTTATCCACCTCTTACTTTTGATGATTGTGCTTTTATTTTGTTATCATACCAACTACCAATATATAGACTCCCAGCATTTGGAATCTCTTATTCTTTTGTGAGGTTTGGATCCTCATCCTTTGGTTTCTTTGTAGGCAAATTCAGTCTTTGTCTCATTGTCCATTCATCTTTCAACAGAAGTTATTCATCAGTCTCCTGAGGGTTTTTTGATGATTCTCAAAAAACAATGTTTGCTGCCATGGTATTCCTTTCCTCTTTGGCCCTGGCTTTACAGATGTGGTTGGTATGTTGTTGGAATCTTTTAAAGTTGGAATTCTCATTTATCCAGGGTTTTTTGTGCCTCCTTCTTCTTTGCATGACTTGTACATGGCTTCACTTTTCTCTGAAGAGGTGTTTAGGGTTCTTTCTAACTATTTAAAGTCCAGGATTGAATCTGCCCATCTACATAACTCCCTTTCCTCACTGTCTTCTCATTATTCCCACTCATCTATTCCTGTCTCCACCTTCTAACCCTCTGCCAGTCCTGACTTCTCATCCATCTGTGCTGTGTAGTTGTTTTGTTGTTTGTGGGGCCATACTAGTATATATTTTTTTTATATTTGGAGGTCATTTACAATTAATCTACGTGTTTTGAATGTTGTTTCCAAAGGTTTGCCCTTCCACTTCTTTTTATCTCCCCCATTGCCTTATCATCAAGGCTCAAGGTTTTATTCTGAAGGGTGCTATTGAACAAAGCACTTCTTGTCTAGGGTTTTATTGTCATCTGTTTGTTGTTCCCAAAAGGACAGGAAACTTGTTCCCATTGATTGAGTTATTATCTCTGAATTGCTTTCTCATCATCCCCAAGCTCATCATGAAGTTGTACTTAACTCTCCATAGTTTTTTCAATCAAGGTCTATAGATAACTATAAAATTGAGGCCCTTCCTTCCACAGACTTTATCTACAATTCCAGATTCTGCCAGGTGCTGGTTGTAGCACACAGTCATTTCTATACATTTCTGTTGTAGTTTGACCCCTCCAGTTAGACATTTTTCCTTCCTGCCATTGTCAAATTTCAGTTCCTGGTGGATTAGTTGTTGGTTGGAGATGATCCATATACATAAGTGTTCACATTTGTTTGGCTGGTACCACATTTTGAATGGGAGTTGTAACCCCAAATTGTAGTTCTTCCTACCATCTACTAGATTTCAGTTCCCAGTTGTACTAATTGAAGGTTGGATGAGCCATACGGATTTTAGCATGAGTAATACTGGGCTCCCTTTGTTACTGCTGACTGGCCGATACAGTCACAATGCCACCAGATATCGGACTGGAGATGAATGTCTCCTTAGCTCGTCTTATTTTCTACCATATGCAGGATATTGGTGTATGGTGAATCAGGTGTTGGTTGTGTTTTAGATATGCACATGTGGAGATGGGTTCTTGGAATGGAAGCTCATCTTCCCTCCTAGTAATTGTTTTTTATGTGAAATGTAAAAGGCCTTTTTCTTATTGTGGACCTGATGAACAATTCCAGATGCCACTAGGTTTTGATTGAGTTCAAACTCCCATTTACAGTCTTTTGCACCCTAGTCACTCAACACTTGTGGGTACATTTCCTACTGAACATTTGGCAACACAGTCGTGAAGGACACAGAATATACTTAGCTCAAAAGTGATGAAGTCTCCCACTGTTGTGTTTTGTTTAATTTACTACCACACCTTTTAGTGAGAGAAGGTAAGATATTGTATTGGAAGTTAACATTTTCCTAAACTGAAAAAGTATTTCTGATAAATACTTAGCTCCTCTCACATTTCCCATCTGTCCACCCCACTTCTGGTGTGTTGGTTTGCTTGGTCATGAATAATCTCACACTGAAGAACAGGTACATTATTAGAAAAGACACTAGTTATGATATAGGTAGTGTCACACTCCTATTGATGGAAGGTTGCTGAGTTATCATTTGCATGTAGATATGCAAAAAGAAGTGGAAGTTACAAAGTTAATGGTTAGCAAACAGTTTGTGTCAGTAAAGGGCAGTACTAATCAAGAAAGGTTTTTGGGAGGTTAGTATCTATGAGAAATTTTCAGTTTACAAACATGTTAACATTTACTGTCCTAATGACTGAAAGTAAGGTTAATAGTCCTATGATTTTAAAAAATTATGTATTTGTAATACAGCATGATTCCTTGCTTATATTCTGTGGCAGTAGTTATGAAATTACTAAACTATTAGTAAATTATGATATAACCTGAAGTTTTCTTTATATGAATAAACTTTATTGAACAGTATTGGATTTACTACTTGTTATGCTGCCTGAAACTTAGTAATGGGTCTGCAATTCATAACATGTTGCAAAAGACAGAATCTGTTATGCAAGAAGCAGAACATTTAACTAAAGTTTTAGGAAAAGGGTTAATTGGTTTCAATTTTTGCAAAGACATTAATTAGCACAAGTTTTTATTGTAATATGCAGTATTGATCAATTTCTGTTCCTTGTTTTGAATTTCACATTAAACAGTTTATGTAAGTAATTAGAACAGAAAATATAATAATCCAGCATTTGTTGTATATTGCAAACTTGATTAACATCATTCTAATATTGAAATGAAGATAACAGATGATGGTATTCCATTTCTGTTAAAATTTCTTAAAGTTGTGTATAACTTATGTGACGTGTTATGATGTAGAGCTCTGAAATAGTTCAAACTTTAAGAAAGTGATAAGACACTTTCTAAAAATTAAACTGGTGAGGTGGTTAGAAAGCTTGGCTTGCAATCTCTGGGCCATGGGTTTGAATCTCTGTCACACCAAATATGTTTGCTCTTTTAGCTGTGGGGTTATTATAATGTTACAGTCAATCCCACTATTCATTGGTAAAAGAGTAGCCCAAGAGTTGATGGTGGTGACTAACAGCCTTCTGTCTAGTCTTACGCTGCCAACTTATGGATGGCTAGCACAGACAACCTTCATGTTGCTTTGCCTGAAAGTCTAAAACAAATTTATAACATGTAACATTGTCACTGTTTAAAACATTTTTATATTGTTTTATACTGATAGTTTTTAGAAAATTTAAAACTGTAATTACAACAGGAATAAGTGTTTAAAATTGTTATTATATTCTTACACCTGTTATCAGTGCTCTTGACAGATACATGCTTAAAATATGTTTTTCAACTCATTGAGTCATGTTCACTAGTATTAACACTAAATCATCATTTCCTTATGATACTGTAAACCTGTATGCGTTATTTCAGCTATTTTCTGTTTCTTTTTTTGAAAGAGGGTTAGATCTGTGTCATTGTTATACCAACTTTGTTATCAGTGCTCTTGACAGATACATGCTTAAAATATGTTTTTCAACTCATTGAGTCATGTTCACTAGTATTAACACTAAATCATCATTTCCTTATGATACTGTAAACCTATATGCGTTATTTCAGCTATTTTCTGTTTTTGAAAGAGGGTTAGATCTGTGTCATTGTTATACCAACTTTGGTTCTTTTTGATTCTAAACTTTTAATTCCTTTAAGGGTAAAAAAGTTTATTAGCTTCAGACTTGATGCATTTGTGTTATTCATACTACCTATTTGTTTTGAAATTCTGAAGAAGATTTATTATCATTTTTCTTCATTAATAACAGATTTTTGTCAGAACCTTTTCATTGTACATTTTGAATTTTTTATTCACATGTTTATCTTTTTTTTCTCTGTTTTATTGTTATTACCTTTATTATTTAAAGCACAAGTTTATTTTTTTCAATTCTTCCAAATTTCCTTTTCTAATATGGGTCATCACATTGTTACAATTTCTATGACAATATATTTCTACATTCCAGATAGTTCCATTGAGAGCTAAGACTAGTTTGGTTGTGTTTCAGCCAAATGGAATTGACTGGTCAAAACTACCTCTGATTGTGTTTCTTCTTTTCTGATACCAGGCATTCCAAAACACTTTCTACATCAAAAATTATTACAACATAATTTAAGACAGAAGTTTTTGCCATTGATATATATTTATATTTTCCTTTTTATACAAGTTAATAACAGAATATGTACCTCTGAGATTCAGAAGAAATATTTTTACTGAGTTACAGTTTATACCATTGCATTCTTATCTTTGTAAGATAGAACAACATAGGAAAATTAAATTTAAATATTATTGTGACATTAGACCAAATTTTCCATCAGTTAGCAGTTAAACAACTTTTATTGATAAGGTGAGAACAACATTTTGTCCTTCCTAGATCATCTTCAGGTTAACACTCCTACCAGCTGTTCTGAGATACATTATTTCAAGTGGGTTTCTCATCATCGAGAAATAACGTAATTTAAAAAAGAACATGAATAAGATATTAGGAAAATACTTTGAAACTTATAGTATTACTTAATGAATTCTTTCGTGTAACATCAAAAGGAATATCTAACAACAGCGAAATTAAACAGTTAAAAGGAACATCTGACTACAACCAAGTTAAACAGTTAATATCTTTGTTGTTAATATCTCTAACAACAACCTAGTTAAATAGTTAAAAGGAATATGTAGCAACAACTAAGTTATACAACTGAAAAGTGCAAGTAAAAGTAAGAATTATGTGTAAATTAATTTTATTAAAATAGTTTCAGGTGGTAGCTAGAAAAGAGAAATATCTTGATTTTTATGTTTTTAAACTGTTGAGATGATGCAGTGATTAGGATGAAACATCAAAATATGAATTTTTTGTAGGTTTTCACTGTCCTAGTATGGATTTTTAGAAATCTTATTTGAAATATTATGATAGTGTTACTTTCTAGAGTAAATTTTACACTGTATTTTGAAAGAAAAATATTGTATAGATAGTTAGAATGAATCTGAAATGTTACTATTTAAAGTGGTAGTAAAGAGTGCATATAAATATGTCAACTGCATTGTATCTGCCACATACATTATCAACAAAGCCTTTGGCCTAGTACTGGGCTGGCTGGGATGTGATAGATGAGGTAATGGTTGAAATGATAAATCATCAAATTGCTTGAACAACAACTGTTTTGGTGTAAACTGAATTAATTTGGTGAACTGTAGCTTGCATTAGTTTCATTGAAGTAAGAATTGAAATAGTGTTTTTCTAATATTATTTTATTTATTTTAACACTGCACATTATTATTATTTTTCTTGAATTATCCTGCTTGTTATTATAAGAATGAGTTAATCAGTTAATCTCCGAGCAAGTTGAAGGTATAATTTTGTTTGAGAAACAGGATGTGCAGAAGGAATCAACAGATTTGTCTGTAATTATTTATTAGTTCTTATTTTTCTCTAGATAAAAGGATGCTCCCTCAGACTTCAATTGAACATACAATTGCCAGCTTAACTTGTGAGACATGTAATAAAAGTTTCACCAGAAGACATGACTTAAAGCGTCACAGCAACACTCATTCAAATATGCGAGTGTTTTTCTCCTGTTATTTTTGTTCAAAAGTTTTTTCTTGGAAGAGAAGTCTACAACAACATGTGAAGTACCATCACCATAAGTTGTAAAACGTTTTGCAAAAGAGGATATAATCCAGAAGTGTAAAAAAATGTTTTGTACATCTGTTTTTGATTACTTAAAGCTTTATATACATCTTCTTCTGTTTAATTCTGAGTAAATATATAAAATAAGTTAAAAGTTTATTGTGTAAACTAAGGTGGAAATCAGCTAGAAATGAAAAATAATGAGTTTTTATGAATCTTATAAAGCCTTAGTATACCCTTAAAATATTAAGCTACAAAAATTTATATAAAAGAGGCTCCATTCTTTACAAATTGCATACAAAATGGTTACTTCCCTTTAAAAATTCTTTTTTGTGAATCATTTAAAAGGTATAATAATAAATGAATTTGTTATTTTAGTGCAAGCTATTTTGTATGTACTCTACAAAATCAGTGTCAGTCAAGATATTCTCATTACCGATTATTTCAGCAGTAGTCATATTGTTTAAAGAGTTAAAATTTGGGCTCTATATATTTCTCATGTAATATATAGTAGAAATTAAATGTATTTTTCAAATCTTAAATGTTTCTAGATACTTGAAATATGAGAGGTTTTTTTGTACAGGTTATATGTGCAACAGTAATTTATTGGTTTTTATTATATCATTCTCATGTTTTTTGGTTCTTACTTTCTAGTAGAAACTGTGAAGTGACTCTTAATACACTTCTTTAAGATATAAAATATAAAGGTATGTTTTTTTTAATAACAAACCTACTTCACTTCATGGTTTCTTTAATTATAAAGTAACGTACTTCAAACATTCTGGCATAATGTCAGAACCTTTGTTTAATATTTAGAAAATACCACAACTTGATTAACAACAGTACTTTCACAGTTTGTTAAAGTTATTTACACATTTAGTGTTAGTTTTGTTTGTTTATAGACTGACATTTAGAAGGAATTTAGAGTAAAAAAAGTTTTTTTTGAAATTTCTGAATAATAACAGATTGTGAATCTTGACTTAAAAAAAGTTCTAATAATTCTCTTTTGTTTTAGAGAGAAGAATTTTACCAGATTTGAGAACACAGCTTGGGCCAGGTGTGAATAATAACTCTAAAGTTACTAGGTTTATATGTGATATATGTTCTAAAAGCTTCAGGAGAAGATATGACCTGAAGCGCCACAAGTATATCCACTCAGATGTGCGAATGTGTTTCTCATGTCACTTTTGTTCTAAAGTGTTTACTTGGAAGATCAGTTTACAGCAACACTTGAAGTTCCATCATCAAAGGTCATGACAGTGTTCTGTTACTGCAAATTCATAGAGGGAATATTGATACTCAAGTAAACATATAATTCATAACTTCAGGTTTTTAGGATCACATAAATTGAAGTGCTTCTTCTAAGTTGTGATAGTACTGTAATGATGCTTTCGTTCTGGTATTAAAGCGACAGTGGGCTGTATCTCTTTCTCTCAGTACTCTACATTGAACTCTTTATTTTTCTTTAAAGTTCTGTAACCACTGTGATTCATCTGTATTGAAGACTTTCTAATAAATTGATTTCACTTCTTGAAATCTTAATACCAACAAAGATTTGTGATTTTAAGATTTATTTTGTTAATAACTTCTACATAATTTGCAGAGAAGAACCAGTTACAGGTGTAAAAAAAGTAAATCAACATGATTAAAAGGAAAATGCAAATGTTAATTTAACATAATGCAACAAAAATGCAAGATTTCCAGTTTTGAGTTAGTTATGTGGCCTGGCATTATACTTCACAATTTGTAAATAGTGTGTCTGTGCCACACACACACACACACATAAATACACGTTATTCATGTACATCTTGTAAACTGTTTACAAAAAATGTGATCTGCATGGAGTTATATACTGTCTAAGCAGTGTATGTACAAAAACTTTGATCCATCTGCAGTTTGTATACATTTCCCAGGAACTGTGATACGTGTAGTATGTAAATTGTTTACAAGAACTGTGATACATGTGTAGTTTGTACATTGGTTACAAAAACTATAGTATGATATATGTACACTTTTTACACTGTTTACAAGAACTGCAATCCATGTGTAGTTTGTACATTGGTTACAAAAACTATAGTATGATATATGTACACTTTTTACACTGTTTACAAGAACTGCAATCCATGTGTAATTTGTACATTGTTTTTCAAACACACACTATATCCATACACAAACAACTGTATCCAACTTTTATATGGTGGTTAATAAACGTTTTTCATAAAATTATCTCTGTCTGATTTTGTCTATTTAATGTTTTTTAATTATGTAATATGTCATTTGGAAGCTTAAATTGATAGGTTAGTTTTTATTTTGATATCTAGAGGAGTGACTTTAACACATAAGAATGAATATAAGATTATAGATTTGGTGTTTGTTTTATATTGTACATCCAGCGTGCCACGGAAGACGTTTACTTCCATTCAGGAATCAAAGGCTTGTAATAAAGTAAAAAATGTAAGAGTAAACAAGTAAAATTACTTCATGTCTTACTCAAGTTACAGGATATAATTTTAGGTTTTGACTCTGATGAAACTTATTTGTAGCACCATGTTTGGTATTATTTATGTACACATTGTTCTGCCTTAACTTCAATGTAATAAAATGCACAAGTTCTTTTGATGTTTTTTTCTTTTTTAGTTCTGAAGCCTCCTTCCAACTCAAACTTTTTCTGCTCTGTGTGTTCAAAGTCTTTTTCCAAACGTTGGCTACTTGAGCGGCACCGATACATACATTCTCCAGTTCGTTCTCATTTCCCTTGTGATCTTTGTCCAAAACACTTCTTGTGGAAGACCAGCTTGCTTAGACATAAACAAGTTAACCATGGCCAGCCCTTCCAGACAGATAATAATTTATATTATTAAATGAAGTCTTAGCAGTATACTTAAGCCATTTTACTTTTATTGTTTTGATGTTCATTTAAAATCAGAGTTAGGTGACTAACATTAACTTCAGATCACTTGAAACTGTTTTTGAGTTAACCTGGCTAATATATATTTTAGAATTATTCTGTACTTTATGAGATGGTTTCAAGATATAATTGGCTATAATTTTCCAGTTGTTGATATGTGTTTCAGTTCTTGAGAAGGTTTTAAGGTATAATTAGGTATAATTATCCACACATTGATATAATGCACTTGCATTACTTTGACTTTAAATGAAATTTGGTGATTTTGTAAACCAGAAATTATGATTATAACCTCTTCTCACTTTTACTTTTACTTCTTACTGTCCATACAAGGAAAGACGCATCCTACTGGGTAACATGTACATGCAAGGAAAGGGATATCATACTGTTTGATGTATATAGGTACACTATTATAATTTCAGTGGGACATCTACTGTTTCATGTATATAATATTTACACATTATTATGATTTCTTTCCACTGCAACTTCTATTTCATATTTTCCATACTAGGAAAGGCACATTCTGCTCTGTGATGTTGTATACATGCAAGGAAAGGCACATTCTGCTGTGATATGTATACATGCAAGGAAAGACATATCATGGTGTGTGATTTGTATACATCCTAAGAAAAACACATTCTGCTGTGTGATATGTATAGATGCATCTAAACCATCTTAGTCCTTTGAATATTTTAGGTCCACTGAAGAATCTCACCACCATAGATATTAATACAATTTTCTTATTTCTATAAGTCACCAAATTGAACATTATAAATTGTTTTTCATATAAATTATTTTAGCATTGAAAAATATAATAATGCATTACTCTTTAACAAAAGTTTTATCTGTAATATCTGACACATTGTTTCTAGCCTAATTGTATTAAAACTTAAAGTAATGGAAACTCATTTTAGGAGTGAAGTGAGATAATTTAATGATGCTTTAATCTCTGACTTAAAGATGCAACATAAATTGTTAGGAAAATGTAAAACTGTGTCATTATTAACTCTGTATATTTGGTCAGATTTGATATTTTATATATATTTAAGCTCAATTTTTGGTTTGCATATATTTAAATACTGTTCATAAACAAGAGGGCAGAAGTTATCAGCAGCCTGAAACATAAAAGGTATATCCCATTTATAGCTAGGTCTGTGTTAAACTGGAATGGAATCTCATCTGGCATTGTCAAAATTGCCAAGATGTTTAACATAATATAATGGACATAGTGGTCCATCTTGGCTGTCCTGTCCTCTAAACTAAACTAAAAATTAATTAGTATATTTATTTTAAATCTTAAAGCCAACACTCATCATTCATTTGCTTATCATACTTTCTCTTTAACTTGCATAAATTTACTGCCTCTACAACATCTGAAGGCAACCCATTCCAAAGGCCAGCCACCCTGTTAGAAAAATAAAATGGTCTTAACTGAAGATGACTTCTATCCTTCCAAAATTTATATTTGTGTTCCCTAGTTCTACTGTTTTCAGTTTAGTTATTTTCTTTGATCTTGTTATACAAAGTTTCTTCAAATATTTTAGAACCCAATTACCATTAAACACATTTCTAAAAATTGTTTAAAGCTTTCAAGGAAATAGTTAGTTCAAAATTAATTAATTGCCCCCACCTATAAACTAGACAAATGATTTTAAAAATTAAGTTTTTTTTTATTTCAAATAGTTTTATAAACTATGTGTATTAAGACAATTTCTTAAACAAAATTAGACTTGCGATGTGGCCTGGCATGGCCAAGCATGTTAAGGCGTGCGACTCGTAATCTGAGGGTCACAGGTTCGCATCCCTGTTGTGCCAAACATGCTCGCTCTTTCAGTCGTGGGGGAGTTATAATGTGATGGTCAATCCCACTATTTGCTGGTAAAAGAGTAGCCCAAGAGTTGGTGGTGGGTGGTGATGACTAGCTGCCTTCCTTCTAGTCTTACACTGGTAAATTAGGGATGTCTAGTACAGTTAGCCCTCTAGTAGCTTTGTGCAAAATTCCAAACAAACAAACAGACTTGCTGTGGATAGTGTGAAGTTAACTTAGATTTTAATTTCTTTGGAAAATCATTGTAATTTGTTATTATATGCACATTTTTTTTTTTAATGAGTGATATAGTTCAGATGGAGGACTTAGCACCAATATGTTTGTGAAGTTTGAAGTTAGAGAAGTATTTCATTGTTGTATAAATCTAAAGTGTATTATATGATTTATTTGTGAAGATTAACTGAGCGGTTATTATAATCAACATGATACAGTCTAGTGTGTCAGGCCACATTTCTTGTAATCAAAGTGTTGTAATGAATCTTATTTGATAATAAATTTTGTGTTATCATTTGTAAAGAAATGGACACTGCTTTTCATTTCAATGTTTTACCTACAGCAGAAAAATGAAATTATGATCATTTTCTTACCAAGATACATGAAACCTAATAACAAAAACGTGTTGGTTAAATCAATGCTTTCTGTTTCATTTTTTTACTTTGCAGTCTTCATACTACAGTATCTATACATTGAGGTATGGTTTGGACTTTCTTTCTTACCATTAACATTTTAGCACCAATTTGTTTTACCCAGTCCCTACCAATGATTTTCCTTTGTACATCAAGTTTGTTTGTGACTCTTCTGCTTTCATGTGGATTTCTCTCTTTTACATCATGTTTATGACTTGTCTCACTATATCGTGTTCATATGAAACCTGTGTATGTACACCATGTGTTTATTTAGTAAGGCATATCAGTGTTCACATTATGTTTACCTAACACTTGTATATGTACAACATATGTTTTATCCAAGACTTGCCTTTTTACACCTTGTGTTTATGTAAGATTTGTCCCTCTATACAGTGTTTAAGATGTGACTTGTTTCTTTTCACGTTTATTAAAGACTCGTCTCTTTACACAGTTTTTTATTTATCAGACTTGTATTTGCACATCAGTTGTTTTTTCAAAAGTTGTGTCTGTATACCAAGTTTACATACCAGCAGCTTGGCATTTGTTAACCTTTACTTGAAAGTTGTTTATAGGGACTTGTATACACCACATCTTTAATAATAATTTGTTTAGATTTTATTGTCTAATCCAAGAATTATTATTTCATTGCTTTGTGTATTATGAAGATAACCCAGAGCAGTGGTAAAAGCCAGAGGAGACAGTTTGTTTATTGCACTTGTTTTTACTATTTTTATCTATGATCAGTTTGAAGGTAACTCCAGGGAAGTTGTTAAATCCATAGAAAGAAACTTGTTATTGTATATTAAGTTGATAGTAGTGTTGTGGATCAGTGGGAAGGATTTTTGTTATTGTCACTAATTATCTTTAAGATGGGACTTGGGTTCTTGTATTTAATTGTACAAGGATGATTAAAATAACAGAAAGATTAAAGTTACCTTATTATATCAATTCTTGTGAAATGGTATTACAGACTAAACTTGTAATATTAGTAATTAACTTTTCTGATTGTATATTTAGGTTGACAGTGTTAAGTATTACTACGAGTGTATAAGAAATAATTAGGAGAGATATAAATACATATATGACATATCTCCAACTACTTGTGATATGTTTGTGGTCTTTGGGTATTACACTTTGAAATCCAGAGAGGTTGAATTTGCAGGTACAATTATATTTTTGGATGACTTTCTTTTTGTCTTTTAGTAGATATCGCAGGTCAAGTAAGTGGTCGTGTCAAGTGTAATGTATGTGATAAGAGCTTCACACGTGGATGGCTGCTCAAGAGACACTATGCTGTTCATCAGGAAGTGAGACAGTACTTCAGCTGTGATTTGTGTCATCGTAGCTTTTCTCGGAAGGATAACTTGCTTCTACATAGGCAGAAGCATGACTTTAAACGTAGTGGTTATATTTAGAAATTGATTTATTACTTTATGAATGTATTCAAAGATTTATCTTGTGA
The DNA here is from genome assembly GCF_004210375.1 of Tachypleus tridentatus. Taxonomy (NCBI): domain Eukaryota; kingdom Metazoa; phylum Arthropoda; class Merostomata; order Xiphosura; family Limulidae; genus Tachypleus; species Tachypleus tridentatus. The sequence continues at coordinate 10,532,626 of NC_134836.1, read as the reverse complement.
TGTCATGACACAGTGATGGATAATTTCTGCATTATTTGCCAGGTTTGTTGTTTAGAATGTTCAAGACGTTGGGTAGTTGTTTATTTTAGAATGGTGGTAAAAAGTTTGCTGTCTGGGTTTTTATAAGACACATGGATTGTTGTAACCATCAAAGGCAGACTTATAGTGTGATGCACATTCAAAGGTATTTTTGTATGCCACATGACTATATAGTTACTGCCAGCAGCATGGAGGAGCTCCAATATATTGGGAAACTTTTGTATACGATACGGCCTTGACCTTGTATTTAAAAATTATCATAGTATATATTAGATGACTTATGGAGCTCTAGTTAAAGGTATTTATTAATATTTTCTTAGAGCTTTGTTAAATTTCCTACTTTATCAAGAGCTTTATTAGTTTCATTGTTTACTATTCTGTTAGGTTAATATTCATTATCAATAACTTTGTCAAAAATTATATGTTGGAAGACAGGGACTTGACAAAGAAAAGTATTTATCTTGTATTCTCTGTTTATAAAGAATATGTATAGCTTTTTGTAGAAAAGACAACATAAGTGAAGTTATTGTTATTTCAAGTATCAGTAAATAAATTGATATAATCAATTAGTTGTGAGTATTGATTTCACTGATTAACATCATGTTAAATAACTGATTCATTACAATTAAGTTTAAACCAGTTCATGTCATAAAAACAATTAACTAATCAATATTAGCATTTCTGTTTTTGACTACTTCAGCTCTCCAAGTAACTAAAGTATTTCTTAATATTATTTTTGATTAGTATAAATGTTATCAATGTCATGAATTATAAAGCTAATGAACTAATTGGAGCATGTTTTAAATTTTTACAATGTTTGATTGCATGAATAATTAATTAACAGATTACACAAATTGTATGGCTCTGTATATCAGTATCCAGTATCCAAAACTGCCCATGCCCTGGTGGGTGGTAGTTAGTTCTCCACCCCCATCTTGTAGAGTATTGGTATTATAAACTCATTAACAGTTTGTATCCAAATATATATGGGTCCTTAGTAGCCAGATTGTATAATGTATCATTGCTATAAGATTTAAATACATGTAGTTAATTTTGATTACCCAGGAGTTATTCTGTGTCCCTGTTATCATTATCCAAATATGCTTTTCTGTTCATGTGAATATCATTATTTATTGTGAGCACAGTGTGTATCATTGCTGTGAGATTTCAATTGCCTGTAGTTAATTTTGTTTACCCAGGATTTATTCTGTGTCCCAATTATCATTATCCAAATATGCTTTTCTGTTCATCTGAATATCATTTATTATGAGCAAAGTGTGTTCATACCATTAATGCATGCAGTGAATCAAAGCTAAGGGGTTCTTGTAGGCTTCCATTTTTTTCTAAGGTTTATGTTCTAAACATGATTAATGCACACTTTCTGTAATGTTTCAGTAGACTCTGATCTGTAGAATAAATGTAAATACACAACATTACATGGAAAATATTGACCTGTCTTTTTTTTCTTTTTTTGGCATCAGTAGAGCTTTTTACACAATTTTTGTTTTATTTTGAAACTGAATTAACTTTTAGAGTAGAGTAAAGCTCTTTTAGAGTCTGTCATTGTATTTTGCAAGATCTTTTTATGTGGCCTAAAAACAGGGGCATAGATTTTTTACACCCAATAGGGGGGATGATTTTTGCAACCACTTATGTGGACTGTTCGATTTGCAAATTGGTAATCTCTGATTACATGAACCTGAAAGCTGTAAACATGCAGTCACAGAGTAATCTTGTTGCCACGAGACTTGCATGTATACTTAGGCCTGCTGACTGATACTTACAAACTATCGCTTAGATCGAAAAGCTTAGAAGCACGCCTATATTAAAGATGTACATTTCGGCTACTGAAAAAGCCTACATCTAGGCCTAATTATGTAATTCAATTGGTAAGAACACGAGAATCACAAGAACAAACACAATTTGTAGGCCTGTGATGCAATAAAACAATTCAACAGGCCAAACTGTAGGGGGGGGGGAATAATTGTATGCACCATACCCCCCACTTAAAATGAAGGGGGGATGTATACCTCACCTTTCTCCTCTCCCCCCCTCAGGGTCTACACCCCTGTCTAAGAAATTGCACTAGCTGATTATTCAATTTAGGTTTAAATATTATTCTGAATATTTTTTATCAGTTAAATAATGTTAGAAGAAAATACTGACTGAGGTTTGTGATAACATGTTGAAATTCAAACTACTATGTAATGATGAAAAGTGAATTATATTTCCTCTTAATTATAATAAATTGTTTTAATTTCAAAATTAAGATAATTTTTAAAATATTTTTTGACTTGTTGCTAATATTGTGTGTTAAGTTTCATTTTACAATATAGTACCATCTTTTCAGCAGTATTTATGCCACTGTATGACAACCAAAGAACTATCGGTTAAGTGAAAGTTTTTTGTGTTTGTACAAGCATTTTAAAATAAACACTTGACTTTAAAAATCAAATTACACTGTAGGAAAGGATAAACTTGTGGAATGAACTTTCTTAAATCAGTCTGTAGCACGCCTGATTCCTGTTCCTGCTTAGAATGTTTGTATAACAAATCACTGTGTAGCACACTTGATTCCTCTTTCTGCTTAGAATGTTTGTATAACAAATCACTGTGTAGCACACTTGATTCCTCTTTCTGCTTAGAATGTTTGTACAACAAATCAGTGTGTAGTGCATTTGATTCCTGTTTTTGCTTAGAATATATGTACAACAAATCAGTGTGTAGTGCACTTGATTCCTGTTCCTTATTAAATTATTTGTACAACAAATCAGTGTGGGGTACACTTAATTCCTGTTTTTGCTTGGACTATTTGTACAAGAAATCAAAATGTGATGCACTTGATTCCTGTTTCTGATTAGGTTATTGGTACAACAAATCAGCGTGTAGTGCACTTGATTCCTGTTCTTGCTTAGAATCAATGTAGAGCAAACTTGATTCCTGTTCCTTATTAAATTATTTGTACAACAAATCAGTGTGGGGTACACTTAATTTCTGTTTTTGCTTGGGCTATTTGTACAAGAAATCAATGTGTGATGCACTTGATTCCTGTTTCTACTTAGAGTGATTATTTATATTCTTCCATCTAAAGCTAAGTGTTTGTAATTATCAGTCTACTTTTATTGAACTTTAGACATTAATTACATCTAGTCATTTTTCTTTAGCATGGTTACAAATTTAAGATTATAAATTGTTTAGTTTGATTGTTTATGGAAAATTTGTCTTCCTCATCATGAACTAAATTTTGATAATTAAAAAATGCTCATTTAAACTTCTAATTGTGTTAAGAAAGCCATGTAATCACATTCATAGGAAATGTTACAGGTGGAAAAAAAAACAATCCCCTTCATAAATAAAAATTACATATTGAGAAAACTTACAAAGTCCTGCTTTGTGTACCTAGCAAAGTAATAGTTGCATAATAGTTGGTATTGACTTTGTAGTTTCTATTTGAAAAGGAGGTTAACTCCTTTGTTTTCTATTATTGTAATATAATATTATTCTAATAAATAAGATCTATTTTATCAGTTGTGTCTTTCAATTTTGTTGAGCTCTTGAAATCACACATGAAATGTTGATTTCAGAAGAGAAACCTGAAATTGAATACTTGGAATATGGTGTAAATATAGTTTTGTTGTATACATGTAGTTTCATATTTAAAATGTTTTTGTAAGCTTGTTTTTTAAAAGTACTATTAGATTTTAATACTCAAAGTAAAGAAAATATCTGTTAGGACATAATACCATTAATAAGAATATCAAAACCCTGTACAAATTGTTGGTATACTGATTTTGTAGTTACCAAAATACAAAGAAACAGGGAACAAGTTGTTGATTTACTTATAAACTTCCAATAAGGATTATTAATAGTAATATCTTCACCTAGTGTGACAGAAAGGGTCTCTAATTTTCTTTTTTAATTCATGTTTTGTTATCAGCTTAAACTTAACCTGTATGTTTAATGATAACAGTACTTTGAAACTGTGACAAAATAATATAATTAAGGACTAAATTCTGAATTGAATAATTGGACTACAAATGTTTGACTAATTTTCCATATGTTTTTAGGGAAAGCAGAATATTCAGTGTCATCTCCACTCTTTGTGAAAAAGAATCTGAATAAAAACCAAAAACCTAAATGCCATCTGTGCCAACGAGAATTTTTCAACAATCAGACATTAAGAAGGCACATGGAACTGCACAGTGGGAAAACTTATGAATGTGACATCTGTCAAGCCACCTTTACACACATTACAGTTCTTTACAACCATCGTAGAACAAACCATGACACTAGTTTCCGTTGTCAAGTTTGTAAAACAGCCTTTATAAGGGAAACAGCCTGGAGAAAGCATATGATTACCACACATCCTCACATGATTTAAGCTTTTAGTGTTTTATAATTCTGATTAGTGTGGTTGTAAAAGAGGGAGCCAAAGTTACAAAAAGCATAGATAGCAGTGTTTTATTAGTAGAATGTGATATTTGGTTGGTATAAAGGGATTGAGAGATTGTTGAAAGATATCTTGTATGAAACTTGAATTTAAGGAGAATACATTAATTTTGTGATATAAATTTGTACCATGAAATCCCTGTAGACATTATTTCTCCATCGTACTTACCTGCATACTAGTTCAGACTATAACCATCTTTTAATTTTGTAATTAAAATAAGTCGAATTGTAGTGAAATGAAGTTACATATTTATCTTTAGTTTATTTCAGAACTTAATTTTCTTTGTAATTTTATTCCTAATAGTCTAATCACTTTTTAAAAGTTTAAGATGGAGGGTTGTAATGCATTGACAGATCATATCATTCCTTGTCTGGAAAAGGAACCATTACAAGTTAATTCTTTTGCTACTGGAAAGGCAGAAGAGAGATACAAATGAGAAAATAATTGCCATTAGAAACATAGAGAAGTAATTTCAATACTTTGTTTAATATAGACTGGAGCTTATTACATTTCTGTTATGGTAAGTAAAATAACCTATATCTCCAGAATGTATCTTTAGTCAGTCAATATTACAACTTCATTGGGAGCAGTTGATATCCTATAAGTGTGCTAATTCAGTTGAATCAAAATTGGAACACTATCATCAGTAAATTTGACATCATTATATGTGTTTAGAAATCTCAGATGTTTCGTTGCATCATGGAAGTAAAGAAAACACATTTACTGGAGTGATTCCATACATGTAATAATATCACCACAATAATGAACATCAGACACTTATTAAAATAGTAAAGGAATCAGGCATCTCCCTTAAATAACTAACAAGTTCATTATGTAAGAAAGAAGCACTACTAAGTATGGACAACATGATTCATGCCATAGTAATAATGCTGTGTATGAAATGTAACATTTGGCAGATGCTGTCGTATATTCATAAAGAAACTTGCTGACCAGAATATGATCTAGTATTTGAACATGTGCATGATATCAAACTCAGAAGTAAGTGCTGTTGCAGAACTTTATGGAAAAAAACGTGGGATACCACAAGTAGAAAATATCTCACTCAGATGTTGGGATTTTGTCTAAAGCTATAGTTTTCTGGATTGAAAGGTTAAAGAATACATTTTAATGAACAAAAAGAAACTGAAAATGAATAAAGTTTGATCCCTAGTGTGCAAGTGTTAATAACATTCATGAGATTATAATATGATTGAAATTTGAAGGAGTTTCTATACACACAGGTGATAGTTGAAATATATTTTCTAACATGCATAGGTATGGATATAATAGGATGAAATAATACAGATTCAAGTGTGAAGAGACATTTAACATATTCTAAATCCCATGATTTTAATAATTTGTTTATTGATTTACAAAAATTACTTTTTTTCTTTTAGTATTGTTGGTTTGATGTGTTTTAACAATTTAACTTCAAAAGTGATATTTTAATATGATCTGAACTTTCTCAACATGCACTGATATTTGATCTACCAGTAACAGTGCTTCATTTTATATTCAACTGCATTAGTGAACATATTGGATATTCATAGCTCCTGACAAAGCTGTAATAGTGAAATATTGAGCTAATAAAGATACACTCTCTAGAGATATAGGTCATTATTTTGTTTACCTTAATAGAAATAATTTCAGGTTTTGTGTTTGGGTTTGTATCAATCTTTGTTTAAGACCTTTATGTATCTTGTGATATTGTCTGTGAGAAATGGAGCTCAGTCTTTTTGTATCTTAAAAACAATTATTTTTATTTATGCAAATTGACAGTTTTTTTTTAACAATTTCATGTTTAAACTGGAGTAAAGTGAAATAAATGCATCATATCAAAAGATGGTACAATTACCTAGTGTAAAAACATATGAAAATAAATTTTAAGTCTAAAAATTTTTTTATTGTGTGCACTAATAATATGTTTTGATTTTCCACATCTGAAGTCAATTTTGTGGTTAGCTGTTAATAAAGATTCATCTACTGAGGTGATATTTTTTTATTTTTATCAAAAATCAGATGGCAAGAGGGGTATACATTTGAATTTAAGATTTGTTTTTTAAAATTAAATTTTATTTTAATACATTAATGCTTAAAGGGGAATGACTAGAAACAATTTCCTAGAAATGAACAAAACTTTTGACTATCTTTTTAAACAGTGCATTTTTTGTATAGTGATTGCCATATACAAAGATGTAGGCCTTTAGAAATATGTTCTGGTGTGTAGTTCATATAATTACTTATATGCAAACATGCAGGGCTAATGGCTTATGCTACAGTAATTTCATTTAGTAACTAATATGTGCTAACATACAGGCTTTATAATATATGTTGCAGTATGTGTTTTGTAAAGTGATTATTATACTCTAGCACAGAGACCAGATAACAAGATTTCTAGCCAAAAGAAACTGTCAGTTTGGCTATAAGGAATTAAGATTATATTTCATATTGAGCAAGCAAAGTATTTGTAATGCCTATGAAAATATCAGTTTTTGTGAAATGTCTTGAAACGTTTTATGCACGAGTTTTGGAACTGAAATTAAGCTTCAGAGTATTGTGTAGTTAACGTTTAATTTTTTTAATATTATTGATGACCATGTTTATAATGATGGTTGAGTACATTATAGTAAAACAATTTTGTATATGTAAATCAGTCACTTTACATCAGAACCATTGTAAAATTATGGAATGGAATCTATCAGAACTACATTTTGAGGTTGCTTGATGTTTCTCAGATAGTATTATGGCATCAAAAAAGTATTGCCTTTGGTAAGGTTATATAACAGTAATTTCTAACACAAAGTATTAATATACTGAAATAAAAAAGATTTATTAGGGATTTATAATTTTCAAGACTGGAATGTCCTTCCCAACTATAGGCATTGAAAGATAAAGGAATATGGATGAACTTGGGGTGTCAGGACCAACCACCAAATGAACTGCAAAATATCATACTTCATTCAGTTTTGGTAAATGAAGTGAGGTGTTTTTTAACAGATGAGAATCCATGAATATTAAAGGTCAGCAGCAAAGGTTGCCATGTGACCCAGGCAACGGGATATAACATATTTAGGAAGGATTTTCATCTTGAAAAATTATATAGATCGTATGTACATAAGTTGCTTTCACATTTATCTACAACTGTTAGATACCTCAAGAAGCTAGAAGATGAATTGGGTTTAAAAACTTTTCCATAAGACATACTAGTCAAGTTAACAGGTGTAGCTCTGTGTGATTGGATTATTCAAGTGGATGCTGTTTTTGTACATTATATGGAATGTGGAAAACAGTCATGGAACAATGATGTGCTTTTAATATTATGTACTCAATTATCATTTGTGATTTTGAAATCTAGAACTGTTTTTTTTATAATTGAATTGAACAGTTAACTGGTATCTAATCTCCCTGTCTTGTACATTTTTTGTAAATCACAGTGTGGTGTACAAATTTTATTATTCATATATGAGTTAACTCTTATTTTTTAATTAAATGCAGAATGAATTATGATTGATACTAAACAATGCCACCTTATGTCATTTAAGTCAGTTGGTTTTATAAAAATTGAATGAAATCAAAATATTTTCATGGAAGTGTTCAAACTGCTAGTTAATTGTGGTTTTTCTCTTCAATCTTTTGTGTATCCATAGTTAGCAAATAGTAAACTGAACATCACTGTTTTCAAACCTGTGAATAGATATAAAATTATTACAAAAAGATAAAGATATTTTCCCATTTATTTATATTAGGAATCATGGTGCCTGTATATCTCTGACTTGAAAAACTACACGTGAAGGCAAAGCTTGACATTCACTTTTGAAGTGATGGGAAATGAGCATGAATAATGTTGATGCCAAATTGTATTTTGCAAGCAGGAATATCCTACACTCAGTTGTTAGGAATTAATCACACTATGATTCAGATTTCAAAATGTGACATAACTTAAAAATGTAGATTTGTTGTATATTATTTATAGTCGCTCTTAACATGACTGAAATGCTCAACAATTACTTTTCATTGTGGGCTGTATAAGTAACTCAGAACTCAGTCAAGAGTATAACACTGAAAGTTCGTGAAATAATTTCAATTGATAGATTAACTCAAACTTTTTTGTCACTGGAAAGGAGTACTTTTCTTTGTCCTTTCTGTTTGTCTAAGCCATCTATTAGTCAGCATGTAAAACTCAATTATTGATTGACTTTTCATTTTCAGATATTGATTTTCTTAGAAATTGCTTTGATTTTTGATCTATATACTTAAAAGAAATAAAAGAAGGATGCACATCACTGTATGACAATTTCAAACTTGTTTGTGTTAGGTGATAAGATATTGTTTAATTAGTTGTGTACAGGTTTGATTAATTTAACATTTCCTTTTTTCTTTTTTTTTAATTCACAAAGATTTCAGTTTCCATCACATAATGTACTGTACATGCTATTTGCATTTTACGTTTTGCTTATTTTCGTACTGTATTAAAAACAATAAAACTCAAGTACCCTATGAGGTACTGAGCTCTCAAAATAAAGGTACCTGTATCTCAGAGTACCACTTTTTCTGAAAGTAACTACACCTCCTTATGTCCCATCCAAAGAAATGCAAATAATGTGACAGTTGGTTGAAAGTTCCAAAGTAAAACCAATACTGAGTGGAAACAAATAACATCAAAATGGAAACCCAAGTTTTTGTTTGTTGATAACTTGTAGTTAGTTTTTCCTACTAAAGAGTTAAACTGTGAAAATTTTCTGGAAGGAACCATTTCACATGCAGTTTAATTTTTATGACATCGTTTACTTAGATTTCTCATTAGTTGATGGTTGTAGTCCAAATAAAGTCACAGTTATATCAGTTTCAAACTGTGTTGGCTGAAGTATTAGTTTTTTTATGAATGTAACTGTCCAGCCAACAACCCAGTAAATGGTGTTGAAAGTTTTCTTCAAATTTAGAATATGCTTCTCCATTGGCTGCATCATACTAAGGATCAATAATTTGTTTTTCATTAATAACCATAGATATTTCTGTTCAAACAACCCCATTGTAGTTCAGACTCACTTTGTGAAGCAACTTAATTTAACTTAAAAGTTATTTGAAACAAGAAGTGTGTAGAAGTTAGAATTTCATAGTTGTCTTTGAATCATCACATCATTAGTTTTCTTTGGTTATCTGTTTGTCTCTTGAATATAAAACTTTAAGGAGTGTAAATGAAATATTCCACTCTTGATAAGTTTGTAATGTCTGTTTTGAGACTGTTGATAGTCTCAGAATAACATTTTTAGAATGTGTACTTAAAAAGTTAAGTATTTTGATTATTTATGTTTATACAAGTACCTTATAGTTTAATATTTTTAACTTTATTTCTGAAATATGTTAATATACATCTATATGTTGCACTAAGTCTCCCATCATTTATATCTATCAATTTGTAACACCACACATCATGCTACTCTTTACTTTATTTTTACTGTTTTTTTTAAGAGTTACATTTAAATTTTTGAGAGAAATAGAACCTTGCAAATATGAACACTTTTTATACCTTTTTTTCATAAGTCAATAACCCTGAATTTAACATCTTTTGGCTTATTCATAGGAACTTAGGTGTGTTGAACAAGTGCTGTACATTTTGTTTCAAAGGCTTTTTGTACTTTTAACAGGTTTACATGGGTGTTGATTTCTTTATAACTGGGGTTAATACTGCTTTTATAAAGAGGTCCAATTGGCTTATACTCTCATTTTAGGACTAATCACCATTTGTTATAAAACTTTTTCCTCTGCTAGCTCTAGTTCTTTGTAATTTTATGAAAAATTCTCCACACCTATTTGAAGTTAAAGATTAAAACAGGTTTATTCATTTAAACAGTTCGATATGAATTCTCTAGGCCATTGAGATATCGCCATCTTATATCCTGATATTCTCCTTCTTCCAGGTTTTACCAGCTTAATTTTCTTTTCCAGTTTTTATTACATCATCATTTGTCCCTACAGTTATTTAATAGACAGATGTAATTGCTGTACTAGAATTTCATTTTCTGTTATATTGTGGGAAAAACCACTGCATACTCCTTCAAACCATAAGATTTTCCAGTACTATGTAGAGCAGTTTAAGTTTGGTGTCAACCCATATCATCTTCACCTGAACTACTATTGACATTAGTGGGATAATGTAGGTTTTGAATGATTCTATGTCTTTTTATATGCAAAAACTGTTCGTTTGGGTTGAGAAAATATTTTACATAGAAGAGCGAACACCATTTTGACCTTCTTCGTCATTTTTTTTTTGTTTCTTTGTGAACCTGACGATGACCGAAGAAGGTCGAAACGTTGTTCGCTCTTCTATGTAACATATTTTCTCAACCCAAACGAGCCGTTTTTGCATATAAATTTCTCAACAAGTGGGTTTCTCGACATCACTGATTCTATGTCTTCTTTTTTTATCAGTGGTGGTAATTCCTTTCTTTTCTTTATACTCTTCAGGGCCTGTGAACAGTATGTTTTCAGTAATAATTGAATTCTTGTGATAAACAAACATGCTTTTCCATTAGAATCATATGTTTCTTATTTTTGCCATCATTTGAGCTCATTTTAAAAACAGCAATAACATAAAAGATTTGTAGCTTAATAAAACAATTTGAAAACTGTACCTTTTTCCATATTATTTTTTTCTAAGCCTAGTTTCAGGTGGGACAAATAATAAAATCAATGTTTAATTTATGATATCTCAAAGTGATGGAATGAAGTAAACAAAATCCTTGTGTTATGATTAATGTTGTAGAAAGAAGAAATGTATGAATGCCTTCATAAAGTTCATTTTAAGTGCAAAAATTATATAAAAATGATAGGTTTTTAATTTAAGTAAAGTTTCTGTAAATTTATATTGCATAATTGATTGAAGAATATAGCCATATTAGTCTTCAAAAACATCACACATCACAGCATATGTAAGTTTCTTTTGCAAAAGTTTTCATTTTAATACTTTCCTCCAAATTCAATTAGAGGTTGTAAAGCCATCTGTCACTGCCCTTAGTTTTGAACTACCAAAGCGAGAGAGAGAAATTCACCTTTAGTTTTCAGGCTACTGTTTGTACCAATAACTAGGTGAACCAACCATCATTTTACACTAGTACCACCCACATGTAAAATGGCAAATATGTTCAATGTCAGGTTTTGATTCCTTGATCTAGGTCTTCTAAGATGAAAGACTTGGTTTGATATTTAGTTGATTTAATATGTCAGATTATTTTTAGGTCAAAATAATAAGACTTAAATTAATGTGATTTCTTAAGTTGCATTTTAGGTTAGGATATTAGAATATATAACACTGATAATGCATTCCAAGGAAACTAATGATTCCAGAACCATGATAGTTCCTTTTATGAAACCCTATCAGTTGTATTTTTCTGGTGATCCATATAAAAAAACAGTAAATGCTTTAATCAAACCCATAAGGAAATCTGGTTACTAACTGAGATAATCTAGTAATGAATATTCTGTATTTTTGGGTAAGAAAATAAACGTTTAGGTGTAACAAGAAAACACTTGCCAAAAATTGGTTTACTGGTTTTCAATAACAATGAAATAGACCTTTATGTGTAACATCTATAACAACAACTTTTGCTTTGCAGCATTGAATGTGGGTGCCCTTTTATTGTTGTTCTCACACACACACACAAATTTTTTCTTAGTTTTTTTACACGCTAAAAGAGAAATGCTTGAGACTTCTGAGTGTTATGTGTGTATTTTGGCTTAAGTAATTCAAAACCTAATACAGCTAAATAAATAATTTAAAATTGTAAGAGCATTCAACTGTGTAAACTGTTTTGTTTTCGTATATAAATCAAGCTCCCATACCTACTCATTTATTTAAATATGAAAGTTGAGATTTGTCGCATGAAGTTAACATTTTTAATGTAAAGTAAAAACTTGGTATTTATACATGAGTCACATCAAATATTGATCTATGTATTTAAAATTTTTACTCTAGACATTACAATATTTATAGTAACAATTTAACCAGTCTCAGTGTCTCTTTGTAATTAACTCAACAAACAATCCATGAAGTAAAAGTTCAGATAGTATTGATACCTTTATTGTAGTCATTATTATAGTAACAATTCAATCAGTGTCAGTGTGTCATTGTGATCAAATTCAAGTATTTTGTCTTAAGTGTCATCAGATGAAGATATTTGGAATAAAAATTAAACCAATTTTACTCTCTTATTCCATGAGCAATTAGATATTCAGAAAGGGTTTTGAAAGTGAGGGATACATGAGAGATATTTGTGGTCTAATAGATTAACTGCTGACATATATATATATATATATATATATATATCATAGATGTTTTATGATGCTGTTGATATTATGAGTGATACAGTTGTGGCTTTCTCTGTGAAATGTTTAGTCAGATGTGATTTTGTTGACTTTCAATTGGAAGTCAAAAAATGTGCTTGAAGAAACATTATTTTTTCTACTTCATTAGTGTAGTTAGTATGTCTATGTGTTTTTGAAGTACTAAACAACTTGTCATTTTTAACAGGAATGTACAATTGCTACCAAATTGGTGATTGGCATGGACAAGATAATCCTTCACAAGACAAATACAAATGTGACATTTGCAGCAAACTTTATCCAAACAAGAATTCTTTACAAGCTCATGTGAGCTACATGCACAGAGCTGTGAAAAGACACAAGTGTTTGGCATGTCATAAAGGATTCAAGAGGATATCAGAACTCAAACGGCATGAACTTCGTTGTAGGTCATTTGGTTGTGTGGAAAAGTTAACCACGTCATAAGTAAATGTTTATAAAACCAAAGTATTGTAAAATTTAATATAATTAGAAGTTGTTTAGCATTTAGGAAAAAATCTGTTTAGAAAGAAAGTTGTATTTTTGATTAGGATGCCTTGTTTTTGTTTTTGTACAGGCTTAAAATCAACTAGGATATTAAACTTTGTGGAGAAAGATTTGTCTTTTTTTTTAATTAAATATATTGAAAAATATATACATATTTTTTTTGGTGGTTCATTTGTACATTACTGTACACTCACAAATAAATTAAAAGTTTATATTTCAGGCTTAAAAATTATACACTTTCCAAATATTTTCTTAATTGAGAGAAAAATAATTGTTAATTTTCTGCTAAAGAAATTGTACATGATTTTGTTCACATGTATGTTAAGTATGGCTCATGGTTAGTGTGTTGGATTGTGGTTGTAAATTTCTGTAATTTTTAAACTTGATGCAAAAATTGTACTTTGTACTTTGGAGCTCTGGATGCATTGTAAAAGTGACAATCAAATCCTATTATCTATTAAAATAGTGCAATAGTTGGTGGTGGGTGGCATTAACTAGCTGCTTTCTGTCTAGTATATCACATCAAAATTAGAAATTGGCTCTTGAGCAGCTTTGCTGAAATTCAACAAAAATACATGCCTTTGTTTTGATACTCTTAATGTGGATTTCTCTGACACACACTATTTGATTTTATTAATCAGCTATGTACTTTTCTGAACATGCTGTTTTGATTCTTTCAATAAAACATAAATTTTTCTGAAAACGACTTTTGATTCAATGGATAAAGCACATTCTCTATTAACTCTCTAGAAGGTAGCTTTCAGTATTTAAGCCTTTTAGTACCTTTCAAAATTGGTTTTACAGTTTTCAATTTTGATTTGCTTATTTATCAGTATACATTGTAATTTTTGTTTTGACAACAATAAAGGCAATGCCATCCTTAGAAGTTTTGAGGTATACTCCTAAGTACCTGGGCATTTTTTGTCAATACAATTACTTAAAACATATTTTAATTATTCTTACAATTTTTATTTATTAAATCTGTTTATAGAACCCTAAAGACATCAGACATTTCTGAAAAAATTAAAAATAACTATTTGATTTTAAAAGTTTTCAGTGCTCTTACTTAATTATCTTATAAATATATGTATATTAACATTTTAGGTGTAGGAAATACTGTTTTATTTAAGTATCCAGAAATGCTCAGAATTAGAGAAATTATAAGTTTTGAGTAATTTATGTGCATGAGGGCTTACCATAAATGTGCAATTTTGCATAAATTGAGAAGTAGATGATAGAGGCCCAATAGGATGTCAGCTGTATTGCAAATACTTTTCTAGAAACCCAATAGGACATCAGCTGTATTCCAAACACTTACCTGGAGGACAAATGGGATGTCAGTTGCATTTGAAGCACTTTTCCAAAGAACCAGTAGGGGGTCAACTGTGTCACATGTACGTCCTTGTGCAAATTAATTGAAACAAGACTGAAAGTTGCAATTTTTTTCAATATTTTGCATTTTATTTCTGAGAATCCAAAAATTACTCACAAATTAATACATGATATAACTGCCTTTATTTTTCAGAAGATCATTAATCCTCTTTGGCTTTGAGTCCACGAGTTTACTGCAATCTTTACTAATTTTTGGATTGCAGTACTTCACCTCAATTAGCTTATCTTTCGTAGTAAAGTCTTTTCCCTGAAGTCTTTCTTTACAAATCACCCAAAGATTTTCAATAGGATTTAAGTCCAGAGAGTTTCAAGGCCAGTCCAGCACCTTTATTCGTGTTGTAGTCATAAAATTCTTCACAAGTTTCGATGTGTGGCACAGAGCCAGATCTTGCTGCAAAATGCCAGACCCATCTGGAAATCTCTTTTTCAATTCTGGAACGACTCTTTTCTGCAAAACTTCAATGTACTGTGGTTCTCGCATCATACCTTCTATGATATGTAAGCCTCCAATGCCATGGTAGCTGAAAAAGCCCCAAAACATCTTTTTCAAGGGATGTTTTATGAACTGATTGATGTGAGATTCTCAAAGTTTCACACCTGGAGATCTGTGAACATGCAGACTTCTTTGACCCTGTATGAAGAAATGAGTCTTGTCACTAAATAACACCTTCCTCCATTGTTCTTGCATCCAGTTCTTGTATTTCAGACCCTCTTGATACCATTTTTTCTTTATTGAGTTGGTAACTGGTCTGCCCTTCTAACGCAATTTCGAATGATGTAATATTCCTCAAAATTTCATCATATATCCAAAAAATAGATCATCCATGCTGCAAAACACAGCTAATGATGCCGTCTGTGTGAAAAAAAGACTATTAAAGGAAATCAGCTGGTCCAGCGAGCCTACACTGGCCGCCATGCTGAAAATATTGTGAAATGACTATTTATTTCAATTAATTTGCTTAAGGGTGTACGTCTCTGGAGACCCAATAGAAGACCAGTTGTATTAGAAACACTTCTCTGGAGAACTAAGATCAGCAGTGTTACAAGCTTTTTTGGAGAACTAGTAGGAACTCGGTTGGTTGAATAGAATACTGATCATATTCTAATTTCTTTAATAATGTAATGCATATTCTATTTTGGGTACATGTATGCAGTACTTCAAAATAAAGATACCCACTGTTTTCTCTTAATAACACACAGTACTTCAAAACAAAGTATTATTTCCACCTGATAACATACAGTACTTCAAACACAAAGAAAATATTTTCCCGACATTACAGACTTAGAGTGCATTAAAGCATAGTACTATTTACAGTAATAAAGACACCTTGCAGAACTTTGAAAACTACTGCAGTAGCCTACAGTAATATTATTCCCACCAAGGGCATGTCTTTCAGTGTTTTATTAAATGAAAAAAAAAGTGTAATTTTCCACATAATTGAAACAGTCGGATTATTGGTTAATTACATAAACCTGTAATTTCTTGGGCATATTTTTCTCTATCCTCACCCAGTTTTAATGTTTATATAAATTAACTATTTGGCATTTCTGTGAATACGCTTACTATAATATTCTTACTTTGTTCTACTAATTTTAACATCCATTTCAGTCAATTCTTGGGAAGTAATTCATCTTTTTCATCACTAGTGTTTAGTGTACTTGAACTCTTGTCAATCTATTAATGTTTTTTGATAGCCTGTAGAATTTATAATCCATTTTGTAAAATATTTAACATACAATCATTTTTTTAACAGCCTCCCAGTGGCACAGCAGTATGTCTACAGACTTTTACTGCTGGAAGTTGGGTTTCAGTACCTGTGGTGGGCAAAGCACAAACATTCCTACATGTAACTTTGTGCTTAATAACAAACAGCAAGAACATCATTATTTTACTATCTTTAGTGCTAGATTTGTGATCATATGAAATGGCTAAGACAGATAAGAAATATTGGTGAAGCTTACTGTTTTTGAATCAGACAAACAATGCACAAACTTCAGTTTCTCCCCTACAATTACAACTGATGTAGGTAATAAAGGTGCACTACAGTGAGGGAAACTTATTAAATTTTTAGTTAGGTAGGTGTTGAAATAAGTGTGTTCATGCAGCTGGAATTAAATACTTTCATCAGAGTTTTTGCTGAATTAAATACTTTCATCAGTTTTTGCTGTATATTTTGGAAATGTATTCAAAATACATACTCATAGATCAGTATGTCTTATTTTTTCAAAGTTGAAGAATAGAATCTTTTAAAGTAATAGTAAAAACTTGAAGACTATTTAACTTTTAAATTAAAGTTTGAGAGCATTTCTACTCCTACAATGTTTTGATAAAATATAATACTTGATTGCAAAGAGAAAAACTTAATTTATGGGTTGGTAACCAGTATCACAATTGATACAGTAAAAAGTGTTTTCCAATACCTTTTAACATAGTACTTGCAGCTGGTGTTCCAATACTCGGTTTTTACCAACTTAGTAAAGATATAATGTTTTGCAAATAATTCTGATCTGTTCTCTCTCTCATGCAAATTACTTATTTCACATTGGCTTTAAAAAAAAAAAAAAAAGATATTCCTGTTAGTGAAATACAGTAGATGTAAGTAAGATAAAACTATGTAAATCTATAAGATAAAGTCTCCATTTTATGAAAATCAACAAAAGATGCTGAACAAATCTTAGATTTTTTACTCACAACAGGCTTTACTCAGTAGTTCCTGTTTAACAGAATCACTGAAGATTATATTGCTATGTATTTTTATAATAATCTACTCTTAAAATTAAAAAATATCCAGTCAGTCTTTTTTTAAAAGTTCAGCAGATAAACAGAATTCTAGCAAAGGAATATTTTATGTATTCTTGGAAACTTGCAGAGTTTACTGAAAATGTTAAAAGTAGTTCACTGTAATGACTGAAAGAAGGAAAATATTTTCTGTAGCCACCTGTTAAACATGAGGAGTGAAAGTTCACAGTTAATGGAAATCTGAGGATTTGTTACATTTCAAAGTTGCTGTGGTTATATGCTTGTATACAATCTTTATAATAACTACACTTGAGACACTAGTAAAGCTGAATTACTTGACTGGCATCCATTGATGATTATTTCTTGGTTTAATGTTTGTACTGTTTCAAAGTTTTATAACTGTAGATTGTCAGTTGTGTAGTGTTTTTATTTTTGTGGAGCAGAATCTGTGCTTTTAAATTGATGAAAGTTTTTATTTTTTATGAAGGACTATCTGTGTATTTACAGTTTGTCATGATAACAAGGTATTTTACTTACTTTTTTCTTAGAAATATTATGTTAATTTTAGCACACATCATATTTACCTTTAAATTTTTCTTCCATGTATTACTATTATATTTGTAATCATACTACTAGTTATGTATGTTGTTAATAGTATTCTAAACAGGTTCTCTCATACTACTAGTTATGTATGTTGTTAACAGTGGTCTTAACAAGTTCCCCCATACCACTATTTACCTATGTTGTTAACAGCAGTCTAAACAGGTTACCCCATACTACTAGTTATGCATGTTGTTAACAATGGTTTAAACAGGTTCACCATAAAAATAGTTATGTATGTTGTTAACAGTAGTCTAAACAGGTTTATTGTACTGCTAGTTGTGTATATTGTTAACAGTGGTCTATCAAGTTTTTTAACTGATAAAACCAAATAATAGTGATTTGATGTCCAGTGTCCAGGTGCACCACATATTCTCCCATCAGTCCAATGTATGTTTTGAACTGATGAAACTAAATAATGGTGATTTAATGTCCATGCTCAGGTGCACCACATATCCTCACATGAAAGGTTTTGATGTTATGTCACTAACTAATGGTGATTTAAAGTCTTCTGTATGGATCCATGAAGTTTTGAATATGGTGAGACTCACAACAAGGAACACTGCAAACTACTCTTTTCTTCACCTGTTGGAATATCACTGTATAAGTACAGTATTTGCAACCCAGTATGTGTAAATACAGGAAGCTTGTATTGTTTTGCATGAAATTGAAATGATGTTATTTCTTTTCCACTTCTGGTAATGTAAGTATATATATATATATATATATATAGATATATTGGGGTTTATATGATCAAAGGGAGTTTAATTATTCTTAATAGATTGAAGTTACTCATGTAATATAAATAAGGTAATCATTCATAAAGGAGATACAATGCACAGTAAGCAGTTTATTTATTGTCTCACATATAGTGTGTTAGTATTTCAATGTATGGAAGATGATAGAAATGTCAAATAAAGTGAGGTAATTGTTTAATCCTGTAGCTATAAAGCAATATTAAGACACAGAAAAAGAAAGTGTTACAAGTTTTGTTAGTTGCACAAGTGAACAAACTTGTTGAAATGAATAAGGATTTAAAAGTGTTTTCTTTTTCAGGCCACTTACTAAAAGAGATAATTTGTGAACTTAATCATTTTGAAGTGTTATACATTTTCTACATCATGGTTTTTTACTTAGGAAGTCATTACATCAGCTGGGCTCAGCAGGCTGTTGTGACACCAACAGGAACAAGGTACTTGTGTCCAGTGTGCAATAAGACATTCAGTTCTGGAACTTCCCTCAGTGTTCATCATCTTCGTCAGCATCGAACTATAGCAAACCACAAGTGTGAAAGCTGTGGCCAAGAATTCAGGAAAAAAAATGATTTAAAATTTCATTACTCATTCTGTAAGAATAGAAAGTAGAGTTCATTCCATTTGGACATGTTTTGTGTGTCCTCCGAGACCTGAACCCTGAAGGTGGTTACGTATGAAAGGTAACACTTTTGTGAAACAGCAAATATGGCACTATTCTTGATGACATCAGTTACTTAAAAAGTTGACTACATTCCTAACTCAGTGACTTGTTTTATGTATAAGTAAAGTTTCTCATGGTTGTTTAAAGCTAAATATGTTAGTATACAATAAGAAATTTTGTTATAGGAAGAAAAAATTCAAGAATAACATACAACTCACTTGGCCAAAATATTAGAAACCCAAATCTACCCATATGTGCCTTGATTTTTGTGTTTTGATACAACATGGCATTGGTTCCACTAATGTCTCAGAAACTTTATACTTCTATGAACAATATACTAGATGAGTTAATAACTTTATTGATTTTTCACCAGTCAAGGCCTACCATTGTTGCAGACCAATGTGAAACACATTTGTCTGACCATGGTACATAATGATCCAGTCTCAGTAGCCTAGGCATCAGTGGAGACAATCTTTTAGTTGTCAAAATAAAACAAAAGGTTTAGATACAACAACCCTCTTATCCAAAATTGTAGCTTTTTCTGGTAGGAATGGATTCTCCTGAACCATTACTTACCCATCAATTCTTACACAAATGAACATCCATTAGCCCAAACAAAACTTGTTCTTCTACTTGACCACAGTTATTAAACTCTTTAGTTTTGGTAATTATACATTAGATTCAGTATGAACGTGTGGTTTATTTTTTTAACAAGTAAATGTCTACATTGTATGAACAGTGAGGACTTGTTATTCTTTATGTAACGGTTAATAATATTCTGGCAACTTTTAGAAATATTCTTATTAACATTAGTTCTACTACAGAGGTGAAGTGTGTTATATTAAAATGATTTTGGAGCCTTGCTCCAACTGGTCTTCATCTATCTATTGACTTTACATTTTGACAGTTGCCCTGCAGTGTAGATTCCACTGCAAAAAGCTTCCATCATAAGACTTATTTCTAAAGCACACTGCTCCTGTGTAATGTATGATGAGGAAAGTTCACAGTTGCTATTTCAATACTCTGATCACAAAGATATCTATGGGGAAACACGCTCATTGGGCTAAGTCATATGTCTCTGTAGAAAGTAAAAAGAATACCCATTTAATTCTCCAGTTGCTTGTGGTATGAAACAGTTGTAATTTTTTTATGTTCCATACAATTTTGTGGGTTGCAAAGACAGTTTTTTTCACTGACCTTTGTGTTTGTTGCAAGCCTATTTCTGCTGAATCCCAGTAGCCAATGTTACTTTGTTTTATACTGTCACTAAAGGAAAGAAATCTCTGGTCTGAACACACCTTCCTGATCCAAGTATTTTTAATGAGAAAAGGTTGTTACATCTTTATAAAACACAATTATCTTTCATTGGCAATACTAGAAATCAACTTGTCTGTCCATGTATGTTACTACTCGTAGTAGGTGAGATTATATTGTTTCTTCAATTGGATACATTTCTGTTAAAAAATATTTTCATCCATGAACCCACATGGTTGTAATTTTCATGACTTGCTTATGTGTACATAGATTATTATTTTAATATAACTCCACTTAGCCATCTGTAATGTTTAATTATTTATTTGTGGTTCTCAAAAATAATGTGGCAGTATTCCTTACATAGTTGTGTGAGAAATTTTTATGATTTGTCATTGTTGTATGAAACTTGTTTGAACAATTTTAGTATTGTGAAAACATTGTGTGTTGGAACATAATATTCTGATATTGTAATACAAGAACTACACCATTAATGTGAAAAGTTTTTGTAATGTATCTAAAAATTTACTTACAATGACTATGTAATAATAATGAAATAAAATTCATTATTTTTGTATCAGATTGCATAATTTGCATGTAGTATTACATCATTTGAGGATGGTATGATTTTGTTAATCTGTTGGTTCATGTTAACTGAATTCAACAAAGTATCCTGTTATTAAAACATTTTTGAAGTAAGGCCTATAATGTTAAGTGCCCATTGAGATACTTATAGCAAACCACATCCAGTGGAACAGCATTCTTATAATATATACTTTATCCAGTACCCAGTTAACAAACTGTTATCCATATGAAAAAAAATACAGTAGGAGATCCACCTCATACAAGGCAATGGTGGAAGTATAATGAGAGTAGGTATAAACTGGGTTTGACAATACTCCTGAGTGAGTCCAGTGCTTTGAGAATGGGTATAAACTAGTGTTGACAGTACTCCACTGCTTTGAGAGTAGGTATGAACGAGGGTTGACAGTACTCCACTGCTTTGAGAGTAGGTATGAACGAGGGTTGACAGTACTCCAGAGAAACTCTTGTGTTTTGAGAGCTGGTATAAATTAGGATTGGCAGTATTACAGAGTGTGAATCAGTGCTTCTGCTCCAGAAGAAAAGAATCTTTTATATATGTTTTTACAATTTTACAAACTTTACAACAAAATTAGTATTAAGGTTTTTTATTAATAAGAATCCACACTGAAAACATAAAACAATGAACCATTTTCCTCTTAAAACAACTTTAAGGTTAAGCACATAAAAGTATATTGAAGGTTTTTTTCTTGTTTTATTAATTCAGGTTATATTAAATATATTAAAATATATAGTGGTGTAGAAACTCCAGACTCTGGAGTACTAGAGTGGATGCTTTAAGTGGCACTTCAGGCTCCTGAGTGTGTATAAAAAAATTGGTCAGCTGTGATCCAGAGTACTGTCAGCTCAGTTTCTATTAATGTTTATTTTAATCACCATATTACATGTATATAGGGGTAAAGTGAACTAACTTTTCTTAAATAAACAGAGAACAAAAAAATATTGGTGTTTTAACACATTCCCTGACATTTTGTCTGCAGCTGTTCTTTTACTTTTAACCTGTAATCCTAAACAGAAATTGAGCATTAGTTTTTTTAAACTTGTTCTTATAAACAAAAACAGTGAATTGTCATTGGTTCATAGAAATGCTAATATCCTTGGTCCAAGGTTGATCAATGTCAGATCCATGTTTTTCTAACGTAAAGAAAACCTAAACTAGGGAAGGTGTATCAGTGCTGAATTTTAACTGAAATACTATAAATATTATTTCTAAAATAAACTTTCTTAATATGTTAGGTTGTCCAAAAATAAATGTTGGAATTCTTGCAACATTTAGAAGCTGAATACCGAGTAAGTTATCATTGGTTGGTTGGTTGGTTTAATCCAACGTTTGTTGTTTACAAGGTGTCTTAATTGTCTACTGTTTCAACTCTACTCAGAGTAAGTTTTGCAACCTCAAAGGCAGCATGGATAAAAAGCAACCAAAACTGCACAGAACATAAACCAGGCATTCAGCCATGGACCTTTTACTGAACATACAGTTCAGCATTGGTTTAAACATGGAGATGAAAGTACTGAAGACCATGTAGGTCATGGAAAGAAGCCATCTTTAGATGTAAACACATTAAAGGAACCAGTTGAGATAGACCCTCACACAACAGTATGTGAGCTTGCAGAAAAGTTAGGCACAAGCAAATCAAGCACTGGCAACCACCTGAGAATGAATGGAAAGACAAAAGAGTTGGATAAGTGGGTTCTGCATGAACTGACTGAAGATCAACAAAATTGACATTATGAGACCTGTCATGGGTGGCACTTCAAAAATTAAATTGGGAATCGTGATTGTGCCTCATCCATCTTTTTCCCTTACAAATTTTCATTTTCTCAAGGACTTTGACAAGTTTTTGAACAATAAATGCTTTCAAAACTAGGCCAGCTGCAGAAGTTTTCAGGGAGTTTCACCGACTATAGAAACTGATTTCTACAGCAGGGGGATAAACAGCATTGTTATACATTGGCAAAATGTGTTGAAGCAAATGGTGCTTACTTTGATTAAAGCATGTTTTACAATACTGGTTTATACTTTTCCAAATTTTGCAGTTCAAAAACAACATTTGTTTCTGGACAACTTGATACTTCATCATTGTGAAAGATCAAATATTATAAATCAATTTTTCATTTAAAAGCAAATTTAATACTGATTACTGGAACATTGTCTCGGAATCTGATTTTATTAGATTTCTTTGTGTTATTAGGAAACAGTGGATTTTCATACTCATTAGTGGAACAATTTCAGTTGTCTATAATTTTAGATCTATGAAATTTCTTTACGTGTGTTTTGAGGTTACAAATAAAGGTAAATGGCGTCTGGCAAAAATCACAATAGAACGATTCTCTGTCAACCAGGTGAGTCTTCATGTGCCTGTTGAATGAGGACTTGTTGAAAAATCCTCGATGACAGAGGTGGCAATAAACATCAGGTCTAAGTAGTGCTGACTGTTTGGATGACTTTCTCTTTGCTGGTACTAATCGTAATGAGCCAGCTTCTAGACCTAGGAACAAAACCAACAGTGTACTAAATCTCTCTCAATTTGAGTTTGTACAACACAATTCATGTTTAGGAAGATAAAATAAATGTACAAGTAGTTTTACCACAATATAAGCATTTTACAACAGGTACTAAAATCACCTGTAAGCTTTCAAAAGATGTAGTTTTGTATCATACAATTTAGAAAACAGATTTAAAATAATTTGCATAATACAAATATTTTTTATGATATTCTTTAACAAAAATATGAGAAGACTAATGTTCTTAAAAGTAAACATTTTCCTACAAAGAAGTAACAGAGAACTTTATTATAAACTGAAGTGAGTACTTAACAATATGTAATAAAGTATATGGTAAATTTTATTCACAGTTCTTACTAGGTGATAAACAAGAACAGAGACCAACAAAATTACTCTAGAATCTCTCACTACAAGCCTTAGTCTAAGCACTGAAATTCACTCTATTTGTAAGAAGGAAGACAGCAATTAACATGAATATGACTGAAGATTTTATCTGTTAATAATTGGGTTGTTTCTCTTATTAACAGAGCTTTTTTTTTCTATCAATGTTGTCTTCTTTACTGAGGATTTGTACTTGAGAAGAATTATTTTTTTCCCAGTCATGTTCGCTCGAAGGAGTAAAAAGTTTTCTGTTACTTTTACAAATATAACAGCTTCTGCAATCTGTACATTCAGTTATACACATTTCCTGGAGTATCATTATCCATATACATTTTGGATAACAGTTAAGCTAGTTTCTATTTCTTCCAAGTAAAAATGTAGGTTGTACCTTAATATAACTTTTTTTATGACATTTTTGACATCTTCAGTTCTTTAATCTAACCTAAAGCTGCCATGTAGGTAAACCTTGTGAACAAAATAAATTATAATAAAGAAAAGTTCTTTGAAATCAATCATTTAATGTAGCACCCTGACAAGTAATGAGACACAAGTTCAGTAATCTCTTAAAAATTCAATAAGCTTTTCTGATAACAAACACAATTAAATAATCCAATGTAACAACTTAACAGTAATTAAAGTACACAATTCAATAATGTGATGTAATGACAAAGTACATGACACATCAACCATCTGCTGTGTCAACATAATAAGTAATAACTGGCACAACTTGAACCATCTGCTGTAGCAAGTTAACAGTAAATAGTAATGGACACAACCTGCTGTAGCAACTTAATAATAATAATGAGCATAACTTTAACCAGCTGCTGCAGAAACACGGGAAGCAACAAGAGATGCACTTTTATGAAACTTGTCTAATGGAACAACTTAATAATGACCACAAGATTACTATATTTACAAGTTTTTCATTACATAAACACTTTTACTCATCTTGGTCTGACATTTCATGTACTTGGTTAAGAAAAGGAGATTTTGTTTTTTCTCGCAGAATAGGCTTTCATTTGAATTTAGTGAATAGTGATACCTTAAGGTAAATAAGCAACAAAAAATCAAATTCACATAACTGAAGTGGCAACTTTACATAAATATTGCAGAAAGAAAAATGAACTTGATATTAAAAAAGGTGACTATTAATTCAACCACTGTGGTAGCCTGAGATTGTGAAGAAGCATACTCATTCATTCACCTGACTTGACACAAAGTAAGAACACAAGTTCAGTCATGATATATCAACCTGACACAAGGTAAGAACATGCATTCAGTCATACCATGTGAAAATTTGACACACAAGTTGAAAGATTTTTGTTTCCAGTTATAGAGGCAAATTTTATTAGGCTTGCATATTATACACTTTACCATGAGGCAAGTACTTGACACCTATGATTTTTTGCTAGTTAAAAACAAAAGTTTAACCTTTTACAGTGATGACATAAACAATGAAACTTGCAAGTTCAACCACCAAATGTAATAATCTGACATTACAAAACAAGTACTACTGTATCTAACATGACATCACAAGAAAGACTAGTTGAACTGTTTAGAATTAGGAACTGTTAAAATAAAAGTGCAAGTTAAGCTGTTTATTCTTCTCTCAGGAAAATTATGTGTTGCAGTAAGAGTGGAACTGTAAGAGGGACTGCTCATGTATGGTAGACTGTAAGGAGAAGTTCAACCTCGATCAACACCAGTAGTACCATGCTAGAAATATCTGGCCTATAGTAGGAGGAAGGTACTTTAATGTTTACCTCAGACATGGGAACTGGCAGAGAATATATTCAGATCCAAGGATCTGCATCATCATGTGTGCATATTCAACACAAGGAACACCAGTACTTCTCATGAACCAACATATGAATGACAGTAGGAAGGGAGACAGCATTGTGGTGTACAGTGATTCAACTCCATTCCGTAACCAAGATTTATTAAGAATGAATCATCTAGTCCATGGAAGGAAGGTAAGGGGACAAGTTCAGTCATGATATATATACACAAAGGAAGCTGGCCAGCTGGAGGGGTGAACTGCATTTTGGTGCAAATTGAACAGTCTACAGCCAGGTTGCAGATGAAAATAGGACATCAGGTCTGGCAGTAGACATGTCTGTATACCATCTATGGCCCACTACTACAGTGGAAAGGAACTGACAAGAGGCATGGACTCCTATACTCCACTGAAAAAGGGAGAAAAAATCCATTGCAGAAACTAGAGGAACAGAGCACTGGAGACAGTGTAATGGATGACTGCAAAATACTATTTGAAAAGCAGACTATTCCTATGTCAGTCAAAAGTAGGAGTGGCAGGAATGGGAAGCAGATCTTTTCTACTTTACTAACATTAGTCCATAAGTGTACAGCCTGAGGTGAACATAGTTATAACACAAACCACTGTGAGTAAAAAGCCTACAAGCAGTTTTGCAGAACACCCCATCTCAGCAGTAGACATTATTAATCAGAATGGTCATACAGTGTGGGTTTAAGAGTAAGTATACTTAATCAAGTAACACTTGTCAATGATTGGAATCTGTATATGTAATAAAAAGGCCTCTATAGAGACGAACAGTAGAAAAAGAGCACCTATCCATTCATAAAGAAACTGGAACTAAAAGCAATGGGGAAAAAGAGTGGACCCAGCTGAGACAAGAATTGAAAAATAACCTTAGACGAGCAAGGTATTGAGTGTAGGAGAGCAAAGACTACTCCACCTTAAATGGGAATATTTAAAATACTGTTATTGAAGAAAAGATCTCTGTGTTATGATAAAAAAAATCATTTAAGTAATCTAAATAGTGTATTGTAGCTAGCAATAAAGCTTCTGTCATTTTAAGTAGTATCTATAGCAATACTGAATACAACACAGATATTGTTTCACTGTACAGTAACTTGTAAGGCCTCATTTATAGTATCTATGTACAGTTTGGGGCTCCTTTCCTCAAAAAGGACATTGAATTGTTGGAGAAGGTTCAGAAAAGAGCCACTAGGATGATACCTGTGATGGTGGGATTGTCCAATGAGAATACACTGAAATATCTAAACTTGTTTTCTCTAGAGAGAAGAGTGAAAGAGGATTTGATTGAAATGTTTAAGGGTATTTACAATACATAGCGATCAAACTTTTTTATGTTTACCAGCAAAAACAATAGAACAAGACTTCATAAATTCCAAGTTTTGCATATAGGAGTTGTTTGCAGTTAAGACAGTGTTACTTTTCAAATAGGGTGATTGGCTTTTGGAATTAGCTGCCCTTAAGTGTTGTAGAGACAGAAGAGATTGGATGAATACATGAGTAGTAAGGGGAGGTTATGGTTGGGAGCTGGAAGGAGCTAATAAGCTTCAATTTGTGCCTTAACATTTTATGAACCTGTGTTAGGGTCTGATCAGACCAAAAGTGACCTATAATGTACACTTTCAATTTTCTTTGACTTAATTTCTTACATTACTGCAATAATCTCACCATATGTTGAATAAAGACTTGAACATTATAGCACAGCCAGGTTAAGGTACTTGATTTGTAATCCAACAGTTGTGGGTTCAAATCCCTATCATGCCAAACATGTTTGCCCTTTCAGCTGTAGGGGTGTTATAATGTGATGGTCAATCCTACTATTCATTGGTAAAAGAGTAGCCCAAGAGTTGGTGGTGATGACTAGCTGCCTTCCCTCTAGTCTTATACTGGTAAATTGGGGACAGAGAGCCCTCGTGTAGCTTTGCGTGAAATTCAAAACAATTATAACGCTTCAGCATTTTTGGATACTTTGTTTATAAAAGGAATGGTTTAATGCTACTAATTTTTATACTGATGAACAATACAAGTTTATTTCTTGACTTATCAACATATGTTCTCCAGAATACATAAATTTTTTTGTTGTTCACATTGCATGCTAACCCTGATAAAAACTGTTATGCAACTGGTTTTTGGAATTTCAATCTAGAGCTTACTATAATAGTAATTTTGGGCTGAGGGATCAATTGGACATCAGGTGTTCTACAATATAACTTTTCAAATGTGTGCTAGGTTAATTTAAAAATATTGTGAAACCTGGTAAACTCCACAATCTATTAATGTCTAAAGGTCTTGCAAAACCTGACAAGCTCTACCATTACTATCAACTGAAGGTCTTCCAAGACTGAAAAATTCAATATTATTATCAAAGTTCTCATGAGAATATTAAAAAAAAAGCTCCTCCATTATTATCTACTTTTTAAGATGCCAATAAACAAGTGGCAATTGGAAATAAATCTAATGAATGAAAATATATGCTAGTAACCTATATTTTATTTTTGCATTATAATAGTAGCAAATATATCACAATATATGATACATTATTTTACTGGACACATGCACATTGAAAGTATAATTAACGAATATGAAAGACTCCAACTTGTGTGGTTTAGTTTGCTCATTTGATGATACTTTATAAAGACAAAACATACAATAGCCATATCTATTTGTCATTGTCACCCTCTCAGTGTCATTTAGAAAAGGTACATAACCTGTCAGTTTTATTCATCAGGTGTTCAGATACTTTTGATAGATTTTTAACTGTGTTTCTTTGTACTTATGGAACCAAAATTTTAGATTTAAACAAGCTTACCACATGGAAATATGTTTGTCTTTTATCTCTTACATTTGTAATGATATCAGATGGAAAACTATTATGTAATCTATTCTCTGCATTGAATAACAATTTAAATGATACCCATCAACACTAACTGGTTCTTTGTCTTTTGTTTTATTAATACGACATTATAGTAGATCTTAATTAGCTATTCCATAAAACAGAACAGGTAACTTTCTTTATATTTTAGTTTCAAGTTCACAAATAAAAACAAAGTTTTTGAGTGGTATAAAGTTTTTCCAACAATCATAAGAATATTTTTTATTATTTTGATAACTCATACATTGATTAACATGCTCTATACAACATGTTTTTTCTTCAAAAATTCATAATTGTATACATGAGATTAATAATAAAACATTAAAAAAATTCCAAACAAAAGTTTCAAGTATTGTAGTGACAAATTTCATTTTTGATATCAATAATATCAATCATTCTTATGATATAATTAATTCCATTCATGTTCTTATAATATCAATAACAACATAAACATTCTTCTGTTTTATATGATAATTTGGTAACCACTCATTTCACATAAATTATACAAATAAAACAATGCACATATTATGTTTCATGGTTATACCAATAATGTGATGCTTGTTGCTATTGAGACATGTTATACTTAATGATTATATGAATAAAACAGTAGTTGTTTCTATAAAGACTTTTTCAAGATTATACCAATAACACAGTTCTTGTTGCTATAGAAAAACGTTACATTTTATGATTCTACCAATAAAACTATATATTCCTGTAGATACCATGATTATACCAGTAACACAGTGCAAATTCCTATAGGCACGTTACACATAACAATTATACTAATAACACAGTGCATCTGAAATATCATATTCAAGACAATTGTTGATTTAAAGGCAAGAAAATGCAATGATAAAAAAAATCAAGTTTTTTTATGAAATACTATGTTTACAGTCTACCAAAAACTCCATGGTCTGTACGACGATGTCGTTTTAAACTTTCTGGATGGTTGTAAACTCGTTCACACAATGAACATTCCCATGATCGTCTTTCCCAGTGGGTGAATCGCTGATGCCGATACAAAGTGGTGGGGGATGTTAAGTAGGCATGGCATATCTCACATTCATAACGCTTCTGTGAGAAATTACACATACCTGTCAATAGAAAGAAATAACCTAGTAAATAGAAATATTTGTATAAAAAATAAAATATTCTGTAAGGTTGAAATAATACCCATGCTACATGTTTCAGTAGCTACATAGAAACGTATTAAGATACTGATATAAAAACTTAAAATATATTTTAATATACTGTTAAAAGGCATTCATCATAATACTTAAATATGCTTGCTGATATTTTGACACAAGGGAACATTTTTCCAGGTATTTGTGCAAACCCACAAGGGATATCTGTCCTTAATTTTTAACTGACAAACAAAAACGAATGCACCTCCCACCCAGTCTTTGGCTACTCTAATGAAAGAGTATGACTTTACCATCACTCTTATAATGAATCAAAAACTCCAAATAACTTATCTTTGGTGGTAATTGGAAGTGAACCATAGATTCAAAGATCCATAGTCCAGAATGTTAAACGATAAGACACATCATTACCACAGAAGTACAGTGTTTTATTTTAAACATTCCTTAAGATATTAATACACATTAAACATTGTAATATACATTTAACTGAGGATGAATATAGTGTATCCACAAACTTTCCTTAGTATGTAGCACTTATTTATTATTCACACTCCCAGAGATGTTGAAATGTTTAGAAGTGATACTTGTGTCACAGTCCTGTAAATAATAGTGAAGGATGGACAATTGATTATGTGCTGTGTTTTGAACATGCTCTTTAACACAAGAACAAAGACAATATATTCTAGAACCCACATAGCCAAAGTTACACACCTTGGACATGCAAATTTATTGATGACATAAGAGTAATACCTTATAAGAATACTGTCTTTATATCCAAAATAATTACTTAAATGAAACATTGGTTTAAAGATAATTCTAAACTTAATATGTGGGTAAATTTTATTACTCAGAATAGATTTAATTTATTTCCTTAATTCTCCAGCATGAAAACCAGTAAATAAACTAGTTCTTTGTTTGTAACCTGTTTACTAATTTTTGGAAGGTATAAACCTTAAATAATTCTTAATAACAGTATCAGGAAAACCATTTTTTTTATATAAAACAACTTTTATGTTTTGCATTTCTTCATGGAAAGAGGAAAATGGACTAATAATGTTATAAGCCTGATGAATTCAGTGCTTTTTTAATTCAAAAGGTAAAAAAATGTCAAAATCAAAATACTAACCTGTAAAAATTGGCGTTTGATAGCACTTAGTGTTAAAAGTATGACCTAAATTAACAATCTTGGTATCTCGGAAAGGTAAGCTATTAGCTATTTCTTCTTAAACTGTAGATCTAACACTGTTATGTTGATTGTTCAGATAATTTTAAAATTTTTTAATATTAGGTTTATTCTAAAAACTACAACAGTATCATGAATATACCTTCTATAATATAATGCTTTGTACTTCTCCAGACAACATTTTAACCACTTTTCTTTATAATAAACTAACCAAACATTGTGCAACACTTGAACTCATAGATATTTTATCAAGATGTTAATAATAATAGCTGTTAAAAATATTCGACTCTTTGGTGAGAAATTCTGATAGTTTTGTAAGTATAGGTTTGGTTATCCCCCTATCAAAATTTTGAAAAACCAAATTATTATTTTACTTGTTTACTTCATTTAATGGTAAATTTGGATACAAACACTCAATATCAAGGCTGGCAATGTAGATATGTTTATCAAAAACCAATTTAGATACATCTTTGGAAAATTCAAAACTATTTTATACTATAAATTCATTAGTTACATAAGAATAAAAAAAACCTGTTAATTTAAAATTGAGTTGGTTTAAGGAGACAATTTATGTATTTTAAATTACCAACATAATGAAAACCAAGTGATCCAATTTAATTACAGGTGACATGAGATACCAAACATTCTCTTTAAATGTTTAACAAATAATTCTATAGATGTTATTTTTTGTTACTGTAATTTCAATCAAATTGTGTTATTCAAAATTTTATCTATATAATATTTTTGTATTGCCACACCGTTCCCTTAATCTGGTTTAAAAATTACTAAATTATCAAGTGAGCTAAGTGTTTCAAAACCAAAATTTCGTCTTTGGATAAGTTTGAACTTTCTTTGCGTCAAAACTATAGTATCCTGAAATTGCTAGACCTGAAACTTCAGTAACTGTTATCAAATGAACCATTCTCTTCATGTATTGGTATACAGTTTAAAACTAGAAAAATATTCTACATTATCCAGTCTTTAGTAGTTGAAAACTTTAAAATGATCACTGCATCACTGCCTGAGGGCAGGTTTTAGTAAAACTGAAAGCAAGCATATACACTTAGATTATTCAGTAATATACAGGTAAGCAGAAACCTCCCAAAATATTGATAAATACAACATAGTGATGAGACTCATTATTTTAATAGATAATAATTCAAGACTGAACTTGAGCATACTTCAAAGACAATTCCTTCATTGTTACAAGTGAAACCCATACATTATTACAGATGTAACTATACAATATTCCAGCTGTGACCCTTATATTAATTCCAGCTATAGCTTCTACATTTATCTAGCTGTTACCATTCCTACATTTCTTCACATATAATCTATACATTATTCCAGCTGTTGATCCTACATTAACCCATTTCTAGATCCTATATTATTCCATTTGTAACCCCCTACATTAATTTCATGTAAGTTGTATATTATTAAAGCTTGAACTTATTACGGTGATATTACACATCCAACATTATATAAGATGCTACATATTAAAAACAAAATGAAAAACAATTAAGTTAGTTATTTATGTTGGTAATTATACATCTGATGCATCCAGAGGGCTGATTAAACTGATCTGTTTTTTCAGCACACCTACAGTAAGTAAAGACCCACCTTTAGTTAATCAATCTTATCAACTACAACCATTCTGAAAACATTTCAAATATACATAAAGTCTCACACTTCACTATGTCTTATAAAGAGTACAGCACAGGAAGATGAGACTGTAAAGTGGTGTTTAGGGTATCATGAACATTAAAAAGTCACAATTATCACTAAGGGTTCCACATAATTTGTGATCAGTCACATTTACTTTCAAAATATGCTCCTCTGGCATCCAAAGTCCACTACATTCATGTAATAATTGATATTACAGCAACAAATGATGTGTTATCTGGTTTGCTGGCCACCTGTATTCGAGTTCTGGAACTGCACAAAATTTCCTGTGGTACTTATGCAACTTTAGGTACCTCCACCATAAACAAGCTAGTGTTTGTTGTTGAACAAGAGGGCCATTCACATGTAAACTGAAATTGTTCTGTCTTGAAAATACTCATGTAAGACAAGTTTTGCCTGGCTTCAAATATGAAGAAGGGTACCATTCTGCATGAAAACCATAGTGTTAATCACACTTTGTCACTGTAGCATGGAAAACATGTTACCATGCAGCATATGCTGATAGTTGTTCAAAATGTATGATCACATAACAAAGTCAGTTGTGAAACCAACCACACTGTCACCTTAGTATCATGAAAGTGAATGTTGCATGTGGATTAGTTTCTAACCAGTTACTCCAAACAAGATGAAGCTTTGTTGCATCAGTTCACTGGCAGGCTAGACATTGTCTTGCCACAAACTGCAACAGAAAATCAACAGACTGGATCAAATAAATCTTCAGAACTAAACATGTTATAGCTTGGAAGAAAAAGTTTATTGCTTCTATTGTGGCATAAATGACTCCAACAACACTTTCAGCAGGTGTCAATTGTCTGTCTGTGCATGACTTATTACAGCCTGCATCTTTAAACTATTTTATGAACATGCACCCAGCAACTTTGAAAGCTTTGAAGATGTTATGCACTGTATGGCTTTCCCCCCAAGAGATACTTTGGCACTGCATTCTTTAGTGTAACAATATTCCACTATTCATGTCTCCAAGTTTACTTTTGGTTAAATAAGCTATCCAATTTATAATAATTGGGAAATAGGTTAAATAAGCCAAAGTGGCAAATGTGGAATTCTATCTGCCTGAAATCCTCTTAATACCCCTATGCAAGATCACTTTCCAATGTCATGATG
Source organism: Tachypleus tridentatus (assembly GCF_004210375.1). Lineage (NCBI taxonomy): Eukaryota > Metazoa > Arthropoda > Merostomata > Xiphosura > Limulidae > Tachypleus > Tachypleus tridentatus. Next base: position 10,498,602 of record NC_134836.1, on the reverse strand, counting down.
TTTAGGAGACATGATGCACTTAACTGTAAAACTTTCTTTATAACTACCCTATTTATAGGTTGGTTTCCAGTGACTGTAATGAAATCACAGGCAAGAAAATTGTAATTCAAGGAACAATTAAAACTCAACAAAACAATAATCTTTAATTTTTGAAACTGTTATAATATGTATCTTGTACTGAGAAAATACAGCATAAGGTTAACAAGCTTTACAAACCTGTTAAATTTCAGTCTACTGTGACCACATTGCAGGAGTAATATCTTTACTTAATGACAAGAATAATGAAGTATATTTTTTAGTCATAACCGTATATGGTTATGTGATATGTCTCCATCTTCACTTTAAAAATTTTCCTTGCATAAATAATGGGAAAACCCAGAATTGTCATTCATGTCAAAACAACATGAAACTTAACAACACAATTTTCTAGCTAGGATGTCCTGTGATGTAAACTCTGATTTGCTAGTTTTATCACTGGTACAATATATCCAATTCCAAAGTGACAACCAATAAAGATTACAATGTAAATTCTGATGTGCCGGTTCCATTCCCGGTATTGTTGCTGAGTTAGAATTGATGAACAATAAAGAGTGGCGATTGTTTAGCTGCTTAGCTCATGTTATTAAACAAAACAGAATCAATGCTTCTGGTGGTTATGAATAAAATCCGAAAAGCTGATAACATCAGATAAATCTTAATGTGCCCCATCTTTCACTTACGTACACCTCTATACAGATATCAATGGTTTAAAGAAACCTTACATAAGAATTAAGTAAGACAATGATATTATTATGCCTCAAATTTGTGTTGAAGATAGAAATAAAATTTTTTATTAGTTCAACTTACTTCTTCCCTGAATCTACAAGTTAAGTAGGTAAACAAAAAAACTTTCAGGTTTTCTCAGGTAGAATCATGTTTGACGAAATACAAATTAATTATATGAATAAATGTTAAAGGGTTTTTAAGTGTACTTGTTATCTTTAAAATGCAAATATTAAATATTTTTGAAAAAGTAGATGTTAATTTTATTGAAAGCCAAAACTTAAAGTTCAACAGAGATGTAAAGTATTGTTACTGATCTGTATAAAATTTTCTATGACCTTAACCTACAGCTCAAAGTAGAATCAAACTACATTTGGATCCAAAGACAGCGTTATCAGCAAAGTAAAGCATAACAAACCCCAATTTTTAATGATGTAAATAGATAATGTTTACCTCATTTTGAACACTTAGAGCAACACTAGAAACTTGCAGCTTCTACACTAAACATTATTAAATACACATGAATCTGATGTGATAGTTGGATTGCACAATTCTCTGAAAAGGAACAAAGAGATTTATTTTGACCTATTAGATGTTTCATATATACTTCTTCAAAAACTTTAAAATATGATGTTGTTTTCTGTTATTTTTATCACAGTGAGAATTTTTAAGAATTTCCATCAGCTTAAAGTTTTATTGGTAGTCTTATAATGTGCAAGATAAAATAATCAGATATCTGAATGAGATTTTGTAACATGAAGAGACCAGCTACTAAGAATTTCAATGAACATGTACAGATATTTATGTTTAGAAATTTACTACTTCTAACAACAACTAAAGGTATCATTGCAAACCAAATTCTATAAAAGAACATGGAGCTTTACTTTGTAAAAAATACACGATACAAAATCAAGACTGACAGGCATATGATAAACAAAGAATGGAATTTTGTTATGTTTGTTAGAATAAACCTTAAAACTTTAAATGGAGAAATAAATATTGTGTATTTTTCTTGGTTACCAGTATTTCAACAAAAGTTACAGATACGAGTTTTATGATCAGTTATGAAATGTACATTTATTCCTTAGAGAGCCATGATAAATAAAACTGATTTATGAACAATACATGTACAAATGAAATGTTTATTACTCCCTAACCAAGAAGAAATATGTTGTAACAATGCTACTTAAGTGATACTTAAGAATTATTAATGAATCACTGTCAAAAAAGTACATTCTCTTGTTTGTAAATTGGCTGACAATAAACTCATAAAACACAGCTAATGTCACATGTTTTAATGGTAAATATTAGTAAAGATGTAAAAACTGTGATTACAGTCCACTGAAATTTCTAGTTTAAATCCTTTTAATTGTTCAACTCTTACCAAAATATACTCACACTTGAAATGTTCCAAGCCAATGTTTATACTCATGTTTCTAGAGCTAACATCCACTTAATTACCACCCATGATAACACATGTGAATAACTGTCTGAACTTTATTTTCACTGTCATGTCATATCAAATGCACATGCAAATGCTTCATTTCTATGTTGACAAACTAATAACCACTGAAATATTAGATAAAACAGCAGAAGATAGCAGTAGAAAAATGAGATTATAAAAAATAAAACTGTATCTGAGAGTTTACTATAATACAAATTTTGTAGTATATTGGTTTTTGTCATTTGTTAAATAATGTTTTATTTACCTTTTTTCAGATATTTTATTATTTGGATTCCAAACAATAGTGAGAATAAATTTTTCTTAGTGTATGGGAATTCTCTCCTACCCTTTGGTATTGAGTGCAGGAAGTTTTCTACTTTATCTTGTATTCTAGTTTTTCTACAAATTAACCATAAAAATGTAACTACAAATAATCCATTTATACTGCAATCAATTCAATTAACCATTTTTCCATTCCACCAATTCAAGGTAAAAAAGAAACAAATGTTGCAACTGTAATCAATCAAAGTCTAATTCTTGATCATATGCCATCCCAAGAACTGACGCAGGAATGTCGTGACCATGTGCTACCCTGCGATGATTTATGAGGCTTCCAGTTCGCTGGTAAACCTGGCCACAGCTTGGACAATGTAAAACCTTCTTTGACCTGTGTTTGAAGCGGCGATGTCTACTGAGACTTGATGTGTGAGCAAACACTGCCTGGCATATGTCACACACTAGCTTTGCTCCTATGATAATAATAATAAAAAAAATATAATTAAAACCCAAAAATATTCTCTTAATTCATAAAATTGATAACACTGAATTGACTAACAAAGGATTTAAAATATCTGAATGGTATAAAAACAAACAATAAACACAAATTAATATACCAAATGTTAAGGTTACTAAAACAGTTATGTACAATACAAACAATACATATACGTATGTACGTGTGTGTAACAAGAAAAATATAACTACAGAAGTCAAACCCTTTCATTCCAAATTAGAAATGAATAGAAAATATTAAATAGGTATGATTTTTACAACTTAGCATTAATTACTGATATCCAATGTATTACCATCAGAAATTTAAAGCTGTCTGATGATGTAGTTCATAACAAGACTTGGAGTAAACCAAGAATGTTTTTTTGGATGAGATGATAAGACATACCAACAAGGAAGCCTCAGAAAGCACATGGAAAATAACACTATCAAATTTCTTAAATTAGTAACAGGAAATACATATAAATGTCCAAAATATCCTTTACAGAATACTTGTTTCAACATGGTCATACCACTGTATTAATACCAGGACCAACAAATACTACAGATTACAGTTACATAAAAACCTACTACAACTTCTACATCCACAGTCTTTACTGATACTGTATTTAGTCAAGCTGCACGTATTGAATTTATGGTACAACCAACTTCTATACATACAGTCTCTTGCAGTATTGTATTTAGTTGGACAGTACACTTTCTTATTTAGATATTACAACTGCCATATTTATAGCAATATACATATGATTATCTTACAGAAATTTCATCTGCTATACCTATAGTTACTATACATATAATTATCTTTTTTACATATCTTAAATTTTCTGTTATAACAGTTATGTTAATTACAGTTACTCTATCTGTTGTATGCTGTGTTACTACAGCTACTTTAACTTGCAGCTACCATGTTTTATGAATAGTTCACAAAACTGCATCTCTTGTACAGTTATGAAAACTTGACTATTTAGTAATGTAACAGTTATGTCAGTTACAGTACTCCAACTCCTAATGCCAATCAAAACAATAAATATTTCTAAAATGTGATGCTGACCCTAAAAAATATATGAAACAAGAATTCAGTCTTCTGAAAAGACAACTTCATGGAATTTTTTCATGTGTACTTTAAGGTTACATTTCAAAGTAAAAGATTTCTGGCAAAACATGCATTCAAAGGATTCTCTGTTAAAAAGATGAGTCTTCATATGTCTGTTGAAGGAAGACTTGTCAAAAAATCCCCGATGACAGAAGTGACAAAAAGTGTTACTTTTGAGCAGGAGTTCAGCATTTTTCTTCAAAGATTGCTTAGATGGTCTTCCTCTAGCAGGAACTAACCTTAAATGTCCAGTACCACCTGTGAAAACATCAATCTTTATTACTGCATACTTTGAAGAAATAAAACAAGTAGCATTTGGCTTTAAGTGACTGCCCCTGCTCGAATATTGGGTAAAATTAAGTTTCATCTTCTATACTGTACCATTCTTTGCATAGTTATGAACCATGTCATGCCATCTTGTTAGTTGATATGTGGTTTTTGTAATAAAGTCTCTTTCTGTGCTTTTTTTTTTTTACATATATGTGATAAAGCACTGAAGTACATTGTATGATGTCATTATATGATCTGTATAGTTTGGTGAGAGATGTTGTTTGGAGTTTGCTGATGTCAAAACTATTTTTTGGTTAAATGTAATTTGAAGTGAAAATTTAAAAAAAATTTCAATGGCAACCTGATGTTCTTACATAAGATATGGCCCATTTCCTAATGGTGCCCTACCAATAACCACTATTTTCATTCTAGCTTGCAACCTAGCATTTCAACCAGTTTCTTCATCATATCATTGAGTGAAAACAGTACTTTTTATAACAGATTGTTCATTTTATCTTGTTGATGAATTGTTTTACTTTTTTTTCCAAAAATAAAACATGCAGATAGTAGAGAATGAAAAAAGAGTGAAGAATCCCTTCACATCAACTTACACATAACCAACACAAAAACATGGACACTAACAACCTCTTGATAAAAACTCTCACTAAACTACACAGAATGAATGATGACATATAAAATCAGTTTAATCAAGTTCAGAAAAACATAAGTAAAGGGGAAAGAGCTTTATCACAAAAACAGCAAACTCTCAAAATAAAAGGCACTACACAGTTGGTATCTTTGATCTGAAGGACACAATATATACAAGTCCATACAACATCTAGAAATATACAGTTATTAAATACCTTGAAACAAAAACTATAGTAAACTTAATGCTTTAACCAGTGTTAATTAAGATACTAAAATTAATTAAATTTAAGAAATAAATCTGTTCACAGAAGTTACAAAAACAAAAATAAACTCAACAAGGCTAAGAAAATAACTGTGTACACCTAATAAATGTTAGAGAATCATTAAATTATTTTAATAAAAAAAGGTGTCTAATTTTCACTCAGTGACAGTGTACTCTGACAAAACAGCTTAAATATTAGAAAATTATATTTAACTACGGTAACAAAAACAGAATATGTCAAATACAGCTTCTGTAAATATGCATCTTAAATAAAACACACAGTAACTGAACACATAAATGCGTGTCTAATTTATTTAATACTTTTGTTCTTAAAAATTCTAAGTATATTTTAGCAAATAAGAAAGCTGAAAGAATTATTCCACAGCAGCAACAATTGGAATAATCAAAACAATAAAGGTTTTATATTGTCCTCTTTACAAAAAAAATGTGTAATGTGAATTGACCAAGGTTGCCAACCAGCTATTACTTCATGGGAAGTTAAAAAAAAAGTGTTTTACTTGAATCATACAAGTAAAAATAATAATTTACTGCTGTTTTTTTTTATATTAGTAAACAAGAAAATTGTAATGTTGGCAACACTAGTGTTGATGCAAACTTTTGTTGACACCTTTTTTTTTAATAGAAATGTGTTAATGTGTATCTACATAAACATCTAATTTAATGACAAATACTTCAGCAGAACTGTTCACAATTATATATATATATATATATATATATATATATATATTTTATTAAAAAAAATTAAACAGATTATTGTACATACTGGCATGTATAAATATTTATATGTTCAGAAATTACAGGTTAGTTAATTTAATATCCATACTTACTAAACATTTATTAATATTTTTTTTTCAGTACTAGTGTCATAAAAGTGATTTGTTAAAACTATCATTGAAAACCAATAACGAAACTAATTATTGCTTGTCTCAGATATCAACTATGGAGAAGTCTATCCACAAGTAAAGTTCAGAAAGCTTTTAGTGAACTAAGAAACTTTTACACATTTTACTTAGATTCTGAAAGGTTGTCAAGTTTTTACCGCAAGTTTTAATGATATGTCTTTAAATAGTGAATCCATTAACAGGTGTTAAGGCTTTACAAAATAAATAATTAGCTCTTTAAATCTACCAATTATTCATATTGTTACTAACATGATGGGTTTTAAATATCACTATATGACACCAAAGAAACAAAACACTTTTTGTGTCATGTGGGTTGTACAATAAACCAAGTTATCTTTAGATCATGTACTCCTAATTACTGCAATGGAAATGTAAGGTGAGTGAAATCACAGTCAATTTAACAGTAAATTATAAAAGTTTATATAAAAGTTCTGGGTCATTGTAGGAGAAAAGTAAAATGAATCATGCAATGATAAAATTGAATGAAAAAATATTCTCATAAAAAGTCAATTTGAAAGAAACATACCAGTAACTAGCACAAAATACATCTCACACTCATTTATTTCAAAATGTTAATATTCTAATTCTAAAGGAATATTTGAAATGTTAACCTGACTCATTCAGTGTTTACTATTAATTTACTTTTACTATTAATTGCAAAGATGTTGTCTGAAACTTGTTCAAGTTTAAAAAATCTTAGTCTGACTTCCAAGCTATCTTGACAATAGTTAGTTTAATATCTAATCTTTCTATATTAATTCTGATGCTTTAAATGAAAAAAAAGAAGAAAATTATCTGAATATTAAATCAAACTCACCTTAAGTTTTTGAACTGGATAAAATACATAACGAACAAGAATTACAATTTCTATATAACATTGAACAAGACTTAATTAGTTACTGAATATTTAAAAAACTATCAACATTCAGCTCAGAAAATCACCAAAGTTAATGCTAAATAAATACTAATGAACACCTTTATATATACACCTACACACTTGTCTTCATTATTTCAACTCTATAACATTCTCCAACATTCAATTGCCTTTTTGAATGCATTTTTTACCTGATGATGACCTAACACTACAGACTGACACATTGTAAAATCTGATCTTGTCAACTGTAAGTTACTGTTATTCTGTATTAAGTTCAGCAAGTTCCTCACTAAACATTAAATTACATATTACATTGTTGCAAGCAATGTTAAGAGTACAACAATTCAGAAGCTATTTAATTATAATCCCTCATCTAGTTTATTCATAATTTACTTGTATTGTTTAGAAGGAGAGGGTCTGTAAGAGTCTTCTATTCAAAAATAAATCTTAACCTGTGCAAAACTGTGTAAGGAACATTTGTAGGCTGTATTATAAACTATGATATAAATCAATAAACCACATTTCATTCTGTATTAGCTTTTCATATCATCAGTGTCAAAACATTCATTCTTGAATTGGTTTCTAGTTTTTCAGTACAGTTTTCCCTTACATTACAGCTGTTAGGTTAATTTTCTTATTAAGCCTTAAATATCAAAAAATATGATAAGAGTGTTGAATTTAGAGGTTGGTCTTTTAAGTTTTCTTTAGGTTATGTATGATTTTAAATGATAATGTAAACAGTATCACGATCCTTCATAAGGGTTTGTCATTAACAATTTGAAAAGATTAGAACCTATAGTCACATCATTTATATTAGTCTGTTTTGTTTTTTTTACTTCGTGCATCTTGCTAGCCATTCTTTCATAGCAAGTGACGGAATTCAATTGCTCTTTCAGTTGACTCATCTCTATATTAATAGAATACAATATAACCAGCAACAAAAAATTACTGGTCTCTTGCAAGTTTATTTCATGAGTATGGATCTCTCTGCCCCTTAAAAGGTAAAAAAAAAAGCATAGATGAGAATGATGCAAGTAATTTTGGAAGTTTTTAAAATAAATTATATTGCTGGCAGTACAGTGTTGAAATACTAATTAAATCTCTCACTGTCATATATCCAAGTACCAAACATGTAATCAAACTTCTACATCAAGATTAAGTGATGCCAATTATGTTTTTGTTTCCAACATATGTATAAAAATGATTAAAATTACCACTGCTTTAATAGCACAATTATCAGTTTATATATCTTGTATTAATTAGTATTTGACTGACAAACAGGGATTTTTATGTACAAAACAATCCTTTTAAGACTAAATCACTATCTAAAAACATTAACAAAAGAATGTGTAAAATTACAATACTCTCCATATCAACTATATGTAGAAGAAACATGGAACTGTAAAGACAAATCTAGGAAGACCTGAAAACATAAATCCCCAATCTAGACTAGAACAAGATTCAGCAGTAGAAAGAATTATTAAACAGAAGCATGTATCTACTAATACAATCACCATTACTATAGATATCAACTGTCGTATACAAGAAAGAATAAAAAAAAGTATTCATACAAAGCAAGAAAACAGCTTTGAACAAGGAGGAAAGATGTGCTGGATTAACTGATGGCAAAATAAGATGGTGATATCAGCAGATGGCTAAATAAGATGGAGACCATTAGTTCCAATAACCACTGTGCTGAAGTAAAAGCTTAAAGCTAAAATATTAAGCTACTACAATAATTATAAAACATCCCTCTGCAATTACCACTTATTGTGAATGTCACTGTATAAATAACTAGATGCCATACACACTTTACAATGTACAAACCATTCACTTCAAGCTTCACTAATATTACACATTTCTGAATAATTACCACTTTTAAATTCTAGTATTTTTTATATGAAAAAAAAGATAAAAACATTTGCTTAAAAGTTCTTCAGTAAGCATTTCATCAAGGTCAAAAAGTGCCATGAAATACCTAAAAAACAAAACAAAAATTGATGAAAATTAAACAGATCTGACTTTTGTAAATATTTGAACTCTCACCACATATGTGTGGCACTGCACTGTTAAGCTGAAATCGTAATACAGCTACTCCTCATAACTAAGCTAGGTTTAAACCTAGAAACATATGGTCATGGCAAATACAGCCTTTACTGCAGACACAAGATGGGTTATCATTACTTACATGTGTACAAAAATGTCCATATAAATCATCAGAAATACCTTCAAGTTTTTGTTCAACACACCATTAAGTTACAATGTTTTAAATTAAATAGAAACCTACTACATATGACAGTTAAAATACTACGTATAATATTCTAGTATATAAATATTCTGTTAAAAGATGAATGCCATTTAACTAAGTACAAATTTTTATTACAATATTTTCAATGACCTATGAATAAGGCATTTACAAATCATTCCTCAGGTTTTATAATTCCAGACAAATGTAATACCCTAAATTGTTTACACCAACAATAAACACTGTCACATTTATCAAGTGATTATTTATGTCTAACTATGGATAATACAAATTTATCTCAGTTGCATTTTCAACCTTGTAAGATAAGTTTATAAATTATCATGACCCATACCTGAATATTACAATTTATGCAAAATGTAGTTACTTTACATGCAAATTTTAAAAATTTAGGCTACTGAGAAAATCTCATTTGTTACAATTTGATTAAAAAAAAATAAAACAGGAAATATTTATCAAAAAGCAAGGAATAACGTTTAAATTTTCTACACGTAAAAATATTCTTTCAATAACGAATCTGTGCTCTTCTTTTTATTAATGAAGACTCCATGCTTTGTCTTCATGTGTTCTGAAATGTGGTCAGGTCGGCGAAAAGTTCGTCCACACATAGGGCAGTGTAATGAAGCCCTTTTGTGCTGAAACCTCTTGTGCCTTGTAAGTGCTGATCCAAATGTAAACTGAGCATTACATATATCACACCTAAACTTGGTCTCTGCAAGAAATTAAATGTTCATTTAACAAATTAAAATTTAGAAAGTAAAAATTATTTTAATTTTTAAATACCTAAAAAAATACTTAAAAATGGCACAAGACTTAAAAATAACAAGACTGTGAATGTGTAGATCTTCAGAAATACATATTCACTATTATGAATAAGTACTATCAGATTGCACATACAAAATTAAAACCAGTTTGAATCCTTGCATAAAAGTACTTATTAAAAGTTCAATAAAACAATGTTAAAAAATTTACATAATACTTAAAAAAAAACTAGATAGATGTAAACCGCACAATGAGTTCTTCAGTGTTTTCTTCAGTTGTTAGGCAGGGCCTAATAATGACTTTAATAATGTTGTTCTAAAATACTATGTAAATTTTTAACCTCATCTTATTGACTTTTAATAAAGACAAAAATTTACCAAACTTTTCTGTATTTCATTGGGGTTTATTTTACAATATCAAATATCTATAAACATCATAACTAAAACCAGTAGTTTTTCAACAGCTGTAAATGTAAGATTTATTTAATAAATTCATATCAGAAAGTTCATACATACAGCACAACTGGTTCCTAGTATTTTCAGTATAACTGTGAAATACTCCATCAGCACATAAAATAATGCACAAAAAGCTTTTAAACATTCTTTAAATTATCATCAAAATATTAAAATGAATAAACCGAAACAATACAAAACATTTATTCTATACCTTCTAGCAAGGTTACACAATAATTACTACTATATTTATAGTACATTACATGAACTATTACTTTATTTACAGCATATTACAAACTTTCAATAGATATTAGTATACCAGAGTATATCATTACAAGAACTATTACTTTATTTACAGCATATTACAAACTTTCAATAGATATTAGTATACCAGATGTATACCATTACAAGAACTATTACTTTATTTGTATTACATTATAAACTTCCAATGGATATTAGTATATCAGATGTATATTATTACAAGAACTATTACTTCATCTGTAATACATTAGACTTTCAATGGACATTAATATATCAGATGTATATCATTACATGAGCTACTACTTTATATTGCAGACTTTCAATGGATATTAGTGTACCATATGTATTTCATTACATGAAATGTTTATTTATAGTACATTACAGATATTCAATGGATATTAGCAATTTAATACAATAGTTTTTTTACTTGATTGTTTCTTTTGTAACTTTTACTTTAGATAAGTCATATGAAACATTTTAAATATTCATACAGGGATAGTTTTCCTTTGTTTTAGATTTATAAGAATGGTGTGCTGTCCACATATGTGTTGACAAATTGTCAGGTCGGCAAAAGGATTTTCCACAGAGTATACAACCTTTTCTAGGAGCTCCATCATGTTTGTAGCGTTTATGCCGATACAAACCAGATGCAAAAGCAAATTCAGAAAGGCAAACTGAACACTTGTATTTTTTACCTAAAAAAACAAACACAGAAAGCACTGCAATTTGTGTGGTAAATAAAGTCACTAAAATTCATTTATTTCTGCCTAAATAACTTCCATGAATTTCCTTTATCATTAAATCTTCCTAACACACTGGAAAACATACCCAGAAAATGTATTTTCCAATCATCACACCAATAAAATAAGATTTCATCTACATGTTATATAATAAAACTGAAAAATGCCTTTAAATATTAACATTGTTTGTGTAACCAAATTTTTAAAACAACAACATTCTGAGAAAATGTGTCTGCTTAAGTCAAGTTAAAAACTCCATGTAAGTATTAAAACAAATAAAATTAATGTCCCCCAAAAAGTAATTACAACAGCACTTTGAAGATCTTGTAGTAAAAACATTCTTTATTAATTAATTACATACAGATGTACATTTACCAAAAGTATTTGTAAGTGGGCATCTGGTTATAAGACTTAGCACAGTTTTATTACATCCTAGAATCAACCATAAAGAAACAATTATACACTCTGGCCATGTGGGTGTAAAAACTTAGCATGCTTTTACTACATCCAAAAAATCAACCATAAAGAAACAATTATACTCTATGATCAGGTGGCTGTGAAAACTTAGAATGCTTTTACTACATCATACAACCATAAAGAAACATACATTTGGCCATGCAGTTGTAAGACTAAGCATGTCTATATCAACTATAAAAAAAGTGATATACCAAATTTTATTTCTGGTGCTTTAAGATTAATCTCTGTTCTTTTAAATTTGATTCCACAATACAAAGATGATGATGATATATTAATTTTCTTACCACTTAACCATTTGCAGTTGAATGCTTGTGTGCTATATATGTTGTATGACTTGCAAGAAATTAACATCCATTTAGCTAGCTGCAGTTAAAGGATTAATAGATGGAAGATGAAAAAATATTCCTGAAAATGTCAATACACTTCTGTTTGATATTTAAAAAAAAAGACAATATTGAATTATAATCAAGTTTATTACATAACTGTGTTATAAAGGGTAAAAAATATTAATGTTACTATTGCTGATTAATTATCTAAAGAATATTTGAACTGCAATCAACTGTTTCACCAACAAAAGTTTATTAAAAACTGTTAACATCTTAACACAAAAGTTCTTTTCATTTTACACTTGCTCATGCACATGTAGTAAACATGGAGTTTTGGAGAAATTAAACTTCAAAATAACGTTCAGACTAATGACAGTGGAACATTTCACTAACATCACTAGTACTGCATACAAATAATAGAAAGATTAAAATGTCATGTAAGAAGAGTTTTGTAAAACTAAGATACTGGAAACTTAAATATCATAAAATTCTACTATATTGTACATGACATTAGTGTCTGTTTTTTTATCATCACAAAATTCTGTGTTGCTTCTTTGAATTTATCTCAAACACCATAAAATAACATACCAATATGATGGGTTTGAATAAAAAGAGCCTAATATAAACTTTTGCCTACATTATATGCACAGTTACATTCAAATGAGCAAATCAAGCCACTTATCAGATATTTTTCAGGAATTACTACCACATTATGACTCTTGGGTTACTTTTTACCAATGAATAGTGGGATTAATCATCACATTATACTACCTACACACCTGAAAGTTCAAACATGTTCAATGATGGGTTTTAGTCTTACAATTTGCAGATTGTGAGTAGAGTGCCCCAAACACCAGATACAAGGCCAACAGTGGTTGTGCAACTGGTAGAAGCCTATGAACCACTTATCAGACCCTGTAACTGTCAATAAATTATAAAACTACCAAACTAGAGAATGGTTGTGTATAATTAAGCAGCAATCATATAATTGGCAATATACAAGCATATTTTATCTCAATCAGCCTTAATATACATTACTGAATTAGGTTTAGCTATTAAATGTGTTATAAAATAAATTTTGTCACAAAAAGTTAAATTAATTTGCAACTGCTCAACTTGACATATTTTACATCTAAACACACGACCTTCAAATAACTTTCATCTCTATTTTACACTTACTTTACATTACAGTTTTGTAACTTGAATGTATAAAATGTTATTTCCAATTAAAACTTATTCATTTAAATGTTATTTTTACTCATTTACTTGATTGATTAAACAAAGTTGAGAAATGTGTTAAGTAATGTACATTGTACACTGTGTAAATTAGTAGGCTAAATATTAATATGTGCTTTCTGTCATTTAACTTTATACATGTCTTTACATCCATATACAAAACAGTATAAAAACAATAGGTATAGAAATAATTGCAGCACATGTAAATATTCAGTAAAATTTAATTTGCTGTTATACAAACAGACATGCTTTGGGCTATCTATGCTTTGTCCACTATAGGTATATCAACACAATGTTTAGCATAATAAAAACCTCAGGCTTGCTGCTGAGCTAACAAAAAAAGACTTTTCAACTCATCACATGGATAAAAACATACACATCAGTTTTTTAGGTAAAATATTTCTGTAAGGAGTATTCACTTCCAGAATTCTGTCAGCAGGAGTAATTTTACTTTTTTTTGTTTTGTTTTTACAGAGTGCAGCAGTAACTCTTTGTGATACAAAGTAATTTAACTAATTACAAATTATTTTATTATTTCAAAATGAAATATTTGACACAGGATTACTTTAGCAAACTAAATACCCAAATTTATTCATCATAAAGATAAAAAAGTAATAAACGTAAAATATATTACATACAAAGAATGTACGTACAGACAAAAATGTTTTAACCCTTAAACAGCAGGAATGTTGTAGATAGCAGAATCAATTGTTGATGGCTACCATTTAAGGGTTAAACAGATAGAAATACCTTGAAATACATACATAAATATACAAGTTTTAAATACTACAAATATCAACTTGTATATAAAATACTTACACATACATTACATCTTTTTTTTTATGTACCAGAGATTCAAACAAACACTGACATCTGAACCTTTTGCTTGTATCATATATCTCAGAAGATACTGATTTATCACAGCATTTCTATCTTAAACACAATTTCTTTCTATTTTAATCATAAATTTCTGCTACTTGTTTGTATGTTGGAATAATATAAACTCAGTGACATGTGGTGAAATACATATTAGATTTTACTTCAAATTTAGTTTTAATATTTTAAATTTGGTCATTAAACTGAGTACAGCAGCTCATATGAGGCCATACTAGAACCAGGTCCAAATTAATTGCAGATGGTTGGAATAGAACAATGAACTCTATTCAGTAAAACACTATTTGTTTATGAATTTTTCAAGTAGAACCTGCAACTGCTAGACCTGTTGCTGATGAACCTGGCAAGCTTCATGAACAACAAATGCAATCAGAGGTTGCTACACAAAGAACATGGTGGAAATGATCAACAAATATAAGGTAGGTACAGTAGCCCTGAAAGAAAACAGGTAAGTGGATTCTTAAGGGAGTGATGTTGGCAAAATCAAAATTATTTGTAGTCAAAATAGAGTTCAGTTATGTCTATGCAACAGTTAGGAAATAATTGAAAGAGCATGCAGATGTCGGTCAAAGAATTTCCAGGATCAGAATATAACGTTGTAGTTTAAAATAACAACGATCTTACCATATGCACCTATACTGGATTCCAAACCTGAAGATACTGATAAATTTTGTGAAGAGCTGCAGGATGTTTTATATAAGTTTAAAACATTATATCACCTAAATAATGGGAGATTTTAATGCCAAAGCACAGAAAGTGGTGCATGCTTTTGCACCAGCAACAGTTTCGGAAGGAAGGAATGCACATGAAAAGTAACAATAATGGAGTGAGACTGCCCTTCATTACTGGTGGTTCTACATTAACACACAACAAAATTCACAAAGGACTTGCGAATCTTTAGGTGCAAGAGTCACTAACCAAACAGACCATATCCTCATAAAGAGAAAGATGAGAAAAACTTTAGAAGATGTGAAACCGTACAGGCGAGCCACGTGTAATAGCCATGATGTTAATAAACAAAAGTACATTAAGAAAACATGGTGATGAAAAACTGAAGGGCTCAAATTGAGGGAGGATTTCCAAATGAACTGAGGAATGGGTTCAGAATGTTCAGAATTATCAAAGTAAAAAAAAAAATTGCACAGAAGATCTGAAGGAAGCCAGCACAAAATTGGCAGACTACATTCAGAAAAATCATAAGAATGGTTTGCTGGTGAATATAGACAGGCTTTAGAGAAAAGAAGATCTACTAAGCTGAATTACATGGGTGATAGAAATTAGAATAATGTACAAGGTAAAAATATAAGAATGTCGGGATTATTAAAAGGAACATGAGACAAGCAATGCGTGATATGATATTAAAATAGAAAGTGTGACACATGAAAGAACCAGAGAACATTACACAGGTTGAAAATCCTAAGAGGAAAATAACAAACAAGACTAACAATATTAAAAGTGATGATGATAATACAAAAACAGACACATGGAAAAATATTTAGAATTATTACTTAATAGATCAAAATCACTACACAGATGATTTGTAGCAAAAACAAGCAAAGAAATTAATAAAGTAAGACATGACATTTGAGGGTGTAGAGTGATCTAAGACAGAAGTGCCTCCCATTACTATTGATCTTGAATATTGCACTAGAAAGCAGTAAGAGAAATTCTGTATAAAGAAGAGGGAGGTGGGCTCTCCAATCTAACTGTGTATACACATATTGTAGACATTGTGGCTGAAAGTGAAGAAACAACTAAGAACTACCAATGTCTTTCAAGGATGTACTTGAGAAGAGGGGATTAACAAAAGGTAAGTTAATAAACAAAATTAAGGTCTATAGAAGTTATGAGACGAAAGGGGAATATAAACATATGTGAATAAGTTTATCAAGAAAATAAGAGTCCTAATTAGAATTGCAAATGGATAGAAAGGATTATGAACTTAAAAGTTATGTAGAAGTCACAAGAAAATTACAATAAAAACAGTTATCAAATCAGTTAAAAATCTGAAGTGTGATCACTTACAGAATATACATAAAATAAAGAACTTTGAGAACACAGTTTTACAACAAATTTTAGGGCAACTGCATGATACCAGTGATGACAGATGGGGAAGACAACCAACCAAGAGTTGATGGTTGTCAGTGGATTAACTCAAAATTGCAATACCGTAAAAGCAAGAAGCATGAGATGAGATGGATGTGTTGACAGAAAGAAAGACAACAAACTGTCACCAGAACCCAAAGTCAAACAGTCATTCAAGGGCAATCCCAATTCAGAGAGAAAGGTAATCATCTGTGTAAAACCAAAAGTCCAGTTTAGAAAATGGTAAAGGAATTCCATGGGTATATAGAAGCAGTCAAGCTACCAAGTAAGATCCTCCATTAGAGAAGGAAAGAGGAGGATTGGTCAAGATTCACATGTATGGCCAAGTGGAATAAGAATTTCAAGAGGATAAGGTCTCCTAAACATATAGAACTTCTATAGAATGTGAAAGCAAGATGCTTTGGTGACCAGATGCTTCAGTTCCTGTAGGCAAACTGTAAAAAGTTGGGTACAGCTTAGTGAGAGTTAAAAAAACCCTCAGGTGGATGAGATATTCATGGTAAGAAAGTACATGGAAATTTTGACAAGCCACCATAAATGAGTGGCTTTGTGAAGAAAGTTGTTCAGAATGGGTGAGAAGAAACAAGTTACTCATATAGAAAGGGAATTACAGACCCACACTTCAGCTCATGATTCAAAGCAACCAGGGATACCACCAAAACTCCCTGAATGAAGAAATTGGACAAAACAAAGATCCTGGAGAAAGGAAAACAGGCTTAAGAAAGTAGGGTATCTCTTCCCAAAAGTTATCCAACAATAAAAGAATTAAATAAACAAAAGAAGGAGCTAGAAAATGATGAAGCACTCATCATAAGATGAAAGAAAGAGAAGTACCTGAGGAAGGTAGAGAGACTCTTAATCAAGAAAATTGTGAACTGGACAGGAATAAAAACTGATAATGAATCTGCCCCCACCATTAATAAAAACTACCAAGAATGGCTCCAAAGACTGAGTATCAAGAAATTCAAAGTTTCAGTGACCATGTGCAAAAACATAAGAACCCATCAGGTAAGCAAGATGAGACAATGTTGAAAGAACAAAGTAAATATAGAAAAGAACTGACATGTACAACAATGAGGAGGAATAGGTTAACAACAAAGAAATTGCAAATGGAGAGGTCATGTAATAAATCAAAGAGTTAAAGGATATGGATAGGAAGATACATAAGTATTGTTTAAGCTACACAAATTAGATCAGCAGTTTCTAGTTCAAGTTTTAAAAAAAAAATCATGAGTGGATGGTTATTAATCACTGCCAACTTTTCAGTACAAATTTACCAAATTTTATGTAATTATCCTAATTAAAGAGCATTTAGCATCACCTGACATTAGCTTAAGCAATTAGCATACACAATGCTGCTTGATATGGCTGTACTAAGTGCACAAGGTAATGACAAGAAACTATTAATCTAGATTCCATGGTATTACTATAAAAAAAGCTAATACTGTTTTACAAAGTAAAAATTACTACCATATACTTGAAACAACTTCATTGGTTATGTAAAGTGCAGGTCTGTTTAAAAATAAAGTTGTTTGTCATTACTGAGTGTCACTTTCTGGTTTGCTGTGGTTAGTTGATAAAAAGTCATGAAATCTTACCTCAGCCACATACTTTATTCTACCCACCATCGTGCCCAAAGTTGAAAAAAAACAGAAACATGAGAAGTAAGTTTACTTACTACACAGTTCCAAACAGTAGTAGGATCCTGAATAACAGCACAGGATGGACAAACTGAAAATTTCTATTGATAGCACAGGGTGAAAATAGAGGTATTTTGTCCTCCATATTTCATGTCATGATCTCCTGGACAGTTGGCTATCAAATGATAATGAAATAAACATGCTGTAATGTAAATCTTATCAACCATTTAAGCACATTGGCCAGTTACAAACTGCCAATTTCCCTTATATTCAATGAAAATGCTTCTTGTACTTTGAGTGCCTTATTGGCCAAAGCCTATATAAGCTGCTTTACAGTACAACTCTCAACAGGTCACAGAATTATATGGTTTAGCCTGCACTTGCTTGACTTGCAATGATGCTTGCAGATTCACTGGGGAAGCAAAATGACAAAAATTTCTCTCAAGTAAGCAATACTGGTAGATTTTCTTACAATATCAGCCAAGTTCTAATAATTGTACAATCCCAAATAGGTACTGTATAGGTTGAAAAAGCACCTGAAAATAAATAACTGTACATCTACAATTATTCTGAAATATAAAGCAGTGAAAAGAAGACTGTCCCCTGGATGGCAAGTGATTGGATGATACTGATAACAAGCTGTCAAGGTTTTCATTTCATAAATAAATATAATAACCAAATTTTATATTCTACTTTTTCATTCCCTATTAATAATTACATAATTATTACATAATTGTTACTAGTTTAAGTAACACCTTTAAAATTAAGTCATCCCAATACTATTTCATAAACATAAAAGTAAAAAGACAAATTATGCTTCATAAAATTCCACTAAAAGTTTTTAATGTGTGCTTTCCTTACACTCATGAAAAAAACCTGAATTTACTTTTGTAACATTAAGAACCCTTAGAAAAAAATACATTAAAAAAACTGTTCATTTTTATGAATTTTACTTATCTTTATATTAATAATTCAAAGTAATGGAGAAAATACATTTTCCTCTGTACATAACACGAAACACAACTACATGAATGGCATAACTTTGGTGCTAGTTGTAGGAAAAAGATTTTAAGAGATTCTAATGGCAAAAAGAAACTATAACATGATCAGTTCATGTACTTTTATTCCCTGATTAAGATTACACAATTAGTGGCAGATCACTGGTACTCTTAGCCAAAGATACTCAGTTCATGCTCCAATCCATTTTCAGGTTTTTAGCTATTCGTGTCATAATATGTTACATAATTAATGGTAATTTAATATTCTTAGTCACTGCCAATTTTGTTACTTTAACTTTGAGATCAATTTCACATTTGTTAATTTTGTTGGTATTTAGTAAGACAATAAATATTCAATTTCATCTAAACTTTTAAAATTACAAGTCATTTTAAATTTCTTCCCTTACTCTTCCCCAAAGTAACTTACATAGAATAAGAATTTACATCTAAAACAATGAAAATATATTTACCCTGCCTTGCACAAATATTAGCTGTAATTATAACACCAGTTTCCTTGTTAATAAGTACCAAAGCTGCATGTGAATTATACTAGTCATTGCAAATGGTTGGCAATTGCTTTGGCTATGTAAATGTCTTGCTGATTGAGAAAACCAGCAAGTACGTCCACCCTTAGTCGTAGTTGATAGAATTGCAAGCATCATTTGCTTTAACCTCAAGAAAATCAAGCTAAGTATAGGGCTTCTTACTAGTAATAGCAATAAAAACCTAACTACTAAAAATAGCACTATTACTATTAACTTTGAATTATTAAAACACACGATTACTGTTGAGTGTTGTAACTTCAATATATTAAGTTATACTTTCGTATTTGCAGTCAGAAAATATCCACTAATCCAGGCCTAAATTAGTAGATATAGAGATTAATATCCTATTTTAAAATATCATTGTTAAGTGTAATTTTTTAAAAAATTATATAGGTTACGATTTTAAAATAAATCAAATTTAAAACTAAAATTAAAGGGTGCAAACTAAATGGATTGAACTTTTTAAATCATAGTTTTTAATTTTCGATCCTAGATATATATATATATAGATGGTACTTCTAAGTAACTAACTTTAGTAAAATTAGTTGTTTGCACACGTAGGTACATCATAAAACGAAGAATCAATTATACATCAATGTAAAAACTCACAAATCTGGTGGAAGTTAGCGGTTATTATTAAATTTAAAATTAATAAAGCCTAATATTGGTAAGTACTATCCGCCAACTCCACATCAACTACTAACGCCATGTATAAATATTGAAAAAATGAGGTTGACCACACAAATGGAATAATTTCCTAAATAGCAAATCAAGAAACGAAATTATTTATATGAAATACTAATCATCATAGCATGAATATTTTAAAAGGATTGTCATCTTAAATACAACAGCTTTCACACCTTAAACGAAGTAAAAGAAAAAAAAACATGTAACTTGAATTTAAATGGACTTTCAAGTCACCATATGTGATATGCAATCATGTCACGTTTTTTGTGTCAGTACAATCATCAATAACACTTAAATGTTTTCATTTGTCTAGTTTTTATGTGGGCATAGCAGAAACGTGATTCAGAAAATCATTGAGATTGCCTTATTCTACTTGCTTTGTTGTTGTTGTTTTTGTAGTAGATAATATCAATTATGGCCAAGAAGACACTGGAGTAAAATCCAGCAACCTGGCTGAAACGTCAAGTGACCGTATTACCCTTTACTGGCCAAATGAGGTTGTTCCAATGTTACAGATGCCCAGTGCTATAAATGTTTGTTTGTTTGTTTGTTTGCTTGCTTGCTTTTGAATTTCGCGCAAAGCTACACGAGGGCTATCTGCGCTAGCCGTCCCTGTAATTACAATAAACCCAATGCAGAGAAAGCATCTCAATGACTTGTTGGATGAATATACTAAAGTATCTGTGAGACCAGAGAGCCAACTTGGTCAAACATTGGGAACATAGTATACTATATAGAAAAAACTGCATATACTGACTTCCTTGAAGTACTGGAGAGTTTATAAGAACTGAAGTATAAAGGATACTGCAGAACCCTGGGAAGTGTTTGATCACTTCTAGTGGTGAAGGTCAGGAAAAAAGAGAGGGTGTGTTAACGGATCTATACATATATTTTAGATGGATAAACATGGCGGCTTGTATTCATGTATTTCCTGTAAATAAATGAATATCTAGCTGTGTTAGAAGGTTTTGATGACGAGACAGGGCGAAGAGTTCTTTTAGCAGAAGAAAGGATTTATATGAATTCCTCATTATGACATTTGGTTTATGTGATGCACCATCTATATTCGAGTGTTTAAAAGAGCTTAACGAGCTGGTTTGTGTCAGTGATGTTTTAACGTTTTACCAAACATTTATATGTGTATCTGTGAACCAAAAGTAGTATTCCAGTGTATATAAAAGGAGAACTTTAAACTGAAACAAGAAAAAATATTTATCCGTGTAAAGAGAAGTGAACAAAAATGGAGTTTCTTGATCATATTATGGAACGTGATGGAATCTAGATGTACTCACTAAAACTGATGCAGTAAGAAATTTGTACTTAATCAATGGTGAAGCAAATAGTTTGCAGTTTCATTGATTTCCCATCATAATACAACGATTTGTTCTCAACTTCTCAAAAATAGCAGCATAGTTGTCTGTCACGAAAGTAAAAGTGTACTTTATGAGGAACAAGAAATGTGATTAGGCATTCCAACACCCAAAGCTAGCTTTGGTAGGTATTGCATTCCAAAACTGTGAGTTTCTGTTTGAAAATGAAACCAATAGCAATGGAATCAAAGCAGTGTTACATCATTTGCAGTATGAAATAGAGTATGTGGTCATGTACAAACGTTATGCTGTACAATGAAGAAAGAACTGTTGTCAGTGGTTGTCTTATTTATAAATAGTAAACTTTCTACTTCCATAGACTGTGCTTTGATGAATTGGTTAATAAAATTTTAAAATCTTGAGGGATGATAGCATAGTGGATAATGCCTTTACAAGTATATAATTTTGACATAGTTCATCACCAGGACATAGAACACAGAACTTTTTTCGCTCATGGTAATACTTTTTCTAGTTATGGAAAGCCCTGATCCTAAATATAACGTGGGAGCTGAAGGAATTTCAACTATGATGAATGCAAACTCTAGGGCAGTGGTTCTTAACCTGGGTTCAATCGAACCCCAGGGGTTCAGTGAGTCAGTCTCAGGGTTTCGGCAGAGGTCAAGACGCACGCACTGTGTGTGTGTCCGTTCCGTCCACCTCACTCGTATGATTCATGACGTCCTGCTCCACTTGGACATCATTGGCTGCTGCTGATCACGTCACATCACTTGGCCTTAATATCTGTGCTGCAGGGAACTTCGTGCGCTTATGAGTCGACTTGTGACTGTAGTAATCGTGCGTCATTTGTGATTTTTTTCCTAATCTTTCAATCCCTTCATACTAACTATGTCGAGCAAAAACAGAAAGTGGTCGGACGAATACGTAAATATAGATTCACGTGTATAACGGACCATGATGGGAGTCAGCGTCCTCAATGCATGATTTGCAATGCCAAGTTAAGCAATTCTAGTCTAGCACCGGCAAAACTAAGAGAACACTTTCTAAAGCTGCATGGAGATGGGAAATAAAACAACACAACGCTTACTGAATTCGGTAAAGAGAGCCAGGTTTGATGAAAAGGCTACTTTGTTTGTTCTCGGCTTTGTACCTGTCGACAAACCGATCCTCACAGCACCATACAAAGTTGCGTACTTGATCGCAAAGCAGGGCAAACCATACACCATTGGTGAAGCACTCGTAAAACCAGCTGCGTTGAAGATGGCGAATATCATGCTGGGAAAAGCTGCTGAAAATAAGTTATCCCAAATTCCTCTTTCAAATGATACCATCAGCAGCGGAATAGATGACGAGTTACAGATCTGATTTCAAGCCCAGTCAATCCGACGTTTCCAATCTAAGCCAGCTTGTTGTATTCGTGCGCTATGTGAAGAACGACGAGATAAAAGAAGATTTTTTATTTGGTAAGCCTCTTACAACAACAACTATGGCAGCCAACGTGAAGTAACTTGTGGATGACTTTTTCAGAGACAACGATATTTCGTTGGATATGGTTTCTGCACTTTGTTCGGACGGAGCTCCAGTCATGCTGGAACGAAACTCTGGTTTTGGTGCGCTGGTGAAAGCCGATGCACCACACATCATTGTAAGGCACTGTGTTCTGCACAGGCATGCGTCGGCAACAAAAACCTTGCCTTCAAAACTGGCAGAAGTATTAAAAATTGTAGTGGAATGTGTGAACTTTGCGAAATAGTGCCCTAAAGAACCGCATCTTCGAAGAGCTATGTAATGAAATGGGCTTTGAATTCGAGGTATTTCTGTATCATTCTAACGTTCGGTAGTTATTCCAGGGAAAGGTGCTGAATCGTGTTTTTGCCATGCGTGTGGCATTAGCCCTGCTTTTGCGAGAGCATCAACATTGTCATGCAGATTGCTTCGAAAAATCTGAGTTCATTCTCATTTTGGCGTGCATGGCCGATATCTTCAATGCTCTCAATCATCTCAATCAACAGATGCAGGGCAGTGGAGTCAACATCATCGAAGCGGAAGAAAATCTGAAGGCTTTTCAAAAAAAGCTACCGTTATTAAAACGACGAACAGAGAATGATAACTTCGCAAACTTTTTCCTACTGGACGACTGTGTAAGTAGGATCGAAGATGTGTCTGAAATCGGATTTCTGTACCCGGGGAACTGAAGCAAGCAATTGCCATGCACTTAGATGAGCTCGCAAAGTCCCTCGACGGATATTTCCCCACCAGAGTCATATCCAGCATGGGTGAGACAGCCGTTCACGTTTAGTGTTGCGACAGCAAATGCCAATGATGAATACCTCGACGAAATCATTGAACTTCAGCAGAGCCAGGTTCAACAGCAACTTTTCAGAACAACAACGCTCTCAACATTTTGGTGTCACCAAATCATAGCGTACCCTCTTATTGCTAAGAAAGCCCTTGAGGTACTTATACCGTTTGTTACAACGTATCTTTGCGAGCAATCCTTTTCGAGGATGGTAGACATAAAAACGAAGAAAAGGAACAGACTTTGTTGCGAAAATGAAATGAGAGTAGCACCTGCCAAGGTGAAGCCGTGCGTTTCTGAACTTGTCTCTGAAAGGCAACAGTAAAAGTCACATTGATTTGCAGTAAATATTCATTGACTTATGTTTTTGTTTTTGTGTGAAATTCATGTTTTGTTGGTTTTGTTCTTTGAACACAGTGATATTATGTGCAACTGATGCATGGTTCATTTTGTGCACTAATAAAATATCTATTTATGTTTTGAATTTGAAAACAATCATATTTTATTTTTCCAATTACGAAGGGTTCAGTGAATGCAAGTACGAAACTTCCGGGGTTCAGTACCTCCAACAAGGTTAAGAACCTCTGCTCTGGAATTAATTTCGTAAACAAATGTTCAGACACAGCACTGGCTTTACTGTCTAATGTATGCAGAACCTGAAGGTGTTTATTAATTTTATCCCTAATAGTTCTTCCTGTTTCACCGATGTATACATAACCACAAAGTTTGATGTCAAATTATATACCACATTATTGTAGTTAAAGTTACCTCTTAATCCCTATTTATAACCTACACACTTGTGTGGGTGTATTGCAATGTTTTTGGGGTTAAAGGTTAATTTTATTAACAAACTTTTCAAGGTTCTACTTGATTTCTCTGTGACTGATGTCAGAACCTGATTGTATGTATACCTTTCTAACAAAAGCTGAAATATCAGAACTAATGTATGATATAACGAAATTCGTGTAAAATTGTTTTTCTTTTATCGTTGTTTTCTTGTGGTAATGTTGTTACATTGTTACTGTTCATAGCTTCGTAAGTTTTCTTCAATAAATGTTTGCGGATATCAATTAATGTTTACTTTACGTATAAGCTCTTGTATAGCTTTGGATTTACCTTAACTAGTTGCAAAGGTCTTATTGACACGATTTAGTTGTCCAATGATAGTCGCACGTTTAACGCATAGTGAGTGATGTGACAGGTAATGTTTTCTCACAAGGCTTATGATACAGTTGTGTAACAAGTTTACAATCTTATAGGTAAACCTGGAGTTTCTAATAGTGAATTTTATAGAAGGGTGGAAGCTATTGAAGAAAGCATAGGAAAGAAGTAAATTGCTAAAAAAATCATTCCAAATATATCGTCTATATATCTGACCCATAAATCGGGCTTCTTTCGCATTTTATTATGCCTGTGTTACAATGCTTGCCTTTCTAACATATGCAATAAATAGTTGTGTATGTTAGAAAGGCAAGCATATGCAATAAATAGCTGAAATATTAAGGCTACATGATTACCCATAACGATACCTGATAAGTGTTGCTCTGATTAAATTGAAAATTACTATATCTCAGCACCAAATTTAACGTCTTTGATATGTTGAACCGTGTATTCCATTAAATCTACACTATGTTTATGATTCTCTACAAATTTTATGATCAAATTGGTTCATTCAATGGGGATAGTTAGGTACAACGACTTAACGTCCAAATTGAATAATGTGAATTCATCATGTTGATATGAGAATAGAGAGTTTAAAGAAATTTTAAGTGTTTTTTTAAAATGTAGGAATAAATTTCACACATTTGTGAAGTAGTTTATCTACAAGCATTGAGAGTTTTTCCACTGGCAAGTCATTGGCTGAAACAATGGGTCTCAAAGGACTATCTTCTTTGTGGTCCTTGGGAAGACCACATAATTCCGTTTGTCTATCGCTGTTTGGAATAAGGTTATTTGTGATTCATTTATGAATTGTTGAGATTTTACTGCTCTTTTTAATTATTTTCATATCTTTAATCAGTGTTATTAGTAGTATCTCTCTTGCTATAGTGTTTTGTTGTTTTTTTCATTGCTTAGATGGTCATTTATTGTATTTATACTCACACATCTTTATTCTTAACCATAAAAATCTTTACCTTTATCAGAAACTTTTATAATTATGTTATTCTTACTTTTTAGACCACCCAAGACTGTCTTTTACAAAAACTTTAAATTGTCTTTTGGTCTTTATTCCATAATACATCTTAGTAAGATCTACTAATTCAAACTTCTCATCTTTTTTTGGTAAAAACAGATGTCTGATCAAATGGGAAATTAAAAATATTATGACTGGGAAAAAATGTGAACCTCTTCTTTTTCTGTGGTTTGGATGTCAGTCGAGCTTTCACCATTTTCATACATCCACTCATTGGTTCTTGCAGTCTTTTCTTTGAGTGGTTGACTTTTAAGGATAGACTCTGTAATATTTGGTGTATCACCAGATCTATTATTACATTGACCTTCGCAATAACGTTTTTATTTAACTCAGATGTGATAAACTGTATGTGGTAATAATGACATGATTTCTAGATGTGTTTTGTCATTTAGTATAGGAGAAACTGCATAATATGGGTCTCTTGCTCAGAGAGTCTTAACACTTTTGGGGAGGTCTTGATTTCTTGGAACTGAGAACTTGTTGTTCTTATTATCCTGGTTGCCACTGGGGTTTTTATCAACTTCCACACTAACAAGATTTTAAAATTTCCTATCCAATTTTTCGATGCTTAATGTACATTCCACTTTAGAAATGTCATGCTGATCACGTTGAATTATTATAAATCCGTTGATATTGATTAGATATTCATAGTTGTTATTGTTTTCTGAAATTATTATCAATCAATTCTGATAATAATCCTTATTAATGTTTCTCATCTCCAGAAATAGATCGATATAAACTGGTCAAAAACCAGGGACCTTACAATATTATCTAAGTTCAGCAGGCACTATGCCATTTGCAATGTTGAAAGTTTGGTTTGTTTTGAATTTCGCGCAAAGCTACATGATGGCTATCTACGCTAGCCGTCCCAAACTTAGCAGTGTAAGACTAGAGGGAAGTCAGCTAGTTATCACCACCCACCGCCAACTCTTGAGTTACTCTTTTACCAACGAATAGTGGGATTGACCATCACATTATAACGCTCCTACGGCTAAAAGGGCGAGTATGTTTAGTGTGATGGGGATGACAGTCCTTAGAAATCATTACCAATGTTACAAAGCATAGCTTTGGCAGGTAACTCAAACATCACTGAAACAATTCAAGTGGTAACCAGTACTAGAGGAAAACGCCCATAATTCAATAAGTTTCTTAGTTTTAGCTACTACTTTTATGACAAAAAAAATGAAAAATATCTTCAATATAAGCTGGGAGGCTAGATTAAAGATATTTTTCGATTTTTCTAAGCCTACTGCTTTATCATATGACAAGAAACAATGTGTCAGGCGCGAGTTGCGATGGGCGAGTCTTTGAGATAGCGTCATGAAAATGTGGGTTGAAGAAATTCCAATTAGCCGAGGTTTATCTTGCGATTAACATGACTATATATAGCCTTGCTTAGAAGTAGCGTATTTGCGTTGTAGATTTTATGCAAATATGCTAAGCCAGTGCGGGACTACATCAAACCAACCAAATCTCTGTACCTTTCATTGAATTCATACCTGGCTTTCTGTTGTTCTGTTTATTTTTGATAGATGGAATATTTCCAATACTCTTGGGTGCTTTGTTCATAAACATTTTCACTTTAAAACAATACCACTTATACTTTTGTATAAATGGTATAATTTTGCATTGTTTGTCAGAGCTTTTCTGGCGTCATCAAGTATTTGTCGGCATATATATCTATAGCAGAAATGTTGTATTTCTATACAATTATCTTGTCAGGGCTGTGCCAAGTCGAATAATTTTTTGTACCTTTTGATATATAATACGGATAATTGTGAAAGATGTCCGTATTTTGAGTTCTATTGAATATTTTATGTGACATTAGTGAAAGCGCAAGATTTAAAAGTTTTCTGTGAATACACTTGTTTTCTTTCATAATCTGTGAATATTATAAACCAACTGGAGTA
Source organism: Tachypleus tridentatus (assembly GCF_004210375.1). Classification (NCBI taxonomy): domain Eukaryota; kingdom Metazoa; phylum Arthropoda; class Merostomata; order Xiphosura; family Limulidae; genus Tachypleus; species Tachypleus tridentatus. Next base: position 10,470,422 of record NC_134836.1, on the reverse strand, counting down.
CCAGTACCCTAGACGCAAGATATGTAAATTCATGATTAATGAAAAGTTATCTTAGAACAAAAGATTGCTTCCTTTATACATAATTGTAAAAATAAAAAAAAATACATAAAAACGAAAAAAAACAACAACACAAGATGTAAAATCACAAGTTTACATATATTTCCTCATTGGCTCAATAAACCTTCATGCCAAATTTGATGAAGATCCACCAACAGGGGACAAAGTATTGGTAAAAATGCCCATAAAAACCGCAAAACTGAAAACTTGTTTGTATCTTTCCATATAAATTTATAATGTGTTCTCTCCTGCATACGTAGACATCGCTAGGTGTTTAAAAGATTCGGGTTTTGAACCCATATGCGCGGACATTTTTGGCGTTTCAATTGGACTTGGATAGCGGTTTTTTATTCAGATTTTTCAATACCAGCGCCTTCCGATGCCTTTACATGCACAGCGAGTTCTGGTAAACAAACAGCAATTTATGTTCATTGTATTATTAAACAAATTAGTTTTCGTTCAAAGTTCAAGGATTTTATAGTTAACAATTATATATTTTTTTCTGTTGTGAATAAAGGCTTTTTTTTATTATTATTTTAAAGTTGTAATATGTTTGATATTTTAATATTCGATTTAAAGGGGACTTATTTTCAATAAAAGTTAAGAAAAACGATTTTTACCCTCCAGATGAGTATAAAATTGTATATTTTTATTCAAACCAACGTTTCTCATTTGCGGCTTGCCCCCCGCTAGTACTGCGGTATGTGTCCGGATTTATAACGCTAAAATCAGGGGTTCGATTCCCCTCGGTGGGCTGAGCAGATAGCCCTTTGTGGCTTTGTTATACGAAACACACACACACACCTTTGCGGCTTCTTCAGCGTATGTGTATATATACACACACACACAATATGTATGTGTGTATATATATATATATATATATTGAAATTAAATAATTATATCTAAATGAAGTTCAATGAATAAACAAAAGGACTGCGTTAAAAACATGTATCGTAGGTTTTGGATATAATGCTAAGTTGTACCCTAGGATAATTTTTAAAAAAATATGTTAATGTGTTTTAGTTTATGGCATGAAAATTTTATGGTTATAATACATATAATATTGTATAATATTATAATATTTATATAAACACACGCAGGTACACATCACAATACGAGGCTCTCAAAGCAATCCAAGTACAAGTAGAATGATTAAGAATCTGAGTGACGTCAAGAAATCAAGAACACGCCACCCGATATTAGAATCGGTCTTCTCTGAATTAAGGCTGTTTGTACTAGTTGTGGCAAACTTTGAAATAGGTATTTTAAAAATGTTTTAAAATTACTTTTTTATGACTAGATTTATAATACATATAATTATAATGTCCAAAAAATAAAAATTATTTAATATAAAACATTTTAGTTTTAAATATTTAGTTTAAATTTATTAAAATTAGTTTTAAATATCATAGAGTATTTTAATATTTAGTGTAACTTGGAAATCATGGCTTGGACGCATTTTATGAACTAGCAAAGCGTGATTAAAAATTAGTTAATAGGTAGTTATTGTTGTTTTGAATTAAGCACAAAGCTACACAATGGCTATCTGTACTCTGCCCACCACGGGTATCGAAACCCGGATTTTAGCGTGGAAGTCCGCAGACATACCCCTGAGCCACTGGGGGGCCTAGTTAGTTATACTAATCAAAAGGCATTTAGGTATTGTACATAATTTTAAGTATTATCTCTCTGTATATCACTGTGAGCTAAACTAAAACTATAAATAAATTAACTTTGAAAAAAAATCTTAAATCCAGCCTTTATCATTCATATGTTTATCAAGCTTTTTCTTAAAGTTGTTTAAATCTACTGTTTCCACAACCCATTCCAAAGGTCAACCACCTTGTGAGAAAAAAACTGTCTTAGCTGAATATGACTCATACCCTGTCAGAATGTATATTTGTGTCCCTTAGTCCTTCTGTTCTCTCTGTTAGGTATAACAAAAGATGATGCATCAAAACTTTCAATTCCCTTTATGATCTTAAACACCTCAATCAGATCTCTCTCACTCTTCTTTGATTATACCATGGAAAAACCATGATTGTGATTAACATGATGTACAAAATCCATTATGGTATGAACATTGTTGCACTGTACACTAAACCTTTCCATGGAAATGGAATATTTCTAATATCTGCCCCCTCTGTGTGGATACCTGTACATGGTGAGGGGACCTCCCAGGGAAGGTTCTGTTCTTTCAGTTTACCTCCTCTGATATCTAAACATCCACCCACGTGTTTGCTGCGTGTGGCAACCCGTGAAGGGGAGGAGAGGATCCTGGTAGTTGAAGGGTCCAACTCTAACACACTACTTTGGCCTTGAATTCCTGTAGGTGGGCAGCCTTGGGGTGGCCTCCCTTGGGTCACTTGGCTGGTTCACATGGGCTGGGGTCAACCATGTACCAGTGTTGGATGTTCTCAACAGGTGTTGTGAACATTATATCTGATGCTGGTGTTTGGGAAAAGTGCTCATGAAACCCTGGTGTTGCTGCAGTGTCCTTGTTTGGCATTGTAGTGCATCCCCTCATTGGGTTCCATGGTGGGTGGGGTCAGTGGGCACTGAAATTTCCCTTTCTTTATTATGGGTATTCCAATTAAAAATCTTAATAAAATAGTGAAAAAATAGCTTATAGGCTAACGACCACATCTTGAAGATTCTGAGCAGCAACTTTCACCATCTGTACCACCTGTTGTACCTCATTTTCTTATATTGCATTTACTTTCAGACAAACCTTTAAAGCAGATGCCTCCCTTTTTCATTCATAAGGGACCAGAGGGACTTGTTTGCTCTCCAAAGTCAGTAAAGAAGCTTTGATCTGGTGACATATTGATGGGAAAATCCACATCTCAACACAGTGAACTCCTCTTGCATTCAAAGGCAATTGAGGATATACCTATTGAGGTTAAACCTCATGCTACTTTGAATTCATCACGAGGAGTTATTGTTGAGAGGGATTTGATGAACATCCCCAAGTCAGAGATTCTTGCTGTTTTCTCCACCCAAGGAATATCTGCAATGAGGTGTATATCCACTCACAAAAATGTAATTATTATGCCAACCAGTGTCCTCATTTTCACATTTACATCACCACATCTGCTTGCCACCATCAAGGCAGGTTATCTTAATTGCTGAGTATGGCCATACATTCCAAACCCTCTTTGATGTTTCCAGTGTTAGCGGTTTGGTCACTCAAAGATGTCATGTCATGGTTCCTTGATGTGTGCTCATTGTGGTGGCAAGGACCATGATGTCTATGAATGTTAAATGGACACTCATTGCATTAATTGCAATGGCTGTCATCCATCCAACTTTCATTCTTGCCATAAATTGTTAGAAGAAAAAGAGGTGCAATGTTTGGAAATGATTCACAACATTACTTATTCTGAGGCTCGAAATTACTGTCCATTACTTCATCTCAGACGTATGCTGCTGCACTTCGTTCCACAACTAATGTGGGAGTGTAGACAGATCTCTCTGTGCCTCCAAAAGAATCGTTCTCCAAACAAATGAAAAGTCTTTTGACCTCCATGGTTAAAAAGGTTGATGAATCAACTTCAACACCCATCTCTGTCCCTTACATATGTTCCAACAAACCCCAAGATCCACATTCTTTAGTTCCAAGTACAGGCATTTCCTCAGATACATCTTCTTCTCCCACCCCAAGATGCAAAACAATCATTCGTTCATGTCCTCAGTCACTTGAATGCCCTTCCAACAGCAAAGACCTGCCCAATCAACCCAGGGCAGGATTCATGGAGGCCAATATACCTCCCTTGAATAAGGACAGTAAGAGAAAAATACGTGGTTGTAAACAGAAGGGTTCTCCACCCAATTCGCTTAAACGTACTGGTCTTGCACGAGAAAAATAACTACCTTAGCCACTGTAGCTAAACAAAGTAATTTTCTTTTAGCCACAGTGACAATTGTTTAGCCACAATTTTAGGTCGCCAAAAACTGTGTGGTACGTGACTTTTAATATGCATCAATTCCATCCAAAAAAATAGTTGTAATTATGTGAAAATCTACAAGACATTAAGTTTTGTACTATTTCTTTATTCCCCAGCAATCTTCTCTGCCAAAAAAAACAAAAAAAATAACAAAATAAACACGATAAAGAGGAAAATAAAGAGATACATTTCTCAAAATAACACAGAAACATAAAAAAATGAAAACATATGAAACATAAAAAACTAGAATAAGGTAGCATGACTAGTAAGTAGATAAATCCAATGGCAGCTCTTCAGCCAAATCATTCTCAACAGAAGATGTGGTCGAAGTTGACACCTGAGGCTCCGAAGCACAGTTCTTCAACAGGGAATGGTACCAATGTCTGTCTTTGTGAGTGATCCAGTATCTGAATGCAGAGTTGAAGTTAAAATGAACTAAAGGTTTGGACTTCATGAATAAGTTCAGTAACATTTCTGTCTTGGCCACAGACAGACTGCTCCTGGCATCTGTTTTGATGCTGTTGTACCTGCTAATTCCCTGCTAACAGTCAACAGATGTAACTGGAATTATTAATCCAATTGCTGCAAGCTGAAACAGATTTGGAAAAGTTTGACAGGTCTGGTTGATGTATTCCTCATAGAAGCTCTTTATGTTTCTGTTTTTGTTAGCATCCTGTTCCATATTGTTCCTTAGTAGTAGCAATTCAGTCAGTGCCTCCTCCTCATTGACGAAAGGAGAGAAGTGCTGAATGAGTTTCTTTAGATCATCCTCATCAGATACTACTCTGCTGTGACATGGGCTAAATATTGAAAAAAATGACATGATATTAGTGTCTGGGAATGCTACTTGTAGTCTTGTGACCACCTCTTCAACAAATGACTCAGCAGCTGATCTGTACTTTTCACATTGTTTATCAATATCTTTGATGTCATGATCTCTGTAAGAAGTATAACCACTGGCATCAGGAGCTTGTGGGAGTTCCTTCAGTACAGTCTGTATGTAAGGACCAGGGATGTGTACCAGCGACTGAATTGACAGAAATGACCCAAAAATAATTGCTTTAGCCTAATCATAAGATAAATCAGCTCTCTGTAGAAATCTTGACAAAAGTCCAAGAATGCCAACAGTGTCAGCCAAAAAATGTGTCATAATGACAAAGCTGTAACATGACATTTGCTGGACTAGACCATGTAGCAAGGCTTGGTTTGGAGAACTATGTTTCATTGCTACGACCTACAAGCAGCTTATCACAGATGCAATACAGTTAACTAATGCTTGGACAGAATCATTAAAAGAGAGCCATTGTGTGAAGAACACTTGTTTGATTTTGTTGCTTTTCTCTCCATGCAATGCTTTGCTCTCTTCCAGAACCTGACACAACTTGGGAGAATATTTCAGGCTTTTTGCAAACTGGTTGAAAACTGGAATATACTTCACAAAGGAATGGCATGTGGTTTGCTGCCTTTTCAGCTGCCAACTGTAATCTGTGTGCCAGACAATGACTTGTTATTATTTAGGGGCATCCCTCCTTAAATTTTGTAGCAACACCTGTTTTTATTCCCACCATGACATTTGCAACATCAGTTGCAAGTCCAACCAAGTCAACATCAAACAATCCTCAATCTGCCATGACTGAGCTCATTGTGTTGTAGATAGAATTAGCCCCAGTATTGGTCAGCTCATTCACAGCAAGGAATCGACTTGTAACCTCACCTAATGATGAAAGATACCTGGTATAAATTATCAGTATAGAGGTGTTTCCTGCTTCATTTGCTTCAACAGCAAAAAATGGGAAAGGAGATGCTTGAAAGTCTGCCTGCATTTCATCCTGAACTACATGATTTAGGGCACTGTACATATCATCCAGATACTGGCTGTGGGTGTATATGAAGCTCTCTGTTCCACTTTGTGACTAAATCTGTAGTTTCTTTAGAGAGGTCACTCCCTGTTAAAAATATATAAGAATTTGTGTTTTGAAATAAGACCAATAATTAAAATAATAAACAAAGAGTTGGCTACCTACTTAATTTTTGATAAATATTTTCAAAATATTTCACTTTTAGAAAATTGTCAAATTGCCTTTTGTTTTAAGAAAATACTGTAGAAAACAGAAAGTATCTTATTAATACTAGAATGAAGAATATTCTTACATTGAATACTTGTAGTGAAAAGAGGGAATGAAACTTCACAGTTGGGATGACTTCCTTTGCTTGTACAAGTAATGTGGCCATCTGTGCCTGAATGCCACCTTTACAGCCCACATACACATTCACAGCAGCAGTTGACATGTCTTCAAAACTTGTGATGCTGCTGCACTGTGATGATCTTCTGACCATGTATGTTTCACCAAGTCGTCTTTTTTAGGTTTAGTAGCAGTTTTCACAGTGGTAGCATAAATATTTGTCTTCATGTTGTCCCTGCATAATTTGCAATGACATGTATTTTGTTGGGAAACATGTTTCAGCCTAGGAAACTGTGAAAACCAAGTTTCTTTAACAATTCTGTGAAAATCACGGGTATATCTTTTTACACACCAATAGTCTGATCACTGCTGCAAGCTTCAGTTTCTTCAGAGCTGTCTTTTCTTTTGGAAGTGTATTTCCCACCATCAGTTTATGTTGTTGCTTCGACCTGTTTTTGAAAAAAACTTGATATATCTAACTGTTTAGACGTCTTTTTATCTGATCTAGGGTTGTCATGATCTCAATTCAAACACATGTCAAACTAAACTTGAGATTTCCACTTTGATACAGACCATATGTTGGTTTGATGAAAGTCAGGTTTTCTATGATTACTGTTTGTGTATCACAGGCAGAATCACACATGTAGCATAAGAAATGAAAATAAAAGAAATCATTAGCACAGCTGAGTAATAATTTTTTTAAAATTTAATTTGTTAGTTGTCATATCCCTGAAATCATAAAAATACATATAAAGAAAATATAGATTACAGTCAATGGTAGTTTTTAAAGACGTTTCTTGTTTCTTCAACTCGCTGGGGGGTACCTCTGGTCATTTGTTATCATTAATAGTGTGGATGGTGATAAAAACCATGAAAGCTGTTAAGACCGAAACTTAAGCAAAATAAATAAAGGAAAACCATCCAAGACCGAAAAATTATTATCTTTCACCACTGTGGCAAAACCAACACTAGATTTTTTAGCCACAGGCTGTTTCTTTTCTCCAATGTCGATGTGGTTAATGGTTAGCGGAAGCCTAGACGTAAATAAAATTGGCCACCCTGATAATATGGAACTGTTGAGGTTTGCGTTCTAATCTGGATGGCATCAAAACACTGATTATTTCCTACTATCTTATATGACTTTCCTTACTGGAAACATTTCTGAAATTTGACGATACAGTCACCTTTCGGCAGTTTTCTTTGTACAGAAATGACAAGCGGTGTGATGGGCAAGTTCATGGAGGGGCAGCAATATTGGTCTTTGCCACTCGACACACCCTTGGAGGCCATAGCCATCCATGTTTCCTTGGGTCATACCATCACTGTTTGTTCTCTTTATCTGTCCCCTGGAGAGACACATGATCAATCAGACCTTGATGCTCTCGTTGAACAATTGCCATAACCCTTTTTCATCCTGGGGGACTTAAACGGACATCATCCCATCTGGGGAAGTGCTGGTATTGATAGGAGGGTTTGCTCTGTAGAGCATATGATCTCTGATCACAACCTTTCTCTTTTCAATACTGGTTCTTCTGCTTATTTCCATGCACCTCATCAGTCCTTTACTGCTATTGATCTCTCAATTTGCTCCCCTTCATTTTTCTCCCATTTTTCATGGAGGGCTGACAATAATCCATGAGGCAGTGATCATTTTCCTGTAATTTTGAGAGAGACTTGCCATGGTCGATGCCACCAGACCTGCGTGCCCTGGTAGAAGCTATATCAGGTAAACTGGCCCTCTTTCTCTGCTGTCGCAGAACTTGATCCTGCTATCATCTGTAAGCCATTCATAGACAACTGTGTGGCAGCAGTAACTGACTGTATTATACAAGTAGCTGCTCAAGGTATTCCTAAAACCTCAACACGTTTCTACTATATCCTCATCTGTGGTGGAATCCTGCCTGCCACATGGCAAAGAAAGCTCAAAAATGGGCCTGGAATACTTTCCATAGATATCCCACACTCTCAAACCTCATCATTTTGCAGTGGGCCTATGCACATGCTCTGTGGGTAAGACATCAAAGCCAGAAGGAATCTTAGTTTAAGTTCACAACTGGCATATCTTCTACCACCAGTTCCAAAGTCAAATGGGACAAGATTTGAAAGGTCAGTGGGCAATATAATTCTGCCTTCCTCTGGATCTTGCTCTCTTATGGCCAGGAAGTAGCTGATACCCAGAGCATTGCCAATACTCTAGATGAAAGCTTTTGCTGAGTATCAAGTACTTCTGCTTCTTCTTCCACCTTCTTAGCCATCAAGCCTCAGGCAGAGCAATCACCTCTTTCCTTTTGAGCTGATTGTCTCTATGACAATATTCATCCCTTTACACTGATGGAACTCAAACTGGCCCTTCATCGGTCTGGCAGTACATTGGTTGAACCTGATGATGTACACTATGACATGCTGCACCATCTATATCTTGCTTCACTTGCAATTCTTCTGATTGTTTTTAACTGGATCTGGTAGAAGAATGTTTTTCCTTATGCCTGGAACCAGGCTATTGCTCCACCTTTTTATAAGCCTGAGAAGGATCCCAAGATTCCTTCAAACTATTGTCCAGTTGCTTTGATGAGCTGTCTCCGTAAAACCTTAGAGAGGATGGTTAATGCTCCTCTTGTTTGGTTCCTTGAATCAAACAACTTCCTTTCGCCCACCCAGTGTGGGTTTTGATGACAGTGCTCCACCATGAACCACCTGATTTGACTTGAAACGTCAATCAGAGAAGCCTTTCTCAAATGACATCTTGTATCAATATTCTTTGGCTTTGAGAAGGTTTATGATACAACATGGAGGTATGGCATTTTGTGAGACCTCCATATATGTGAATTACGTGACCATTTGCCCATTTTTATTACACATTTTTTTAATGGACAGGAGATTCCAAACTTGTGTGGGTTCGATACTTTCCCGTTCTTTTCTACAGGAACTTGGAGTCCCTCAGGTCTGTGTTCCGAGTGTCACACTTTTCAGTATAAAAATTAATGCCATCACTGAACTTCCTCTCACTGTTGCAAACAGGCTCAATGTCAATGACTTTCACATGTCCTGTCAGTTGTCGAACATGAGGTATATTGAGCGGCAGCTGCAGATTGCCCTCAATCGTTTACTGAAGTGTACCACAGCAAATGGCTTTAACTTCTCTCTCTCTAAAACGGTTTCCATGCACTTTTGCTGCCAACTGGGTATTCACCCTGATTTTGAACTCCATATTGGTGAAGTTGTGCTGCCTGGGGACCCTGAGACAAAGTTCTTGGGGATTATCATTGACTGTAAGCTGACCTTTATACCACACATCAAGGAGCTATGGGTCAAGTGTACAAGAGCACTGAACATCCTCCAGGTCCTCTCTTCCACCATTTGGGGAGCAGATTGACATTTTATGCTAAAGATATATCATGCTTTTATTCAATTGAAACTCGACTATGGATCCTATTCATCATCAAGGACTTTGGCTCTGCACTGGGGCTTTCTGTGCTTCCCCATTTCAGAGCTTATACATAATGTCTCATGAACCTTCTTTGCACTTCCACCCTTTGTAACTGTTTTTACTATATGCTTTGAAACTTTGTTCCTTAGCAAAGCATCCAACCTGGGGTGGTGTTTTCCTTCCACGGTGGGCTATACTTTTTCAGAAAAGACAGTCTGCCATTGCTCCTTTTGGCCTTCATATCCAGGCACAGTTGGATGAAATGGGTCTGTTCTTGGATAACATTGCTGTATCCACTAGTCAGCCCATCCCACCATGGCTTCTTACAGTCCCCAATTGTGACCTATCTTTAAGTCATTTGAGCAAAGTAGACACTCCTGATTGGAAATACTGTCTGCTATTTCCTGAACATCTTTTGAACCATCCTTCCATTCCTATTTATACAGATGGTTTGAAATCAGGTGACTGTGTGGGCTCTACGATGGTTTGTTGTGGTTCGGTGGTTGCGCACAGAGTTCCCTCTACAGCTTCTGTGTTCACTGCTGAATTGTATGCAATTTCTCTTGCCCTGGATTACATAGAAGTTTAGTAGTACTTGAACTGCAATATTTATACTGACTCACTAAGTTCTCTACTGGCCCTGGAATTGCTTCACACTCTGTTCTCACTGATATTCAAAACCTACTGGCCCATTTCTCTTTAACATCTACTTCAATCCAGTTTTTTCTGGATACTGGGCCACGTTGGTATTCACGGGAAGGAACTCACTGACACTGCAGCTATGTCTATCTGCTCTGGCACTATCACCACTGTGCCTGTCCCATATGTGAACTATGGTCCTGTATTCAAGGCTTGGCGCCATGTCAGCTGGCAGTCAATTTGGAGTGAGCAACACAAAAACAAGCTTTTCCAAATAAAACCCTATATTAGACTTTGGCCATCTTGTTTCTGTAAGGATTGGAATTAGGAAGTGTTTTAACTAGACACAGTTGGTCACAGTTTTTTAACTCAACGATTTCTTTTATCTTGAACTGATGCACCAGTGTGAAGTTTGTGTAACACTCAGATCACAATAAGCCACTTTTTACTTTCTTGTCATTGTTACAATTCACGACGATGGACCATTTTAAGCATGTTCTGTCCCAAGATTTGTCCATAACGTTAGACAGTGTTATTGGCAACAGTGACACTGTCTACCTTGGTAATGTTTTTTGTTTTTTAAAGGCCATTAATCTTTTTAATGCTATTTAAGTTTTTTTTAATTTATACATTACACCTTTTTAATGTAGCTCCCTTTTAAAAATCACAGCTCATCTAGTTCTATTTGAAATTAGAAACTGGTTGTTACATTAAATACCTCGAAACCAGGACTGGAAAGGCCAACTTCAGGTGATTGATGGTGGTTTTTATACTTACCTGTTAGTCTTCCTGATGAGTTATGATTATAATTTTGCTACACGTCTTTCAAAACTTTTTTATTAATTTCCTTTTTGAAAATGGTCATGACGTCAAATAACTCGGAACCAGGATGGAAAGATAAACTTCAGGTGACTGATGGTGGTTTTGGTACTTACCTCTTAGTCTTCCTGGCGAGTTATGAGAATTACAGTTACGCTACAGAAAGGTTTTTACACCTTGAATTACTGTAGTTTTTCTCGTAATGTTGTAGACAAGATGTAAACATTAGTTTTATGCTATTTATGTGTTTTTTTTAAACTTTGTTTTGTTTTATGAATTTTACTAAATTTATTTTTAACTTTTTACTGGATGTTTGGTGCAGATAGCCAAGCTGTTTTGTGTCATAAAACACTAAACCAACCAACCAACTTATATTTGTAATAGAGAGATGAAGAAAAAAATGTTTATAGCACAAAGGTAAAAATATAAAGTTTGAGAGTCTGAAATAAAATAAGTACCAGTTAATTGTTTTATTAATGAAATATTGTAAAATTAGCCATTGTAGGTACTATGTTACTTTGTTGCAGGTACCTGTAGGTTTTGTTTGTTAAAAGAAGCAGCATTCCAACATGGATCTAATTAACAGAGAAAAAAAAAGCTTTGAAAATGAAGACCCTATCAATGAGTATATCAAACTGAATTCTTTTCGAAGTTCTCCTGTCCAAGAGAAATTGTATGAAGTAAGCAAACATCAGTTTCTAACTTTAAAATCTCTGATTTTACTCTATTAAGAAAAGGCAAAAAATTGCTTGATTTCTGTGATATTATTTTAGTCATGACCTATTTTTGAAACATTTCTTAAAAGTACATGCATATAAATACATAATACATATGCATTTTCACAAATATAACTGAAAATTTTACTTCAGTAATTGCAATAGTTGTGTAATGTCTTGCCTTGTTAATAAGTAACATAGTCATGATGGAATCAACTTATTTCTGATAATTGCAAATGATATTTAAAAGCCCAGTTTTATGTTTTCTTTAGAAATATGTTCCAGAATGCTATTAAGAGTAACACACTAGTAAATTGATAACTTCATATTATCTTACAACATAATTATTGTTTAATTACATTTGAAAATGCTGTTAAGAATCCCCTGCTATTTAATAAGTTGAGCCATTCATATCATCTTACAATATAATTATTTTTCTGAGGGGTACTGGGATGAAACTAGGAATGTAAGAGTTATTTTATATGTACAAGTTAAGACCTCACAATTCTTTCTCTTGAGAAAAAAAAGATAACAGTTAATGTTATTTAAATGTAAAAAATATCCAAGGTAATAATTATTTTTTTGTGTGTGCTGTATTCTAAATTTTTTTGAAGTGGAGGACATAAGTGTAAGGTGGCTCCAGCTAGGAGTTTTATATTGTGGATAGGGTATTAGCTTTTCAAATGAGTTGCCATTGGCAGTAATGAATGCCAGTAGCTTACAGGGCTTTAAGAGGGAATTTTTACTTTTCTTAAGCATAGGTGTGATAAGACAATCTGGAAGGACAAAAGGGCCTGTTGTTGTTCATTATGCTAAACGTTTTTGTATCATCTCTAACTTTGACACATCTGTTTATAAAGTGCAGTGATGGGCATGTGTTTATATCTTCCAACCATTTTTGTTTCATCTTTTAATTCTTCTTAAGAGAAACAGTATTTGCAGTGATTAAGAAATGTTTGCAGTCTCTTCTATTGTGTTTTAATTTTCTCTTATAGTTAACACTGATGCATCCAAAATATAAAATGATGGGGGCACCAGAAATTATCCAGCTTCTACAAAATTTGATACGTGCCATCAAAGCAAAAAATGTCCTTGACATTGGTATGTTTAAGGCTCACCTACCTCCTTGTCAAGTTGTAGAACAGGGGTTCCCAACCTTTTGGCACTCGCGACATGAAAATGTAATTGATGAAATAAAATTAATGGTATCCCAAGCTACTTCTAACAAGGCTACGCAACTCCCCTGCCAAGGCTTCGTGATTTCCTGGGGGGTCGCGACCCACCAGTTGGGAACCCCTGTTGTAGAATATGATTGGTCTGTTGCTGTTGTGTTATTGGATTTAACTGATTTGTATATTGGTGCCATGTTATGAGATGTGACTAACTTGTTGTTACAGGATACGGATGTATGTTATTGAAGCATTTGTAAGTGAATAGTAGCTAAATATATAGTTTGTCCTTATTGAAAGTAAATTTTCATTGTTAGCTTTATGGTGAAAGTACAGACTTTAAAGAAAATAAATGATTCATTTATAATACTAGGGGTGTGTAATTATTTAAACTGTACTTACAAAATATAATTTCTGAAAACATACTTCTTAGTTCACTTAAAAGTGAATTTGCAGTATATCATATATGGATAATGTTATGTGATACAGCTGTTTATAATGACATTAATGTAGATTGTATGTGTTAAATATACAAGACTGTATCCATTTGAATTTAAGGCAAAAGATATTGATTTAGATAGTTATGTAGGAAAAGTATTATTTGTAAATATAACTAAATTTATCACATGTATGTTTACTTAACTGCTTATGAATCATATATTGTGTAGTTCAATAGTTATGAACTTGTGATTATTCTATTATTTTGCTATGTTACTAGAAACTTCTAAAGTTTTCTCATTCTTTTAATCGAAAATAATTGTTTCATAGTATCTTGTAGTGTGTAGAATATTCTAGGCCTCTGTTTGGGTAAAGATATATGCTGAAAATTCTAAACCATGAGATTGAAAGTTTAGACAAAGAGTGTATAATGGCAATTTTAAAGGGAAAATATTTGCATATTATATTGCCATAACAGAGTAGAGAAGAATAATTCATCTTGTCAGTTGTATTCTAAAGTAATTGAACCAGTCTGTGTGAAATTTGACAAAAAAAAAAGAGAAAGACAATTAGTTAAAGCTCTAAATATAACTTATTGATAACCAACAGTGTAAGTAATGTTTGTGGATACATTTGACTTATTTTAACATATTATTTTAGAATAAGTGGACAGTATGCTGTTTGTATATTGTTGAAATTTATTCCCAACATATCACCAACACCTAAGGTAAAGAATCTGACCTATACATAAAAACTGACAGTGTGAAACTTTCTGTGCTCTGTCTTCCATGCCACGTTATTATTTATGGTTAACTTGTAAAATATACCTTTGTTCACAAGAAATAATTTATTATAAGAAAATAGGAAAAATATGAGTTTGGCTTACTTTATGTTTAACTATTTTTCATATGCTTGTTCAATCTGTTGTTGTCATTAGGGATTTATATGAACGATTTTGTGTTAGTATAAAATTGATTAACATTTGCAACATGATAGCAGACATCATGACACCCATAATTTTTTTTTTTTTTTGAAGGTGTATTTACTGGTTGCAGTACTTTGGCTCAAGCTCTGGCTATTCCAGAAGATGGTAAAGTAGTTGCTTGTGACATCCAAGAGGAAACTGTTAACCTTGGTAAACCATTTTGGGAAGAGGTGAGTAACCTGTAGAATTAAAGTGGCTAAAAAAAAATTAACCTACAATCAGATCTTGAGGCCAAATTACACATCTTTTGTTCAGTGGTAAGTTGAAACATATTAAGGTATTACTATTTATTTAACTCGTTAGCGAGATGTTTATTGGCTGTATCTTGAAAAAATAGTGACTGACTTTCCTGAAAATGATGCAGCAATATGTACTTTCTACTTGGAATGTATTGATGTACATTGTTGTACTGTGCAAAGAGATTTTACTGGTTTTTATATATTGTACAAAGAGTTGTTTTTTTTTTAATGATAGAATCTACTTTTGTGTTTTCTTCAAAATATTCATCTCTCAACCAGGAGTGTCATTTAGAAAAAGATTGAGAGGGCAAAGAAATCCGACATTATATGGGCAATATTCTGTGGGATAATTTACTTAGGTTTGTTAATCCAGTTTCATCACAAATGTCCCGTAGTAACTGCCATTTAGGAGTGCCTCTGTCCTCATCCCCCTTATGACATCTATGCTTTCAATGCATCTTTTTGAATTAGTAATACAAGCTGGTGCATAGAGTAGGTTTAAGCAAAAGAAACCTTTGAAATGAATATGATGTTTCTAGTTCATGAACTAATGTTTTTGAGATCACTGAATCAATAACTGAATCTTGCACAGGCAAGCACACGTGTGTGTGTGTGGCTGAAGTTCTGAATGTTGCTATAGAGACAGTGGGATAAGTTAAAGTTCCAAGTTTTGCTCATAATCCTATAAGTAATATGAGTGCTAAAACAGCACTGTTTGAAGAGAAATAACCTCAACTTGCCATATGTGACTTTGTATTTTGTGTATTGAATGCACTAATTCAAAATAGGCATCAAATAAGTACTGTTCGTAAATTGTTGGAATAATTAAGCAAAGCACCTTTTAAAGTTCTGAGAGAAATGCATCTTTCAACAAGTACTTCAGGGAAGAAAGGGAAAGATTTACTTACTCTGTTACAGGTCATTCATCACTGAAAATATAACTATAACATTTATAATCCATGAGAGATAAACAAGGCAGCATCTTCTCCTTTGCCAACAACTATTAAAAACATACTAAAGAATGAAGTTTTGTAGTTGTGACTTATTCTTGTGCTCTCTTAAAGCTTGAAAGTGACAAACCAATGATATTCAGGTGGTCCCTGAATAAGGTGAGGTTGTATGAGGAAGACAATTACTTTTGTCAACAGCTGAGAAACAGTATTTGATGGTATTTTTTAGCTACCAGGATTTTCCTTTAGTACAACTAATAGCCTAACTATTGTGTCTAAAGCAGATATGTGGTCAAAACTGAAAGCCATGGAGGTAGTTCACATATATCTTTCATATGGATCAAGTAGTTATTTCACATGACTTGGCTGAATAAAAAGCTGAATACATATTATGCATCTTGTGGTGAATTTTAGTTAAAAGTTTTGTACAAGTGTTGAGAGATGCTTGTAAATACAGGTAGAAGGTATTCAAAATAAGAAAGAAAAAAGCCTGTTTCACAGTACACTGAAGTTATACTTGTCGCTTTGGACTGTAAACATCACCCCCAAGATAAGGACTTGAACAGTGACAATAAAACTAAAAGAAAGTGACAACTTAGTTGAAAATAAAACTGAAATGTGTTATATAACTGATAGTGTTAGAGGGGCTAAAGTCAGTGAAAACTGGGAAGAAAGTAGTGAATATAAATGAAGACTAGGTTGGTTATTGATGTTTAATGCAAATCTACTAAGACTATCTGTAACTACTTCAACTTTGAACTGCCTACTTCAGTGTAGGCAACCAGAGATTGAGGATAAAATTAAAAAAGAAAAACCCATTGCTATAAGTGCAAGAGTATACTTTACTGTCTTTCAATTCCGTAACCTGCAAAGTTTGAATTGAGTGCTGTGACTAACACTGAAGATATCTAAATTTCAGTGACATGTCAGTGGTAGTTATTAGCAATTTCAATCATTTATTTTTGTTACTGTTGTTCTGAATACAAAACAGCACTCCAGAAACAAAACAATTTAAACTCTAATTTTATATATATATATATATATATATATATTGTTTCTTCAAAACTACACAAGTTGCATGTGTTTTGTTCAACATAGGCAATTGAACTTTGGATTTTAAAATTGTAAGTCTATTATGTTATTGGTAACCCACTGGGGAATATTATTATAATTATTCCTGTCATGTAGTTACACTTTCATCAGATAGTGTTTGGAACTTAGTATGTGTTTAAAATTATAATGTATTTTATTTTGTACTTTAGGCTGGAGTAAGCAATAAAATTGACTTAAGAATTGCACCAGCTTGTGAAACATTGGGTAAGTATATTTTAAGATATGGAAAGATTTCTCATGATATTAAAGACAATTTCAAGTTTAAATATAGAAATAAATTTCCTGTTTCTAGGATTGCTGTTATTCTGTCACCAACTGACAACATGCTCTGTTTACTTGTTATCCTGAAAACAGTAAATAGTTTATATGTAGGGGAAAAAATTATACTTTTTCAACTATAGTATCAGTTTTTATGTAAAAACTTTTTAAAAATTATTTCTACTACAGTCTGTAATGGAAGCCAAAGTAGAATAAAATCTAAATGTACCTTTCCAGTTATTAGTTGATTTGACAGAATTCATTATCTTTCATATATCTACCCTCTTTTTCTCTTGAATAATTAGAATTGATATGAGTGAAATAAACGTAAGCAATGATCTAGTTGTTAGTTTATCAGTTTAGTCTCACGTTTGAGATGTGCTAATACTTAGTTGTTCTAACTGATAGTCTATATGTCTCATACTTAGATGTGCTAAAAAGTTAGTTATCCTGATTAGAGATTCAGGAATCTTGGGTTTTAGATGTGATTGAGGTAATTTTGCCTCTCTGGTGTTGTAATGAACTGTGGTTTAAGAAGTGTAACTGGTGTTCCAAGAACTGAAATTCATATCTTGATAGTAAATTTTTGTAATTATTTAATTAATGTTTATATATTATGACAAAAAAACAACAAGTATTTGGCATTTTATTCATATCATTATACTTTAATATATATATATATATTATTTAATATATCATAATTACAATGATTTATTAACATTACAATTGTTACAATTTATCACCAAGTAAATTTCTATGATTAAAATATCTAAATATTATATGCTGATGTGGTACTTCCAACTTAATTTTTAATCAACTGGATCTGAAAACCTATAAATAACAAGGTCTGAACCAAGAACATATTATATAGTTATATTCTTCCTTGATTTTAAGAAAGAGGAGGACACACAAAATGTAAAAGTGTTCACTCTCTTTACAAAATGATAAAAATTAAATAGAATAAGTGAGACCAAGTTGAGTATCTTCTACTGTAAGAAAATTTTGCAGGTCTCATTAATGGACGTGTTTCAGACAAAGCATTTTATTTATATACACTGTTGTCATTCTCAAAGGCACTTACTACTTATGTCACTGTTAGTCATTCCAATCAAGCAATAAGAGAAGTCATATCCTCAAGATATCACATTACAATCATTGAAAAGGTTTGCTGTCTAATTAATTAACGTGTTGTATTCTGTATTACAGAAATTCTTCCAAAGATGCCATGAGAGAATGACTCAAGCAATAAATAGCTTGATTGAAAGGAATTTAGCTACCTTCTTGACCAGTGTGCAAGTCTTAAATCTACAGATGTGTGTGTACACAAAAACTTTAAAAAGTTAATGTTACTAAATAAAAGAAATAGAAAATGGCTAATTTGTTTATTTACTGCAAATACCAAACAAAAATATCTTTATTAATAAAAACTGAAATATACAACTGATTATCTTATATTGTTGCAGATAAACTACTGTCCGAGGGAAAAGCTGGGTCATTTGACTTTGCTTTTATTGATGCTGACAAAGAGAGATATCCTGATTACTATGAAAAAGTCCTTCAGTTGCTGAGACCTGGTGGGATCATTACCATAGATAATGTAAGTTTTGTGGGAATTTACTATTCTATGATATATTAGATTCAAAACAAAGGTAATGGAGAATTCTCAGTGAAAACGCAAGCTGAAATTTTATTGTTTCCAAGAAGGATTACATCAAAAACTAAGTATTTATCAACGACTTCTGTTACTGTAATATGTACATGATAGGAGATATTAAGATAATCTTGCATCACCAGTGTAATTCACACGTTACAATGTTTTCAGAAACAAGTGTATGTTGTTTCAGGTACAGATATCTATTAAATACGTATTTATAATTTTGTCATACAAAATCACACACTACTTATTTCTTCTCTTTTAAAGGGCTATAAAATTATGTAAAATGGTTGTCTTCACAGACATATGTAAAGTTCTGTGAACACTAGACTTTCACTCATTCTCTGCTGCAAAATATAATATTCATTAACATTTTTGTACATGAAAATACTATTACAAACTATATCAGGTACTGTACGTTTATCAACAGTGGTACTGACAACTGCAGGCTGTACCAGGTACTCTACAGCTGTTTGTTATAACTAATATTTTTGTCTGTATTAATTTATTTTTATAAGTTGTGACAATAAAGGCAAGGTTACTAATGGCCTCCCTATTCAGCTGCTACGTCATCTACATTAGCTTCAATTAGCTCCTTAGAGACAACTGGTGAATTTCCCTGGGACTTTGTTTCACACAAGATTATTAAAGGTTATCGATTTAAAAAGGGGGAATATGGATCTTCAAAAAATTCATAAATACTGGATAAGTGACATTTCATATGCTAAGCTTCAGAGATTTCCTAGCAACACGTACGTGCCCGAAATCATTTTGTATATTCTTCTCGAGTCATATATAGTAAGACCTGTAGAAACGGTACCAACAAAAAGCACTAGTTCCTTAACTAAACTGGCATTTAAGTCTTCGCTGGTGTCACAAATGTACAATAATTAAAATAAGTATATGTTACAAACCATCAACAATAAACATTCTGTAAATTCAGTATTGTGGCTGTTGAATTACATCAGATACTGTAGTTTAAGCTTGAACAAGAAAATTGCACAACATGTGAGCAAGAAACTTTAATAAAAGAAGTTTTGTCTGAGTAATAGAAAAAGTGAATAATAATGTATTTAACTATCATGTGACAACAAATGCTGACATCTGAAGGAAGAAATAATGATAACTTTATATTTCATAATACTATCTTACTGGTCTATGACACAATAACAGACAAGATCACACTGGAGTGGGCTAAGGTGCAGCAAGAGGCTAGATCCTATTTGACTGGGCTAAGACAGAGTAAAAGACCATATCCCATCTAACTGCCATGAGATACTTTGAAAGGCAAGATCTAGTTGCACTGGGTTAAAAAACAATCAGGTTATTTGTAACATAGTGTTATTACATATTACCTGTGTTGAATTTGAAATTTTGGTTGTAAATTTAAAAATCCAGTTAGTGTAAATTATTTATCATCATAAGAAAAGACAAAAGAGATACTTTGCCCATTTTATAACTAATACATTAAGATACAGGACTAGCATAATAACAGGACTGTTGTCAGAACCATTATGAGAATCAAATTTTCTAGATGCCTTTTTGTACCTCTTTGACCATACAATGGAGTAATATTTGACAATGTTTAACTACATTTTTTCCAGTGGTAAAATATAAGTGACTTTGGAAATATATACTGAGTTGTAGAATAAATTATATATATACACTACTGGCCAAAATCTTAAGCCCAATGAACATTAAGAACAAATATGCATTTTGCATTGTTAGATTCGACCATTTATTTGAGTAGAGCTTCGAAAGATGAAAATAAGAAAAGGGAAAATAAAAATAAAATTTTTAGCATTTAATGGGGAAAATGTGAACACTATGAAATTAGCCTAATTACAAGTTGGTCAAAAGTTTAAGACCATACGAAAAAAAAGTCCTAAACAGGGTAGGAAATGCCCAACAAGAGGTCTCAGTAGTAAATTACATGGCCATCATCACAAATACCTGCAAACATTCACTTTGTGATGGTCGATATAAGCGTTTGCAGAAGGCTCGCTGGAATGTTATTCCAAGTGGTGAAGATGGCTTCATAAAAATCATGCACTGTTTAGAATTGACGTCCACTTCTATATACTACCCTTACCATCCACCCCCAAGCATTTTCAATGGGGGTCAGTTGGGCAAACATGCTGAATGGTCCAAAAGAATCACGTTATTCGCCATGAAATAGTCCTTTGTCCTGCGGGCATTGTGGATTGCAGCATTGTCCTGCTAAAAGATCCAGTTATTTCCACACAAGTGAGGGCCTTCAGTCAATAAGGATGCTCTCTCCAACATGCCAATGTAGCCAGCTGCTGTTTGATGCCCCTGTATAACCTGAAGCTCCATTGTTCCATAGAAGGAGAAAGCACCCCAGATCATGAAGGAACCTCCTCCAATGTGTCGTGTAGAAAATGTCTCCGGTGGGATATCCTTATCGTGCCAGTAACATTGGAAGCCACCTGAACCATCCAGGTTAAATTTTTTCTCATCAGAGAACAAATCCTTCTTCCACTTTTTTACATCCTATATTTGGTGCTTCTCAGCAAAGTTCAACCAAGCTGTTTCTTGGTGTGAAAGGAGGCGTGGCCTTTGAAAACGTTTACGGTTTTTAAAGCCTTTCTCTTGTAGATGCCGTCTTATTGTTCTTGAGCTGCATTCTGCATCCGTAAGGGACTTAATCTCTTTTGATGATTGGCTGTTGTCTTGCCGGACAACCTGTCAAATCCTCCTGCTCAATGCTGATCACTTTAAATTCTTGTTCTGTATCCTTCAGGGTCTTTTAAGAAATTTGCAACAGCAGTTTTACTATGCCCAATCTCACCAGCAATGGCACATTGAGAGAGACCTTGCTTTTGCAGCTCAACAATTCTGCCACATTCAAACTCCGTCAACTTTTTAGCCTTTGCCATTTTTTACCCAATGTAACACAAGAGATGTCAGTGGGAGATGTTGACAACGCTAATGCTTGAACATAGATGACTAAATTTCGTTACGTGTTTGCTGATTTATGCTTTTAGGACTTGCTTAAACTTTTGAGTTTTAGACTAATTTCATAGTGTTCTTTTTCCTATTAAATATGCTGACTTATTTTCATATTTTGGTATGATGCAAAATACATATTTTTTTCCTTTATATTCATTGGCCTTAAGGTTTTGGCCAGCTAGTGTGTGTGTGTGTATTTTTTTTTTCAATTTCCAGGAATTTTTTCCAGCTCTTTTGTAATATCTAATGACAAAATTATGAATGTCAATTTTTTTTAAGAATTTCATAAATGTAAAAAACTTTCTATACATTATAAATGGTTCCAGGTTCTTCAAAGAGGAAGAGTAGCAGATACTTCAGTAAATGATAATAGAACCCTTGCTGTTCGGGCTCTGAACGAAAAAATTGTGAATGATGATCGAGTTGATGTTTCAATGCTAAGAATTGGGGATGGATTAACGATTGTGCTGAAACGATAACATCTGAGGATAGGATAATACTTACACTGAAATGATATGAAAATGAATCAATAATGATGCTACGAATTTTGTAATGTTTGATGTATCGGTGGGTTTGTATTAAAAAAAAAAAAGTCTTATCCTATACATACATATATAATGAGTATTAATTCATATACTCACTGGTGTCGGCTACAAGTCCAATCACATTAATAATGCAAATTATGAGGGTAAATATAAGACAAATAATTATTTATAAATATATGAAATACATATAATTAGGCTACATATTCAGCTGTTTCTGTATTAGATGTCTTCCTTTGTGTGTGTGATGATAAAAGTTTTTAAAATTATTGAATTATTTCAGATTTGTATATGAAAATTTAATAAATGTTGTGTGCATCATTGTTGTGTTGAAATGTTACATGTGGGAACCATATCTTTATTTCAATTAAAATTGGTTTGTATCTTTTTAAATTTTGAAGACATTTCTGAAACATATATCCTTTGTGTTGTATTTTGTGGACAGGTGAATCACAAGCACTCTATAGAGCATGCTAGGGTAATTTGACCAGATGGATTACAATTAATATGCAGAAAATGTTAAGGTGAATTGGACAGAAGGATTACAAGTAATGTAGTGAGTATTCAGTTAATTTTAACATAGGTACAGGGGGTCCTTGTTATACACTGGAGTTAGGAAATGGAAAGTTACAACTTATAATGAGGAAATGTTCTCCACAATAATAATTGGAATTGTATGGAGAGCAGGAACATTGCTGTAAAAAAAAGTGAAACAATTTTTCCTTATATGAAACAACTGAGTATGGACCATAACTGAAAATATTGTGTTTTGTATCTAGCAACCAAAATATTCACTGTGCACATATAGTATCTGTACTATACAACATATAATGTATACATATTTACAAATGAGTTCAAGGACCTTTAGGTATCATTTGTACCAACTAAACACTTCATTGCAAACCATTTTTATGAACATACACAAGCAGCCCTGTACACTGTAAAACATTTTCCTTTTATAATACAAAACATTTGTGACATTTATAAGCAATGACTCAAACAGAAAACCATTTTTAGTGTAAAAGGTCAAAAAATATTAAACAGTATTTAAAAAAAGATTTTGCCATAACATTTAATTTTTGTCTTGGAGAATGTATGTGTTGTGCTTGATTGAGAAAGGTGTTTGGGGAGGATTAGGTAGAGGATGAGAATGGAGATACAGCTGTAAGGTCATCAACATCACTGATATCTGCCATCTTACTTGTATAGAAGATGTAGGCTTAGGATTTTTCTTCACTCGAGTGCCAGAAAGGCCTGCTTTGAATTTCTTAGGTGTTTTTTGAGTACAGTCCAAGACTTATTGCTTTCCTACTTGTATGTTATTGGTATAGATGTTCTTTGGTGCATTATTTAATTAAATAAAAATTATTTAGTGCTATACTACCATTAGTATAAAAAGAACATGGTTAAGTGTCATAGGCAATAAAAAATTTGATTTTTTTGTATGTGAAAGACGTATCTTAACTGAAAGATATACACACAATATTTAAAGTATTAGATATAAGAGCTCCTATATTGCAAGTTGTATGCAGTGGACCTTAGGATAATTTGGACATATGAATTACAAGAAGTATGCAGTGAATATCAAGTTTACATACTAATAAAAACTTCATATTCTTATAAGTGTTGTAAACAAAAATATTAACTATAACATTGTTTTTATTAGAATTAAAGAGACTGAAGAAACAGTTTGGTAATGCAAGTACTGCATTCTTAAGAATACTGCAAACAAAAACTAAGTACATTATTATAGTTAGTATATATAATTGATACTTAACTACTGGTACTTTGTGGAACTCCATAATTAAAGAACTGAGAAAAAACAAGATGGTTGTACTGCAAAGGTGGCTAGTATGGGTGTTAAGAACTTTAATTAAAATCAAGTACAGAACAACGTTTTGACCTTAGATCATCTTCAGGTTGACAATCCATACCAGTCATATTTGTAATATATTTTTCTTCAAGTGGGTTTCACAAATACATCAATCATCCACAACCATGATTTTTCACCAGTAAAAGGAACACCGGCTACAGACTGAAATTTTTGTTTTGTAAGTATCTCTCCATAAAAAATTTGAGTTTTTTTCAATATTGGTGGTTTTAAAATCAAAAGTGTATTTACAAACAGTTGAAACCTTTATAAACAATCAATTTAAATTGCAGTTTGAAAATGATGTTAAATTTAACTTATGAGTAGAACATAAATTGTTTAGAAAGAATATTTCTTTGTTATTCTAGGTAAGAAAGGGTCAATGAAACTTTTTTTTTTTATTAACTGTGAGAATATGTTGTTCAGAAATATCCTGATTAAGCTGTTACAGGATATCCATTATATAACAGAACTTCACAAAGAAAACCACTGCAAAATCTAAAATAAAATTGTAAGAACTAGTTACAGGCATGCCAATGACATTTATGGAAAAAAGAGGAAAAGGTATATAACCTGGCGCCACAGCGCGGCACAGCCACACCTGACTAGGGGGGTCAGGGGGCATGCCCCCTGGGAAATTTAAAAAAAATGGATGCTATTTGGTGTGATTTGGTGCAATCTGGGACATAATTTCTTTATGTTTTTTGACATTGCAATGTTGGAAAAGTACACAATATATATCATATAAAATAACAAAAGGAAATTAAAAGACTAAATCAAACTAATAAAAACTATAACTTTCATTTACAGTTTTAAGCAGATTGATTTATTCTTTTAATTTGCATTCATTTTTTAGAAGATATATCAAAATATATAAAATTAACAAATAAAATAAAAAGTAAATAAATGAAATTTAAAGATTGTTTATTTTCTAGTTATTCAGTTTAATTTTTTTTCTCAATCAAAATATATTAGTAATATGAGTTAATAAAGCCAAAATAACTCAGTAAATATTTCAAATACAAATCATTTCATTATTATCCTTTTTGTCATCAATAACATCATCATCATCTACTGGTATGCTGCCAATTAAATGTTTTACAGTCATTGCCAATAACTACTTCTCTGCTGCATATTTTCCATTTATTTTTTCAAATAACAATAAATTACTCTTTTGATTAATCATGACTACCTACAGTTCAAATTGTTCATCTATGCAATCTTGTCATTATACTACTGGTACCTTAATGTCAGTGAATTTTCCATTCTTTCACAAATTGACAATACAAACTAAAACAGCATATGAAGGAAAGCTATGACATTGCTTAAAAATTCAACTACTGATATGGTTCAATATTAAACTACTGATATCAGTGATATGCCTCAGAAATTAAATTTTGTACAGTCACTGACATCAACAACTACTGCTCTGCTGCATGTATTCCATTAAAATTTCAAATTACTTAAAATTACTCTACATGACTACCTACAGTAAAACTTGTTCATCTATACAATCTTGTCAGTAAATTACTGGTACCTCAATATCAGTATATTTTTCATTCTTTCACAATACAAACTGAAACAGCAAATCAAGGAAAGCTTTGACATTGCTTCAAAATAAAATTAATGATATGCTTTAAAATAAACCACTGGCACTGTATGCTGCAGATAATAATAAAATATTTTTCAGTCACTGATATCAACTTCTGCTTGCTGCATAAATTACAGTCAAATTTCAAATCACTTAATTTCCTTTAATCAATCTTGGCTACTTTCCTCTTTTTCGAGACAAGGGTTTCCAGTGCTCTCTTCTGAGCTTTTTTCTCTCCTTCTCTGAATGGGCAGCTCTCTGTGCCTCTGCGGCTTTCTGGACTTTTTCTTTAGCCAAGGTGGCTGGGCCAGATTTCACAGAACCATAGGCCTCAAGCCTTTCTGTCCTTTTCTTCTGATTCTCCCTCAGCTTTGAGGTATACTTTGAAGCTGCTGATCTAATGTCCTTACACATTCTCTTGTCTACAGGATCAAAATGAACATCTTTCCTTTTAAACATTTCAATCGCTGTTGTTTCTTTGGAGCGTAGAGAATATTTTATCGTCTGGTATGCACACGATACCAGACCACGAGACTGCCTCCAAGACGGCGGTCAGATTTTTTTTTTCTGCAATAAACATTGAAAAAATATGATTTCTCCTCAAAAACCACCCACCCGGCCCCCAAATCGCTCATATTTTCTCCTCGAATTTACACGAATCTCGTGGGTGATCGTTGGCCGTTTGAAAACCGCGGAAATCTGCGTTTCAGCGGAAAAATGACACGCATGTAGTTAGTAGATATATTCCTAAAACTATCAAATTTAATGAGTTTTTTTTTTTTTGATGGTTTGAAGTTAAAGAAACTACCTCAAACATTTCAAATATTACATCTAGTGAGGGTAAAAATATTCTCTTCTTCAATTTCACAGGTAAACTTTATAGACGAGTTTAAGTACATAAGGCAAGGCTGGGCTTCATATTTTTATAGAAAAATGATGAAAATAACAATGCAAAAAATTGGTTCTCTGGGCACTTATTGAACATGACTGTTCATAGTTTCTCAAAAAAGCATTGGCTAGGATTGGTTTCAGTTGGAGTCTCACAGTAACTTTACTAGTTTAGCCATATAGTCTACCCAAAAAGCAAAATGGTTGTTTTTTTTTTACAGAGTGGGTGAATAAGGATTGAAGTTACCCCATAATTTATGAAGAAGTTTTCAAAAGATTTTCAAAACAAATGTCACTAATTTCAACTAAAATTGTCTGTTTTTAAATAACTGAAAAATTGTAATTTTTTTCCTGCATTTGACCAACAAGGGAAATTACCGTTTGTTTGGAATTGAGCACAAAGCTTCACAATGGGCTATCTATGCTCTGCCCACCATGGGTATTGAAACCTGGTTTCTAGTGGTGTGAGTCTGCAGACATACTGCTGTGCTGATGCAGTCTCTATAAAAGGTGTCATGTTAGAATCTTTTATTACATCAAACCACTCAATTATTGAAAACTTAACAATACATTTCTGGAGAAAATGTTGAAAAGGCTCAGAAAACTTTTTGCAGTTGATAAATTACTAGTGTTATTAACAATCCCTGATCTAGGATTAAATAAACTTCACATGTGCTGTATCCATTACATGAAAAGATAAAATGACAAACTTAGAGGTACTACACTTGGTCACCATTCTCACTTTGTACCAGAATTAGCTGTAATAATTTGTTTGTTGAGAGGACATCTGGTGTCACAGATATAAAACTGGACATTGAAGTTTGATTTTACTGTTCTTTGTAATAACTAATTAAAGAAAGTCTGTCCATAAGCTACAAGGGCAGGACTCCTGAATCACAATATGTGGGTTGCAGGTTCGAATCTCATCACCAAACATGTCTGTTCTTTCAGCTTTGGGGCATTACAATATTATGGTTAATATCACTATTCATTGGTAAAGAGCAGTCTAAGAGTTGGCAGTATTCACTCTCCCTCCAATCTAATCTATTACTTCAAAATCAAGGACAGGTAATGGAGGTAATCCTCAAGTACCTTCAAGCAAAAGTTAAGAAACAAATATGAACTATCCACAAAACAAATCTTGCTTTATTTTTAAACATAATTCAGTCTGTTCATACAATGAATATATTTGAAAGTAACTTTTTTGATAAACTAATCTTATGATTAATAAGAATTTTATAAATATGATACTTATTAAAATATTTTCTTTTCTTTTTTTTTCTAAATTGGCCCTGTTCTAGGTGGTCAGTGATACAGTATGTATAATTTTACTGTAGTTCTTTCTGCAGGTTTAAACATTATTTTAGTTTTGTACTTTCTTTTTAGCCTATTTTTTGTTCTTTTCATGGCAGCAACCCAAGTAAAGAAGTCGAAATGTTGTAGCAAGACATGTTTATGTGTATCTAATAAAATAAAAGTCAGGGTTTTAGGGAGTGTTACAAAATGGGAATTTTAACCTCTCCTTGGGCAATATTTGAAACACAGCATTTGCAGAGATGAACAAAGAATTCTTAGAGCTCTGTGCTTGAAGAACACTAAGTCCCACTGCTTCATTAAGATCAGAAACTTAAGAGTAAATTGCTTGAAGAAATTAGGCTCCTATAACATTGTACTAATAATACAAGTCATATCACAGTATGCTACACTTGAGTAAAATTACTCAGTAACTGTTTGCTTTAGGGAAAACATAAATGATTAGAAATTCAAAGATTGTGTGTATATGAGTCTGGTAGGAACTGTCTGCATTTTAAAAACAACATTAAGTATGTAACTAAATAAAAAACAGATAGAAAAATATCATAAGAATGTATGCATTACATTTTCAATTTTCCAGGAACAACCAATTTAGTTGAGGCCCTAAACATTGGTCTAGTGGATTCATGTATTAACTGAACCCTGACCTTTCTTGTAGTGTAAGTTGTAACAAGTAGTTCTACAATACTGCTGTGAATGTATGAATTGAACTGTTATTTTTCTGTTTTTACTTCTGGAAGAGAGTTTTTCTATAAACTATTGGTGTTTCAAATCACGAAGGATAATTAAAATTTTTTTTTAGATTGGTGATATTTCTGTAACTGAATATTTCAAATATTGTATCATGTAGTGATTATGCAATATAGAATAAAAACGTTTCAACTTTCAGTTTTATAAATGTCACATTTTCCTTTACCAGTGTAAAGTATTCTACCACAACATAATACTCCTTGTTCTTATATACAGGAGCTACTGGTCAGAATAACCAATTTTCCTGAATACACTCTGCAGTTTAAGCTGTGGGCCATTATAGCTTTTAACAGTTAACTGACAAATGTTGAGAATTGTTTTTCTCTCTCTCTCTGTGGGCAGGTCTGCATGAAGTTGCTTTGAGTTTGAAAGCAACTTAAAGTTTATATTAAATTTATTTTCTTCATAAATCTTCCTTTGAAACTATATATGCAAAATGTTTGGTTATTATTATAGGGCCTGGCATGGCCGAGCGTGATAATGCATACGCTCGTAATCTGAGGGTTGCGGGTTCGCATCTGAGTTGCACTAAACATGCTCGCCCTCACAGCTGTGGGGGCGTTATAAAGTGACGGTCAATCCCACTTTTCGTTGATAAAAGAGTTGGCGGTGGGTGGTGACGACTAGCTGCCTTCCCTCTAGTCTTACACTACTAAATTAGGGACGGCTAGCACAGATAGCCCTGGAGTAGCTTTGTGCGAGTTTCAAAAACAAACAAAACTATTATTATAGAATATAGTATCACAACTAACCTATTACGCTATTTTGAAAATAATTTAAAATATCAAATTTATATTGTTAAGAATTTTAACTTTTTTTGAATCATATAATAATGCCAGCTAATTTACTTAATATATGCATTTAACATCTTTATGAACAGCTATTAGTTATAAAATTTCAAATGTACCATTAATATACAAAAAATTTCTACATAATCTAACTTGATTTCTGAATGTGAAACAGTGAAGTTTCATGCTTTACTTATCTTGTGAATGTAATAGCAGTGATGTTCACATTCTACTTATGAGCACTTTGGTAGACCCCAAGAATCGTTAGTAAGTTTAAATACCCAGTTTGAATACGTATATAATGGGAAGAACACAGTCTATTAAGTAACTTAGCACTAAATAACAACTATAGTGCTGCTTTATATTTTCTAAAACATTTTATACCTTTTGTTGTAATTTTTTAACAAGGTGGCATCTTGCAATGTTTTCTTTTCATATGCTAATTATTTAACTAGTGTTTTATTTCATGTATTTTTGCTTATACCCCTCTCTGAGGTGGGATGAATAAAGAGAAAAAAAAAAGCTGCCTGTCGGGGCCTGCGATAAGAAAGTGTGTATAGGCTTAATGTAAAGCTTTACATTTAAACAAAAAAAGTAACTCTGCGATCGTACAGAAAAAATGCTTATAAAACTTTCCTTATGTGAGTTAAACACGGTACGTCAGAACGTAGATCAGACGTATCCATGTAACTAGCATATCTATATCACGAACTCCAAGTCCGAGCGCTCTTACCGTGTTAAATGCGTAACACTCCTTAAGGGATGTGAATGTGCTGGAAACTGATGGTCAAATACCATTACTCGTTCAGACATGAGAGCTTCTCAAGTCGACAATGGCTACTTCCCTATATTTTGCCAGTTGAATTTTTAGGCTTAAGTTGTGCGTTGACACCCTTTTATATAACTTTGGAAGAAAACCGGGAAAGAAACTTACAAAACGGTACAATAAAAATGACCCTAAAGAACTTATTAAAAACAGTTTACTTGAAACTTAGAAATAAACTGTCACTGGTTATCCACAGGTATTTTTAAAGAGATTTTTTTTTAAAATTAAGATGCATAACAAAATAAGCCTAAACAACTTTATGACGATAACACCAACAGAGAACTTAATTTTGATTTGATTTACAGAAAACTTTAATGAGTTGAATTTTAATAATGCTTTTCAGATTACGATAACAGTGACTGAACAAGTTGTTTTTTTGTTAGCAATTCTAACACTATTACAAAACTGGCTTTCAAACACATTTTATTTGAGAGTTGATGTGTTAAGGTACATTTATTTTTAATTATATAAAATCTACTTCCCATCACACCAAACATGCTCGCCCTTTCAGTCGTGGGAACGTCACGGTTAATTCCAATATTCGTCGATAAAAAATAACCCAAGATTTGATGGGTGGGGTTTGACTAGTTGCCTTTATTCTAGTTTATCGATACTAAATTAAGAAGAGCTTGCTCAGATAGCTTTTGTGTAGTTTTGCACAAAATTCAAAATAAAACCACAGAAATAAAATACAGTTAACTTCACGTCTATTTCCACTTCATTAAAAAGTGTAAGAAATCAATAGCTTCCTCTCATTAAAATACAATTTTGAATTTTTGAACAGGTAAAATAATAAAGGGTGGTTATAACACTTATGGCTTGAGAATATTTTATAGAAATGAATATAATCTTGAACATTTAAGAGTTGTGATTGAAATATTTATTTTTGTGATTCTTTATACAGAAGGTTAATGATAAAAGTCTGATAATTAAACTCATTACTTTATTCATTAAACAATAAGTCTTTTGCATTTTATTGTCGTAAAACTCCTAATAATAGTCCCCCACTGGTATGGATTTACAACGCTAAAATCAAGGGTTCGATTCCCCTCGGTTGACTCAGCGGATAACGCGATATTGCTTTGCTATAAGAAAACACCCACAAACACATATAATAATTATAAATACATTTCAAATAATAGCTTCAGGATTTATAATAATTTTATCCCCTTTAAATTTAAACTTTACAAACAGGTCGTTTGTATGCTTATGAATCATAACTAATGAGGTTGGGTACCAGCTATTAATATAATTTTGATCATAGTTCATGTCGCCACGTTCAGTCATGCTCAGTTTCAGCGGTTCTCAAAGTTTAATAAACTGAAAGCCTCCTTAATTTTTCTTTTCTTTTTTGTTAAATCTCAATCTATTAATGATTTTGTTTCGAAACAAGGCTCAGTGTACGTGAACAGCTTTATTCCAAAGTTAAATGTTTTAGTTTTGTAACAGTATCTATGTTGTTTCCAGTAGTACAAACACATTTATTAATGTACTATTATAACAATATCTACATATTGTTTACAGCAGTGTAAACACTTATTAATGTACTACCGTAACAATACTCATATTGTTTCAAGTAGTGTAAGCACTTATTGATTTACTACTGCAGCAGTAGCTATATTGTTTTCAGCAGTATAAACACTTATTAAAGTAAAAGCACTGTAAAAGTACCTATATTGTTTCCAGTTTTCTAAACTTAAACTCACTTACTGATCTTGTACTTTAAAAGCATTTTTCTAATTTTCAGTAGTTTAAACATGGTTATTGATTTGTTTTTCTTTAACCACTAACAGTGTTTGTTTGTTTTTTTCTTAAGACTAATAACGTTAATCTTATTTCCCCTCTTCACAAACACACACACCATTACACTATTTTATAGTATTATAAGAAACGTTTATTTTGTTAAACTGTATATCCGGACTGTCTGTAACACCGAAGTCATAATAACAATCATTATTGAAGTATCACTGCAAATATTCACATTACTCCAAGCAACTGTAATATTTTGTTTCTCATCAGTTTAAATTTCAGTATTAGTAGTTTCCCCCAGTGGCAAAGTGGTATGTTTGAGGACCTGCAGCGCTAGAACTCGGGTTTCGATACCCGAGATGGACACAGAACAGATAGCCTATTATGTAGCTTTGTGCTTAACTTCACACAAACAAACAAGTATTAGTATGTATACCTTCATTTCTACATCCTAGTTCCGTAAATCAAGTTGTAAATATTCTTACAAGTCACACTTCTCTCATTTTATGCATGCCATAAAACAGTTTTGTTAACTTATAAACATATTCAATATTATGAAAAAATGATAAACTTTGAACACATTCAAACTGACATTCTAGATAATTACCATGTAAAAAAACTATTATATTTCTGATCAAAAAGTTTGTTTGTTTAAACACAAAGCTACACAATGGACTATCTTTGCTTTACCCTCACGGATATTGAAACGTAGTTTTTAAAGTTGTGAGTCCGCAGACATTCAACTGTGCCGCTGGCAGAACGTTCAAAAGGACTCCTTTATTCTTTAAAGTTTTGTTTTTTTAATCAATGGATTGTAATAAT
This sequence comes from Tachypleus tridentatus, assembly GCF_004210375.1. Lineage (NCBI taxonomy): Eukaryota > Metazoa > Arthropoda > Merostomata > Xiphosura > Limulidae > Tachypleus > Tachypleus tridentatus. The sequence goes on along the minus strand of NC_134836.1, from coordinate 10,437,715 downwards.
AGTCTCGCTGACTTTTCTTCTTTATTTTAGGTATGTGCATTCAGTTTTAATTATTGCTATACGAATTCCAAAATATAATAGTTTTAAGTAATTCAATACAACCAAAATATTTCTTTATCAAAACTTTATAAAACCGTTTTTAATTAAAGTTATTGAGAAAAAGCACAAATAGCAGGCTGACTTTCAACTCATGCAAACATTAAATTAATTTCTGTAAAAAATGCAATTTCTAAACTATTGTTAGTTTAAAAAACGTACACTAGGAACATTACACTCATACAATGTACACTGAAAGACAAAAAGTTTATGAAATAATATTTAAGACAATTCAATGCAGTTGAGAGTTCATGCGCATTCGTCCAAGAAATTATTTAACTTAGTTGGCGAACATATTATGTATCAGAGAACTGGAACTGATGTTCAGTTGTCGTCAACTGTTTTAGAACAACTCAAGCCAACAGACAAAGCTACAGCACCAAGGTAAAAATTCTAAACTATTTTTTTTATACAAGACTCATAGAAATAACTTCTTTATGCAAAGCGGTTCAACATGTTGCTCTCGACTGTCATTTAAATAACAAATTTTGCCTTCCTAGAAATATATTTTTATTAAATAACCGAAACGACTTTCCATTTTAACTACAACTGCATTATTTAGTGTTTTTTATGTGAAATTCATAAAAAAAATTTAAGTTACATTTGTATCCAATCTTCTTGAAAACGTTATTGAAAATATTTTATACCAAATACGTCTTATTATATTCTTTATAAATGTTTTAACTTTACACTTATACTAAAGAAGTACGCTAATTAATATATCAAAGTGTGTAATTTTAACTTCATAGTCATGTAAATAATATAATTAACTAAGTAACAAAGCATTTGTCTTACGTTGTAGGTCATGTAAAAAAAGTGCAGTAAATTTAGGTATTTTGGTGTGTATATTATCAGTCATACGGAAATAGTGCACTTAATTAAGGTATAACGATATGTATTTTTTAGTTTCCCATCACGTAGAAACAAATAGATTGAATTAAGATATCATGTAATATATATTGAATTATTGATCATATAAGAATGATATTCTTTGGTTTGGCGTCTCATGGCGCAAAGCAAATAGGTTATCTGCGCCAGTAATATTCGTAATTAAAATACAAAGTGTATTCTTTTTGGGAAAACGGTTGTTGTGGACATTGTTTTACATATTTTGGTTTACTTAGATGTAAAAATATGACTTAATTACGATTAAGAAAATGCAGAAAAATTGTTTGAAAGTAGAAATATATTTTTATCAAAGTACTTTTAGCACTAACTAAATATTAATATTTTTAAGGGCTTGATTTCCTATTGTTTATGGAAGCGCAGTGTCCGATAAATTGATGTTGAGAGCAGATAAGTTAGCATAGTATAAACTCACTTTTGCTTCAGAAAATTGTACAATTAGTTTTATTTATTCCATATTCGTCACAAATAAACAAACAACAACATAATCAAAAAATTAGGCGTGTTTTAGTCGTACCTGTGACCTGTACACGAGTACAATCCCCAATTTATTGTTTTACCTTAGGTCATGTGTTTTTTAGAGCAAAGCCATGGGGTTATCTGCTGAGCCTAGCGAGGGGAATTGAACGCCTGATTTTAATATTGTAAACCCATAGACTTACCGCTGTACTAGCGGGGCGGACCTTAGGTCATACTAATTATACTATGGCGTGTTTACACCTCACCGTTTTTGTTTTTGTTTTCTTTTTTTTTTTGTGTGTATTGTAATGACTTTGAACCTACATCATGGGTGAAAGGTGAAAGATCTTTAATCGAGTTTAGAAAGGTTTACTAAAAAACAACGTGGACGACAAACCACCCGTAAGGTGACTTGAATATTAATTTATGAACACAGTTAAAATGTAGAACTAGGTCATATTATGCTATCTTAATTTAATTAAACTATTCTAAAAGTGAAGGATTTGTTTGTTTGTTTTTTGGAATTTCGCACAAAGCTACTCGAGGGCTATCTGTGCTAGCCGTCCCTAATTTAGCAGTGTAAGACTAGAGGGAAGGCAGCTAGTCATCACCACCCACCGCCAACTCTTGGGCTACTCTTTTACCAACGAAAAGTGGAATTTTTGCGTCACATTTTAACGCCCCCACGGCTGGGAGGGCGAGCATATAGTTATTTTTGTAAATTATATCACTTTTTCAAAACTTATAATTCTGAAAAAGGTAGAAATTTATTTAATAAAAACGTAATATTTTAAAAATATACTTAAAAAACTCTCTGCTAACATTTGAAGCTCTCTTTTTTCTAACATTTGAAATGTTTTTGTATAAAAGCAATTAAAAATTTCCTTTACCAGGAAGTAGATTGACTTTTAAAAGCAATGGAACAACAAAAGAAGATTTTAAGAAGTTTTGAGTCTAATGACCCTTTAGACCATTACATCACAGATATTTCCTTCCGAATGACTCCTGCCCAGAAAAAACTGTATGAAGTAAGTATTAGATAAAGGACGGCAAAAGTACGTACCTAAGGACTATTTATTATTTATATCATTTGATAGTTCCTTTTTGTTTTAACCGACTTGCCTTAAATGATCAAGAGTTTGATATCTTTACGTTAAGACTTTGAGACTGTAATTTTCGCGTCAAAAGGATTATTTCAGGCATTTCGGGGAAGGTTATGGTGATCAGGCCCACAGGGCAAATTTCCCAATTGAGTGGTCAGTACCTTGACCCCTCCGAAAAAGCAACATCATATCTTTGTTGTTAAGAATAAAAAAATGTTAACATAAATTTTCAGCACCCTAATTACTATGATAAAGTAACAACATATATATGCTTTTAAGAATCAAAAACCGTAAACATACATTTTTCATTGCTTTATGTTTTTGAATTTCGCGCAAAGCTACTCGAGGGCTATCTGCGCTAGCCGTCCCTAGATTATCAGTGTAAGGCTAGAGGGAAGGCAGCTATTCATCACCACCAACTCTTGGGATACTCTTTTACGAACGAATAGTGGGATTGACCGTCACGTTATAACACCCCTGCGGCTGAAAAGGCAAGCATGTTTGGTTCGACGGGGATGCGAACCCGCGACCCTCAGATTACGAGTCACACGCCTTAACACGCTTGGCCATGCCGGGCCGATTTTCATTGCAACAACTGTTTTTACTTTTTTAACTGGCCAGGTGGTTAAGGCATTCGACTTGTAATTTGAGGGTTGCGGGTTCTAATTCAAGTCGCACCAAATATGCTCACCCTTTAAGCTGGGGGGGCGTTATAATTAATCCCACTATTCGTTGGTAAAAGAACATCCCAAGAGTTGGCGGTGGGTGGTGACGATTAGCTGCCTTCCCTCTAGTTTTACACTTTTAAATTAGGAACAGCTAGCGCAAGGAGCCCTCGTATAGGTTTGCTCGAAATTCAAAAACAAATAAATTTTCTAACGCATATAAGACCAGAAAATACAAAATTCAATCATAACCTCAGCTTATAAAGTACCGAGCAGTATCCGATAGACTCTTGTATAATGCACTAAATTATTATAATAAAAATTGGCATAAAAATGATTTAATGTGTGATCTCGACAGATACTACTTACATGATGAACATAGTTCTAAGTACCTCTCTCCTATAAATATGTATTTAAGAAATACAAATCATTCAGCCCAACAAGCACCAAACGCTTAAAATTAGTATAATATACATAGTTTATAAATATCTTTATATAAATAGATTTAAAAATAAATAAATAAATAAAGCAATTCAAGACACTATATGGACATTGCCCTGATAAGGACCAGAGTACTGTGGGAAACTCTGACCCTCAACCACTACAACTACAATATTGTAGTAGCTGAAAATGAAAGTTAGGGATGGAGGAAGAGGTCTTTTACACTTGAACCTCCTGGGTATCAAAATTTCCAACATACTCAAATACCTATAAAGAAGAATCATGTAAGACCAAATAAAATTCAAATAAGCAATAGGTTTTAACGATTCTTTTGATGAGTAAAAGCATTGATCACGTGTTTCAAATAAAATTTATTCTGTATATTCATTATTCAAATGACTTCCTGACCCTCCCATGGTCAGGTTAAAACATGCAAAAAAATGGTAAAAATTAATGTTTTAAATTTTACTAAATTATTCACAAAATATAAATACATTTTAGATCAAAATAAACATTTCATAATACAATCAAGAAAAAGTTATTTTTATTATTTGAATAAAAAAATAAAGAAATAAAAATACTTTATCAGATGATAAATATTAATTATAAAAACAGAAAACTTTATTTTGTTTATATATTTATCTTATAAATATTAATTAGAAATACAGAAAAAAACATGTTCTATATGCTCATTATTCAACCTTCACGAGATATAAAAGAAAAACAAAGATACAGAATTGCATTGGTCATTACATCATCTCGCTTTATCCACACACTTTCAATTGTTTACTGACGTGTATGCGCTCGCACTTCGAAGGTAAGGGAATGAGTGAAAAACAAACCTTAATCTTGATATTTTTACGATGATTTTTCTGTCTTCTATCAGATCCGTATTTCCTTCCTTTTTCCTCTCGCTTTTTACACCCTTTATTTCTTTTCCTTCCCCTCTTTATTTCTCCAGTCTCTCTCCGAGAGCGCATGAGTTTTTACAAAGTGGGGATCAAACGAACCCCCTGATACCCCATACTCTTCGGGCACGATGGTTATAGGATCATATATTGCTAATATAGCTAATATTGATCATTTGAGTTTAATTACTAATTAAGTTTTCTTATAACTAGATTTTGATTAATAAGTAGTTTTTCTCATATGAAGTTGTTCTTTTGAATTAAGCACAAAGCTACACAATGGGCTATCTGTGCTCTGCCCACCACGGGTATCGAAACCCGGTTTTTAGCGTTGTAAGTCCGCAGACATACCGCTGAGCCACTGGGGGGCTTTCTCATATGATACACTTGAGAAAAGAGAAGATGAAACAAGCCTTCTACAATCATGTAACTGATAAAAAAAAATCAGTAAACGCTATATATTAATCACCAATACCTAACACTCCTATAATAAATATTTAAATAGTTACCTAGCAAAACGCGATTTTCAATGTAACTGGACATATTATTCAGTCAGTTCTTAAGATGAAACTATTTTAAATGTGTTTCTTTTAGATTCGCCTCAGATTGACATGATAAAAAAAATCAGTAAACGCTATATATTAATCACCAACACCTAACACTCCTCTAATAAATATTTATATAGTTACCTAGCAAAACGCGATTTTCAATGTAACTGAATATACTATTCAGTCAGTTCTTAAGATGAAACTATTTTAAATGTGTTTCTTTTAGATTCGCCTCAGATTGACATGAATAATAGGACATTATTTGTTGCTTTCATACATAGAATAGGGAACAGTGTCCTAGTTCGCAAAGATTTTCTTAAATTTCTTATATTTACTCAAATTTCATGTGTCGAGTGAATAACTTGATATTTTATTATTGGAAACGACTTTAATAAAATTCAGTGTATTGTTGTGTTTTAGATCTGTCTAACACTGACACAACCATGACATGAAATGATGTGTAATTGTTTATAATCATTCTTGTTTGTCGCTTGTGTGAAGCCTAACCTACACTGACACATGCTGTATGTATAATGTGGGACGAATGTTTATCATCTTTTACAAACTGTATATTATTCTTCATCTCGCTTCTTCCTAAGCCCGACAGAGAGTGAGTGCAAGGAAATGATCAACTTTATTATCTTTTATAATCTTTTTTGTATCATATTTCTTACCTACAGCTAATCATGATGGAATTGACATTGGTAAGTTCAACTTTTACTCGTATATATTCCTATATATTTCGTTGCGTAGTTTGACAATAAATATGATACATGTTTATTTTAGGGATTTATTAAGGTTACCCTATCTTTGCAGCTGTACAGCCCGATAAAAATGACGGACCAAATACTAACCCCTCCGCCCCATAGTGTACCCTAACCTAAAATTTTATAGCTAACTAAAATATGTACTTGTCTCTGTTTGTGTGTATTTGTATAATAACTCTTTTTTGGGTCTACTTGTATAATAACTTCTGTTTGTGTCATCTTGTAGAAGAGCTGCTGTTTGTGTCTTCTTGTAGAAGAGCTCTTGTTTGTGTCTTCTTGTAGAAGAGCTCTTGTTTGTGTCATCTTGTATAAGAACTCTTGTTTGTGTCTTCTTGTAGAAGAGCTCTTGTTTGTGTCTTCTTGTAGAAGAGCTCTTGTTTGTGTCTTCTTGTATAAGAACTTCTGTTTGTGTCATCTTGTATAAGAACTTCTGTTTGTGTCTTCTTGTAGAAGAGCTGCTGTTTGTGTCTTCTTGTAGAAAATCTCCTGTTTGTGTCTACTTGTAGAATAATTATTATTTGTGTATGCTTGTAGAAAAGCTTCCGTGTGTGTCTACGTGTAGAAAAATTCCAGTTTGTGTCTACTTGTAGGAAAACTCCTGTTTGCGTTTACTTGTAGGAAAACTCCTGTTTGTGTCTTCTTGTAGAAGAATTATTATTTGTGTATACTTGTAAAAAGCTCCCGTGTGTGTCTACGTGAAGAAAAATTCCTGTTTGTGTCCACTTGTAAAAGAGTTCCTGTTTGTGTCTACGTGAAGAAAAATTCCTGTTTGTGTCCACTTGTAAAAGAGTTCCTGTTTGTGTCCACTTGTAAAAGAGTTCCTGTTTGTGTCCACTTGTAGAATAACTCCTGCCTCATCTCACTTGCGCTTCTCTTTATAAAATAATGGTGGGTGTTCAGTGGCTGAAGTTTCGAATACTTTAGCTCTGAAAGCGCGAAGGAGATAAATAAAAAGAGTTTTACAGCTTCCAGATATGGTTTTTAAAGCCTCCGAGACTGACATATGTTGGGGTGAATGCCTTCAGAGCCCTTTTTATTGAACTGCTTTTGGTCGTAGGGGAACTGATTTTAGAAGCTCCTTGTACCTCTCACCATTTCTTGTAAGATCCGCATGTTCAACCATGTTAAGTAAAGTTTGCTAACTGGACTTGTCCAGGTTTTGCCTCGTAAAATTGATGCTGTATTACCAAAAATATTTCATCGAAGGTCAGCCAAATGTTTGCACTATGTTGAAGAGAGAGGCGATCGATAAATATATCCACAAAAATGACACTTATGTTTTTGTCTACACTGTGCACTAGGCACATTTCTCTAACTATGCAATAGTTACCCTTCACTTGGCGCGCAATAGACACCTTTCTTTAGTTGTAATCTAAATACCCTTCCCTAAACGTACAGTACATGCTATTATTTAACTATGCACTCCTCTAAGCGTACAGTACATACCGTTATTTAATTGTGCAGTAGGCAAATTCATGATTACGAGAAACCCACTTGGAGTAAAAATGTATTTTAAAGATGGCTGGCATGTGTTAACCCGAAGATGACCTAAAAATGTCGAAATGTTTTTCTGTATTTAAGTTTAATTAGTTTTAATATTCATATCAGCCATTTTTAGAATTGGAAAATATTTGACTTTTTAATTTAGTCTCGTTAATTAAATAAGTTTGTGTTTGTTTTTATTAAAAACGTTGTTGATATAAAGTAAAATAGCTTAATTTATACACGATTTAAGTTTAAAAGTAAATCAATGTTTTCTTTCATGATAAATGTTGTGCCTTCCGCTCTAGACTTGGATCATACCACACAGGCCCGGCATGGCCTAGTGCGTTAAGGCGTGCGCTTCGTAATCTGAGGGTCGCGGGTTCGCGCCCGAGTCGCGCCAAACATGCTCGCCCTCCGAGCCGTGGGGGCGTTATTATGTGACGGTCAATCCCACTATTCGTTGGTAAAAGAGTAGCCCAAGAGTTGGCGGTGGGTGGTGATGACTAGCTGCCTTCCCTCTAGTCTTACACTGCTAAATTAGGGACGGCTAGCACAGATAGCCCTCGAGTAGCTTTGTGCGAAATTCCAAAACAAACAATTTGTTTGTTACCGCGACCCTCAGATTACGAGTCGCACGCCTTACGCGCTTGGCCATGCCAGGCCACCCAAAACAAACAAACAAAGATCATACCACACTACGTCTTTACTTTAGGCTTATTATGTACCAAAACTCACTACACACTCAAAATATTTCACGACCTCCTTGCAACCCATCTTAAAATCGTAATGAACAAACAGAAATCGAACTATTTTATTTAGATAAATGCATTATGATTTTCATGAGAAACCAAACATAATATGACGTAACATACACTAGCTTTTATATATGTTAAATATTTTTCGCATTACGTACAGTATGTTTACTTCTTTAAGGCACTGGTTAGGTTAAGGTTACTTTGCTATGTCCTCTATTTTTTCACGGTAAATATGACATGTGTTTCCTTTAGGCACTAATTACGTTAGACTTTGTTTTGTTTATTACATCCTATATTTTTCATATTAAATAATACATTTCTTCAGACACCAGTTAGATTAGGTAACCTCACTTTTTATGTACCGTATTTTTTTGCAATTTGTTCATCGTAAGTATGACCGACTAACGAATCATTTTTTACTAAACTCAGTGACCTGGATAAGTAACTTAAGTATTTCCTTATCGCTTCTTATTCTTTACAGTTTGATAGTTACTTTATCAAGGTTTGTAACACAAGGAGATAAGATGTAACGAAGTATTTAAAAATTACCCATCATGCTTCAAACGTGCATTAACGTTTCTATTTAAAACGTTTAATCTACTCCTTTAAACACCTTGTGGCAAAATATACTAATGTTTATCGTAATGAAGTAAAAATGTATTTTCAAGACGGTTTGTAGGGGTATTAAAATTTTGATTAAAATAAAGTAAAGAAAAACGTTTCAACCTTTTTTTTGGTCATCTCCTGAGGAAGGTCGAAACGTTCTGTGCTATACTAATGCATATCTGGTGTAGAGTCATAAATATTGAGCATTTATGAAATGTACAATAAGCGATTGACAGTTGAATTTAGAATTCTTCGTTTCTAAAGAGAAACATTACTGCTAATAAAAGTTAAACAGATTTATTACCATGACAGACCTCTTGCTTTAATTTTTAGGTGTATTTTCTGGTTGCAGCACTTTGGCGCAAGCTCTCGCTCTCCCAGAAGATGGTAAAGTAGTTGCATGTGATATTCAGGAAGAAACCGTTAAACTTGGTAAACCGTTCTGGGAAGAGGTGAGTAGCATTTAGAATGAGCTACTTAAATTATATATGGAGTATTGGGTTTTATACGGTAAAACCTGTGTAAGGTGGAATCGCACGGGACCGAGTAAAATTTTCGGCTTAGACACTAAACATGCATTTCCTTAATTATATATAATTTTTGAGCGGAACATTATACTTGCTTGACTCGAAACGTTTGTGAATAAAGCTGTTATACTGTTCATGCTATATTTATTACAATAAGAACAAAAATAGACATTTAAAATATACATAAGTACACAAAGTCTTAATCAAATTTATTTGAAGAAAGCGTCCAATTTCAACTGTTTCGTTTTTCTAATAGATTTTCTCATGCGGTTAAAAGAGAACGCCAATTCTACGTCATTTTCATTAAATTCATTTTAACCCTTAATTTTTGCGTACAATTTGATTGCATTAATATGACTTAAGACTTGCGATGAAGTAGGAATTTCTCTCTCCTTACTGTCTTATCCATTTTGTTCATCTTCTGATTCTTTCACAGTTGCCATCTTGCGATTCTATTATAGATTTTAAATCAATTTCATCTGTTTCTGTTAAAACATTCTTGTCAACGTTCACAAAACTTTCCGTGTTCACCGAATTATCTGCATCAATCTTTTCAGAGTTTGGGTTTCACAAGATTCGTTATAACAAACAACTTCTCCACAATCTCCGCCATTATCAAGAATAAATCCACGGTTTTGAAAGCACCTTATTACACATTTGAACGATGACTTAAAGATGCAATTGCATCTAACACGTCAATTTTCATGGTCATTTCAGATGCTCACTTACAAATCGTCCACGTTTGCAATAATATGCTGAAGCATCAGTTTTCTGTATTTCAGTTTTATACACTGTATAATTCCATTATCTAGTGGCTGTAGGACTGATGTACATAGAGGTAGAAAGACTAAATGAACGTTTGAAAGTAAACCTTTTGGGTGACCAGTTGCATTATCTAGAAAAAGTAGAATATTCCTATTTTCTTGTTCCATTCTTTTGTTTAATTTGTTCAAAAATTCCTCGAATATAGCACTTGTGATCCACGCTTTATTATTCGCTTTCCATTCCACAGGAAGTTGATTCTTCCTTAAATTTTTGAAACAATGTGGATTTTGATGTTTACCTATTACCCATGGTAACTGTTTCCTAAATTTTAAAATTAGGGAAGATAGAAATTTATTTTTTCGTGAGAATTAATTAAAGAGTAGAATTTTGCACTTAAAAGACAAATATATTTCTACAAATCATGAATCTAATTTAACTGCAAAAATAATGACGGCAGAAACCAATACTTACCGTTACAAAATGTCCGAGACTTTATTAATATTTAAACAAATTAATATTTAATCAAAAACATTTTTTCGTCTTTCTCCGGTTCTAACTTGTTGATAGATGAGGAAGGTGAAAGATAGTTTTCCGTCCGTGTTACGCAGGTTTCGGTTTAGAGAGGGTCTATTATAAGATAAATCTTAAGATAATAGCTGCAAATTTTTGATATTTTCGGCTTGTACAGGTTTCTGCCCTATTGCAGTTTCCGCTTTAGACAGGTTTTACTGTATTTCTATTTAAATACTAGAAATGGTTATATATTAAGTAGAGTAAAATTCTTATATCATTGTAACATGTCGGCCTTTTTAAGATAAGTGTGTAAATGTAAATAAAACGTAAAATAAAGACAAATATAGTATAATGTTGTTCTTTCATTGTGTGATTATTTAAAATTATTTTGTGAAATTAATTCCGAGCCGAGGCCACATGTAAATATCAAATGAATTTATGTTTTCTTTAAAGTTTTGTCTCCCGCTGGCACAGCAGTAAATCTACAGACTAACAACGTTAAAATCAGGGGTTCGATTCCCCTCGGTGGGCTCGGCAGATAATCCGATATGGCTTTACTAAAAGAAAACACATACACATTCTTTAAAATTTCAACAAACTGACTTCGCTTGCACGCTGCTATAGTTTACTGGCCCAAGTTTAATGATGACGGTTAAAGGGAAATATCTCGCTAACTGTACGATGATTAACATAAAAATAAAGTTATTTGCACAATTTCACAGCTAATCAACTGAGTAAACGATGACTAACACGATTTAAAATACTTCACGAAAACTGGAATCAAACTAATAAAAAATCAATCCTTTATTCACTCACTGATAACTTATTAACTTACTGTTCAACTAGTATTTGTTTTTGACGTCACACTTCTTTACATTTGTTCACGTTACTAGGTTTTCGTGATATCGTCTTTAGAACGTTATTAGTATTTTAAACCTGATATAATGAATTTTTCGATCCTAACATCATGTGTCCTGAAGTTAACATTTAAGGCAAAACATCGAAAATATATCTTAAAATTTGTTTGTTTGGAAGTAAGCACAAAACTACACCATAAGCTACCTGTGCTATGCCCACCTCGAGTATCAAAACCCGGCTTCTAGCGGTGTGAGTCCGCAGACATACCACTATGACACTGGGAGATAGCTTGAAATAATATCTTTACATCTTATGCAAAGAAATTTCAAAACATTTTAAAACTGTGTTAACTTAACAAGGTAGAAATACAGCAAGTAAACACAGAGAGGAAAAAAAAACGTTTTCACATAGTCGGTTCCAAAAGACATCACAGTCCATGCCTGGTTGGTTCATATGCCCTTTAAAGTTTATATATATAATAATAGTGATTAGTATAGGCGTATTTCAAATGTCTCTTGAAGTTTATATATATACAATAATGGTGATAGTATAGGCGTACAGTATACCCTCACCTGTTCGCGGTTCCCCATTCGCGGCCCCGCATATTCGCGCGTTAGGCTCTTAACCCTATCGCATCGTATACCGGTATACCGTGCTAGCGTCATAACGTCATAAAAACGAATGCTCGGTAAACCGGGTTTTTGTAGGTCATAGAGACTAAAAGCGCTTTTCGAGGGTATGTCTGTATTTACTCTCTCAAGCAGTTTTATCGATTGACGTCTTTATCGAACAATGGGCTGAGCTGCTATTGGCTGAATGCCTCAGCTTCCCCCACAACGCAAATGGCAAAGTACAGCCGGTAACGCACTACACACGCACACACACAGCTCTCGGTCCCGAGGAGGCTAGGAAATAGGTTTGAATTTAGCCAATGGCTGACAGCTTTAGATTCTCCTTCTTGCTGATTGGCTGCATACGCGTGCTGCTGATCAGCTGTTTCTCTCTTTCATTCGCGCGTGAGTTTTCAACGTGGTTGTTTGGACTGTAAATTCAAGTGTTTATTTTTACAATATTATTTACACCCTACAATGCCATTCAAACGCCCTACACCTCCAGCTTCTGGCAAGGAACCTAAGCGCCAGAAAAAGGTTATGACTCTGCATGAGAAGGTACAACTGCTTGATATGATAAAGAAAGGAAAAGGTTATGCTGCTGTAGGACGCCATTACGGAGTGAATGAGAGCACCGTGCGTTACATAAAGAAAAATGAACAAGCAATCACAGCTAGTGTAGATACGAATTTTTGTGGAAGTGCTAAGATGGTGAATGTTGTAAGAAACAAGGCAATCGTGAGGATGGAATCTGCCTTAGCATTGTGGATACAAGACTTGCGAAAGAAAAATATTCCTTTGGACACCAAGATCATTCAAAAGAAGGCATTGAAATTATATTCTCAATTCACTGAAGGACAACCAGGACCATCAACAGCAGCTGATGCCGAAGAATTTCATGCCAGCAAGGGTTGGTTCGATCGTTTCCTGAAACCTTACCAACTACGATTTGGAAAATCCCACGGAGAAGCTGCATCTGCAGACACAGAAGCTGCACCAAAGTATCCTGAGTTCTTTAAGAAACTCATTGAGGAGAAGGGATACAAGCCAGAGCAGGTCTTCAACATGGACGAGACTGGGTTGTTCTGGAAAAAAATGCCTTCCAGAACTTTCATCATGAAGGACGAACTGAAAGCCCCAGGATTCAAAGCACAAAAGGACAGAGTGACACTTATTATGTGTGGCAATGCTGCTGGCTGGATGATGAAACCCGGCCTCATTTATAAATCTGCAAAGCCCAGGGCTCTGAAGAACAAAAATAAAAACACTTTGCCTGTCTTCTGGATGCATAATTCCAAGGCCTGGATTACGAAGCTCCTGACATCCAACTGGTTTCATCAGTGTTTCATCCCTCAAGTGGTAGAATACCTTCGCAAAAAAGAACTCGAATTTCGAGTGTTGCTGATCATGGACAATGCTGGCGGTCACCCTGTGGATTTGTATCATGAGGGAGTCCAGATCGAGTTCCTCCCTCCCAACACAACATCACTCCTCCAGCCTATGGATCAAGAAGTGATTCGTGCCTTTAAGGCACTTTACACTGGCAACTGTCTTCAACAATTAGTTGATGAAATAGACGAGAATGAGGACTTCCAGTTGAAAGTGTACTGGCACAATTTCACAATTGCATCGTGCCTGACAGTCATACACAAGGCACTTCAAGACATGAAAAAAGAAACATTTAATGCATGTTGGAAAAATCTGTGGCCAGAATGTGTTCATGATTACAAAGGGTTCTCACCGGATGAAATTCAACATGATGCTGTCAACAAGTCAGTTAAACTAGCAAAGTTAATCGGTGGTGAAGGCTTTGATGACATAACTTATGAAGAGTTCAATGATCTGATTAACGCCCACTCTCAGCCTCTAACGGACGAAGATTTGTCAGAGTTGACGAAATCTGCCAGTGAAGAAGAAACAGAGGGCCAGGAAGAACCATCACAAGAGGAAGAGGACGAGGGTCTAACTCTAGAACGGTTGGCTGAACTCATGTCAAAAGCAAAGGATTTGCAAGAGACTGCCAAGTCATGGGACCCTTACATGGTTCGTTCGCTGCAATTTTCAAATGCAATTAACTCTACCATGTCGACCTACAAAACTCTATTCATCACTACGAAAAAACAACGGAACCAGCTGCCAATAACCATGTTCCTAAAGAATACCAAAACGTCAAACCAAGCCACACCCGAAGAAAGTACGACACCTCCTCCTGACTCTCCTAAAGAAACAACACAACCTCTTTACTCTTCTGAAGAAATGGAGCTTTCTCCTTAAGTGCCTGAAGAGGAGGAGTAATTACCTAAAGTGCTGTAAAGCAGCAGCTAAGCTGTGCCATACTGTACATTAGTGTTATCATCATCATCGTATGGCACAGCAAATTTCATCATCATTTTGTTATCATTCATTATTGGTGAGTGCACAAACAATATTAATTATTTTTTTTCAATTATTATTGCAATACAGTACGTATTTTTTCATAAATGCATACACTGTATGTACAGTGCATATTTTTGTGACCGTGTATTAATAATGTTTTTAATTGCATATTATTACTGAATTGTACTGTACTGTATTATTATTACCTGAACTGTGCGTACTGTATTTATCTGTCTAAGTTTGCCTTTAAATTTGTTCCACTTTCTGTCAATTCTAATACATGTATTGTACGCATAGAAAATGACTTTACGGTACAGTAATACAGTATGGGTAACTATACTATGTGGTGTTACTGTCCTCCTGTACTTACGTTTCTTTTTGATTAAAATATTGTTGCAGTATAAAATTAAAATGTGTTTACATTATCATTACTACATTAGTGAAATACATGACTGCATGCAATATTACTACATTATTACTGTATTAATAAGTAAGAGTGTCTTTAGAAAGTGTCTGGGAAGCATTTAGTACCGTATATAATCTCATACATAGAAGTTTTAAAACTGCATCCAATATTCGCGGTTTTTCGCTATTCGCGGGGGTGTAAAAACTACTATATCCACACACTGTTTTACAGTAAATATAGTGACTTTTGTAAAGTTTCATCAGAGAGTCTGTAGTAGACTTGGATGTAAAGTTTCATCAGAGAGTTTGCAGTAGACTTGGATGTAAAGTTTACTTAGAGAATCTGTATGAAGATTTAAACGTAAAGTTTCATTAGAGAGTGTAGTTGACTTGCAAGTAAGGTTTTTTCAAAAAAACTGTATGTAGACTTGGAAGTAAAGTTTCCTTAGAGAATCTGTATGTAGATTTGGATTTAAGGTTTCTTTAGAGAATCTGCAGTAGACTCAGGATAAAATAATTCCAAAATATTTGAAAAGATCCAATTTAAACATAAATGATTTATTGTAATAAAGCTAGCTTCAGTCATTTAGATGTTTTGTCATGTAAGTTTATTTTTCACTTTGACATAAGTTGTTTTAAAATGAAACCTAGCAAAGGTTTTTCTAAACAGCAAAAGAAAAATAAAATTAAAGAAAGCCCTTTTCTTCGAGGAAAAGACAAAAATCAACTTTGTCATTAGTACAGCTAATTAAATACACTATTCTTACATTTCTACTTATAATAAAGACTAGAATGCAATGTTTCATTACTTGGGCACACCCTTGCTTATAAGGGTATTCTTGACAGTAAAACCAGTAATATCTCTTGAGGTTCAGCCAACTTAGGAGGTTTAGGTTAGTCCTATATTTTAAGATAACAAAGCAAAACAAGCTTTGTAATATTTACGTATAATAATGAGAAGCAGTGATATCAGATGCCAATGAAAGTAACAATAAATAAATAATGTTTGCATACAATGTAATATACATTATAGTTATTTTGAGATTTTGCTCTTGCAGATGAATTGTTATAAGAAGGAAGAGCTGGATCTTTTGATTTTGCTTTTATTGATGCTGACAAACAAGGGTATCCTGACTATTATGAAAAAGTTCTTCAGTTAGTTAGGCCGGGAGGAATCATAGCCATTGATAATGTAAGTTATATATAGTAAGAGTGTTATTTTTAAAAGTACTATATTAATATATGCTGGGGAATCACTGACACTGCACATGGAAACTACCATGTTCCATTTTTGGGATGCAAAAGTAAGATTACTACAAAAATTGGTATTAAACCTGGGGAACTAATAAATCTGGGATTAGGCCTGTAAAGAAATCTTGTTTGCAAGAGGGAAATTATGAGGTAGCAAAGTAGTAGTTGGAAAATGCTTCACTGCAATGAATTGTAACTGAATACTTAGATCATGTAATAAAGGTCCCCTGGAGAGCATGAGATATCAGGTTTGAACTACATTGGCCAAAAGTAAGTGAAGCAAGTGTCGCAGTAACAAAAAATACTTAAGAAATGTAAGCAGAACTTATGTGGACCAAAAACTAGCTTTGCTGAGTCCTATATTTCCAAGCTTAAACACTACTAGTACTTCCCAAAATTCTGTGCAATATATGTTAGAAGAATAGTTTTTGTGAATGGGAGGGGGTTGACTTTTCTTGTTTGTCTATTTCTACATATTTCCAGTATGCCAGATGTTATGTGAAAGTAATTATTACTGTACTGGTTGCATATACTATCACATATACACGCTCTAGCTCTAACTATATGTAACAGCTTAAAGTAAGCA
The DNA here is from genome assembly GCF_004210375.1 of Tachypleus tridentatus. Lineage (NCBI taxonomy): Eukaryota > Metazoa > Arthropoda > Merostomata > Xiphosura > Limulidae > Tachypleus > Tachypleus tridentatus. The sequence goes on along the minus strand of NC_134836.1, from coordinate 10,421,084 downwards.
AGCATTATTCATTTCTGTTTGTTCTTTGTTAATGTAGAATATCTAACTAAGATCAAACATACTATAGCAGATTGTTACTTTCATAAGACATGATTGGGTGTAACAGTTTAATACTGTACAGTACACCTTGTTGAAGTAGAACACATGAATAGTCACAAACAGTTGAAACTAAAATTTAAAAAATGTTACATAGATTTACTCAAATAACAATATACTTGTTTCTAGGTTATAAAAAGTATACAGTCAGAATATTTGTATATAACACCATTGCATGTTTCATGAATATCCTTGGTTAACTTTTACTTTTAAAGATATAATCAAATTAAAACTTTAATCTATAATCTAACAGAATTATGCTCTTACATTTAGAAACTATCAAATGAAAGACACATGAATAGAATGTAACTTCAATTTTACTTCACACTACACGTAAAAAAATATTTCACACAGAATTTTTTTTTTAATTTCGTACAAAGCTACTCGAGGGCTATCTGTGCTAGCTGCCCCTAATTTAGCAGTGTAAGATTAGAGGGAAGGCAGCTAGTTATCACCACCCACTGCCAACTCATGGACTACTCTTTTACTAACAAATAGTGGGATTGACCGTAACATTATAATGCCCCCACGGCTGAAAGGGCAAGCATGTTTGGTATGACCGGGATTTGAACATGCGACCCTCAGATTATGGGTCGAACGGCTTAACCCACCTGGCCATGCCGGGCTACACACAGAAATGAAAAAATACAAGAAAAACTTTTAACATTCTGGTGTATAAGCACAGAATACAGAAATATCCAGTGATGTTATGTGCTCAAATACTGAATTGAAAGAAAGAGTTAGTTTGAAGAATGTTAAATTCTCAAATTTTATGTCTTAATATTCTTTAGTTTCGTAATCGTCCACATTTTTACATATTTTAGAATTTAAACATTAAATTTCATCTTTACTTTTACCATAAAAACTATTATTTACACGTTTGTAAGTTTTACACATTTTTTTTAAATTTTAGCTTCTGTGAAAGAAAGTGTTTTCAACTTTACATTCAGTACTACATGGTTTTTAATTTTGTTTTTCAACTTTTGTAAAGCAATTGTGTGCTTAAGCATATGTCTACTGTTATAGTTTAGTTTAGCACACAGCTATGCAATGGATTGTCCCATCCACAAGTATTTAAATCTGGTTTTTAGTGGCATAAGTCTGCAGACCTGTTGCTTTAATGTATAAAATCATCATTAGTGTTAAATGTATCCTAACATGAGTATAATATAATTATTAAACACTTATTTACACTTCAACTATATCTGAATTTTGTGTAATATGTCTCTTTATATTTTAAGAATGCAAATTTTCGTAACTTTTATTTTAGCCTCATATACCTAACATGAATATTTTTATTTTCAAACCTTTACACATAACACTTCACCACTTTACATTGTTAGAATTGCTTAACACACATGCACAAATGCCTTGACACTTAATATTTTATACCATAGCATTGTTAGTATTCTTTAACATACATATACAACTTTTATACTTAATACTTTTTACCATATATGTAGTGGCAGTAGTGTTTGAAAGAACTACACTTGGAATTTTAGTGGTAAACTTTATACCTTATAAGTAGTGGCAGTACTGTTTGAAAGTACTACATTTAGAACTTCAATGGTAAACTTTATACCACACATCTAGTGGCAGTACTGTTTGAAAGTACTACATTTAGAACTTCAATGGTAAACTTTATACCACACATATAGTGGCAGTAGTGTTTGAAAGTACTACATTAAGAGCTTCAGTGGTAAACTTCTACCATATATGTAGTTGTTCTAGTGTTTGTCCTACATCAAGAATTGAGATGATAAACTTAATACAATAGTTAATGATGGTAGTTCAGAGTTGAAATGTGTCACTGCTAATTCATAACATTAATTGAATCAATCTATTTTTGGAGATGAAAATAATTGGAGAAATATGTGCAACTTTTCAGAAAAATCTGCACATGTGTAAATTATGGAGACTTGAACATTTTAAAACACATATTCAAGAACTGTTGTTTTAAACAGTAAAATAAAATGTTGTTCAAATATGTCATATATCACACAATATCTTTATAAACATTAAGAGCTAGTGGAAAAATGTAATTTGTGAAAGGTTGGTTGCTTAATAAAAATAGGGACAAACTTCTCAAAGATTGATCAGACCACTGATTAAAATTGTTGACATGTCACTAATCTTTATAAGTTAAGAGTTTAAGGAAATGGACACGGCTATTAGTACCTGTTATCAGGGAATAGACAAAACTATTGCTATTCATTAGTTCCTAAATTGCATATTCATATGCATCAAGTATCATTTAATATTTTATTGAATAAAAGAGAACTTTAGAAATACTTACAAAGCTCTCTTATCACCTAAAATTAGTTATAAAAATAACTTGTACTTTGTTTTAAATAGCATTTCAATCTGGTATTAATTTGAAAGCTTTTTGATTATTGTTCTGCAGGTACTCCTGGGTGGAAATGTTGTGGACCCAACAAAAAATGACGAAAATACCAAAGCCATTCGAATTCTGAATGAAAAGATAAAGAATGATGATCGAGTTGATATTTCTATGTTAAAATTTGGAGACGGAGTAACATTGGCCCTCAAGCATTGAGATAGTGACAAATACAGTCATGTGAAAAAGTTAGGGCACCCTATGAAAGCCTGTGTATTTTTGTAACATTTTTGGATATATAGATATTTAATCTCAATTTTAACAATGCTGAGAGATTATAGGAATATAACTAAACAATTAAAACTGAAGAAAAGGCTTTTCAAGATCTTCTGTAAATGTAATTCTACAAAAATGCAAATTCTAACTGAGAAAAAAGTTAGGACACCCTACCCCCTAATAGCTAGTGTTACCCCCTTTGGCTGAAATAACTGCAGGGAGACACTTCTTGTAGCCATCTGCCAGTCTCTTACATCGGTCTGAAGAAAGTTTGCCCCACTCCTTAATGCAGAATTCTTTCAGCTGCAAGATATTTGAGGGGTTTCTTGCATGTACAGCCTGTTTCAAGTCACCCCACAGCATCTTAATGGGATTAAGATCTGGGCTTTGACTTGGTCATTCCAGGACTCTCCATTTCTTAGTTTTCAGCCAATCTTTGGTGAATTTACTGGTATGTTTTGGGTCATTGTTGTGTTGCAGGGTCCAGTTCCACTTCAGCTTTAATTTTCCTGCAGATGGTCTCACACGATTCTCAAGCACCCTCTGATACACAGTAGAATTCATGGTGGATTCTATAATTGTGAGCTGTCCAGGTCCTGCTGCAGCAAAGCAGCCCTAAACCATGACACTTCTACCTCTGTGCTTCACAGTTGGTATGAAGTTCTTTTCCTGGAATACTGTATTTGGTTTATGCCAAACATGCCCTCTGTTCTGGTGTCCAAATAATTCAATTTTGGACTCATCTGTTCAAAGAACATTATTCCAGAAGTCCTAGTCTTTGTCTACATTCTCTCTGGCAAACTTCAGTCTGGCCTTGATGTTTCTCTTAGAGAGCAAAGGTTTCCTCCTTGCACACCTCCCATGTAAGTTAAACATGTGCAGTCTCTTTCTGATTGTAGAGGCATGCACTTTCACATCAACAGTAGCCAGAGCCTGCTGTAGGTCCTGTGATGACATGTTAGGGTGTTTGGAGACCTCTTTTAGCATCTTGCGGTCTGCTCTCGGAGTGAACTTGCTTGAACGACCAGACCTGGGCATGTTGGCAGTTGTCTTGAAAGTCCTTTACTTGTTGACTATTTTCCGGATAGTGGAATGGCTGATTTCAAAATCTTTTAAGATCTTTTTAAATTCCTTACCAGACTCATAAGCTGCTACAATTTTCTTTCTGAAGGCCTCAGACAGCTCTTTTGCTCTCATTTTAAATTTATTTACAACAAAAACTGGACAAAAAGGCAAGATATGAAATATAAACAAGGGAGAAACATGAATATTGACAAAAGGAAAAAACAATAAATATATACAAACATTAATATTTACAAATGGAAAACAATGAAATATATATAAACAAGAAAAAAACCAAAAAAAAACATTAAATAGATACAAACATAAATATTTACAAACGAAAAAAACAGTAAATATATATACAACATACAAAAACATAGGAAGCGAGAGTGGAGGCAGGGAGGCTCAGAAACCGATCACCACCCGACCCCCCCACCAACGCACAAAGGGGCGAGACGTCCAGCTGCCAGAGATATTAAAACGTCCTGGAACCCAGGCGCTGATAGTCCGCCTCTAGGCGGAGTAACAGTTGATATCTGGCTCTACCCAGTATCGAAAAGTACGACACCGGAGCCTGCTCAAAGACCAAGTTGTTCCGAGCAAGCCAGATGATGTACTTGAAGATGGTAATTGTGTACTGAAAGGGAAAGGCCAGGTGGCTGGGAACAGGGACAGGCACATGGTACAGGATGGTCTCCACCGAGAGCGACGTGACTCGGAAAAGGCCCGCAACCCTTTCCCAGATCTCCGCCGACGTCGGACAGATGACCAACCTGTGCAAGACAGACTTCATCTGAGTGTGACACACTGGACACAACTCAGTTGTACGCGAGTTCCACAGGTAGGTACGCTCCCTCACCAGCAGGATGTTATGCACCACACGCCAGTTGAAAGCCTGGAGGTAGAGATCAACATGGTACATTGCAACGCGGCCCCAAAGAACATCCCACAGCAGAGCAGGGTGGTATCGCTCGATCCTGTAGGTACATGCGGGGACCAGCAGGTGGTAGAGAGAACGGGAGTCCGTCGGTACATCGGCAGACATGGTACGACACCGCCGTATCGCAGCAGCAGTGTCGATATACCAGGAAGCAGGGTCAAAACACATAGGTGTCTGCAGACTCATAGGAACAACAAAGAGCCTGCGACCCGTGCCATCCAAGAATCTCATGAGGTGGCAACAGGGATGACCCTCTAAAGACAGACAGCGAAAGGTAACAGACAGAAGAAAGGAAAGGCACTGGGTCCTGACACAGGGGATGCCCAGACCACCCCTACGAGACGGCAGCGTCAAGTAGTGCCGAGACACCGCTTCAGGCTTGCCACCCCACAGGAAGGCATAGACATGGCGCTCGATGGCTCGTGCAGTGCAGTCATCCAGAGGAAGGACGGCCCCAGGTATCAGACCAAGGGAAGGATCCTCCTCCTCTCCACCTCCACCCTGTCAAACAGATTAAAAAGGCAGTAGCAGTAATCGTGAACGGCCGAACCAACATGCTGAACCACACCCTCCCAAGCAGCTCCAGGGCCTGCGAATAAACAAACCCTGAAGCAGGTGATTGGGGAGGGGGTCCAATCCAAACCAAACGGGGAGTCAGCAGACGAGGCCCATTTGTCAAAGCCCCGTGCACAAGACTTGGGAATATTCAGCTGGGCGGCACTGGTCCGAGAGTAATGATGGACGATGGCCAGTGCTGAACCAAAGGATGTGAAGTTCTCAAGGAACAGGTTCACATCATCCACATGCGCGACGTACATCACACACGAACTCCCCTGCATCTGGAAGCCATGCACCGAGACCTAGTGGTACAGATGAGAGAGCAGGCACTTGATAACCAAAACATAAAGTGTTGGGGACAATGGGCAGCTCTGACGAACCCCCTGTGAAATGGGAAAGGAAGACGTCAGGTACCCGTTAACTAAGAGCCTGCTCGAAGCAGTCATATAGAGGGCTTGCACGTACCGGACAAAAACTGGAGGGAGGCCACACCTCTCCAGTACGAACCACAGAAATCCATGGTAAACTCGATCAAAAGCTTTGCTCTGATCGAGGGACACAAAGACTGCAAGGATATCCCAATCCGTGATGTAATGGAACAGGTCCATTGGAAGCATCAGATTTTGTTGGATACTTCTGCCCTGCACGCCACAAGTCTAAGTGCAGCAGACCAAGGAAGGCATGATCACACCCAAATGGGCACACAGGACCTTAGAAATAATCTTTGCATCCACGTTCGGGAGAGAAATGGGGCACCACAAGGAAAGATCTTCCGACTAGCAAGGATCCTTACAGATAAGTGTAATTAGTCCATCCAGCGTTCCCGGTGGCAGAGACCCCACAGCCAGGCAGTTGTTAAAAAAGTTGGACGAAGGAGGGTCCGACGACATGCCACACGTGAGTGTAAAATTCCACTGGCAGTTCATCCGCCCCAGGACACTTACCAAGCAGCATGGTCAGACATGTAAAACGAGACATTCCCAACCTGATGAACAGCAGCCTCGCTGAGGCTCTGCCAAAGGCCAGGTGTCACATAGAACCTGTCAAGGCGACAAGAAACGCCCTGACCGGTCCAGGTAGCCACAAAAGCAGACCCATGCAGCTCACGCCACACATCAGAAAAGTCCAAATCCAACAGCACCGCATGCAGAGACTGCGTACACTAATCACTAGAAAGAGAATCAACCCCAATCATGTCGAGGGGAGGATCCAAAACGCAGTTGAAGTCGCCACCAAGAACGATATCGGCCTGTGTAACCATGAACCTGTCCAAGCCCGAGAAGAAGGCCTCCCACTCCTCAGACCGGACAGGCGCATAGACATTGACAAGCCGAATCTTACGACCCCCTAGCGACAACGTCAACGTACACCACCCGCCCTTCAGCATCACTATGTGATGCGAGGATGGTCGCATTAATATGCGGGTGGAAGAGGATCCCCACCCCATGCGAACGTGTAGTGCCAAACGACCAGAAGGTACAGACAGGGTAACGGGATGAAAAGGAAAAATGGTCCCTCCAAAAGGCAAAATGGGTCTCTTGCAAAAGGATGGCATCAACCACAAAGTTGTTGAACAGGGAGAATGCATATAATTGCGAAGCAATGCTAAATATCCCCCAGATATTAAGAGTAATGCAAGAAAAACCCATCAACCAAATAGAGGGAAGAACTCAGTGACGCTGCTGCTTAGACAGAATAGGCGAAGGCAGGGGGCGAGCGGCCTCTTGAGACCACCTGCCCACACTTCGCAGCAGCGGCCGCCGACATCCGGACTGAGATCCGGTAACAAAATGGGGCTGCAAGGTCGCAGCACCTCCCCACTGTCCTCACTCAGGCCAGAGAGGCAGGGAAGACTAGGGAAGTCCAAAAAATTGTTAAAAGAGCTGGGTGACGGCAGCTCGTCCAGCGTCGGGGTCGGTGCCTCGGGGGAGGGGCCTGGAACAACCACCAACTCCAGTGCCAAGGGTCCCTCGGAATCCCCAGCCTCTGCAGCACAAGCAGGGGAAGCCAGGGATCCTCGGAGTCCCCAACAATCCCCACTGACCCAACCCGAACAGGGAGGCAGGACCCTCCTCAGAAGGACCCACCCCAACACTGACAGGGGGGACAGCACCCTCCTCAGAGGGATTCTCCCCAACACGTACAGGGGTGGCAGGATCGTGGGCGCCCACACAGCTCCCAACACCCATACCACCCGACAGGGAGGCCTGAACCTCCACAGAGGGTCACCACATAACGTCCGTTGCCAAAATATTGTAAGCAGTCTACATGGCTGCCCCCGACAGCGGCGTTCAAAGCATCTATAACTGCAGAGGGCAGCGAGGCCGCGGGCACCACGAGGCGGATGGACTGCGGCCGAGCAGAGTAGGGTCAGATGGCCGTAGCCATTCCGACTTACACGGTACATACACGCGCACACACACAAATATTTCTACACCGCACGGAGGCTACACACGATCACAGGACACGCACGAAGCGGAACTCGGTACGGTACACGGTACAAACAACACACCGAAAAAGATAAAACTGGAACAAACCCAATGCTAAGTACAAAATGAACCACGTCACACTCGACCGCCGGTAGTGGTGCTCACTCTTACTTCAGTAGTCAGGACCACACCAAACTAAATGTCTAGGTTTAAATAGGACAAGCTTCACTCAAAATGCTGAGTAACGATCTTCTAATCATGTGCACCAGGTGTGATACACCTGTGTGTGAGTTGAGCCATTTTAAGTGGGAATAAATGTGGGGGTGTCCTACCTTTTTCCTCAGTTAGAATATGCATTTTTGTAGAATTACATTTACAGAAGATTTTAAAGTCTTTTCTTCAGTTTTAATTGTTTAGTTATATTCCTATAATATCTCAGTATTGTTAAAATTGAGATTAAATATCTCTATATCCAAAAATGTTACAAATATACACAGGCTTTTATAGGGTGCCCTAACTTTTTCACATGACTGTAAGTGCAATAACATTTCTTTTTTAAAAAACTCAAACTAAATGCAAAACTTTTCATTAGTATATCGCATATTCAGTATTGGATATAGTGAAGCTTCTGACTGGGAAATCCTAAAAATTGGAAATTTGAGAAATGTGCTTAAGATAATTAGGTGTATTGGAAGTTTCTTCAATATGATAGATGGCTTGTTGACAATGTTATAAAATGGTACATAAAATAAATTAAACGCATATATATCTTAATAAAACACTTTGTTATTCCTCAACAAAACCAAAAGGAATGCAATGAGAATTTAAACAAAAGAACTACAAGCTAAACTTAAGTAGAATGTTTTAAATCAGGTAACTTAAAGACATTTATTAATATGGAAGACAGGATATAATATATAAATACTCAGTGAACAATATTCACACTACTTTGACGTTACCCTCACAAACATATTATGACTGGAGTCAACAACTAGAGAGAAAAGAGTTTCTGGTTTGGCTAATCTTACATTATTGAATAAATAACGAACCCACAAATTTATTACATTGAAATAAATAATTTGTTAGATGAGGCCATACGAGTCTAAAAGGAGCTATTTACTTTAAAACAATTTATTAATATCATACTTGTTATGGGTTATGTGGAAAATTTAAGAATTAAAATCAACAGTGTGAATTATGTCAGCTTATTGACAATATTTTTCAGTTTATATAGTTGTTGTTGTTTTTGAATTTCGCACAAAGCTATTCGAGGGCTATCTGTGCTAGCCGTCCCTAATTTAGCAGTGTAAGACTAGAGGGTTGTTGTTTAGAAGTAAGCACAAAGCTACACAAAGGGCTATCTGTGCTCTGCCCACCACAGGTATCGAAACCCAATTTTTAGTGTGTGAGTCCGCAGACATACCACTGTACCACTGGGGGGGCAAAAGGGCGAGCTTGTTTAGAAGCAAGCACAAAGCTACACAAAGGGCTATCTGTGCTCTGCCCACCACGGGTATCGAAACCCAGTTTTTAGTGTGTGAGTCCGCAGACATACCACTGTACCACTGGGGGGCAAAAGGGCGAGCTTGTTTGGCGCGACGGGGATGCGAACCCGCGACTCTCAGATTACGAGTCGCACTCCTTAACCGATCTGGCCATGCCGGGCCCAGTTTATACAGAGAAGTATTTATAATTTTTTGTTATATGGCACTTAATTTATTTGTTGAAAACACACATTTTGATCGATGTTAATGGGGCTGGGTGTACAATTACATATTCAACACTATCGTATTTCTAAGTTGTTTCATAATATATTGTGTATTAGATGCAATTATTTTTATTACTTTTCTTGGACTTTCTACTTATTTGTATATTCTGCTTCTTCGCATGACAGAAGTAATTATTTGCTTTATAATTATTAATTTATCCTCCAAATTTAATACCTCTCTTCTCGCTTCTTTTTTGTATATCTGTAATGTATATGTAGCTTTTGACTTATGCGATTTTATAGATTACAAGTCATGGTTATTGAAAGCAAAACATCAGAGCCAAAGTAACATATTCATATATTGTAACTGAAACATTCTTCACATCGTTAAATTCCGAAACAAAGTAATAGATTAATATGCTGGAAGTAAAATATCCTTTAGGATCGTTATAATCAGAAACAAAGTAACATTTGACTTGTTGGAAATAAAATATCTTTTAGAATCGTTTGTTACATATTACAATTCCAGGTAGCCTGAAACTGGGTTAAATTGTAATTTAGGTTTAGAAGTTCGATAGTTATCCAATTTATAATATTTGCTAAAAATATTGATACAGTTTTTTTCTTTATTAAATGTAACGTATTTCAATATACAAACAATAATATAATTTAGAAAAATATTGTTACAAGTAATAATCTATATACACAATTTTACAAACTTAAAAACATTATTGAGTCTTTTATCTGATCGGGAACTTCCTTGATATATTGTTGAGGGTTCACGATGAACTAACTGATTTCGAGTTGATGAAGATATAATTTACTTAACCGTGATCTAGCTAGCTCTGTATTCTTTCTTCGTAAGCAGTCATACTTTGAATTTCTCTACCAAAGAAGTTAAGTAATGTTTTTGTAAAAATATTAATGTCCGATGTAAATCCACTGAAATTAAATGGATTGTAATGTTCGAAATTTATAAACGTTCCTTGTCAAAGATCTGAAGATCCCAATTAATAAGCGTTAAACACAGTTATAGCTTTTAAGATTTATAGTATACCAGCTATAGCAAACCAGTAATATATACTATCACTTAGCGCGTCGCGTTGGTTACATTTACAGGCGTGAGTAAAGTTTCTAAAAGCTTCAACTTACACAGAAATACTGATTATACACTAGTGTTTACGTACACAAATATCAAACGTATAAACCTGATTTTGAAGGATTGAATGTATTGATGAAACTGGTGCTCTTTGTTTCTTAATATAACTAAATACTGATCTCTTACACTCGAGAATCTTCTACAACTTTAGTAAACAGGCGGGAATTTTGCAATACAGATTTTTAACAGTATAAGTTATGTATATTTAAGTTTACCTTCAACAAACATCTATATTACACTAAATATATAATAGTAAATCTGTCACACACTGAAAACATGATTAACTATTAATCAATTACATTTTTTAATTTAAACAACTTGGTTTGTATGTTTGTTTTGAATTTCGCGCAATGCTATACGACAGCTATTTGCGCTAGTCGTCCCTAATTTAGCAGTGTAAGACTAGAGAGAAGGCAGCTAGTAATAACTCTTTTACCAACGAATAATGAGATTGACCGTCATATTATAACGTCCTCAACGGCTGAAAGGGCATGTATATTTGGTGTGACTGGGATTTGAACCCAGGACTCTCAAATTACGAGTCGAGCGCCCCAACCATCTGGCCATGTCTGACCACTGAGCTGTAGTAGGCTCTGTTATAGAGTGTTTTAAGTGTATCTGTAGTAGACCTAACCACCTGGTCATGCCGGGCCTCTAGACAACTTTGTTTATTCCACCTATGATATATAAGCATTAATTCATTTATGACATTAGAAAAACACGTAGGTACAAGAAGTCTTGAGAGAAATGAGTAAACATCATGTCATATGGACCTTTCTTCTTCAGGGGTAAATTTACATTCCCAATGTACCCCTGAAGAAGAAAGGTCCATTTTTCGAAAGCGCTTGGGTTATACGGTTTTTATTCATTTTTAAGCATTAATACACATACACAAATATAATCGTATAAGTTAAGATATCTAAATCAAACAATATGAAAAAATGATTCCGCATAGACGTTAGTATGAAACACTTATCAAACCTAAAGAGAGTCTACTAATAAGCTTGGCATGAGCAGGTGGTTAAGGCGCTAATCCGAGGGTCGCGGGTTCGAATCCCCGTCATATCAAACATGCTCGCCCTTTCAGCCGTGGGGTATTATAATTTGATGGTCGATTCAACTATTTGTTGGTAAAAGAGTAGCCCAAGAATTGGCGGTGGGTGGTGATGATTAGCTGTCCCCCTCTAGCCTTACACCGCTAAATTAAGGACGGCTAGCGCAAATAGCCCTCGTGTATCTTTGGGCGAAATTCAAAAACAAACAAACAAATTTTATGAATAACAGAAACAAATAACTTTGTTTGTTGTTAAAAAAATCATGACACAATGACTATTTGGCTGTGCCCAAAGCGGCTATCAAAACATTATTTTTAGTATTTTTAATACCCAACTGTTAGTGCTGAGAGTAGTAGACCCCCTACTTCAGCATCCAAAGCATATTCATCACGTTTTATTGACGATTTAAATTGTTGTATAAAATAAAACTTTTAATTATTGTGTGATGTTATCCTGACAGAGACAAGTCAACTTTATATTTACTTATAACGTGATGTAGTTACTGAGCCAATATATAAACAAAGTCTACTTCTACTTTAGGTCCTTGCGCTTTCTTACAAAGTATTATTGTTTGGGTATAATCATGTGAAGATATGACATGATCTGCTAGAAACCTGGCTTCAATACTTGTAGAGGGCAGAGCAAAGCCAATCCTTTATGTAGGGCTGTCTTGACTGTCACACTTTTTAGTATCAAGTTTAATGCTATCACTACACACCTTCTTCCTAATCTTGCAAACAAGCTCCATGTCGACGAATTTAACATCTCGTATTGGTCATCAAACATGAGGTTTATTAAGGGACAACTTTAGGCCGCTCTCAATCACTTGTTGAAGTGGATCACAGCAAACAGTTTTACCTTTCATTTTCCAAAACCGTTTGCATGCTCTTTTGCTGCCAATTAGGCATACATCCTAACCCCGAACGCCATCTCGATTATGTTATTTTTCCCGTGGTCCATGAGGTAAAGTTCTTGGGACGTGTCAAATGTACGAGGGCACTAAACGTCCTCCATGTCTTCTCTTCCACCTCTTGGGGAGCAGATTGATGTTCAACACTCAGGATCTATTGTGCTCTCAATCGCTCCAGACTAGACTATGGGTCCCTGTGATTCTACACTCACGAATTTTCAGGATCTATTGTGCATTGAATGACTCACTGTTCAGCCCATCCCGTCAGACTGGATACTCCCGATTGGAAGTATCTTCTCGAATCATTCTTCCATTCTGGTTGTTACAGATATTTCAAAATCAGATGACTCTGAGAGATCTGCTATGGTTTGTTGTGACTCGGTGGTTGCTCACAGGATCCTCTCTACAGTTTCTGTGTACACCCTGGATCATATAGAAGCTGTGTAGTACACAGATTGTACTATTTATATTAGCTCTCTTAGCTTTTTACTGACATTGAAATAGCTTAGCGTTAATTCTTACTCTGTTTTTGTCGATATTTTAACAACTAGCTCATTTTTCCTTATCTTCTATCCGTATCCAGTTTTTACAGATACCTGGCCACGTCAGTATTTGCGAGAACGAGTTCGCTTACACTGCAGCTAAGTTCGTCTGCTCTGGTGCCGTCACAGCCATACTTATCCACATAGTCCTGTATTAGAAGGCTAGGATTCGCTCTAGTTATAAAACGACTTAGCGCATTTTATAGATCAAACCTTCTGTTGTTTAATGGCCGTCTTGTTTCCGTAAGGATCAGAGGAAGAAAGCTGTCCTCACTAGGCTACGTATTGGTCACAATTTTTAGCTCATAGTTTTCTTTTATCTGGGGCTGATCCGGCAGTGTGTGTAGCCTTTGTGATACTCAAGTCACAATAGTCCACGTTTTACTGTCGTGCCGTCGTTACGACCGTAAGCGATGGCACCATTTCAGACATATTTTTAATACGGATTTATTCCTGATGTTGGACAGTGTAATTGACGATGGTGACACTGTTCAACTTTTTACGAGCCATTTGCCTTTGTAATCCAATTTATCCATTTTATTCGAATTTTGGATATTTGTTAGTTTTGATTCTATTTATTTTTACGATTTTTACCGGTTGTTTGGCGCAGATAGCCTAGTTGCTTTGTGTCAACAAACCAATCAACGTGTAAACTCGTTTTATGACCTTGCATGGATGTTATTGAGTCAATGTAAGCACATGTGTTATAGCGCTTTCTATTACAAGGATAGCTATCCACAATAAAATTTGTGACTATTGAGGTGGGTGTTTTAAAGCTACTATGTATTACGTAGTTTTCAATATTGGTATAGTGACGGCAGGAAATTATGGGAGTCTTAGAAAAATATGTTTAGTGCTGTTAAATTCCTTTAAAATGTGAAAAATATTTAGAATCATGTCTTTAACTTGTTTATTGTAAGTGTGGTATGGGAGGATAAGGGGCGGCCTGGTGCAGGAAAGTTTAGAGTTTGTTTTCCTGAGCGATGAAGAGTAGTTGTGGTTTTTATTTACAGAGTTTTGACCTTTTCAGAATTTTTTTTTGCTAATTACAATCAATAAAAAATTATTCCAACTCTGTTGAGCGGGCATTGAAATCATCAGCTTCACTATAGGTGGTTAGAATTAAAGTGCAAATAGTTATGTGTGTCTGTAAGTTTATAATGAACACTAGAATTAGCACATAAAATTAAATGCTTAGCAGCAAAAACAAACAAACATTATTTTAGCTTTTGAGTTCGTGTTGTTTTTGTAATACAAGCTGAGGTACCCATTATTTGTTTGGGTTATGAACTTAGAAAAATGATTTAAAAAAGGGTGGATGCTATGTTAAATAACACAAAAATCCTAACTTTTTCACCCAGTTTATTTATAATATAACGTATTATTACAGTATTTATTATTACTTCACCAAACGTCTTGCATAAGTTTTAAGAACTCAATATCTATAGACTTAAAACATTATATGCACTGTATGATGGTCAGTAAAACTTTGTAGGAAGAGATAGCGACAAAATTAGTGGCGACAGGTAACTTTCTGTTATTTGCTTTCAATGTTCGGCTTTTAATGTCTTTTCTGTTTACATGGTTAGTTAATTCTCGGTTATTAGCTGCACGAGTGTCTATGGGCTAAAGTTGAAAGGGTACTGGTGAAAGAAGCAAGCGGTTATAAATCAAGAAACGGCTCTTCATATCAATCTTATGGTGGCTTCTGGAGTAGAAACTACAGCTGAGTTTATTTATTTTTACAATAGTTGTGACAATTTGTTTTCATTGCATTTCAAATGTAGCATAGTGGGATGAGAGGGATTAAAACTATGAATAACTTGTTTTCATTGCATTCCTTTGTAGAGCGCGCCAACGCACTCTCTGAGATATATATAAGGCGTTTGGTCTCTCTCCCCACACTGTATATATTATATATATTGCTTTATGAAAAATTTAGTAAAGTTATTTTTTTCGTGTAAGAACGTGGTGTCACCTATAAATGTAGTAAACGTTCAGTTACATCAAAGATTATAAATGGGATTGCGAGCAGTCACTGTAGTGTTTTGCACTATAATCTCAAAAAGTTTAGTCGAGAATGGATGAACAACCAAGGATTACTTAGATAACAGAAGACAAACACACAGATGTTTGTGTTTTTTATACATAGATTAATGTAATAGATGGTTTGAACTCTGAAATTTGTTTACAGATGTTTCTTAACAGTAGGTTCTTAAACGTAATGTGAGTTATGACATAGAAATTCCTGAGATTGGTCTACTTTCTCCACAACAAGTTCTTCATAAATGTGGAAACATGGAGGTGTTTATTTTGTATTTGCTGTTCTGCTTAACCTCACATGATAAAAAATTACTATTTGGTCATCATCTTGAACAGTATATGTTTTTATTGTCAGGATGATGATCGTTTGGCCCAACCTTGATCTTCATCCTGACAGTAAAAACATTTGTTTCTCATATTGTGATTTGGACTATATATTTTCCATTATGATGCCTGTTTTTGTTACAATGCCAACAACTTTTCGTTTGCTTGAACACAGCTAAACAAACTGTGTTATCTTAGTAACGTTTTTAAGCTAAAACTTTCCTAGCGATTCATTATTATTATATTTTTAACATTAAAAAAAGTATTTGCAAACGTGACTCCCCCAACGGAAAGGCTCCACCTTACCATCTGTTGGAAAGAACCTTCTGTGTTAACACTGTGTACACATATGTTCTGTGCTAACCATAGAAATGAAACTCTGAGACACCTGTTTATACATCTATCTAAATGTACGTGTTGTGCCTAGAATAAAATAAACCATCCGAGCGGGAACCAGACCTCTTACATAGTAAGCACTCGATATTGTCTAAACGTTTCTGTATTTATTTCATAGGGTCTCTACAGTGTGTTTACTCAACGCGTTTATGGAAATAACATAATACTTAGTTGTCATCAGCCAATATGTGGTTCGTAATGTTGAAACCGACACTATTCACAACATGATTTCTTGAAGTGATATTCTAGATTAAATCCTTTTTGGGTACGTGGATCTGTTGTATTAAATTAAATGATGTTTGATCCTTGAGAAGAGCATTGTCTCTGAATTCTTCTGTTATTCCGGTCTACAAATTATTCTGTGGTTCACCAGGAAATTACCGTGAATTATGGTCAAAATGCATACTAGTTACAGGTCAACCTCAGCAACTATTATTAAAACTGGAACATACGTGTAACTTGGTTTTGGAATTTCTACATATCCAAGAATATATAATGTAAGAAATTGAAAACAAATTTCTTCATCGCTTGTTGTTTAAAAAGTATCTGAAATATTTTTGGCCAGAAAGTTCCTGTCTGCCAAACTATCTACATCTGATGTGAATTCTGAAAATTAATGTAGTCTGCGATTCAACTGTGTCATTGTGAGGAAACAAATGATTAATTATTGGAAAGATTCTGCTGATGAAAAGGTATAAAAACACTGAAAAATAACTGTTGCATGGTCATTCTGTTATTACAAGAGACCTCACGTCGACTGTATTTTGTTTTTCTGTTTACTATTGAGGGCAGTCGTAGCATTTATGACTGTGTTCATGTGTATACAAATAGTTTAGTAAAAACAAAATATTAATATAACTGAAATACAGAAAATAATGGTAGTCTTTCAGAACTGGCGAGTATGTTTCATGTTCAACATGCTTGTGTTGATGTTATTGCCAAATATTCCTCCTTCAGGTAAACTTTATTTTCATACAGTTTATCTTTTATTATTTGCAGGATTTTAAAAGTAGCTACAAACGATTAGCAGAAAACAAGGAAAAGAAGGCTCGTCTTCTTCCAAATATAAAAAAAAAAAGTATTTATTTAATACTTTTTACGTTATGTTTCAGATGTACGCCGTTCGTCCACTTTGTTTCCGATTGCATCCGTTATACAGGATGTTCGGAAAGTCACTGTGCAGTTTTGTAATCATATACACATATAAGTGCACAGTAACTTTCCGAATACCTTGTATAAGACATTAGTATCATAACTACGCCTATTACATTTTTAAAGGCCGCATTCTTTATTTTGTCTCTTAAGAATTTTCAGGACTTAGAAGAGTGTATAATGTGAGAAATAGATTGTAGTTCAATTACAATAATTAGCATTACATTAATTAATAAAAATTCCTTAGGAACTAAGTAAAAAATGTAGTTTCAAAAACATAGTTTTAATACTAATATTCCATGACAGATTTAATTGTAATCATTTTTTGCTGCCGTGTAAAAGGTATTACATATAACCATAGTTGATGTTTCTTATTTCGTTAACCAATATTATAGTACAAATGTTGAAGCAACAACGCATATTATCTGTTTATTTTTCTTATAACAAAGCCACATCGCGCTATTTGATGTGTCTACCGTGGTGCTGCCCGGCATGGCCAGGTGTGTTAAGGCGTGCGACTTGTAATCTGAGGGTCGCGGGTTCGCATTCCCGTCGCACCAAACATGCTTGCCTTTTCAGCCGTGGGGGCGTTATAATGTTACGATCAGTCCAACTATTTGTTGGTAAAAGAGTAGCCCAAGAGTTGGCGGTGGGTGGTGATGACTAACTGCCTTCCCTCTAGTCTTACACTGCTAAATTAGGGACGGCTAGCGCAGATAGCCCTCGAGTAGCTTCACGCGAAATTAAAAAAACAAACAAAATAAACAAACTACCGTGGTGAATCGAAGCGTTGTTTTTAGCGTTGTAAACCCGTGGCCTTACCGCTGTTCCAGCGGGAACCGGAAGCAACCCCCTCTTTAAATAAAATGAAATAATTCAACCTAAACTTTATATTTAGCTTCAACTGAAAAAAGAAATTAGTTATAGATATGGTGTTATATGGCGTTCGTTAGTAAATAGTCATGTGTCGGTTGGTTGTATTCCCCCGTGTTGGTTAGAAAATGTACACGTTAGTTATTGAAAGATCGCAAGTCGTTTGAAGAAAGACAACAAAAATAATATCTCCATCCCCTTTTTTTAAATCAATCTAAACTGTATTTTAATACTTTTCTAGTAAGGCCCGATGAATTTTGGATAATGAAAAGCAAACTGCGTTGACGATGTCCACAGTTAATTTAAGTTTTATGTATATTTCTGAGAATAAACTCGTAGTAAACAGGTTTAAAAAAAATTAAATCATTAATTATGTTCTTCAACTGTTGTGACTTTTGTATTTCATTATTTACGGAACACGCGATGTGTAACCGAGTCAAATGTTTCTATTTACATAAAAAAAATCGTTTGGAGGTGTTTAGAAAGAGACAGCCATAGATAATTCGAAGTATTTTGGAATAATAGTATAAAATCTATGGAGTTTTGAGATAGTTTTATTTCATCATGTAATAACCTATATTACCAGTCTCAAAGTTGACACAAAGTTTACCGTCTTATAACTCACAATTACATTAGGTTTAACATTTCGTAATTATGTAAGGTTTCCTATTTTATAATTAACAGTTACATGAGGTTTTCCGTCTCGTAGCTAGTATTTTAATTAATAGCAATCAGTTATGTTACGTATTATAATTTATCTCGGATGAGTCTCCGTTTTATGCCACGTATCTTTACGTAATAACATTTCAAATAACCAAAAGATTTAATTTAAAAGTTAATTGAATATCGAATGTATCAAATGAGTGATATTTTCCATCAATATAGATACACACAATTTTCTTTCTTTACACAAATATGTATCTTAATATAAAAACACACACAATTACAATTTATAATAACGGTTATTATTAAGAGTTTTTATACACAAACATTTTACAAACTAACAAACAATATTCATTCTTATATCTGGTCAGGAACTGAATATTTTGTCAGTTGTCTAGGTTCTCGAGACATGAATTACTGTTGTGTTGATACACAAATACACTTCATTTCGCTACTTTTATTCTTCACACGCGAGTCTTTTTCTGCTAAGTTATACGATGGCTTTGGAGAAATAATAATGTCTAAAGTTAATTTTCTGAAGTTGAATGGTTTGTAATGTTAGAAATCTATAAAGGTTCCTGGTCAGATTCTGTACTTTTCCGATTTATGAGCGTTAATCACAATTATAGCTTTAGAGACTTACTAACTGTAGCGACCAAACAATATTCTATAACCGTCTCTCGGCGCGTCGGTTTTTAGACTTTAGGTGAGATTCCCGAATGCTAAGCAGTAATCTAAGATATGCTAGTGATTTTGTAAAACATATATTATTGATTCTTACTCTCGGAAAACTTCTACACATTTCGAGAACAGGTGTGACTTGCGCAATACACATTTAACAATATACGTTACAAGCATCAAACTGAAACAAGCGCAGATATTAAAATAAATGTATAACAATAAATCCGTTAAGAAATGTATTTTGAAGGGTATATCGTGAAGTACAAGAGTGGTGTGTTTAAAATTTAAAATTTGTCTTCAGTTTCTTTCTTTTTTTAAAATTTAAGACCGTATTCTTGCATTAGAAACATCAAGTTTAGTTTGTAAATATACTTGTCTCAGCTATCAACAGGGCTATATTGGGTCCACTATAATAAAATTGTTAACCCTATGAAAGCACATGCAACTTTTATATTCCCTATAACAGATTTACTGTTGCACATTTATTCTAATGCCTACGTTTGTTTTAGTGTAGTTTTTTTTTGCCTTTGACGTATTTTGGTGACTGTGTATTGCACAAGTCCCGCCTGTTCTCGACATCTGCAAAAAATTCTTGAAAGTAAGAATCAACAATATTTGTCGATGAAAACGTGCTAGAACATTGTTGAAATTCTAGAGTCTCGCGAAATTTCTATACGAAGCAGCTAGTAAAAGACAAAAGAAGAATATTGTTGGACAACTACAGTCAGTGCCATAGATCTCGGAAGCTATAATTGTGATTGACGTCTATTAATCGGAAAACTGCAGAATTGGACCAGGAGCGGTTATAGATTTCTAGTTACACGAACCAACATCATAACTATGCCCACCACACTGCTCCACCGACCTCTCTCACATCTCACTTCTCTCCATTAACCTCTTCAATATTTCTATCCACCACATTTCTCCACCCTGTCCACCATATTTCTCAACCGATCTTTGTCATATCCTTGTTCATTGCTTCTCTCTACTGACCCTCCTCATATCCATGTCCACCATTTCTCTGTGCTGACCTTTATCACATTTCTGTCACTACGTTCTTACTAATCTCTCATATTCTGTTCACTACGTTCTACTAATCTCTCTCTTATTCTGTCCATTGTTCTACTAATCTCACCTTTTGTCCATACTAATCTCTCTTTATATTTCGTCTATCATGTTTCTACTTAATCTCCTTTATATTCTGTTCATTGTTTCTATTCTTCTTAATTTAATCTCTCTTATATTTCATCATGTTTCTATTTCATTAATCTCTTGTCTGTTCGTGTCTCTACTTTAATCTTCTTTCGTCTATCGTTGATCTCACTTATTCTTCTCTTGTTCATCCACTTTATATTCTTCCATCATCATGTTCTCTATCAATCTCATCTGTGTCTATCATGTTCTTACTAATCTCTCTTTATATTCTTGTCTATCATGTTCTACTAATCTTCTCTCTTGTATTTCATGTCCTCATGTTCTTCTTAATCTTCTATATCTTTGTCATCATTTCTTATAATCTTCTTACATTCTTCTATCATGTTCATCATGTTCTATTAACTTTCATATTTCTGTTCATTGCTCACTAATCTAATCTTCATATTTTGTCTATCATGTTCTACTTTCTTCTCTTTATTTTGTTCCATCATGTTCTACTTTCTCTTCTCATTTTGTTCATCTCTCATTTCTCGTCTATCATGTTCTACATTTCTTTATATCTTTGTCTTCATGTTTCTATATAATCTTCTTTATCTTTGTCATCATTGCATGTTCTACTAATCTTCTTTATATTTTGTTCATCATCATTGTTCCGTATTTAATTTGTTCATATTTTCTTCCATCATGTGTCATTTAATCTCTTCATATTTTGTTCATCACCTGTTCTATTTCATCATCTTCTTTATATTCTTTGTTCATTTCATTCTCTACTTAATCTTCTCTTTATTTTGTCTATCATCGTTCTCACTAATCTTCTTTATATTTTGTTCATCATGTTCTCATTTAATTTCTCATTTATTCTTGTCTCATATGTTCTATTTACTAATCTTCATATATTTCTGTTCATCATGTTCTTACTAATCTCTTGTCATATTCTTGTCATCATGTTCTACTAATCTCTCTATATTCTGTTGTCATGCATCTATTTAATCTTCTCTTTATATCTGTTCATCATGTCTACTAATCTTCCTCATCTTTTCTCTTGTCATGTATGTTCTCTATATTTAATCTCCATATATGTTCTATTTATCTCTATCTCTCATCTTTTATTCATATTCTCTTCATCTATTTTATTCTCTTTATCTCATCTTCTACTAATCTTCAGTCATATTTGTCTCTTTTCTTATTTAATTTCTCATATTCTGTCATATCATGTTCTACTAATCTTTCATATTTTGTTCATCATGTTCTACTTAATCTTCTCATATTTCTGTCCATCATGTCTCCACTAACTTCCCTCATATCTCTGTCCATCATGTTTCCACTAACTTCCCTCATATTCTGTCCATCATGTCTCCACTAACTTCCCTCATATCTCTGTCCATCATGTCTCCTCACAATATTGTCTTATTCTTCTCGCCCTTTCCACCAACATTTTCAATGCTTTTCTTACTTCTTCACCACTTGTCATATGCCCAAACCATTTAAGTTTTGCTTCCCTTGTGATATTTCTCTTTTCTTAATGTCATCATTCATTATTATTTCTGTCAAAGATATTCACAGCACCTATGTTAAGATTTGCATCTCATTATTCTTTAAAATACCATCTTATGGCTCAGTTTTACTACATAAAACAGAACTGGCCTAACAACTGTTTTGTAAAATTTGGTCTTAAGTCTAGCGGTATTTTTTGTCAACAGACTTTCCTCCATTTATTCCATACAACTCTTACTATTTTCCTTACTACTACTTCGCGATACTTTTTTTCACTAATATTGGAACCTAGATATATAAATTGAGAAGTCTTTAATAATTTAAAATTTGTATACGTCTCTCTTTTAACAAGTGGAACTATAAAGTAAGCTTTATCTTTATGATCATTAGTTCTTATTAAACTTGATGACATGCATATTTAGGTTCGAATAAAAAAAATGCAAGTTTATTAACCGATAGTCCTCGCAAGATAACGCACAAACGTTTTTTTTTTTTTTTGAAAAATCAATCTCCAGAAGGTCTCACAATAATCTATCTGCCTTGTTTGTTGTTGTCGTACGTATGAATACGAGGCTGGTGTGTTAGCAATGAGAAAAATAGATTTTATTTAAAAATTGACAGCCTTAAAAAAACATTATCTCTATTTTTATGTTGGTAATTATGTCCATCAGGGTATATTGTAACAAATAATAGTTCATTAGTAATTAAGGTCGTTGAGATACATTGTAACAAGTGTTTTCATTCAATAGTTTTCGATAATTAAGCTCACAGGGGTACATTGTTACAAATGTTTTCATTCTGTACAATGGAAAAACGATTAATATTAGTAAATAAAATTACGTCTAGTTACACTTTAAGCAGATTCTCTAGCTTCTAGTTTATTTTAATTTCTTTATGTAAATAAAATGACGTCTAGTTACACTTGAAGCAGATTCTTTTGCTTCTAGTTTATTTTAATTTCTTTATGTAAATAAAATGACGTCTAGTTACACTTGAAGCAGATTCTCTAGCTTGTAGTTTATTTTAATTCTTTATGTAAATAAAATCACGTCAAGTTACACTTGAATCAGGTTCTCTAGCTCGTAGTTTATTTTAATTCTTTATGTAAATAAAATCATGTCTAGTTACACTTGAATCAGGTTCTCTAGCTCGTAGTTTATTTTAATTTCTTTATGTAAATAAAATCACGTCTAGTTACACTTGAATCAGATTCTCTAGCTTGTAGTTTATTTTAATTTCTTTATGTAAATAAAATCACGTCTAGTTACACTTGAAGCAGATTCTCTAGCTTGTAGTTTATTTTAATTTCTTTAGAAACCTTCTTCTCGTGCAGCAGTTACCTCTACCGGGCTGGTAAGGATAAACACCGGCTTTATTCAGGATGGTATACTCTGGATGTAGGCGGAGAGGAACAACGTGTATATTGCAACATGGATATTTTAGGTGGGGGTTGGATGCTGATCTTGAGGGTATGTGTGTATTTGTATTTTTACCATTGAATTGATGTGTACAATGCTATTTTCAAATAGCATTCGATTTTTAATTTGAAAGCTTGTCAAAAGTTTAAATCCTAATTGGAAAGAAGACTGTTAATATATGTCATGAAGAACAAACTGTTAGAACAGAAGTACACAGTACAGTATCATCAGGGATAAAAAGGACAAACAGCAATTAACAGTATTATTAAAGGCACACCTTAATAGTATGGTGAAGGCACATATTAACAGTGTTGACCTTCTGTACTGATGTTTTAAAATGTTAAATTAGGAAGTATTAAATGTTAAAGATAAAAAATACAAATATCAGAAGTACAAGAACCAAAGAACTTTGATTTATATTAACGTGATTGGCGTTTAGTGGATTCCCCTTCCTTCAGTCGTAAGTATTTAGTTGCAATTAAAATACTTATTTGAATTTAAAGTAATTAATTTGGAATAGTTATAAAATTTTCTGGAGTTATGTTCTTCTCTGCAGGTCCTGGATGCTTGTGGCTAAAGATTCTCTCAGGAAATGTTAACTTTTATTCAGCCACATCCTTCAGATGATGACATACTCTATTAAGTCCGAAAGATTTAAATGTTCTTCTAGACGTATAGATTGAAATAAACGAAACCTTTTACTAGAAAAACCAACGGATTACAATTTATAATAAAATACACAATTTGATAACATAAATCTTGTAAAACTGGTGATTTGGCTCAATAAAATCTGTAATGTTCTCCTTGTAGAATGATTGTTGTTTGTGTTTAGTTCTAAAAGAGCTGCTGTTTGTGTCTACTTGTAGAAGAGTTCCTGTTTGTGTTTACTTATAGAATAAACCCTGCTTCGTCTCATTTGCACTTTTCTTCATAAAATGGAGGCGAGCCTTCAGTGCCTCAAGTTTGGAATAATTTAGCTCTATCAATTCCACTATTCGTTGATAAAAGAGTAGCCCAAGGGTTGGCGGTGGGTGGTGATGCTTAGCTGCCTTCTCTCTAGTCTTACACTACTAAATTAGGGATGGCTAGCGCTGATAGCCCTCGAGTATTTTTGTGCGAAATTAAAAAACAAACAAACAAATTCTGCACTGCCTTATGGTTAATGAACACTATGACAGAATGAAGGACTCTGTAATACCTTAAACTTAATTTTCATATGTTGTGTTTGCTTGGAGAAGGCTTAGTAACAAAAATTTCTACTTGAAAAAGACTTACAGTTCGACGGTTCGAGAAGACGAAATTAATTTTTAGCGATATAGTTTAAGTTCGTACAAAGTGTTTCACAGTGTAAATGCTTGTAAACATGTCTTAGAATACAAAACCATATCAGTTTTTACTGTGTTGTAACCAAGTTTTGTACTGTAATTTTTCTGTCTTGTTAGTTTCTATCCTACAATTTTAATTATTTCACTTACGATAAATCTCTAGAACATACGCAGCGATGATTGGCATTTTAGATAAATGTTTCTTTCAATAGTTCAATAATCTGGACGAATTGGATGTATAAAAAATAACAAGAACAATGACATCTTAACCTGAAGGATACAAACAAAGTTATAATAATAGTCGGTGAAGAATGAACCTTATGATTAACAAGAAGTCACATTTTGAAGGTTGAAAGTGTCATGTTTAATCATTTACGTGGTGGGGGACATGAAAATAAATTAATACATTTGTACGTGTTTTGTTTTTAAAATGTAATACAATAAATGTATAAATTTCTCATCACAAATGAACTTTGTACAATCAGTTTTTGTTATTATGTAGAGCTCAGGACGAACACCCACTCCTTGGAATAGAACGAACGTGATGAGTTTGTGCGAGAATCAGTTCCATCAAGCAGAGGACTTTTCAATTCTTAAAAAGGCAGATTTCATTATTCAAAACAACAACCTCAATGGAATAGAGGTAAGTTTTATAGAGTGGCTGTAAAGATATGTGAAATTACTTTTAAAATATTAGTTTATTAATAACGTATATAAGTAATTAGAATGGTATAATATTATTGATGATAATGTAGTCTGTAATTTTCGTTATTATTAGTAAGTCATGATGGTACTTCTAAAACACATGCATTTAAGTTAGTAACGTTGCCATCGAGTAAAAAATTTATATTAACTTCTAAATATAATAAACCACTAAAAGCATATGGATCGCCCCTAGTGGCAGAGTCTGCGGATTTACAACGCTAAAAACCTGGTTTCGATATCTATGTTGTGCAAAGCAGAGATAGGTCATTGTGTAGCTTTGTGCTTAATTAAAAACAACAACAGCATGTGGATCATTAGCTAACCTATTACAAATCGAGTTTTTTTTATCACAAACAACACAATGAGCAGAATGTTCTGATAATAATAAAAAAAACAACAACAATAAAAACACAGGGTAATAAAATCCAGTACGAGTATCGATATGTTCTGGTATTAGGAACAGTGTACAACCAAGTATGTATTAATGTTTTACACCATCATGTATCGAAATAAGGCCTTACCACATGGTATTTAGTGTTAGTGGTGCTCTCGTATAGCATGAACTGAAACACTTGTGTGCAACAAAATATATACTGTTCTAGAAAATCATAAGTTGAGTAGGTGTACACCATAATACGAGCTTTTCTGTTAGCTTAACCTTTCTATATGAAGCCAAACAAATTATTACATTTTGTAGGTGATTTTTCTTGCTGTACACTCCCTATTATATATTATTTTAAAGCTTGTGAAATATATATTTGAAAATTTTTTGAACAAATGTTAAAAGTAAAAACATTGTTCGAAATACTTTCTACTAACGAACTTTACTCAAACATCGTGCACTTGTCTTTGAAAGATAGTTTTCTTGTCTTTTTAGTTGTTGTTAATATGAACCACAAGTAAGTGCGTATAAGTCTATATAACAACAGTTTTTTAATCAAAAGTAGTCTACGACGAATACTTTAATATATTTACGCATGCGCGAACCCCACGAATGTACTCAAGCGGCAGGTAGGCTGACCTACTACGCCCTTGTTAAATACGCTGAGCAGTTGCAGATTTTATATTTCGCCAACTTGTTTAGAACACACTTAGAGCTTTTTACATATATTACTATTTTTTATATTCAGCTACAGAAATACAGAGGGCGAACATTAAGAGGCCGCTGCACACTAAACAAAGAAGAAAATTAAGGGAAGAACAAGTAATAACAAACACCGACTTCCGCGTTTTAATGTGCATTAATCGTAAATATATTTGACGTCATAATAGGTGATCTTACTGTGGCGTGTTCCCCAGTGCATAGCGGTATGTAGCAGACTTAAAATGCAAGAATCCGGGTATCGATACCTGTGACGAGTGAAGCACAGTTAGCCCATTGTCATGCTCTGTGCGTAACTTCATACAAATAAACAAATACTATGGTAGAAGACTTCCAAAAGCGATAAAGTTGGCGACCAATTTAAAGGATCTTGCCATTGTAGCAAATTTGAGTTTCTAGATTCACAGAAACCAGTTTTCCTTGATGAACTGATCAGGTCTGATGGCGACTCCTTAAAGCACCGCCTCGACAAGATCAAAGGTTATAACAGTACAATGGTGTTCGCATCCTTGGTAAAAAAAACAACAACACACACACACACACACATATACACACACTACGAAATCTAGGAACATACAGATACGACAGAAAGTGTTTGTACCCCTGCGTCCAGAGTATTGTTTTGCTCATAACTTAAAAAGTATCACGATTAGGCTAATAGACGTATGATATATTATAAATATTATACTAACACACATCTATATACATTTTTATGGAAATTAAACGACAAATAAACTGTTTATAAACAAATAACCAAAAATAGGAGGAGCAGAAAGTGTTCGTACATTTCAGAACGTGTGAAAAAACTAATATTTCCATAAACAATTTGTTTAGTTTGGCGAATAAACTACATTATACCATTCCAGAACTAGACACTGGGTTCATAATTATTGGAATTTAGCCAGCAAAAAATTTACTTCCGGTAATTTAGCGCCATTTCCGTCATTATCTGCTTGGTCATCATGGCGAACAGGAAATAACTGTCCAGTGATTTAAAAAACCGAATTATTGTAAAATACAAGTCTCCTGTGTCTCTTTCCGGTATTGCTACACAATTTAATGTGCCGAAATCTGCTGTTCAAAGCATAATTGCCAAGTTTAAGCTTACAGGATTAACTACTAATCTCTCTCTTGTTTCTGACGCCCCACCAAAATTCCAGAGATAACTAAGAGGAAGGTTTTCAGAGAAGTTAGTAGGAACCTTTGTTTAAGACGTAATGACATACAGAAACTGGTAAGGGAAACTGGAGTTGAAGTAAGCACCTCTACAGTTACGAACGTGTTACGCTCTTCTGGGTTCAAAGCATGCCGTCCTCGTAGAACTCCATATTTAAAGCCTGTTCATTTAGAAGCACGATTGAGGTATGCAAGAAAGCATGTAGATAAACTCTTTACTTATTGGAAGAGTATTATTTGGTCAGACGAGACTAAAATCGAGCTTTTCGGTCACAATGATGTTCGCAATATTTTCCTTAAGAAGGGGGAACGAAATCTTCCAAAGAACACCGTCCCTACAGTTAAATATGGAGGTGGCTCGATCATGCTATGGGGTTCAACCAGCTCTTCTGGTGTAGGCAGTCTTTACCGCGTCAACGGAATCATGAAAAAAGAAGAGTACGTTAATATATTAGGCACTTATATCAAGAATGATGCTCGGAACTTGCGGCTTGGGCGTCGTTGGATCTTCCAGCACGACAATGACCCTAAGCACACATCGAAATATGTGCAATTCTGGTTGCAGAAGCACCATATAGCGTTTTGGACTGGACATCGCAATCATCCGATCTCAACCCAATTGAAAACGTTTGGCATGAGTTGAAGACCAGGGTTAATCAGCGTCACACAAAAAACTTGCAACAGTTGGAAGCCTTTTGTTAATAATGGAAGAAAATACCAGTCGAGTACTGTCAAACGATCATGGAAGGCTATGAGGAGAGATTGCACCAAGTAATTCACCTAAAAGGCTACACATTAAAGTAGACGCACGAACACTTTCTGCCCTTCCTATGTTTGGTTATTTGTTTATAAACAGTTTATTTGTCATTCAATTTACATAAAAATTTATGTAGATGTGTGTTAGAATAATATTTATAAGATCCTATATCTTCATTATCGTAATCGTGATACTTTTTAAGGTATGAGGAAAAACTATTCACGACGCAGGGGTTCGAACACTTTCTGTTGTAACTCTATTGTTTTAAAATTTCCGAAACTGTATATCGCAGCATCTGGAGGATTTATCAAAAAAAATAACCAAAGGCATAATAATTGTCAATTTTTTTATGATGGACACTGAACAAGTGCCAACATTTGTAAATGAAGGCCTTACTACAGGAATTGAAAGCTATAAGAATTTACAGACAATTGCTAGAAGCTGATCTGGAAGAAAATACCAGTTCAGCTGTTGAAACTGATCGTTGATCTCTTTTTTTCACGATGACAACAACTTGGACAAGGACAGCACGAGTGAGTATAGTTACGGCAGTATTTCTTTTTGACGATGATTCTGTATGGCTAACCTGTATGTAGTTGTTTATCCACAAAATTATAACCCCGAAAAATCTATCGGCTTAATTGGTTGGTTGGTTTTGGAATTTTGCACAAAGCTACTCGAGGGCTATCTGTGCTAGCCGTCCCTAATTTAGCAGTGTAAGACTAGAGGGAAGGCAGCTAGTCATCACCACCCACTGCCAACTCTTGGGCTACTCTTTTACCAACGAAAAGTGGGATTGACCGTCACATTATAACGCCCCCACGGCTGGGAGGGCGAGCATGTTTGGCGCGATTCGGGCGTAAACCCGCGACCCTCAGATTACGAAGCGCACGCCTTAACGCGCTAGGCCATGCCAGGCCCTATCGGCTTAAACTAATCCTATTTCGAACGTAGACTTAAACCATGTCATACTTATACCCCTAAACATTTGGACTAAAGCAATATCATACTTATTCGTGATGACGAGAAAACCAACTTGTAGAGAAAAATATGTATGTAAAAATGGCTGGTAGGGGTTGATAAAATACTTAACCTTAATTTGTGATTGTCTATATTATTATTTTCTTATGTTGAATGTCGCTTTTACATAGGGTTAGGACATAAGGAAAACACACCAATAGGATGAAACATAGTTTCGACGATTCAGTTTGTGAATAACCTTATCGCTAGAAAGCAAAAGATCAATTTATGTTTTTATTTGTCTAACTGACACAGTAATAGTTTGTTGACTGAGCCCAAAAGTTTATGTTACATATGAGACTAGTAGCTTGCAATATGTGAGAAAAAGGAAATTGAAATCCAGGTTGACTCTTGCATGAGTTAAATCAGTGAACTTCCAAGATGGAATGGCAATAGTGTGGAACCTTGGTAAGCCAGACTTTACCATAAGTAAAAGAGTTATCAGAATTATCACAGAATTAAAGTGTGTGGTGTTTGGGGGGGGGGGGGGTTGAATCGTACGTATATGTGATAAATTTCCAAAAGAGAGGTTTACCACTGTGCCATCTATTGGTAACATTTGAAGATTAGTAGAAAATTTCCGACATTAAGGACATAGGTTGAAGTGTTTGATCAGGGTATCACGATGCACATAATGAGAGGTTGTTATATGGATTAGTAAGAAAACCCATGATTCATAGCTGAACCATTCAAGTGCATGGAGAATTGTTGTACAAAGACGTGTGGGCACAGAAACACTGACGTTACATTACCAACAGAAATTTACAGTCATGTTAAATAGAAATAATACCCTATGGTGTCATATTATCCGTTCATTTAAACTGTTTCGTGAGGCAAAACTAGAAACTTCCCAGACTGTTGTGAATTTACTAAAACATAGATACTTAGACATTAGTACACCGGAGGCAGCATGACGAATTTCTGGGTTTTACTTACACGGTCAGTCACACATTACATGTTTTTTAATGTATATATTGTGCGTGGTCACTCACACATCATATGTTGTCTAATGTACATGGTCAGTCACAAATCATATGTTGCATAATGTATATATTGTACGTGATCAGTTACACACCATATGTTGTCTAATGTGCATATTGTACGTGATCAGCTACACACCATTTGTTGTCTGATGTGCAGATTGTACGTGGTCAGTCACACATCATATGTTGTCTAATGCATATATTGTAGATGGTCGGTCAAACGTTGTCCAATGTGGTCTTCAAGAAAGGCAGGTCTGAAGTTGCGATGGAAAGAGCTCAGAGTTGGAACACCAAATGAATGATATTATACCAGCTCAAAGCACACACTTTCAATACCCATCAATAGATATACATTTAATCTTGGATAATAACGTCCGTGTTTAGAAGCCACGCCAAACAGGGCCCGTGATCATAGTTTGTCGAGCAAACAACAGGTGATATTATTTAAGGATTGCATTTCACACAGTAAGAGGAGTTACGTCGTCTTTGGGGTCACGCACATTTTAAGATGCAGCTGGGAACTTAAGTTACTCACGGGCTATAAGGTAAATCGGAAAGGCTTAACTGAAAAATCATTATTTCTGATCTATTTTCAAATGAAGCAACTCTTCGTATACGAATGCATATCGGAACATCTGATACGAACAGTTCCAGGACAGTTTCCATGAAGAATTAACGAGAACGGTAAATGATGCAGAACTGTTGACGCTAATCAAAGGGCTATCTGCGTTATCCGCCCCTAATTTAGCAATGTAAGACTAGAGGGAAGGCAGTTAGTCATCACCACCCACCGCCAACTCTTAGGCTACTCTTTTACCAACGAATGGTTCGATTGAACGTAACCTTATAATGCTCCCACAGCTGAAAGGGCGGGCATGATTGGTGTGACGAGGATTCGAACCCACGATCCTCAGATTACGAGTCGAGCGCCCTAACAACGTAGCCATGACGGGCGTTTTATAAATAAACACTGCATATACAAACTTTTTAATTGCTGTAGCAATTTACAATATTTAAAAAAATAATAAATAAGGTTTTATAATACATAAAATATATATTTTAATTATCAAGAATTGGAAACTTGTTAAAGTAAATATCCATCACCAGAATTTGTATATTTGGTAAATTGTTACAGATATTAAAAATTGGGCATCTTTATTTCGTCTTTTGTATACCATAGTGTGTAACGGTTTAAGACAAACAAGGGTCAAATAAAGAAAAATGTATTAAGCTGCTACATTAACAAAAATCCAAAATAAAAATTTCAAACAATTGGAATACAAGTTTTATCACTTACAAAAAACAATACAAAAAGATATTCCTAGTTCCTTTAGTTACACGGACTTGTCATAGGAAATTCATTATTCTGTACTCTGGCCAGTCTTGTCTTACATTATATAGAACATGTTATGGTCACTTTCATGTATAAGGCTGCAATTTGACGGCTTTACTTCTTAAGATGAACAAACAAAATTCGACCAACCCATAACAATCTTCATAAAGACATACAATTTATAATGAAAATAACTAACGATAATTTTTTAACGTTAGCATTACACAAACCAACCCAAGACTTCACCATTAAAATTCATAGAAAATTACATACAGCGGAAATCTCATAAATTTAATTTATGTTTATTAATCCATCACAGGCTAAACACTCTTAAAAATCCTTCTAAATTTATCACACACTATTTACAGCACAGAAAACATCAACAAAGAAGCTGTGATAATATTAACCAGTTCTCTGTTACAATAATCACATAAACTGTTAACAAATTAACAGATATATTTCACAAACAAAAAACTACAAAACAAAACAAACGTCATAAAACAAAGGAAACATGATCACTTACACAGTCACATACATATAGATATTAACACACTTCTGTCAGAAGTTTGGAATACACTAGTGCATAAATAAATCTTTTGAATAACGACTAGATTGATTTTTATCCCTGAAATGAAAATTAAATAACAAACTCATCCAACCAGGAAGCATTTTACAAAATACAGAGTAACAGTTGTACAAATTTTTACATGAGTAAAACCAAAAAAAATTTAATATAACGTCACAATACTAAAATACGAGCATGACACTAACATAAGATCTGATGGTCGCGTGTTCGAATCCTCATCATATTAAACATGCTCGCCCTTTCAGCTGTGGAGGCGTTATAATGTGACGGTCAATCCCACTATTCATTGGTAAAAGAGTAGCCCAAGCGTTGGCGGTGGGTAATGATGACTAGCTGCCTTCCCTCTAGTCTCAAACTGCTAAATTAGGGACGCCTAGCGCAGATAGACCTTCGTGCGAAGTTAAAAACAAAATAAACCAAACCACTAACATGGTTTACAAAAGTTTACTGACTTTTGGCGAGAGTAAGCAAAAAGAAGGGCGAGTTATTAGTGAGCTCCGTAAAAATACAGGGTAATTACAAACAAGACTTCTAACCTGAAAATACATGGTAACTACAAACAAGACTTCTAACCTAAAAATACAGGGTAATTACAAACAAGACTTCTAACCTTCCTTTTGAGTGAGTTATTTTTATTTATCTGGGCGAAAGAGCACTAGAAAGTACTCATAGAAGAAACAAACAGAAACTGAAATACGTGAGGCAGCTTGAGACTTCACCTGGTCGACGAAAGCGTGGGTCGCCAAACAAAGAGCGATGCCGACAACCGCAAAGGACAAGAGCGACATGACATTTAGGAAATAACACGCATGTTCCACCTGTGGCCCGAAAAACAAGCAAAGTCTAGTTTATTAGGTGGCCAGAAATTAGATTTAGATTTAAACGAAGTAAATAACTCTCCATTAATGGCTTTATGCAATGTGGCCATTAAACAATTAACAACATTCGGTAATGAAAAATATAGTAATTTAAGAAAAAAACGCAAAGCAAGAAGAAAAATAGTGAAGTTATCTAACTCTAGCGAAAACTGAAAATGAAGAAGGGGAGAAACTTGTGATACTGTGTTAGAGACAGCTTCCTCCACCGCTATAATTACCAAGAACGAACTTACTAATCCAAGTAACACCTTGGATGTTGATAACACTAATGATGTAGCCACAAACCAAGAACAAAATGATGAACAAGACACTGAAAAACAAGAATAATTTACACTAGTGGTACTAAAAAGAAAAAGACGAAATTCAACACAAAATTGTAACCCACAAAATAAAAACATAACATCAAAATCTAAACAACCCCAATATTCGATTATAATCGAAGGTATTGCAGGCACATACAACCAACCGCAACTTGCGGCGGAAATCAGACGATGCAAACCAGGCGTTATAATAGCTAATGTCAAGCGTCTACCCAGGGGCGTTGTCCTTGTCCAAAGACAAGAGGCCGCTGACCTCATCAAGCTACTAAAAGAATGGCCGAAGGACGCTTTCACACCTGGAAACATTAATATCCACCTACCAGGTAGCAAACCACAGCCCAAAGCAATCGTAATTCGTGGGGTGCACTATTCAATAACCATAGAAGACATACAACAAGTACTAGAGGATTAAAGTGTACCTTACAACAAAGTACAAAGAATAATCCCCAAAGTAAGAAATAAACCAACAAATTTAATAAGAGTAGACACAGAACAAAATTACAACATTTTGGAACTGATAAACAACGGTATCACTCTATGGTACCGAAGATTTCTAGTAGAACAATTGAAAACACCAGCAATTGTAGTTACACAATAACTTCTGCTCCCAACTAATTGAAAAAAACAGACCCTATAAAGTTTCGGTCACATCTAAAAAGACTCACCAACGAAGCCACAAGAAAATACCCAACACTAGAATATAATAACACCTTAGCGCACACCAACAAAACACATAACGACCCAGACATGAAGAACTATTTTTACAATACAGTTAAGTCATGTAACAAATAACACAGAATTATACAAACCATATTTCCCAGTCAATATCAACAACAAGAACACTAATAACAAATGATTATAATAGCATACTGCTTACCAAAACAATCACACGTTTTCGAATACTGCAAGTCAAATAAACACAACATAACCGTAGAAAACACCCAGATACTAAGTAGGGAAGCAAATATAAACAAACGCAAAATCAAAAAAGCCCCATTTGTACAGCCCCCCACTAATGCAGCGGTAAGTCTACGGATTTACAACGCTACAAACAGGGGTTTGATTCCCCGCGCTGGGTTCAACAGATAGACCGATGTGGCTTTGCTATAAGAAAACATACACACACGCATAAAGGACTACCTTTATACCTATATTAATTTATAATCTAACATCCAACTATAACGCCCCCTACAATATCGTACCATTTATACTCTTGTCCCTAAGACATGTGCCCGGCAACGGTCAGTTGCAAACCCTCTCTTTGCTAACCTGAAGATGACCTAGGAAGTTCGAAACGTTGATCTCTGCTTATCAGTAAAAGTGTTAATACCCATACCAGCCGTTTCGAGATACACTTTTTTATATTGTTGAACGTTGATTTAAATCTTAAAACGTTCTTTGCTGTTGAAACTTGCGTACTTGAGAATGATCGCACCAATTTTTAAAACTATTTCAGATGGTTATTTATAATACGGTCATTGATTTGATGTTTTTTCTATAAAGCCCAACAAGTAACAATGTAAAATATCTGTCTGAATGAATGTGTGGATGTGTATTGTGTTACAGCTTAGGCCCATTAACTAAACATAATAGTGTTATGTCCAACTATTATAAGCTACCAATAATCATAAGATAATTATAAAGTTATTTTACATGTTGTAAAAACTGTAAACTGTAATAAAATAATACTAATAATCAGTAAATATACTCACAAATAAACTAGTAAATTGAACGAACTCTTTCTAATTTGTGAGTTTTCGCTTTAATGTAACTACAAATGCCTAGTTGAGCTGAACGATAGAAGGAATAATAAAAAAAAGGTAAAGAAAACCAAAACCTAAAAGTAGAGTTAACTATGTCATAAATTAATCAAAACTTGTCAGTTGTGTTTACCCACAGAAGTATCACATCGGAAGGTATTTAAATTCATCATTAGGCAGTTAAAATAAAGTAATGAAATTTAAAAATTATTACCAATAATAATTATGTTACTTATTGAGGGTATCGCTAAGTTATTAAGCACCGTCTTTTCTGTCATCGTATCTATTTAGCTGAATCACCATTAAATTATTTGTTTTTCAATATTTCCAGCTGCTTTTAACAACATCTTTCAAAGGACTGGTTCCAGATAAATCAAACTATATTCGATGGAAGTACACAAGAGCTAATTCCACTTTAGTCTCTGAGACTGATGACCAAATCACGGAGTTGGTAGATTTTAGAGGAAATGTTTTTAGTATTTTCACAGTTCCAGATTTTTTCCGTGTACCATGGATTCCTTCAGATGGATCATATTCGGACGTCTTCCTGACTCTAAGTGAATCAGAAAAACTTAAAAATGGAATTAAAACTGGAAATCTGCTTGCTGCATCACCTGATGGCCCTTTGGCAAATCAACCATTTCTGTATTTCATAAGAGAAAGACTGGAGGGTAAGATAACACACAAACATGTACACATAAGGTTATGGGTGACAGATACAACATTGGTTTTCTTTTTCATCTCTATTTGTATATATGTATATAAGTACATTAATAATCTAACAAAACGTACAGATAATATTATGTGTAGCAGATATACACTACATGGCAAAAAGTATGTGGACACACGGCCATCACACCCATATATGCTTGTTGAACATCTCATTCCAAAACCATGGGCATTAGTATGGAGTTGGTCCCCCATTTGCTGCTATAACAGCCTCCACTCTTCTGGGAAGGCTCTTTGCTATATTTTGGAACATGGCTGCGGGAATTTGCTCCTTTTCAACCATAAGAGCATCAGTGAGGTCGGACACTGACGTCTGGCGAGAAGTCTTGGCTTGCAGTTGGAGCTCCAATTCATCCCAGAGGTGTTCGATGAGGTTGAGGTCAGGGATCTGTGCAGGCCAGTCAGGTTATTCCACACCAATCTCGGCAAACCATGCCACGGGGGCTTTGTCATGCTGAAACAAAAAAGGGCTTTCCAAAAAACTGTTGCCACAAAGTTGGAAGCACACAATTGTATATAATGTCGTTGTATGCTGTAGCATTAAGGTTTCTCTTCACTGGAACTAAAGAGTTTAACCCAAACCATTAAAAACAACCCCAGACCATTATTCCTCCTCCACAAAACTTTACAGTTGGCACTATGCATTCAGGCAAGTAGTATTCTCCTGGCATCCGCCAAACCCAGATTCGTCCGTCAGACTGCCAGACGGTGAAACGTGATTCATCACTGCAGAGAACGCGTTTCCACTGCTGCAGAGTCCAATGGCAGTGTGCTTTACACCACTCTAGCTGATGCTTTGGCATTGCGCATGGTGATCTTAGGCTTGTGAGCGGCTGCTCGGCCATGGAAACTCATTTCATGAAGCTGCTGATGAACGGTTCTTGTGCTGATGTTATTTCCAGAGGGAGTTTGGAACTCTGTAGTGAGTGTTGCAACTATGGACAGACGATTTTTACGCGCTATGCGCTTTAACACTTGGCAGTCCCGCTCTGTGAGCTTGTGTGGCCTACAGCTTCGTGGCTGAGCTGTTGTTGCTCCTAAACGTTTCCACGTCACAGTAATAGCACTTACAGTTGACCGGGGTAGCTCTAGCAGGGTAGAATTTGACGAACTGACTTGTTGGAATGGTGACATCCTGTGACAGTGCCACGTTAAAAGTAACTGAACTCTTCTGTACGACCAGTCAATGTTTGTCTATGGAAATTACATGGCTCTATGCTTGATTTTATACACCTGTTAGCAATGGGTGTGGCTGAAATGGCCAAACCCACTAATTAGAAGGGGTGTCTACATACTTTTGGCCATGTTGTGTATCTCTGGTTTCCTTCTTCAATAACTGCTAATAGGCGATTTAAATCATCATTATTAAACAATAAATAATCCATAATCATTTAATGTATTTCTATTCCTGGTTAGTCATATACGATCATAACGGTGTAAGTACATAAGTCGTCTGAAGTTATTAGAGTATTTTCAGAGCTATGTTCTTTCATAATGATTGCTGAATTCTATATGAACAATGTATAATAAACCTATTGAGTAGTTGAAGTTTAGAATATGTGTTGAGCATTAGTATAAAGACAAAAAGAATAGTTGTAATGAGTGATGAAGTTAAAGTCAACATCTGAGTGTATGGTCAAAGAATATAACAAATGGACAAGTTGGTGAATTTTGGACAACTAATGACTGAAAATGGTAAATGTTAGGTAGAAGATACGAGGCAGATAGAAATTGGAAGAGCAAATTTCGTCTGTATGAAAGATGTATTAACAACAAGGAACACGAAATTAAAGACGAAACTTATAAGCTGTTATATGCTGTCTGCATGCTCCAGAGACTTAGAGACTAACAAAAAAACTCTGAAACAAAATAGAAGCATTGGAAATGCGGATTCTGAGAAAGATGTTGACAGTGTCGTGTATGGAAAGCAAAACAAACGAGGAAAACTTGTAATGGCTAAAACAAAGCGTAAACTTAAAGCAAGTATCAATAATAAAGGTGTGAATATTATGAGAACATTATCAAAGCAAATCATAGTCATAGGGAGAGTTGTTTGTTTGTTTTTTAAGGGGGTACAATTTTTCTCCTGAATTGGTTTATGAGTAAGAAAGCAAAAGTTTGGTAACAAATATCACTCTATTTTTGCCTTCTAATTTTGCCCGAATAGCTGTATGTATTGCAAGCTAGGGTGGGGGAGTTACACACATCGTATGCCTTTGTAAATAACTTTCAAAGAAATTTGATCGAGGGCTGGTGCAAGGCTGTAAAATGAGAAGTCAGCCGTGGAGAAAACTGGTCACTGATGTCACGACGACTGGTTTCGGTCCAGCTACGTTGGTTGTGTAAGGAAGGCTTTGGATAGACAGACATCGTGAGAGTTGACAGATAATTTCCTAAGTGGAGCAGATAATGATGTGAAAAAATGTATTAAAAGGTTACAAGTAAACATTCCAGGTGTTCTGAATCACTTCGTACAGTCTGTTAACAAACAGCCAATCCAGGTGTTCTGAATCACTTCGTACAGTCTGTTAACAAACAGCCAATCCATGTGTTCTGAATCACTTCGTACAGTCTGTTAACAAACAGCCAATCAGGTGTTCTGAATCACTTCGTACAGTCTGTTAACAAACAGCCAATCCATGTGTTCTGAATCACTTCGTACAGTCTGTTAACAAACAGCCAATCCATGTGTTCTGAATCACTTCGTACAGTCTGTTAACAAACAGCCAATCCATGTGTTCTGAATCACTTCGTACAGTCTGTTAACAAACAGCCAATCCATGTGTTCTGAATCACTTCGTACAGTCTGTTAACAAACAGCCAGTCCAGGTGTTCTGAATCACTTCGTACAGTCTGTTAACAAACAGCCAATCCATGTGTTCTGAATCACTTCGTACAGTCTGTTAACAAACAGCCAATCCATGTGTTCTGAATCACTTCGTACAGTCTGTTAACAAACAGCCAGTCCAGGTGTTCTGAATCACTTCGTACAGTCTGTTAACAAACAGCCAATCCATGTGTTCTGAATCACTTCGTACAGTCTGTTAACAAACAGCCAGTCCAGGTGTTCTGAATCACTTCGTACAGTCTGTTAACAAACAGCCAATCCATGTGTTCTGAATCACTTCGTACAGTCTGTTAACAAACAGCCAATCCATGTGTTCTGAATCACTTCGTACAGTCTGTTAACAAACAGCCAATCCATGTGTTCTGAATCACTTCGTACAGTCTGTTAACAAACAGCCAATCCATGTGTTCTGAATCACTTCGTACAGTCTGTTAACAAACAGCCATTCCATGTGTTCTGAATCACTTCGTACAGTCTGTTAACAAACAGCCAATCCATGTGTTCTGAATCACTTCACTTCGTACAGTCTGTTAACAAACAGCCAATCCATGTGTTCTGAATCACTTCGTACAGTCTGTTAACAAACAGCCAATGAATCACTTCGTACAGTCTGTTAACAAACAGCCAATCCATGTGTTCTGAATCACTTCGTACAGTCTGTTAACAAACAGCCAATCCATGTGTTCTGAATCACTTCGTACAGTCTGTTAACAAACAGCCAATCCATGTGTTCTGAATCACTTCGTACAGTCTGTTAACAAACAGCCATGTGTTCTGAATCACTTCGTACAGTCTGTTAACAAACAGCCAATCCATGTGTTCTGAATCACTTCGTACAGTCTGTTAACAAACAGCCAATCCATGTGTTCTGAATCACTTCGTACAGTCTGTTAACAAACAGCCAATCCATGTGTTCTGAATCACTTCGTACAGTCTGTTAACAAACAGCCAATCCATGTTCTGAATCACTTCGTACAGTCTGTTAACAAACAGCCATCCACTGAATCACTTCGTACAGTCTGTTAACAAACAGCCAATCCATGTGTTCTGAATCACTTCGTACAGTCTGTTAACAAACAGCCAATCCATGTGTTCTGAATCACTTCGTACAGTCTGTTAACAAACAGCCAATCCATGTGTTCTGAATCACTTCGTACAGTCAAACAGCCAATCCATGTTAACAAACAGCCAATCCATGTGTTCTGAATCACTTCGTACAGTCTGTTAACAAACAGCCAATCCATGTGTTCTGAATCACTTCGTACAGTCTGTTAACAAACAGCCAATCCATGTGTTCTGAATCACTTCGTACAGTCTGTTAACAAACAGCCAATCCATGTGTTCTGAATCACTTCGTACAGTCTGTTAACAAACAGCCAATCCATGTGTTCTGAATCACTTCGTACAGTCTGTTAACAAACAGCCAATCCATGTGTTCTGAATCACTTCGTACAGTCTGTTAACAAACAGCCAATCCATGTGTTCTGAATCACTTCGTACAGTCTGTTAACAAACAGCCAATCCATGTGTTCTGAATCACTTCGTACAGTCTGTTAACAAACAGCCAATCCACTGAGTCTCTGTTAACAAACAGCCAATCCATGTGTTCTGAATCACTTCGTACAGTCTGTTAACAAACAGCCAATCCAGGTGTTCTGAATCACTTCGTACAGTCTGTTAACAAACAGCCAATCCATGTGTTCTGAATCACTTCGTACAGTCTGTTAACAAACAGCCAATCCATGTGTTCTGAATCACTTCGTACAGTCTGTTAACAAACAGCCAATCCATGTGTTCTGAATCACTTCGTACAGTCTGTTAACAAACAGCCAATCCAGGTGTGTTCTGAATCAC
Source organism: Tachypleus tridentatus (assembly GCF_004210375.1). NCBI lineage: Eukaryota > Metazoa > Arthropoda > Merostomata > Xiphosura > Limulidae > Tachypleus > Tachypleus tridentatus. Next base: position 10,380,436 of record NC_134836.1, on the reverse strand, counting down.
TTCACTTCGTACAGTCTGTTAACAAACAGCCAATCCATGTGTTCTGAATCACTGAGTCTGTTAACAAACAGCCAATCACTGAATCACTTCGTACAGTCTGTTAACAAACAGCCATTCCATGTGTTCTGAATCACTTCGTACAGTCTGTTAACAAACAGCCAATCCATGTGTTCTGAATCACTTCGTACAGTCTGTTAACAAACAGCCAATCCATGTGTTCTGAATCACTTCGTACAGTCTGTTAACAAACAGCCAATCCATGTGTTCTGAATCACTTCGTACAGTCTGTTAACAAACAGCCATTCCATGTGTTCTGAATCACTTCGTACAGTCTGTTAACAAACAGCCAATCCATGTGTTCTGAATCACTTACAGTACAGTCTGTTAACAAACAGCCAATCCATGTGTTCTGAATCACTTCGTACAGTCTGTTAACAAACAGCCAATCCATGTGTTCTGAATCACTTCGTCTGTTACAGTCTGTTAACAAACAGCCAATCCATGTGTTCTGAATCACTTCGTACAGTCTGTTAACAAACAGCCAATCCAGGTGTTCTGAATCACTTCGTACAGTCTGTTAACAGTCTGTTAACAAACAGCCATTCCATGTGTTCTGAATCACTTCGTACAGTCTGTTAACAAACAGCCATTCCATGTGTTCTGAATCACTTCGTACAGTCTGTTAACAAACAGCCAATCCATGTGTTCTGAATCACTTCGTACAGTCTGTTAACAAACAGCCATTCCATGTGTTCTGAATCACTTCGTACAGTCTGTTAACAAACAGCCATTCCATGTGTTCTGAATCACTTCGTACAGTCTGTTAACAAACAGCCATTCCATGTGTTCTGAATCACTTCGTACAGTCTGTTAACAAACAGCCAATCCAGTGTTCTGAATCACTTCGTACAGTCTGTTAACAAACAGCCATTCCATGTGTTCTGAATCACTTCGTACAGTCTGTTAACAAACAGCCAATCCAGGTGTTCTCACTCAGTTCCTGCAGTCTGTTAACAAACAGCCATTCCATGTGTTCTGAATCACTTCGTACAGTCTGTTAACAAACAGCCAATCCATGTGTTCTGAATCACTTCGTACAGTCTGTTAACAAACAGCCATTCCATCTGAATCACTTCGTACAGTCTGTTAACAAACAGCCAATCCAGGTGTTCTGAATCACTTCGTACAGTCTGTTAACAAACAGCCAATCCATGTGTTCTGAATCACTTCAGTCTGTTACAGTCTGTTAACAAACAGCCAATCCATGTGTTCTGAATCACTTCGTACAGTCTGTTAACAAACAGCCATTCCATGTGTTCTGAATCACTTCGTACAGTCTGTTAACAAACAGCCAATCCATGTGTTCTGAATCACTTCGTACAGTCTGTTAACAAACAGCCATTCCATGTGTTCTGAATCACTTCGTACAGTCTGTTAACAAACAGCCAATCCAGGTGTTCTCACTCAGTTCCTGCAGTCTGTTAACAAACAGCCATTCCATGTGTTCTGAATCACTTCGTACAGTCTGTTAACAAACAGCCAATCCAGGTGTTCTGAATCACTTCGTACAGTCTGTTAACAAACAGCCAATCCATGTGTTCTGAATCACTTCGTACAGTCTGTTAACAAACAGCCAGTCCAGGTGTTCTGAATCACTTCGTACAGTCTGTTAACAAACAGCCAGTCCAGGTGTTCTGAATCACTTCGTACAGTCTGTTAACAAACAGCCAATCCATGTGTTCTGAATCACTTCGTACAGTCTGTTAACAAACAGCCAATCCATGTGTTCTGAATCACTTCGTACAGTCTGTTAACAAACAGCCATTCCATGTGTTCTGAATCACTTCGTACAGTCTGTTAACAAACAGCCAATCCAGGTGTGTTCTGAATCACTTCGTACAGTCTGTTAACAAACAGCCATTCCATGTGTTCTGAATCACTTCGTACAGTCTGTTAACAAACAGCCAATCCATGTGTTCTGAATCACTTCGTACAGTCTGTTAACAAACAGCCATTCCATGTGTTCTGAATCACTTCGTACAGTCTGTTAACAAACAGCCATTCCATGTGTTCTGAATCACTTCGTACAGTCTGTTAACAAACAGCCAATCCATGTGTTCTGAATCACTTCGTACAGTCTGTTAACAAACAGCCAATCCATGTGTTCTGAATCACTTCGTACAGTCTGTTAACAAACAGCCAATCCATGTGTTCTGAATCACTTCGTACAGTCTGTTAACAAACAGCCAATCCATGTGTTCTGAATCACTTCGTACAGTCTGTTAACAAACAGCCAATCCATGTGTTCTGAATCACTTCGTACAGTCTGTTAACAAACAGCCATTCCATGTGTTCTGAATCACTTCGTACAGTCTGTTAACAAACAGCCAATCCATGTGTTCAAAATCACTTCGTACAGTCTGTTAACAAACAAACAATCCATGTGTTCTGAATCACTTCGTACAGTCTGTTAACAAACAGCCAATCCATGTGTTCTGAATCACTTCGTACAGTCTGTTAACAAACAGCCAATCCATGTGTTCTGAATCACTTCGTACAGTCTGTTAACAAACAGCCAATCCAGGTGTTCTCACTCAGTTCCTGCAGTCTGTTAACAAACAGCCATTTAATGTGTTCTGAATCACTTCGTACAGTCTGTTAACAAACAGCCATTCCATGTGTTCTGAATCACTTCGTACAGTCTGTTAACAAACAGCCAATCCATGTGTTCTGAATCACTTCGTACAGTCTGTTAACAAACAGCCATTCCATGTGTTCTGAATCACTTCGTACAGTCTGTTAACAAACAGCCATTCCATGTGTTCTGAATCACTTCGTACAGTCTGTTAACAAACAGCCATTCCATGTGTTCTGAATCACTTCGTACAGTCTTTTAACAAACAGCCAATCCAGGTGTTCTGAATCACTTCGTACAGTCTGTTAACAAACAGCCATTCCATGTGTTCTGAATCACTTCGTACAGTCTGTTAACAAACAGCCAATCCAGGTGTTCTCACTCAGTTCCTGCAGTCTGTTAACAAACAGCCATTCCATGTGTTCTGAATCACTTCGTACAGTCTGTTAACAAACAGCCAATCCAGGTGTTCTGAATCACTTCGTAGAGTCTGTTAACAAACAGCCATTCTATGTGTTCTGAATCACTTCGTACAGTCTGTTAACAAACAGCCAATCCAGGTGTTCTGAATCACTTCGTACAGTCTGTTAACAAACAGCCAATCCATGTGTTCTGAATCACTTCGTACAGTCTGTTAACAAACAGCCAATCCAGGTGTTCTCACTCAGTTCCTGCAGTCTGTTAACAAACAGCCATTCCATGTGTTCTGAATCACTTCGTACAGTCTGTTAACAAACAGCCATTCCATGTGTTCTGAATCACTTCGTACAGTCTGTTAACAAACAGTCAATCCATGTGTTCTGAATCACTTCGTACAGTCTGTTAACAAACAGCCATTCCATGTGTTCTGAATCACTTCGTACAGTCTGTTAACAAACAGCCAATCCAGGTGTTCTCACTCAGTTCCTGCAGTCTGTTAACAAACAGCCATTCCATGTGTTCTGAATCACTTCGTACAGTCTGTTAACAAACAGCCAATTTAGGTGTTTTCACTCAGTTCCTGCAGTCTGTTAACAAACAGCCATTCCATGTGTTCTGAATCACTTCGTACAGTCTGTTAACAAACAGCCAATCCAGGTGTTCTCACTCAGTTCCTGCAGTCTGTTAACAAACAGCCATTCCATGTGTTCTGAATCACTTCGTACAGTCTGTTAACAAACAGCCAATCCATGTGTTCTGAATCACTTCGTACAGTCTGTTAACAAACAGCCAATCCAGGTGTTCTGAATCACTTCGTACAGTCTGTTAACAAACAGCCAATCCAGGTGTTCTGAATCACTTCGTACAGTCTGTTAACAAACAGCCAATCCAGGTGTTCTGAATCACTTCGTACAGTCTGTTAACAAACAGCCAATCCATGTGTTCTGAATCACTTCGTACAGTCTGTTAACAAACAGCCAATCCAGGTGTTCTCACTCAGTTCCTGCAGTCTGTTTATTTTATTAATAAGCAATCTATGTTTTCTAAATTACGTCTCACAATCTGTTTAGTTTATTAGCAAACAGTCTTTGTGTTTCGATTCACTTCTATAAATCAAAATTAATCCAGGGTTAAACATGGTTAGCCATCGCTCGTGGTTTCATGTGGCAACTAGTAATTAATTATAAAATTAGAATGTTGGATTTTTAAACATAAGGTGAATTTTTTAAATATTTATTTCACAGGACTTAGTGTTGAAGTACATGGCGTAGGACAGTACCAGCTGTCAAATGCTTGGTTTCATCCAGCTAATATTATACTTATCGATGGAAAAAGAATTTTTAAAGGCATAAATAATCACTTTTGTGGTGTCGCTGTTGCCGTTGTTAACTTGTTCACTCATCAGGTAACTTGAAATTTAATCTTTTTCAGTTATGATTTTGATTTTCTGCAGTGAATCTTTTACGTTTCATAAAATGAATTAAACTTAAACGTGTTCGACAAATGTCTTTAAACCTTCTGAAAATAGAAAACAAATTCTGCTCTGTCTTCTTTCCCAATTGGGTCTTCCTATAAAATTAATGTGATAATTGTTGAAATTGATGCATCCATACTTTAAAGCCGTTTAAAAACACGCATGATGTATTTTTAAAGGTATTTATAAGCACATTATTTTAAGAATTTATTCAGTTACCTAAATAAAATATCTATTCACAAAGAAACACGTGATGCAATCAGACTTGTATATATTTGTGTTAGATACTCCAAATTCATAAAGTAATTTCCTTTTGTATTCTTTACAGAAATCATCTGAAAGTTTGCAAAATATGTTTTAATGTATAAAACTTATTATGTGTTAAAATTCTTAAATATTTTAAAAGGAACACTAAATCATCTTTGCGACAATATTTGTATGAATAAAGTTTAGTTAAGAATATGAATATTTTGAAAGCAATTCAGTTCAAACATTAAAACTTAAAAGGTTTTTATTACCAGATTTCATATATTACAAAGGTAATGATCTAGTGATCATTACAATTTTTAGCCGCTGCATACCGGCTCATAAAACAGTTCTGGGTTTATTTTTTTTTCAAGTACAAACTTTTAGTTCATAGCTTCGTCATTTCTTGACCGATTTGAGAACCTAATAAGATTTAGGCTCAGGAGGTCAAACCCTTTCGAATAATATATTTGATCACGCTCAAGATCTCATAGATTAATTTACCCTAATCCTGTCTGAAACGCAGAATGAATGATAAAATTCAGTCCCATGCTTGGTATTGCTAGTACACGAGGATATAGCTAATAAAAACGACAGAAAGGGACTCATAGATTAATTTACTGTAAATTGTTGAGGATGTTTTCTTGTTTTCATTCAAACACATCACGTTTATAAAAGTATATTTTTAATTCCCGAAATTACAACAAAAGATAAATTTTATTTTTATGTTACAATAATTGTAACTTTACACATTTTTTTCTTTCTTAAGCTCACAATGTACTGATGCTTAAATCTCTATCGTTGCTATTCTTATTTTAAAGATTCCCAATAAGTGGCTCCTGTCATGTGACTCGAAAAATTCCACAGTGGACCTCTTTAGTCACATACCAGAAGATGGGAGTCATGCCCTTCTCATTGGTTCCTATCGTCAGAATAAGTGGGACAACAATATTCTTCATCAACTGAGAACCAGATTATCTGTACTGAACCCTGAATTCATAAAAATAAAAACTTTGAATAAAGGCGAGTGTTGTTTACAAATATTTTCTTATGTTATATATGTTAGTAGAATATTATACATCATATAGGAAAATGGACATCAAGAAAATGAGTTTTAGGTACGTATGGTAAGGAAATAAATATACAGATTTTTTTTATCTATTACCCTTCTAGTTTTGAACTTAAATCACAGTTTAATATCCTTCTTCGTGCTTCTGTGAAAGGAAGCTTAGGTTTTGAACTAAGAAGTTAAAACACAAGCAAAGAATAGTAAAATAATTATAAGTTGTTTTATGAAATATTCAAAAGTATTTGTGTTTTGATTGCATTATTGGGAAATGGTTTATTTATAATAATTTTATAAAGCCAGACATGATTAAAGAGTAAATATGATACTTTTGACCAGTAATTCAGAGAAATAAATATTTGCGTGTTTTCTCTGTGAAGAAAAAGTAATTCGAAATAACTGAGGCTGTATTAACCGTTTGTAGTTCGAGGTAAATTCGTTTACAATTACGTTTATTACAAACACTTTGGGAACTTATTCAGTTATGTAAATACGATTATAACATATTTGCAAACTTAACGGAAAGAATAAACTAATTAAATCGTTACTCTCAAATGTTAAACGTTTTATATGATTTAGGAAGTGTAGCAGCAATTCTACTCTTAGCCCAGAACGTTCAGCGAGTATGGTGGGAAAAAGTTGAACTTCGACAAGATGAAAACGTTTCTACAATCCACAGATACCTAGAATGCACCTCTGATCCAATGGGAAAAGGTTGGAGCCCATGGTCATCCTGGAGTTCGTGCATGAGATTACCAGACCAACAACTGAGAACAAGAAGGGTTCACCAGTGTTGTCCAATCGTCCCAATAGAAGGAGAGTGTGTGAACCATAGCACAGAGCTACGGGCATGTGCGGAAGAATTCAGTTCATGTCCTGCATTACAAGAGGATTACATTTGGCCGATGACCATCCAAGGAGAAACTGCTGAATTTCCCTGTAAAGCAGGTAGAAGAGGTATGTTGTGGTACTGCGATATACGGGTGTGGTATAAACAGAAATAACAATTGCTAACAGCTACTAATTATGTTAAAACTAATGTTATTAATTTTTAAAGGTTTTTGCTTGTTTTTTATGTTTAAGCGCAAAGATAAAAATTGGATTATCTGTGATGCAGCCAACACAGGTATTAGGCAATCTATACTGTATCCATCACGGGTATTGGGGGTTATCTGTACTGTGCTCATCACAGATATTGGGATATCTGCATTGTGCTTAATATACAACTACCATGTGAATCAGGGCTATCTGCACTGTGCTTGCTATGGGTATCAAAGGTATTTACACGGTGACGACCACAGATATTCAGGCTATCTACACTGTGTCCAGTGTTGGCATCAGGGATATCTGAACTGTGCCTACCATGGGTAACGGTGCTACCTGCATTGTAACAGTCACGGGTGTCATTAAACCAACAATATAATTATCATTATATAAGGCAATTATATAAAAAAAATACGAAGTATTTTTTGTAAAATCTCAACTAAAATTATCATAACTCTCTAAAGTTTACATTTTTCGATGTTTCAGGACAGGTAAAGCGACGGTGCACGAACAATGGGACCTGGGAGTTGCCAGACTTTTCAGGTTGTGTGCAGGACAAGCTGTATAATCTCTCGAATATTGTAAGTATAGAGAGGCCTAAATTACTCAAGTATACAATAGATGAAATAATAAAAGGTATATCATAAATTACTAGGGTTTAGTTGATTGTTTGGATGTATTAGAGAAAAGTCAGGTTGAGCTATCTGCTGTGTCCATCACGGAGAATCAAACCTTGTTTTTAGTATCGCTGTGCCATCGATATATAGTTAGAATAAATCATTGATCTTTATACGTGGTTTAGTTTAAAAAAATGCACTTTTCAAATCAGGTTTTCTTCTTCTGGTTCGTTTTTCCTAATTCCTTTAATATTTATTAAAACTATTAATATTGATGTTATTAATGTTTAGCCAGACACGGATTTACTGACTTTATTTTGTAAGTAGAAAAGCTTGTATTCCATTACTTAGAAAGTTTTATTTGGGATGTTGTTGCACTTTAAATCAATCCTGGTTGTAGGAGCACCTGCTTTTTTTTTTTTTTTTCCTTTCGTTAAAACATTATCTTAGATTTGCTCTAAATTTTAGTTTACAATTATTGTAAAACAAACAAACATGGCTCAGTATAGTGCAAGAGTAACACTGTATATTTATGCAAAATATAAAATTGAAATAAAATTTGTCATTTTACTTTAAACAGGTTGAAAATATGTCTTCAATTCCAGAAAACGTTCAACATGCTGTAGATACCTTTACAAAGACAGTAGATAATGTTGAGACCAGGGCTGATCTGGTAGTGGTATCACAGATGTTTAAAACATTGGTAGAAAAAGGAGATGTAGGAGGCATACTCTCAACATCTGAGACGAGGGATGTTTTTATACAAGTAGATTTATTAGTTTATTAAAACTACTTAATGCTTCTGTCCCAAAGAAGTTGCATACAGGTTATCTTATATGTTTAATTACCAAGCCACTTTAAGCTGTTCCTTGTTGTCCAACAACTTTATGTTGTATATCAGTTTAACCGTAACATATAATGTCTATGTATAATTGTGTATGGTTACGTAAATCTCAACGTGTCATAAATTTAGCAAAATTACCCGTGTGTATGTATACATACCTGTTCTTTCATTGCACATTCCACTATATACTACAATAAGGGTTAATTGTAATGACTCAAAACATAACTTGTAAAACATATTTTAATACCATTTGTATGGTAAATACAAAAATACTTATTATAACGTCGACTCTTAGGCAACCATCTTTTTTACCTCTGACTCAACTCCTATATACAAGTGTAGTGTCTCCTAATTAGAAAATTAATTACATTTTTACTTAACACCATTTAGAATGACAAAAAACAACAACCAACAACCTAAATAGAAAATATAATAGCAGTAATAACTTGAAACCAAATCATTCGCCTTGAAAAATAACTTAAGTCGCCACATTAGCTGATACTCAAGTAGTACAAAACACTCGACAACCTACAGAAACAAGAGAACTGACATGTCTCCACCCCTTGTATGCATGATATAACATTGTAAATATTTCACACTTAGTGATCATATTACAGATGTTAACGGTATTACAAGAATGCATATACTACAGTTGTCAAAAGTTAAATTTGCAGGTTAGCAGTCCATATACTGATGGTCTTGGATATTGTCCAATATCCAATAATAGAATCACCTGTGAAACCATTAATTATACCGTTATATTAGCATCATGGAGGTATGTCGGAAATGTTACAAGTGAATTAGTTTTCGATCAAATAATCCACTTTCTTATGCTCACATTCTCCAAAAAGATAAAGCATGCTTCACCAGGTCCTAATTTTAGTACGCCATTCTTCACTGACTTCCAGTCATGCCAAGAACTGCAATATAAAATCAACACATTGTGTTAAATCTGTCTCTGTCAGAGTCTTACCACGACGCAGCTTTAAAAAAACCCACAAGGTTTATTAAAAAGCCTTATTAACAGTTGAAATTATCAAATCCAGACACCAGCTGATGTAATCTTGTATAGGCTTGTTCTGCTATAGCATGGGTGACCTCAATAATATCAATAGTCTGCCTGTACATGATTGTTTAAAGCAACTTGTTTCTTCAATATTTTTTATAAATTTGTTCACGACAACACTAAAACAAGGCCCTGTACGTTGTTTATGGAGAGTTATTTCAGCATTTGTTCCTTTGGTGTAATGACACTGGGAATTTGTCGATTATGCATTGGTAGAATGAGCTGTATTGCGATATGCAGGCTCATTTATGTTTATTTGAAAACACAGTGCTGCCCTTGTAGTGACAACTGACCACTGTGCAATTTATAACTTCAGTATATTCTTAACATTCTTGTGTAATTTTACATTTCTATGCCATACTTTTTGTGAGGTATGATGCACTGAACTGCAATATTTTCTTTACAATCACTCTATGTACACATATATAATTATATCTATTAAATACTAATGTAATATTTATAAACATTTAGTTTGTCAATATTGTTGTATTGTCCAGTACACTTTCAAAATTCCTAAAATTCTACTAAAATAGATTACCAATCATAAACCAATGTTATTGTATTATCCAGTATACTTTCAAAATTCCTAAAATCTTACTAAAATCGATTACCGATCATAAACCAATAATGTTGTATTATCCAGTGCACTTTCAAAATTTATAAAATCCTTCTAAAATCAAATACCTACCAAAAGCCAAGTTTCTTTCATTTTTCAGAACATGCTGGTTGCTGTCGACTCTGTTCTCAGTGTGAAAAACAATAAGACTCTTACATCAAATCTCAAGGTAAGATATTTTGATGTTTTGCAGTTTGGAAGAATACATCCACAAATTCGCTTTCTTTTAAATTTCAGGACATGGAATGCTAACTTGCCTCTCATGTAGTCTGTGTCTCTTATTTGAGGTTTTTATTTATTTAAACTGTTTTAAACATAACATTAATGATGGTATTCTCATGGATCCTATGAACTTTTAATATATGCTTTTCTAAACATTTTTTATAGACTAGACTGCAGGTTAGGTGAAAGATCCTTAATAGCATATAAAAATGTATAACTTATAAAAATATTTACTATCAACATTGCAATTTTAAAATGAGTTATTTCACTCAGATTTCTGATTCAGTTTTTTTCCTTGCCACAACATTTAATGCAAAAAACTGAACCAAAAATCTGAGTGAAAGATGCAGTACCTTTATTTAAATAAGCATCAAACACACTTCCTTCCTTCTTTTTTCAACATAGTAGCACACGAGACTTGTAAGTTATCTTGTTATATGCAACTTTTTGATAACATGTACTTAAAACAGTGGTTAAGTTGTTTTTGTTATAGCTATTTTTCTTAAGCTTGGTCTACCCGTAATGGATTAACCACAGTGTGAAATATTTTGACAGAAGTGTCCTCTATGATTTTCCTTTGCGAATGATCAATAACATGTAGCACTAAACTCTGTAAGTATGACACAACCTTGGAAGCAAATAATGTTAGGTTTAGACAGTCTAGTAAATAATCTTTGCCACGTCAGTCTGATAGAAGTTATCTCTAATCCAGTAAAGACAATCAATCTTCATAAAAAAAGTAATTATAGACACCGAGATTTTGTAATTAAGCTGATTATTTGTCCACATCGATCTCCATCTTGTTTGGTTCCTTTTTGTAAGTTCAGTAGCCAGCCCTACATACGAGTTCTTTATTTAGTAATAATATTTTAAATAACACTTGCTGCTAGAAGTGTAAGGCTAACATATGAATGTTAAAATCTTATGATATTAGGTTAACTATGATTACTCAACTGCAGGGTAATATTTGATGAGAAACTGTATCTGTCATTTTCAATAATACTGTAGTGTTGTCAAAATAACTGGCTACTTTTCGTAAAGCAACCGCTTGATATAGACAGTTAATTATTTCATTACTAATTTTAATATCAATACAATCCTACTCATACAGTTTGTATTAATTCGTATGTTCTGATTTCTTGCATCATGTGTGTGTGGGGGGGAGGATATAAAAATGAACCACAGTAGCCCCTCTTGGATGTGACCAATTTATCTGGTATAATAACAAAGTCATATTTAACAGGAAGTCATTACTGAAACGTTTAGCAAAAACGTAAAGAGCAAGGAACGACTGAGTTCAAGCTGTACCAGTTGCTATTGTCAAGGCTTGAGCATATTAGTTCATATAATTTATCCATAAATCATAACATATTTATTTCATAAACTTACATGTATTACGTTTTTATTTCATGCATATCACATGTGACAAATTAACATCAAATGTAGTTCATAAAAATCGTTTATCTTCGTTTGTTTTGCACATTTAACAGAGTTTCTTTGAATATTCAAAAGTCCATGAGATATGATATTGAGAAGCATTTTCGTGTTAATTTACAGCATGAAACTTCGAATTTTTTCTAACTATCTGACTTCAACTGCTGCAGAAGTCACTTGTTTGAAATTTAGTGTGTCACCTTTATTGTAGTTTTAGTCTTATTTAATGCATCTGCCTAGTCTTCATCCAAAATTGAAATAGTGCCAGCATCGTCATCACATGAGACAAACTCTTCCCATGATGTCCCCTGCAGTAATGGCTCAATGTCATTTGTAGCGATATCTTCTGGTGTATCTGGTAATGTCTAGTTTATGAAACCACAATATGCAAAACATTTTTGAATCATCTTTAGTTGCACTGAGTTCCTGGTGTGTTTCAACCAGTATATTGCATCAAGTATGTTGGCTTGACCAATGTAATAACTGGCATTCTGTTTCTTTAACATCTTCAAAAGTATGTAATGGTAAAGTTTCTTGCGATAAGTTGATTTCACCGTGTTTAGGATACCCAATTATATGGTTGTAAGTGGTGTGGCGTTTGGTGGCAGGAACACGACTTTGATATTTGAAAGCTTCCAGACTTTCTTGTTTGCCTCCTACCTCACTGGTAATAATAATATGTTAAATTCCCTAAAACATCAAGGATTTGCAGAGTGCTTGATGACAAGAGGTGTCAGTTTCTCTCCTACTGCACTGCAGCCTAACAGCTGCGTGATTATTTCCTTTGAACTTTTTCTACCTATACACGTATCGCTTTTGATAACTTGATACCAATTTGGCAAGATATAGAAAAATAGGATTGGTTTTTCAGCATACAAAATGTTTTTAACGTATATTCATCACATGTAGATGCAAGTCTACTACACTAATCATCCACCGTGTTCTGGTCAATATTAGTGGCTTCTGCATATAACACAGTTGATGAAATGTGTCAATTTCGGAAGCATTCTACTACCACACCCCGTTTGAGGCAACAAAGTCGTCTATAGAATTTTTGGCTGACAACATTAAAGCTTTTTCTTCGATCATTTTTCCCCAAACAGGAATGCTCTTAGCTCTAGTGTCACAGAATAAATCAAATACTAGCTTTTTAAGTTCATGAATTATGGTTTTATGAATTTGAGTGTATTTCATGTTGGAACTGGAATCACTTTCTCGTAACTCTATTAACAACATTTATTTGAATTAGTATTTTGCCAAACACTTGGCACCCTTGTCATGCTCTTTGATACCTTTGACCTTTTCTTAAAGAGTGAGGTGTTTACATTTTCACTTTTCTTGAAGCATTATGAGATAGAATCAATTTTTGTACAAAAATGTAAGTGATTTATTCTTCAATATATGTCATATTTATACAGTAAAGGGTAGATTAACAACTCACCAAAAGAATTACTTACATTTTGCATCATGACATCTCTAAAAATCACTAACTTTGTATGCTGATTGGCTGATGTTGGATGAATAAGATTGTTTAGGGAAATAATTATTTAGTTTATTTAGTGTTGACTTTTGACAAGAAAAAAGAATTATTTAGAGTTTTAGATAAAGCTGTGACTTCCAAATAAGTTGACTGTGTACAATTTATTTATTGTTCAAATTTATCGTCAACAAGTCACACGCACACTTAATGTAGAAGAATTTAAGCCACACATATATAAAATCTTGACAGCTTGTGAGGATTTTCCCAGTTTGTGTCATGGTCTCACTTACATGCCCAGTTGCATAATACTTACGCGTTGAATTTTTTTTTTTTTTTCAAAACTCGTTGAATAATCGAGGTAAAAATATTCATATTTTGAATAATATTACGTAGAATATGAAAATTTCCCAGACTTCATTTTCATTCAGATTATAGTGTATACATGTACACGTAAAATCAAATGAAAAAACATACAACATGAATATCTATACCGTATGGAACAAGAATCACGTGATTGGAGATTGCTGAACATCCTAGTATAGGTATCTTTGTACTCCAGGGTGTTTGTTTAGCTCAATCAAGATAGGTTCCTTTATCCTGCATTTATTGATCTTTAGTTCTTTGTTTAAAATTACGGTTGTTTTTATGGCTATACTTTGTTTCTTTAGTTGCGATGATGATAAACATGGGAGGGATTTTATTATGTTCAGTAAATCTGGTTTCCAATTTTCTTATAGTTTCTCCAGTGTATAATTCTGGGGCCCGGCATGGCCAAGCGCGTAAGGCGCGCGTCTCGTAATTCGCGGGTTCGCGCCCGCGTTGCGCTAAACATGCTCGCCCTCCCAGCCGTGGGGGCGTTATAATGTGTCGGTCAATCCCACTTTTCGTTGGTAAAAGAGTAGCCCAAGAGTTGGCGGTGGGTGGTGATGACTAGCTGCCTTCCCTCTAGTCTTAACACTGCTAAATTAGGAACGGCTAGCACAGATAGCCCTCGAGGAGCTTTGTGCGAAATTCCAAATTAAACAAACAAAGTATAATTCTGGACAGCTATTGCACGCTATTATGTAAATAGATACTGAAATAATTATTAAATGAAAATTTTTAAGAACCACAGAGTATAAAGTTATTTTCCATAATATATATATGTGTATAACAATGTTATTTACATACAGATGCAGGCCTGGCATGGCCAGGTGGGTTAAGGCGTTCGACTTTTAATCTGAGGATCGCGGGTTCTAATCCCCGTCGTACCAAACATGTTCGCCCTTTCAGCCGTGGGGGCGTTATAATGTAACGGTCAATACCACTATTCGTTGGTAAAAGAGTAGCCCAAGTGTTGGCGGTGGGTGGTGACGACTAGCTGCCTCCCCTCTAGTCTTACACTGCTAAATTAGGGATAGCCCTCGAGTAGCTTTTGCGAAATTCAAAACAAATAAATTCTTTACCTGGTCAAGCTATCTTCAGATTTTATTTTATAAAAAGTGAATTTCTCGTCATCAAGGTAAAAAACAATATATTTATGTATTTATTTAAATGAAGAAAAGTTGCTACAGAGAGATTGTTATTTGACCTTTCACCCCAACATCACAGTAGTACGTTGCATCTGTAAAGAAGTCAATCATGGGAGGTCAGATCAATGTTAAAATTGTTCCAGACACAGAATAAAAGCCCTGTTTAAAAGGAAGTTGTTATTAGGAAGCGTTATATCTACCAAGGGCTACTGAATATGAATTTATTTTTGATGTAAATTATTTAATTTTTACTCCAGAGATAAAATTTAGCGGCCCTTAAATCTTAAAATGTAACTGGAAGGAAAGAAGATGTAGCTGTTCTGAAAATGTTTAAAATTCAATTTTGATTGGAGGGTCTTACCTTTTATACTCCTTTGAATGTTTGATGTATGATAGATACTGTACAGAACATTATTGTATCGATTGCATCATTGCTGTATTAGGTTCAATGTTTTGCTGAAGATAAAGATAAGGAAAGATGATATTTTGGTTATAAATTTCAAAAAAGTAAATTTATATGCAACAAGATATTAGCTACTGTGAAGTGGGCATCAGAGTTTCAGACGTGGAAAACATTTAAATATTCAAGGTAAACATTTTTTTATACAAAGAAAAATGTAGCAGCAAGTAAAAATCCAGATTGGCTCACAAAGTATTTGACAGATAAAAATAAATAAAAACATCATAAATTTAAGAAATTTAAAGATTTAGAACATTATAGAAGATCAAGAAAGCTGATGAAATATGAAATTAGTACATCAAAAATGATGTTTGGAAATAGATTGGCTGGAAATATAAAAAGTAGGAGTAAAGATTCCTTTAAATACATTAAGTGTAAACAAGGCCCGGCATGGCCAAGCTCGTAAGGCGTGCGACTCGTAATCCGAGGGTCGCGGGTTCGCGCCCGCGTCGCGCTAAACATGCTCGCCCTCCCAGCCGTGGGGGTGTATAATGTGACGGTTAATCCCACTATTCGTTGGTAAAAGAGTAGCCCAAGAGTTGGCGGTGGGTGGTGATGACTAGCTGCCTTCCCTCTAGTCTTACACTGCTAAATTAGGGACGGCTAGCACAGATAGCCCTCGAGTAGCTTTGTGCGAAATTCCAAAACAAACAAAGTGTAAACAAAATTTTAGGATGGGAGATAGGCCCTTGATAGATGATAAAGGATGGCTTGTATTTGACGTTTATCAGTTGGCTAGGTAATTGAATTTTGCTTCTTTATCAACTTTTACTAGTAAAGATTTAAGCAGTATTCATCATCTTGAACAGCTGATGAATGGAAACCATATTGAACAAAATAACTGCATTAATTTTGAGCTGGTTAAGAAAAAAATTCGAAATATTAAAGAAGATTAAGGCTATTAGGACAGATGATATTTCCCTAAGGATTTTGAAGAAAGTTAAACATTGGACATGTGAGCTACATGCTACAACTTGTTTGTCATAACAGTGAACAAGTACCAACAAATTGGAAATTAGCCAATGTCACTCCTAGATTCAGTGAAAGTAATATACTGTGTTCCAGTAATTATAGACATTTTAGTATTACATCAGTTGTTGGAAAGATTTTTTGGAAAGTATGTTTAAAGATGCTTTGCCAAGTCATTTAACAGTTTAGAATTATATGGGATAGTAAACAAGCTTTTACAAAGGAAAAAATATTGTCTTTCAAATCTTTTGGTATTCTTTGGAAATGTTACTGCTTATGTAGATAAGGGTACGAGTGTAGATTTGGTGTTTTTGGATTTTCAGAAAGCATTTGGCAAGATGGCACATAGCTTGTAAAAAACATTATAGAGGAATGGAGAGGGTTGTTACAAATGGAGTTCAGTCAAACTAGATTAATGTCACAGAGCTCAGTTTTAGAACCTTTGTTCTTTTTTAATTACATCAGTGACATAGATGAAAGAATGGTCAATAAATTACTTAAATTTGCAGATGATATTAAGGACTTGGGTGTTGCTGTCTGTGAAGAGGATGCTGCTGCTTTACAAAAGGATTTAGATCATTTAGTGAGTTTGGCAAATAAATGGCAGTTGGATTTTAATTATAATAAATGCATTATAATGTATGTGGGTTATCATAATTGAATAATAAGTATTATTTGGATGGGAATAATCTTAACATAGAATTTTAGGTTATGTCTATGGAAATAATGAATACAAGTCTAAATAATTTCATTATATATGTCACATTTGGGATATTGCATTCCTCTTGGGATCCTTACTTTAGGAAAGGTATTGAATCATTGAAAAGGGTTCAAGAAGGATTATTAGAATGGTAACTACAATTGAGAGGTTGCCATATGAGGAGAGGCTGAAATCTCTCAAACTATTTTCTGTTTTAAAAAAAAGAAGAAAAGAGTTAAAGTGGATCTAATTAAGGTATTTAAGATTGTAAAGGGAATGTATTGTGTTGGTGCATCATTTTTTTCATACTTAACAGTGAGAATAGTAAGACTAAGGGACCCAAGAATACATTTTGGCAGGGTGGGAATCATCTTCAGCTAAGACAGTTTTATTTTTCTAACAGAATGGTTGGCCTTTAGAATGCTGGCCTTCAGATTGTAGAAGCAGTAAATTTAAATTACTTTAAGAAAAAGCTTTAAGTATATGAATATTAATGAATGTCTTTAAATTTTCTTTTAAAGTTAATTTTGTTCAGAGTGTGAAACAAGCCAATAAGTCCCATGTTGTTCCAAAATGTTAAATTAATTAATAAAAATAAATAAAAGAAAATATGAAAATGTTAAATTAATTGTGTGTCTTTCTAAAACATTTTCATATTTTCTTTTATTTATTTTTATAGTTATTTTAGTCATTATTTTAAGATATAATTAATTACTTCTAATTTAGCTTTATAGAGGTATTTTAATCATTTTTTAAGCTTACATTTTAATTTTAGTGCAATGTTTTGCTTTAGATGGGCTCAAATTATCATTTGAAAATAAATGTGTGTCCTCATTGATCCAAAGACTGTTTTTAATCATTTTTTGTAAAGTAATACCTTGTATTGTTTAACTCAAAGTTCTATTTTGAATATTTGATATTTTATCTCCTTGATCAATAGATGGCAATGTTATGTTACTTAAATAATATTTACATTATGTTTCAACAAGGAGGTGGCATGCTTTGTATTGTCAACTGAACTACTAGCAGTAAAATCTTTAAGATCTTTGGCTGAAAATGAACCTTCTTCCATAACATACAAAGGAAACTATTCAGGTGATGTAACAAAATCTTGCATACATTTGTTTTTATTCATATAGTTCAATTTCTTTAACAATCAAGCATATCATTGATAAGTTATAAGTTTTGTTATAAAAGAATGCATGGAGACTTAGGGAACTAATCTTCATTGATTAACATTGTTTAAAAGTTATTTTAGTTACCACAAAATAATAAGCAAAAGTATCAAATAATTTTAATAAACGTATTTCAGAAAATGGTAGAAAATCTGTATTTTCTTTTTATTTATGACCTAATACTGCAGTGTATAACATTTAATAGTATATTTCAAATACTGTACACATTTTCTGTGCTTTTCAGTTATTTAAACGTTTGTACATGCATTCTCTTTACACTTTTATTATAACACATTCTGTAATGTTTAAACAAAACTTTCATTAAGATATATAGAATAATTAACTGCCCTTTAAACTATTTTGTGTTTCCTTTACCTTCAGAAATGCACCTGCGCAAGCTATCTGTAATTCATAGTGAAGGTCTTGAGTACAAAAGTCAAGGAGCTGCTATAAGTTTGTCTTCTAATTCATTGGCTGCTTTAGGTAGGTTTAATGATAAACACTTTTAAAAAGTTTACAGCTCATTATTCAGGTTATGCTAATAACACTTATTAGTAGCATCCTATTGTCACATTCTTCAGTTGAGAAACAAATTTTAGTCATTAAGTTTAAATATCAACACAGGACATGAAGGATCTATGTAAAATATTTATGTGTAAATACATGTTCTCCTATTATCTGCTTGATTAACACGTGTGTACTGTATCTGTAAAAGAACCAAAGGATACATTCAACTTCTGTGTTTTTAATGACTGGTATATGTATTTAATTTTATTTTATAGTTTTTTGTATGAACACTTCTGACACTTTCTATCTTGTTTTGTTTTATATTTTCACAGCCAAATCAACATTCTAGAACATTTAATGTAAAGATAGAAATACTGTTGTTGTTTTTTTAATGTGAATAAAGGATTTTCAACTATAACTTCCATACTAAGAACTGTCTACTAAATTTTGTGTGCCATTATCATTATATAATTACAGTTTCTTCAAGACATAATGTTTCTGAAGTTCGAGTTGTAATCTGCATCACAGGTGTTGGTTTTGTTGAGCCTACCCTACGTGATGTTGTGTTCCCCTTGAACACAATAGTTTCAGTCGCCTTTGAACCTTATCCTCAGGTTATCTTTAATGAATCATTCTTCATTGATATAGCATTTGAATATGATAATGAAGTAAGTTTTTCTTACTGTGTAATTACACGTTGCTTCATTTTTATTTGTTCAAAAAGAATCATCTTGAATGAGAATAATCAACCACATATTTATCAACAATGTTATAAAGGGATATAGTAGACTTTGAAAGTAACATTTGTTGTGAAGATTACACACTATTATCTCAGTTTTACAATTCTGTATTGTTTTGTTTTAGTGAAAAACACAATAAAACCCATGTTCTGTCTCTCTTCCTGTGACGTTATGTTTGATCTGAAACTGTAACTAAAGACCAGTTATTAAAATAATCATATCTTGTTGATATCTGCCATAATTATGAACAAAGATAAATGTTTTTGTTATATGGCCAGAAAATTCTGCTCTGACCCATTATTTTTGCATAAACTGTAAGTAATGAGAAAGAGGTTAATTAGTTTTCTTTTTTATAGTAAATGTAAACATTCATTAAAATTTTAGGAAATTGAAGATTTCATAATAGACATGTTTTGTATTGTCGCCTTTAATTAGTCACATCTATGTATATTGTGATCAGCTATAAGTTCCTTTCTTTCTTACAAAATTATTTATATCGAAATGTTTCTCATTAAATTTGTTCAATACTGAAAAAGATTAATATTTAAAATTAAAAAAAAATAAATCTTAGAGATAGTAACTAAGTAATTTTAAGCATTAAATGTTTATGAATACATGTAAAAATTATTAATTTAATAACTGCCAGTTTGTAGTTTCTTAAAATCAAATACTATAAAACTCTATCAACTCAAGAGAAATCTAAAAGAAGTAAAATTTCCTAAACTATTGAAATGTCTGTGTGAATAATATTAGTTTTGTTGTTTTTACAGAGAACTAAGAACTTTACCTGCGTGTATTTCAACACTCATGAAACCAAGTATGTTTGCATAATGTGAATATATATCATTTATCCCTATGTTTATTTTTGTCAAATAGCTGTGATGTTTTGAAGCTATGGATATGACTAGTGTTAATAATATTAAACAAGAATAAGTTGATAAACGTTTATAATGTTTTACAAATTTGTTTTATTTTTTAATCATTCATCTCCTCTCATATCACTCATGTCAGTTAGGACTAAGTTCTTTCAGTTACTGTGTCTATTCTATTCTCTACATTGTTCTGTTTCCAAATGTAGCATGCTCTTCAACTTCTTCAATTGATGTTTCACTCCTTTCAAGAGCATCTTCTTTTCTTTATAGCAATCTCAAATGAAATCTTCCAGGTGATCTTCAGAAATGTTTTTAGGTATTTAAATATTTTCATTCTTTGCATATGACCACATCATCTCAACTTATTTCTAGTGCTGATATCCTTTAATATTGTGTTTTTCATTTTTCATAATTTATGTAAAGTCTTGTCACTCATTGTTCTCAGTACCATCATTTCTGCTGTTTCATGTTCAGTTATATACACTAAGTATTTTCAGAACAATTACATTAAACACTGGTAAAAAATTTAAACATTTTATTTTGTTTCTTTATTGAAAGAATGTATTTTTAAAATAACATCAACATGTTGATTACAGTGACAGTATATATTTTTGTGTGATGCACAAGCAGTTTTGTGAAATGAGTCAGTTATCTTCTTTATGGTATACATAAGGTTTCCAGGGCTCTTGTGAAATTAAACTATACAAAACAGAAATGCTTATTTTATTTATGTCAAACACTTGACAAACATAGTTTTTATTTGATTTTATTCACATTAAAAAGTCCTCTGCTGGGACAGTGGTAAGTCTTCGGATTTACAACACTAAAATCAGGAGTTCATTTCCCCACGGTGGCTTTGCTATAAGAAAAATGCACACACATTAAAAAAAACGTTTAAATTATAAATGTGATTAGAATCTTTTAGCCTATAATTTTCGTTTTATAGTTTGCATTAGGGCTTTTTCTCATCAGTATTTAACAATAGTCAACTAGTATACCTGTTAATGCATTTCCATGACAACAGTGTTTTAATGAAACCTTTTATGTTCATCACCAGCTCCAACAAGGTTGGACAAGGAGAAATTTTTTGTGTGAATGGAGAAAGTGGATATTTTAATGGCATGTAACATTCAATTTATATATTTGAAGCTCTCTTATATCTTAAGGAAGTTTTGTATCAGCTTTGAACATATTCCATGCAAGCATGATAAGTTTCATACAGACCTTATTACTCTATTGTTTGTTACTTCTCTGATTTGTAGACCAACAAAAACATCCTTATTTATTTGGAAATTGCTTGTTTTAAGGAATTTTTTGTTGAGGTATATAAGTTCTTCACCATCTCTGTTTATATTTTTTACAGAATTCTTCATCAATCCCAATTTCATGAAAAATGGTGGACACTACATGATCTTTGGATCAACTAATGATTGATGAATGATATTTTTCTGCAGATGAATCAAACTCTGGCAGAGTGTCCAGTCTTTAATAGTATATTGAGAGTTTTTGGCAGGACTATTCTATTAACAAAGTAAACAAAAATATTTTGTATATCTAGACTGAATAACAGGATGTTCTATGACTTTGAAGCCCCCCACATATGTGCCACTTGTGCTATGTATGTTCTATATGGTGGAGAATGAAGTCTATAGTTTCATACAACAGCACATCTGATGGGAATTGATAGATATGCACTTCCTATATGCAACAGCACAGCCTTTAAACTAAGTTTAGAAAAGTCAAAGAATTTCCATTCATGTGGGTTATATCTGAGTGTCATTAAAATATTTACGTCAATAACATAAATGTTTTCATTTGTAAGGAAAAATGTTTTGATAATTTCTGAAAACAATAATCTGAGCATTTTTAGCAAGATTTAAATCACTGGCAAGATTATTCAGTTCAGCTTGATTGAATGGGTGTGGTTCAGTGGATATAGCTGGTTGAAATTTTACATTTGAATTTGTTGATATAGTCGTGGAATCACTTACAGAAGATATGTCTTTTTTGATCCAGCTTTTGGGAAGTTTCAGTATGTAAATATCTTCATTATGAGTTACTTGCCAGGCCTCCTTGAAAATTGAAGTAGTGGGTATTATATGGTATTTTTTCAGAAGATAATACAGTAATTAGCCAAGAAAAAGTAGCAGTTTTATGAGATGGTCCTTGTGTTCCTTCCAAACTATGAGAATAGAAAGGGGAATTGACTTCTGAGTACCATTCAACAAAGCCTTCAGATAAGTGCTCAAACTGCTCAACAAATGTGTGGAGCCCAGATTTTATCATTTTTTCCCAATCTTACAAGAGAAGTACAATATATATATATGTTTTTTTTGAGATTTTGGAGTAAAATATCCAATTTATGCAACAAAAAGAATTAAGGGACACAAATCATGGTTACTAAAAATGAAAATATTTTTTCAATAATAACATACTAGAATCAAACAATCACCATAAAAATAAGGTAGAAAAAATAAAATTATATATTCAGTACTAGAAATGACACAAAGGTGAAGATTTTTAAATTCTATTATGCATTTCATACTAGTATGAAAAAAATTGTATAAATTGAGCAAAGGTTTTGAAAATTGCACCAATATCCACTGGTTTTAATAAAGTTGGTAGTAAACTAAGCTTCACTATACTCAAAGTAACTTAAAATTCTTTTAAATTCCACTATTTAATAGTATAAAATAGTCTAACCTTTTTTTTAAATTTCTTGAATCAGAACTTCTTTTTTGAACTGTACTCTCCAGCTTGTTTTATGCTCTTTGTATGGTCTCAAATACATTCCAGAACATTTCAGAACCAACAAGAATAGAATGAATAGAAAAATCTAGAATGTTCCACAAATTTACAGAAAATACATAAAAATGTTGCATGTTTTTTTTTCTGATGTTTCTATTTCAAACAGCTTATTTCAATCAAATATCTTTTAGCATAGTTGCATTTTAACCAAAAATCTGACAAGTTTGGAAAAACTTTCAAAGACATTTTCAAATCAGTGCACTGCAATCTACAAACATCAAATATTTTTGTTAAATAAACAGAATGTTAGTTGATCAGCTTCCTAACTTTGCTCTTTGTTGGCACACTTTTATTCTTGAGCAAAAAGTAAAAAAGTCTCAACCTAACATTGTATTTATTTGTTCTTCTGTTTCTTGTACATTTTCTCCATTCACTCCCAAATATTTGAAATTTGCTACTTATTTCAGTTTTTTTTTTTCAAGTTACTTCTAAATTCTCTCTAATTTTACCAGTATTCATAACTTCAATCTTTACTCAACATAATTTCTCTTCTTTCCAGTCCGTGATACCATGTATTCTCTGCATTTTCCACATTTTCTCTCACAATAGTTATATCACCTGCATATGCAAGGGTGTTTTAATCATCTACCTCCTGTACATATCCCCTTCAGACATTGATATACATAAATAATAAAAGTGACATTACACCTCTATGTCTGACTCCAATTTATACTTCAAACCATTGATAAATAGAATCTCTACACTTTACTTTCACAACAGTCACAATTCCCATAGGGTAATGCTGCTATCATTTTTACAGTACATTCTTTCTCCCATGTAGAAATACTGCTATAGTTTTACAGCCCATTCTGTCTCTGATAGTGGGATGCTGCTATTTTTTTTTTACAGCCTATTATTTCTCCCTGTTTGCAAAAGGATAAACTATTGCTTTGCACTAATCTTCTGGAATTGTACTTTGTCTCTGAGCTGTATTGAAAGCAAATTCTTAACCATTTAATTCGTTTTTTGTTCCTGAAACTTAAAAATGTCCTGCAAGCAAACCATCATCTTCAAGT
The DNA here is from genome assembly GCF_004210375.1 of Tachypleus tridentatus. Lineage (NCBI taxonomy): Eukaryota > Metazoa > Arthropoda > Merostomata > Xiphosura > Limulidae > Tachypleus > Tachypleus tridentatus. The sequence continues at coordinate 10,356,514 of NC_134836.1, read as the reverse complement.
GCATTTTCTTCAGTTCTTTGTCAGGCCTGGCATAGCTAGGTAGTTAGGGCTCTCGACTCACAATGTTAGAATCACAGGTTCAAATTCCTGTCACACCAAATATGCTTGACTTTTCAGCCATAGGATTGTTATAATGTGACAGTCAATTCCACAATTCAGTAGTAAAAAGAGTAGTTCAAGAGTTGGTGGTGTTGGCTAGCTGCCTTCCCTGTTCTTACGCTGCTAAATTACGAATAGCTAGCACAGATAACCCTTGTGTAGCTTTGCATTAAATTAAAAAAACAAACAAATAATTCTTTGTTACTTTCTCTTGTACTAATGTCTCTAGCTTGTTCTACATCAGCATCTTTTATATATAGTGTATCTCCAAAATATGACATGTGTTAGTAGGTCCAGTAAGTAGCTGTATGCCATCTACATCCTTAATTGCATTAGATGGATAGAGATGTTCCTTTGATATAGTTTTTATCCATACTATATAGAGCAGTTTTTCTTCTCAGTAGATCCTCTTGAAGATCATCTGTAATTTTATTCCATATTCTCCTTTAGCCCTGTTTTTCATATTTGTGCATGTTTTTGTGTCTTAACATTAATATTTTTTGCCATCTTGTCTTCAGTGATCTTCTGCAAACTGTCATTTTATTCAGTACTGTTTCTTTCACTTATTCATTCCTCTTAAGTATTTTTTCTTTTAATATTATATATTACTTCTATTTTCACACCTTCTACTTTTTTACTTGGTTTTTTTAAGGTAATTCCACTCATCCTGTATACTAACTTGGTCACTCTGAAATAGCTGTATATGTGCTACATTTCTCATCTTGTGGTAACACTAATTATTATGTGCATGTTATTAAGGTTTAGCCTGATTCTGAATTTCGAGTGACATTCATTCAAAAGCTTACTTTAATGTCATAAGTATGTAGTTTGGTGTTATATATATGAACTCATTTTCTATTTTAGTAATGTTTGGGGAACAGAAGGATGTGCATTGGTGTTTAAAAATAAAAGTACTGTAATATGTCGATGTAATCATACAACCAGCTACGCAGTACTGATGCAGGTGGTTTCTTACAAAGTAAGTGGTTTATAATAAGTAAGCATAAATCAACTGAAAAATTTGAATTAGTGAGAAAAAGTTTGTTAATCTAAGGAAAGTCTTTTAAATTCAATTATATAATTAAAAACGTCTGGTATGGGTAGAGAAAGCACTAGTAGAGGAGCAAACAACGTTTCAACCTTGTTTGTTCTCTACTAGTGCTTTCTCCACCCATATCAGCCATTTTTAAGTATATAATTTTCTTTACAAGTGGGTTTTCTTGTCATCACGGATTATTCTTTTAAATTCATTGTTGAAAAATTTAATGTCAGAATTTGTGTTACATGTAATTACACAATATTTTTTGATATTTAATCACCAAAGTCAAATAAGTTATCTTCCCATAAATGGGTGCAATTAAACAAATGTACCTTAAATTTGAAAAGGAATCAAAATTATTAGAAGTTTAAGAATAAGATGTGGAGAAGTCTATGCTTGAAATGGTTTTATGCAGTTGAACAAATCTAATACTAAAATAAGAATATTAAACAAAAACATCAATATTTCTGGAACAAATATTCCACTTGTACACAGATTATTTTCAACTATTTTGTGCTTTATCTTGGCATTTATGTTGAGTACTTTTTCTCATTTCTGATTTGAGTTCAAAACCTCATACTAGACAAATGTTCTAACAACTTCATTAAAGGCGAGCCCCATAGCACTTTCTAGTAATGTAAGTTTTAATTAACCAAACTAATGCAATTGACTGGTAAAAATATACCAGAATTACAATGTTTAAGAGATTATAATATTTTTAAAAATTAAAAGTGCAAGTAAAATGCTGTGAAAACACATAATTAAACTGTGAAATTACTTTAAAATAAAAGTAGATGTGTTTGAACATCATAACAAATTATATAAAGTCTTATTCAACTTAAAATATTTCTGGTATATTTAATTACTCATTAATAGTTTTTATTAATTTTCTTAAACCATATTAGTCACATAGCTCATTTCCATTCAATTGAAAGCCCAGTAATTTTAATTACTTAGCCTAAATGAAACTATTAATGCAGATATTACCAAATTAACACCAATGTAGAACTAGATCTTGTGCCTTCATATGCTGCATTTGTGTGGGAACTTGGGACTAGCATGCACCTTTAAGGAAGCTGATAGTGAAGATGTACAATTTGTATGTTAGAGGAGAAACTGAAAGCTATAATGTAGATACAATGAATGAATAGAAGAGTAAATTGTGGAAAATGGCAGCAAGATTTGAAGAGGAACTTAAACTTTAGCATGTGAAGGTTACAGTGTCTAATAATGACTTTCAGGATCAGGACCAATAGAACTAATAGTTATGGATTTAAATGTATTAAGCATGCTTTGTCACATAAAGTAACATATTTTGGCCTTTAACATGGGCAGATGAGGGACTGGGGAATGTAGAATAACAAAAAGAAAACATAAGGATGTTACCATTATCAGGGTTTTGATGTTTTTCACATGGAACACAGATGCAGTCTTTGTAGTGCACATTAGAGCTGATGATGTAGAGAAGATAGATTAGAAGAGCTAACTGTTAATTACAAACCATTCATAAAGGCATTCAAAGATAAGGGCCACAACAATTTAATTATGTCCAGGATGTTGCCAAGGGTTGTGCACAAAGTTGTTTAATATCGGTAGAGTACTGAAAAAAGGGGGTTACTATATATACGTAAATGTGTTAAATCATGTTGAAGTTGAGGATATCAAAGCTAATTACAATGAGGTTGAGTTTTTATGGGTTTATGTTCAAGTTGAGGATATCAAAGCTAACAACGAGGTTGAGTTTGTTTGGGTTTCACTTGAATCCTGTAAAGGGTAAAATGCTTTGAAATGGAAATTGTTACAGTCAACCAGATGAAATTAATGAAAACTAAGCTATTAATGAGGCTATAATTATGTTTCATAAATGGTAAAATGCTTGGGCCAGGTAATATTTACCCAAGGGTTTTGAATGAGTTAGAGGACTGGATATGTGAGCCACTTGCTACTAAAAGTCTGATAAAAAATGTTTTGCAAATTCATAACAAAGTTCAAAATTTTATTTGATAGTCAGTAAGGTTTAACTAGGGGAAATCTTGCTTGCTAACCTTTTGCCATTCTTTGAAGAGATTACTGGTTATGTAGATGAGAATATGGTTTTAGATTTGGTGTATCTGGATTTTAAGAGAGAATTTGACAAGGTGCCACATAAAAAGCTTGTAAAAATTAAGATCACTGTTGGTATGAGAGACACGTTGGCTGGATGGAAGAAAACATGGAGTTGTTACAAATGGAATTCGGTCAAATTGGATTAATGTCTCAAGTGGGGTACCTTAGGGCTCAGTATTAGGATTTTTGTTGTTGTTTTTTGATTTACATTAATGACATAGAAGAAGTAATAGTCAATAAGTTTCTTAAATTTGTAGTTTATATTGAGATCTTGAGAGTTACTGGCTGTGAAGAGGATACTGCTGATTTACAAAAGGATTTAGATAATTTAGTGAGATACAAAAATAAATAGCAAATGGGTTTTGATTATAATAAATGCAAGATAATGTATGCAGGTTATCATAATTTGAATTATTAGTATAATTTTTAACAGTTCTGTCTTGTAGTGACAATGATAATTGGATCTTAGAGAGCTACAGATAGGCTGAATTTTACATTTATGTGTTGTGGTGGCACTGGTAGTTTGATCTTAAAGAGAGATATAAGTAGACTAATGTTTTCAGTTGTGTCTTGTGGTGACACTGACTGTTGGATCTTAAAGAGAGCTACAGTAAACCGTTTTTTTCTTCTGAGCAGAACCTCAGTACCAGGGATAACTGTACCTAAATTGTAGTGTCTTTTACTTTGCCATTTGTATTGTAGCATAATATAATAACATGTAAAATAATGTTTAGGGACAACGAGAGACATACTAGTTCATCTAGATTGCCCCATCCTTTGTAACTAAAACAAAAAAACCTCAAATCCAACCTTTATCATTTATATAGTTATCAAACCTTCTCTTAAACTCGTTCAATTTACTGCCTCCACCACATATGAAGGTAACCTATTCCAAAGGCCAACCACCCTGTTAGAAAAATAAAACTGTCTTAGCATAAGATGACTTCTACCTTGCCAAATTTATAACTGTGTGAAATGATAGCACTGATGCATCATCTTTGTCCTAGTTAATGATAAAGATGATGCATCAGTGCTATCATTTCCCTTAACAATCTTGAACACTTCAGTCAAATCCTTTCTAATTCATCTTTTTTCAAGAGAAAACAATTTTAGATATCTCAATCTACCCTAATCTACAACTTTACCATCCCAGGTATCAGCTTAGCAGTCCTTCTTTGTACCATTTCCAGTAATTCTGTGATCTATAAGATGAGTTTAGGTGAGCAAACATTGCTATTCAAATTGGAAATACAATTTTCATGACATTATTATTTTTAGTTTAATCAATGGAAATTAGTTTATTATTTATGGCTTGAAATGTATTTAAACATACCAGTATCTTTTGATAGGATTTTATGTTTAAAATGTTCATTATAATATTATTAAAGATATTTGAACTTATTGAGATTCATGTGGTTTCCAACAGTTACTTTCTAAGTTATCTGTGTTTTAAGCTGGATATGGTTTGGTAGTGATCATGTTAAGCTGTGCAATCAAAGATTTGTACCATATTGTTGCAAAAAACATCGCACTTTGCACTTTAGTGTCGTGGATACATTACAAGATCAACAGCTAAATCCTAGTATAATACTGATTAGGTAGTGTGAGAGTTGGTGATGGTTGCTATTGTTGACTAGCTGATACCTCTTTCAGAGTTAGGGATAAATTGTGGATGGTGTATATACACCATATATATACACCTTGTGCACCTTTTTGCCTAAAAAAGCAAACAGTGAAAGCAACTGTTTTTGTGTGTGAACTTGTTATAGGTCATTGTACTGTTTATACATACATTGTATCTTTGCTTTAAAAATTTTTTTAGCTTGTTGAGGACTGTTATGTTATACTCTCTTTATACTGAATTTTTTTAAACTCTTTGTAAACCATTTTGTAACACACAATGAAATTTTATCAGTGTTTAAAACTTAGGCCTCAGTAAATTAATTAAACTTCATGTTATATTACCCTTGTATTGAATGTGGTGTGTAGCTTTTTGGAAACCATTTTGTGACACAATTTATGATATGTTATGATTGTTGTATACATGTTTATTTTGGCTTTCTGTGGAATTTTATGGTATTGTGTTTGTTAGTGTTTTTAATATTTTTATTTCAGCCAGTTGTAGAACATTTTACTGCACTGAAATATCTTAGCTACCTGGGATTAGCTTTGTCGATAACATCACTACTCCTCATGTTAATAATTCTCCTGTATCTTCGGTAAGTTATAAGCTAAGATAGTTTTATTTGTATCAAATAGACAATTTTATTGCAATTATAGTCGCTTTATAATGAACTAAACATTTATATAAATCAGATTGTTTAACCAAGTAGTTAATTACACTTTTCATATGACATAAATATTACACCTAATGCATTTCTATACTGCATCGTTTATATTAGTATACCAAATAAAATATATTTTGTTAAGAAATATAATAGGCCTAATGCTAATATCTCATGACAAGAATAATTATGTATAATCTTGCTTTTATAACTTAGAAAAATGTTTTCCTATAACAGTTTAACTAAAGTAGTTATAAAAAAATGAATGTTTGTTTGCCAGTGATCTAGATAATATATTTTTGTTGACATTTGTTTTATTAAGCAAGTTTTCATTGTTCATAATCTTGATATTTAAATTGTTTAATTAGTACTCTCCAGACAGTGCGAATTAAAATCCATAAGTGTTTAGCTGTTTGCCTGCTAGCTGCTCAAGTAATATTTGTTTCTGGAATAACAAGCACTGGAGAAAAGGTAGGAGAAAAACGTAACTATGTTGTAAGAGAAATATTTATTTCTACTCCTTCGTTTTCTTATCACTCATTTCTTTGCCAGATTACTACAAATATCACATTATTGCTATAATGTGTTTTGATATAATTTTCTGAGCATCAAATTAACATATTGAAAAGTAGGTCGAAAAGTATAATATTACTAAACAATGTGAAAAGATTTGACATATTGGCTGAAAATGTCAGAGCCAAAATAAAATATTTTTACAAAATGAAACAAATGACAATAATGTTGTAATTTAACATTTACCTTATTGTATGTATATGTACATATATGGACATTATATTAAGAAATCTGTTGTCAGAGCTAACAGTATCATTAAACAATGAATAAAGAATCAATATTATTATACTTATAATTAAGCAGTTTTATATGGAGCTTTTTTAATAATATATATATATGAACATTATTAAAAAAGATGTTCTTAAAGTCCTTTCAAAAGTATAATGAAAATAAGACAATAACCAAATAAAAAACATCTTTTAACTTAAAAAATACTAAAACAACTGTAAGAGAATTAGAAAAAATAAATTGCATATTTTTGTAGTAAAATGACCAAGTAATGATCTACTGTTAATTCTTCACTTTTGTTTCATAAATGAATATCACAATAATATATATGTTAAGTGCAATACTATAAGATGTGATATTCATGCTTTATTCACCATGGGTATCAAAACCCAATTTTTAGTGACATAATCTTGCAGACTTACTGCTGAGCCTTTAGTGGACAAAAATAAAGTTGGCATGTTAGGGTTAGCAATAATTAAATGTAAACCAAAAAAGGCTGAGAATTCCCTCCAGGACATAAGACTATAATATAAGGTTCATAATCTATTTGCTATAATAATATAATGGATATATTTTGTAACATATTTCACAATCTATTTGCAACTACAGCACAACAAGTATATATATATTTCATATAATATAATATAATGGGCATATTTCGTAATTTATTTTCTAGTATAATATAATAGGCATATATTGTAATTCTATTTGCAACTATAATATAATAGACATATTTCATAATTTATTTGTAACTATAATATAATAAGCATGTTTCATAATTTATTGGTTACTGTATATTTAACCATAAAGAGCACACCTCGAGCTATGAATTAGATGTTTTGTAGTTATTTATTGTTCCAACTGGCAGCTCAAATGTTACAGTTGTTAATATGACTAATAGAATCTTTTCAAATCAGATTAAAAATAATTAATTGTTAATCCAGCCTTGACTATTCTATGAAGTTTGTTGAAGGACAAAGAGGTTATGTGATATTATATTCCAGATTTAGAGTTATTCTGTATAGCTGTCTGATAATTTGCTGTATAAACCTTGTTACTTTAACTCTTGAAAATAACAGTTGTGGTTAAGAAACAACCTAATTAGTGACAGTTTAGTCTGTTTGTTTTTAATTTTGTGTACAGCTACACAAAGGCTAAGCATCCCTGATTTAGTAGTATAACAGGGAGGGCAGTTAGTCTTCACTGCCAATTCTTGGGCTGCTCTTTTACCAACAAATAGTGGAACTGACTGTTGCTTTATAACACTCCTATGGTTAAAAGGGCGATCATGTTTGGTGTGGCAGGGATTTGAACCTGTAACCATCACATGATTTGAGTGCCCTAATGACCTAATCATGCTGGGTGACAGTTTAGTCTTCTTAATAGAAATTAAGTGTAATAATACTGTGCTTGGACTTCATGCTCAGTTAAACTATCTCATTATCTTTGTCAAATCTAAAATTATTGTTTAAAAGAAGAGACCTTTAATAGTATTTTTATATGAATTATAAAAAAAAAACTTTAATATTGTCTATTATATCTTTAGTTGTTTCTTTTGTTATTCAAATTTTTGTGTCATATTCCTGCAATTCCATCATGTTCTTGTCTAATGATTTAATATCACAAAAGATCCTACATTCTTAATTGATTCTGTGATCCTTCTAGTTTGTGCTTTGGGATTAAACAGCACCTATATCCTTAACTGCAGCTTTGACTCCATCATGTTAGTTTCTAGTGATTTCACACCTGGATAACACCTATATTCCTAATTGTAGCTTTGTTTCATCTAAGTTTATGTTTAGTGATTTAATATGAAGATAAGCCCCTTAAAGTATTATTTTTCTGGATGAATTCTGTAAGCAGTTAAATACTTTGTGTTACTAAAATTTACAGGTTCACGTTACTAATTAACTCCATACTAAAAATCAGAAAATGTGGCAAGCTGACAAAGTTAACACTCCTTTCTTATAATTTTTGGAAAGCTGTATCATTTGAGAGATTGAGTTCATATTTTTCTAGTGTACTATAATGAAATGTATTTTAACTTTATCACTTAACCTCAATCTTTTAGTTTATAGAAGACATGAACATTATTAATTTTGAGAAGCACTTTGTTCTAATTAATGAACATCTTTACAAACTACTTAACAAAAAATATAAATTATTATGATGCAATATAGAGAAATTTGAAGTTGTAGCACCATTAGTGTAACTATATGTATTGTAGGTGTGATTTTATTTCATGAAGATATAACAATGTAAATAATATAGTTTCCTGTTTTTTATTGTTTAAAAACTGAATTAGATACATAATCTACTTAGTTAATTTATTGGTTGAAGGAAACTTCTTATCCTCAATAGTTTATACATGTGTGGACTTTTAAATCTTTGTCTAATATGTGTAGTGAAACCCTATTTTATTTCCTGGTTATTGTTATACTTCAGTTTTTGGGATAAAATGAGAAATAAGGATGTTTTATGGCTATTGATCTAGGTTATGTGTAAGGTGATAGCATTCCTTATGCACTATCTCTTCTTATCTGTGTTCACTTGGATGTTATGCGAGGGACTGAATCTGTTTATTTTGATATCATACCCTACCTCTCACGTGGAATTTCCTCCATTCACCATTATTGGATTTGTTTTACCACTAATTGTAGTCGCCATAACAGGTGGAATAAAGTACAATGACTACATAAGCAGCACAAGGTACAGAATTTGATTTTTGTTAGTTAAGAATGAAGTTAAGAAGAAAGCAAAATGAATGACAGTAATATTGTAAATATATTTTAGTAGATTTAACATTATGTGTAGAAAGGAATACTAATATAATTAAATGTATTTTACATTCCTTAACTTTAACAAGAAATATGTGATAAGTCTTCAAGTTGAAGTAAGTATCCAGTATTTTGATTATGAAGTTAAGAAATTAATATTTCAGGTATGATGGTTACTGTTCTATTTCTTATTCTAATATTTAGAAAAGATCAACATTATACTCATACTTTATGTTTTAAGTATTTTTCTGATGGCTAGTTCCAAGATACTGACTGTTTTTTAACATATAAGAGGCTATATAGTATTTGTTTTATTTTATTTAGCTGCTGGCTAAACGTGGAAGATGGGGTCATATTTGCTTTTGTAGGACCAGCAATACTTATTATTCTGGTGAGTATTTTGTAAAAACTAATTTTTTGTATGATTATTTGGCTGAAATTTATTATAGTTTACTATAAGATTTGTTTTAAAAATTTTAATTCATATTTCTAGGTAAACATCATCATTTTAGGGATAGTTTTGCATGTTTTTTTGCGAGTGAAGAAAAATGTTGAAAAATGTCTGAAGGAAAAGATAAGGTATGTTTAACTTAGTTTGAAGAATTATAGTTATTTGATGTGTGGCTTTTATAATAATAACATTTTAGCACAACAATAAAACCTATAGAGTCTTACTTCCATCGCATCAAAACTCAAACAGAATCTTGCAACTGGCTATTTCTCATTACAGTACAGTTGTGCTTTATCTTGTAATGAGTAATCCTTTTGTGTTTTTTTACAATACTTATATAAATGCATAACCTATAAAAGACAGAGTTTTACCTTTATCAAATGTATACAGCAGATCGGACCAAATGCAATGGGGGAGCTGTTTGATACAATATTTTAAGTTTTTGTCTTGATGACAACATACGTAACTTAAAGATGTAAAGTTTTAGACTGTAAAATGTTTTAACCATAACATATGTTAGGTTAGTTTTCACAACTTTCCCAAAAACAACTGGTCTTAGAAGAGAATCTTTAAGCTATTGATAAGCTCTTACATGACCAAAGTGAAAGACCCTAATAAATTAGCCTTTCTTCATGAGGCACATTAAAATTCACCATCAGAGAGCACTCAAATTCTGAGTGATGCTAGATTATCCACTTCAGGTGAAATGGGTGAGGGAAATATACTGAACTCTGCACATCTGTTTGGACCACACTGATATACTGGAAACAGACTGTCAAAGCAGTCATCTATGTAGTGGTTAGGTCAAAGATGCTTTATGGTCCCTGCATCAATCAGGGCAGAAATTCTTAGAAAGACCTCTGGAAAGGGGAAAAATAGATGAATGATATACACATAGGCTATAAAATTTGTAATTTGGGGGTTAGAGGATAGAGGTAATATTGAACAACTCAAACTATTTGAACACTGTGTACTATAAACAATATTATGGTATAAGATATTTTTTAAATGTAATACAATATTTTAAATATAAACGTCAGTATTGTAAAGTTATCAATTTTGTAATGAACTTAAAACAAACAGCTAGTACATTCAGGGTTTAACAAAAAAAAACACAAGAATTTATTGAAATTTAATAGCCACAAAAATCCAGTATAAAACATTCAAACAGTTGGAATATAAAGTTTATCACTGTTAGTGCCTTAATACTAACATTAATGAACAATAAAACATAAATATCAATGTTACTAATCATTTCAGTAAATAATGGAATTAGAAAAAAAACACACGTGAGGATGAAAAACTTAATTCCAATAAAAGAAACAATATCCTGCACATAAACAACGTTAATACAAATAACAACACTGAGTAATAACTAACAACAATATATTTTAACCATATTTCATGAACTAGCTCATTTAGTCTCAAGGCAGGATTTTTATTTAGTATTAGGATCACAAGGATACATCTCATGTGACTAGCTAACTTACATAGTCTTTAATGACAATATTATTTATACATCATTGGTATGGGAAACTTATGTCAGTTTCTTAATATATACTGAAATTTGAATGATTTAGCTAGCAGGTCATATAACATTTTAATATAACTAAAAAAATCACAGTTAAACTAAACAACAATATATGAATGGAAAACAAAACCATAACAAAATAAAGTTAGAATTTGCTATCTCCTAAAGATTTTTGCCAGTAATGTAACATATCTTCCAACACTAGGATAGTTATATCATTTACCACTAATGTAACACCTACTTTGTGGGATGATTACAGAAGATTGTCCACTACAACTCATAATGTTGACCTTCGAATCATTTAACTACAATCTTGGTAAATATATAGCATGGGCATTTTCTAAATGTTTAACATCAGCTGGTTCCTTTTCCAAAGACTCTTTCAACTTTAAATATATTCTTAATCAACTGAATCATAAAGCCCTAATGGCCAGTTTTGATATAATCTTCCTCTTCACAGAAGTCCCAGTGACTGAAGCCTGCAAGATAGTTTTAGAACTTTACATCCAAGACCCCAACCCATTGATACACATCCACAGCAACCAATTAGCAACCCTTATAGAATCCACTACCACCAAAACTAACTTTATGTTCAATAATTAAAACTACCTACAAATAAATGGCCTAAGTATGGGGAATCCCGTGTCACCAGTTCTAGCCAACATTTTTATGACGCAAATTGAATCACAAGCTATCAATTCAGTCTTACACCCACCATTATGCTGGTATGGGTATGTTGATGATACAGTTGCTGGATTCACATCTACAGAACACACACTTAGTTTTTTCAATCACGTTAAATTAGTACACCCCAACATTAAGTTCACCTGTGAACAGCAAAAAACTAACCAAATAGCATTTTTTAATCTCAAAATCACTAAAACTGATACACAATTCAAAACAGAAATCCACAGAAAAATCACTCATACTGGGACTCAGCACATGAAACAAAACAAAAACTCAATATATGAAGAAACCAAATAAACACAGTCACAAAACTGTGCTCACCCAATAAAATTAACGATGAAATCAACAAAATAAAACAACACTTCATCAACATCAACAAATTTCCTCAAAAATCGTGGAAAAAATTACATGCACACACCTAGACCAACCACAAACAAACAACAATAAACCCCAAGATACAACAAACTACAAAACTTTATACTGCTGCATACTGGTACTGTTTATACTCTTGTCCCTAAGACATGTGTCTGTCAACAGTCACATTCAAACACTCTCTCTTTCTTAATCTGAAGATGACCAAGGAAGGTCGAAACGTTCTCTCCTTATTAGTAAAATTGTTAATACCCATACGAGCCGTTCTGAGATACAGAAAATAAGATTCTTATTATATCATGCTTCCTGATATAACAGAACTTCAAGATCTAACCTTATGAGATGATTATATTGGAAAATATTCTATGATGGTTATATTATCACATTAAGTTGGAATTTCTCATTATAAGATTCATTTTATATCATGCACCTTGATGTTACAGAACTTACTGTTACATAAACTGTTATTAATAAGCTAGGCTTTCATCATATGACATCACTCATGTAAGTCCTACTTTGTAGTCAGACAAGAGCACCCTAACTGCTGGCAGTGGCATAAATAGTTGTCTTCCTAGTTGTGTTACCTATTTAAAACAAGGGAAGGTGTAGTTAGGCTTTATGTAACTTTGAATACAAAAAGAAAAGATGAAATATTTAAGACATACATCACTAAATTTTGGGGTTTAATTCGCCTCAGTGAACACAGAAGATAGCTGATTATAACATGTGGCTTTTCTCTGAGAGAAAGTGTTTTATGAGATTGTCAGGCTAGCTACTCAATAAATTATGATATTTAATAATAGTGCTTTAAACCATATGACATGATTACATCAGATAATGTTTTCGTTCTTTCATAACATCTGAATAAATATAACTTTTTTGTTATATGGAATAATATTGATTAGTTGGGTAGATGGTATCATTCTTGATGATCCAAATATTTTATTTACCTTAATGTATAAAATTCTAGATTTATGTAGCTGGAAATGAATCAGAATGTTTGGCAGAATAAAATTTTATACAACCCAAAAATTGACAAGTTGTAGTGAGCTGAATGATTACAACAGAAACTCTGCTCTTTATTAGTTACCATCAACAGAGCTTTAAACTATTTGGAGTTAAGTTGCCAGAACCATGTTGCTCTTATTCAGAATAAGAACGGGTAGAACACTAGGAGGATAACCAGATACTTGTTGTATCAGAATTAAAGAGGATAAGATTTAGTATTCTGGTTATAAGTGACAGAACCTAGCTTTATATTCACAAACAGAATGTAATTCAGCCTAATTATGGCGTGAATGTCATAATATGATCACATCTGTTGGGTTACTACTCAGCTTGCAAACAGAAAACACTGTTGTTTATTTCACTACAACATGTGCATAGCTATAGCTATATTTGCTGCTGGAGAGTTGTGTGCTAACCTAGTAAAGTGACCCAATTGCATATTTAACTTGGGTGAGAAGAATTTAGTCATTCACTTGACTGGCTTTCTAGTTTGGGAGCTATACATACTGAAAGATGAAATTTTGAAAAACTACTGCATATCAGAGTGTATAAAACACACAGTATGTTTGCATATTACTTTATTTCATAAATGCTGATGAATTTGAAGGTATGACATAATATGGATTGTTTGTTGTAAAAGTTAATAATACTTAGAGCTAACAATTTTCTGTTGGATTATGTATAATTTCTGAAACATAATGATATATAGTTTTTTTATTGTGTTTACTACTTTCAGTAGAAATTATAGTTTTAATACTGCATATTGTGAAGTTTATGTTTTCTTTGTATTTCTATTATTTTTAATATTAATAGGGATTATAGCATGAGTCTGTGAAAATATTAAGGTGAATGAACTTACATTTGTAATATATTATTTGTTTTATTTAGATCAGGTTTGAGAGCTGGGTTTGTTCTTTTACCTCTGTTGGGAATCACTTGGATGTTTGGTATTTTAACTATGGACCATTCCACACTGTTTTTTACATACTTGTTTTGTTTGATAAACTCAATTCAGGTAATTATGCTGTCTTTTAATGTCTGCCAAACAACAACGAGTGAACTGTTTGAGAATAGCATAATCTATATGTTTTTTTAAAAAACTTTAATACTTTCTTAGAGTTAAATACTGCTTTTAAAATTTATTTCAAAAGTACATTAGTGTTTCACACTCTGTAGAACGCTTACAAGAGATATATCAAGAATCTGCATCAAATATATATATGCAATGGTTGTGAAGTCCTTTGCAGTGTCATAGTTGGAAAACAGTAACAACAAATGAATGTGAAAACTGGATAACATATTTCTCACCAGATGGATGACAAGGGAACATAGGCATTTGCAGAAATTTTTCCTGGGGCTACAAATTTAAAATCAAGGGACAATGAATTGATTCTTGAAGTTTTACCATTACAGTCAAAAGAATAGGCAAGCTTCCTCAGTTAGAGTTGATGGGTCTAATATTTTAAAATTTTGTTTAAGTCATACTGTAGACTTTCAGTTATATATATTCCTCAATAATAAATTTCGTTTGTTCCTTTACATTCTTAACTCTATAGGGTAATTTAACCTCATATAAAGCATTTACTTATACAAATACAGTAGTTCTGCTGCTGGAATTACCAACAGGTGGCAACAGGTTGACCCTGATCTCAGTATGTCAGGGCTCAGAGGATGTTCAGCAAAACCATGTTGGCCTCTCTGATGACCTGAGACATGTTCAATATCCAAGAAGTCACCATGGTATCAACATTTTTCAATATGTAGTTACAGAGTAGATATCTACAGGTTTTAAGTAAAGCTACTGACAAACCTTGCAACTTTTATTATAATTGAAAATTTAGTGTAATAAGTGGCATGAAACTGTGAAGTGATTAAACAACTTGTAAATTCATATGCATATGCTGAATGAATAAAGAAAAAACCATGTTTATCATTTTCCATGGGGGGGGCATGCAACGGAAGCCAATAAAAATATGTTAATAAATGTTGCCACTAGGGCCATAATTGTAGGCAAAATTTTCATAACTAATCAAGTAAAAAATAAGCAGGTTGGATTACTTGGATGTTGGCTTAAAGAACTGTGAGTATGAGTGAATGAAATCTGGTAGATAACTAGCTACAGAGTCACCACAAAGGTCGTACTTACTGGGTTGTTATTCATACAACAAGAAGTTTCTTGTATTCTTCAAGATGGGTTGCTGTTGGCTGTTTTCAACATCGTCCTTAAATTGAATGTTGTAATTGAGAATGAGAGAGGCCACATTTTACAGTAGAAATATCCCCTAGTCATTACTCTGATTAATTTTAGCTCATCATAATCTTCCACCAAAGTTCTCCTTTGTATGTTGTATGAAACTATAACACCATAATGTGTTCAGAGCTTTGTTTGTGACCACACCATATATGCTGTTTAAAACAGTATTTTAAAGTGTTCAGTGCTCTAATTATTTATGTGATTTTTCTTATTTTTTAGGGAGTGGGTTTGTTCATTTTCCATATTATACTGAATGATGAGGTAAGGCACAAAAGTTTGATATTAAGGCTTAACTTAGTTAATTAACTAATAATTTATTAGTTTATCAATCTATTTAACAGCAGTATAATATACTCTGTTTAGAACTGTAAGAAACTCTTGTTTTGTTTTTCTTTGCTATACTTGTGGGTATTATTATTTTGTTTTTTCTTCAAATATCTTTCAAGCAAAATCAGTAAATGTAGTTCACTTTCGATTCTGAAAAAGTACTTGTTTCAAGAACCTGTTATGAATATATGAAAAATTTCAAGAACTGACAGGAGTTACAAGAAAACACTAACTGCCAGCAAACCAAACATCCAATTAAGTGTTTTCAGTCATGAATAAATACTGTAGAGTGGTCTCCAATATAAGAATTTTTTTCAGTAAAGCTATTATTGTTTCAGTTGGCTGTTGCTGTTAAAATGTTAACATAATGTTTAGGGACAACAAAGGATCCGTTCATCCATCTTGGCTGTCACATTCTCTAAACCAAACTAAAACTATTAAATAAATAAAAAAGAAAAGTTAAAAGCCAGTCCTTATCATTCACATATCTATTAAGCTTTATTTTAAACTCACTCAGATTTACTGTTGCCACAACATCTGAAGGCAATTCATTTCATATGCCAACTACCATATTTGAAAAATAAAATTGTTTTAGCTGAAGATGGCTTCTACCTTGCCCAAGTCTGTATTTGTGCTCCCAGTTCTATAATTCTAGCTGTTAATTATAAAAAAAAGACAATGCATTAAAACTATCAATTTCTTTTACAATCTTAAAAGTTTAAGTCAGATCCTCTCTAATTCTTCTTTTGTAAAAGAAAAATTTTGTTTTCCAAAAACATACATATATCCCATCATTTCAGGTACTATTTTAGTAATCCTCCTTTGACACCTTTTCCAAGAAACAGTTCAATGCCTTTCCTAAGGTAAGGAGACAAAGACTGAACACAGTACTCCAAATGTATCCTAACCAGTGGCCTGTACAATGAAATTATAACTTCTTTAGACTTGTATTTAATATTTCTGCAGATAAAATCTAAAATCCTATTTGCCACACCACCAGCAACAGCACACAGCTTAGATGGCTTAAGAAACTGATCAACCATTACACCAAGATCCTTTTCTTTTATGACACTCTTATTAATGTTATTATTTGTAAAGCAGCAGCACTCTCTTAACAGCCAGCAACACCAAGACGTTGATATCTTTACCAGATTTAAGTAATTTATTGACCATTCCTTTATTGATATTATCAATATAAAGAAAAAAGAACAATGGCCCTGAGACTGAGCCCTGAGATACACCACTTGTAACATAACTCCAGTTGCAAGTTAAATAAAACGTTAAATAGTAGCTTCTATCATTTATACTTGGAAGACATTTTATGAAACTTCATACTACAGAGGTTGAGTATGTTATATTAAAATGATTTTGTCATCTCACCACATCATTACAATCTATGCTATCATGTTCAGTCTTCCTCTATTTGATAACTTTACATTTTGTTAACAGCCCTGCAGCAGAATTTCCATTGTAATAGGATGTATATCTTAAGGTTATTATTTACAAATAACCCAAATCTTCCTGCATACATTTCATAATTCACCTTTTATATAAGATTGAATGCTTTTCAGTGCTAGTTTCAACAATCTGGTCACAAATAAATCTATGGGTACTGTGTCTGGTGACTTGACCAATATGTCTTTCTATGAAATAGCATGGATACCAGCCACTTGATACATGTGATGATTATGTATCTCAGAACAGCTGGTATGGGTATTAACACTTACTGTTAAAGAGAGAACAATGTTTTGACCTTCCTGGGTCATCTTCGTAACATGAAGATGACCTAGGAATGTCAAAACTGTTCTATTCTTACCAGTAAAAGTGTTAATACTCATACCAGCTGTTCTGAGATACATTTTTATTTCAAGTGGGTTTCTTGTCATCAAACATGCGATGATTAAACTCGCATGTCATGGAAGCAACTTGTGTACATGTGATTTGTTTCATTTTCCAGATGGTGATCCTTTTTTATTATGTTGCATGGGATATATAGGGGGGTCTTGCCACAAACCTTTTTTGTGGATTGTCACCTCTTGCAGAATGCTGTACTGGATTTTGCTTACTATAGCTTGGGAACTTGATGCAAGTCTCTTTCTGGATGGTCCTGTTGCTTCAAGTTGATCGATATAACTTTGTTTTTCAATGTCATTAGGTGCCAAGAATGTACCATGTTAAGAATTCTAAATCCCTAATATGAACACATCTTTATGATCTGAATATATCAGTATTTTGCATCATAAAGAGCTGGTACATATTCTTTCCAAAAGTGATCAATTTTAGATGCTTCATACTATCTACAAAATAGTAAATAACATCAAATGTAGTTTTCTTAAATGCAAGTTTGTCACAACTTTGTATTGGCTGTGATTGTCATATGACTTACTGATCTGTCTATTTAAGTTTATTTTAATATAAATTATACAACCTTCTGCCTTGCACCCATCAAATGGTCTTGCCAAATTTTACAAACTAACTCAAGAACATAGTGAATAGCTATTAAAACAAACACATAGAATATATAAATGCATTTTAACTGTCCCCAAAACAACAAAAAATAGAGTTTGTATGACAGTGATTATTTCTAATAATTACCTAGTATAGTGGTTTGCTGCAAACTAGTGGTGTCGGTGACTCCTTTCAGGTTATCCTTTGAATAGTTGTATAATTACAGAAGTAGCAGCACAGTGTAGATTGCATTGTTACCAGCTGAGAATAAAAAATGTCAGGTGATTTACAAGCAAAAACATTTGAGAACAATTGGTCTGTACAACCATAACAGAACATTCGTAGAAAAAAAACTTTTCTCAACTGTCAAAAAACATTATTTTTAACTGCCATTGAGTGTTATAGTCAACAACATAGTTTTACAAAGTATCTAGCAGACACACCAAAACAAGCTATACATATCAGAAGCAGTAAGTTGCTTCCAACCACCACTAAATGTTATAGTCCAGTGATTTTCATGTTGTGTTACATGGTAACCCAAGGTTCCATTATGGGTGATAATGGGTTCCTTAACAAATATAACAGGTAATGGCTTTTTTTTTTGCTCATTTCACAGTTACTGAGTGTTAACTCTTCAGGGTTCAAATGTGTTTGTAAACATTGTGAGTATTTTTATACATTTATTTACAATTTTACGATAACAATACTGTTGTGAACTTATTCCCTTTAATCTAAGCTTTTGTTTGTTTGTTTTTGAATTTTGCACAAAGCTACTCGAGGTCTACCTGTGCTAGTCGTCCCTAATTTAGCAGTGTAAGACTAGAGGGAAGGCAGCTAGTTATCACCACCCACCGCCAACTCTTGGGTTACTCTTTTACCAACGAATAGTGGGATTGACCGTCACATTATAATGCCCCCATGGCTGAAAGGGGGTGAGCATGTTTGGTGCGACGGGGATGCGAACTCGCGACCCTCAGATTATGAGTCGCACGTCTTAACACGCTTGGCCATGCCGGGCCCTTAATCTGAGCTAGGCTTTATTGGTGGGTTTAGGTTGATTTGAGGTTTCATGACAGAGAGAATGAAATTAGAGGGTTCCATGGCTTTGTAAGTATGTAAACTACTGTCATAGACTCATAGTCAACAGCTTCAATAAATATTAACATAAGTGTTTAATAAAATCACCATAGGATATAATGGAAAACCTAGTAATTTATGAAAACACTGACTGAGCATTTACAAATACAAAATAGTGAATAGTTTCCATACTCACTAAGAATCCTAGTTTCATTACTTAGTAAAGTAGATCCCATACAGCACTACATATCTTACACTAGAATTCCATTGTTTTGCTTTCTCAAAAGAGAGGGAAAACAAATTAACAGGACGCAGCATATACTACAAAAATTTAGTGGTATCTGAATTTTATGTATTCAAGTTTTATTTATAAGATAACCATAATTTTATTTGACTTCAAATATTTTCTTATTTATTTTGCTTAAATAATTACATAAATTTCAGTTCCTGGTTTTTATTATGTATTATAGTTTTAAATTTCAATAATTCAAGGTTCTTTGACTATAATGTAAAAAACAAGATATACTTTAGAAAATAACTTCTATGTTTCTCTTTTATCTTGTAATAGAGAACAACAAAATAGTACTAACTAACTTTGTACAACTATTTGTAACATGTAAGAGTGTCGGCTATTAAATTCAACTTTATAAAACTTTAGATTCTTCTCCCAAGTGTAACCAAAATCCATAATTTTATTGACTGTTATTGAAATATCTTATTAAAGTTTTGTAATTAATTTAAAATCCAGATTAAAATAAAGGGTATAACTTGTATTTGAATTTAAAATTCACTGTTATTTTTTCCTTTCTTTTTGAGGTCAAAGTTGCTCTGAGGTCAAAACTAAACAGCACACCTGGGGAACCTCGTATATGCAAGGAAAGTGGTCTTACTATATGGGTAGAGTTTGTTTCAAAGGTTACTGGATTTTCATCCATCAGGAAGGTAAGAGAAATCAGTTTTATATTGTAATATCTTTTTTAGAGTTTAAATTCTCAATTCATTATTTATTATTGACAGTTATTAGTATCTCTGTTAATGACAGAATTAAAAATGTTTCAGGTTTTTGCATGTGGTGTGTGTTGCAAGTGAAACATTAGATTAATTGAGATGAGAACTAGAGATGAGCTGGAAACTAGAGATGAATTTAATAATTATATGGTACACTTTACATTAAATAACAAGATTAATAATGAATTATTGTTTTATTGATCAAAATGAATTAAAGAGAACTCACTAAATGGAATTGTTTGAAGGTATAGAATGTACTTTTTTTAATAAACATTTTTAATCTAGTCAAATTAGATGTTTATAAGAGTTAAATTTTTATGGTGTACATGTATATTCCAGAGAGCAAATTTTTTTTAATTAAAAGAAGTATTTTACTGCACTGTATTATTAAAATGTCTGATTGTTGTTCTGTTGTTCATATATACATATGTTGAGTAAATGGCCAGGAAGTTAATAAATTAAGCTAAATATATTTTAAGACTTCGATCTCTGTTAACTTTATATATATAGAATAAAGACAAAAAACTAAACTGCTGGTTTGATATGTTGAATAATATGTAGAGAAAGTGATTAAATGTTACAGTTTTTTTAAAAATACACAACCGTTTTATAGTAACCCATATAATTATCTTTCTCAGAAAAATAAGGTTCACCCAGTGACTGAATACATATGATTTTTACAACGAATTTGGAAGGTCGATATATCTACTGGACCAAGTGAAATACAGTTATAGATGAAACAGTTGGTTGAAAATTTAAATAATTTCATAACTGTTATATTTTGCTAGTTTTTGAAAAATGTGTAAGAAGAATAAATAAAAAGTGAGATATTGTAAGCTGCTCTGTTACCTCTATTATTTCAGTTGGAAAACATTTAGACCTAACATTTTTAATTGTTATTTTAAAGAAATATATCAAACTTTATAATGGTATTAAAAGAATATCAATACGTATTTGTGCAGTTGTTAAAACTGTAGTAGTTTATATTAGATAATGGACTCATCTAAATTTTCAAGATAAGCCACTAATAACTCCAACACCTATAAATCTGTTAGTTAACATTTCTGTATCTTCTTGTAACTCAAGTTCTGATAGCTATCACTTTACGTTAATAACTTACAAAGAAGTAGTAACTGTACATACATTTAACTCTACTAGTAAACACTGAATATATAAATGCTGTATTATATTTGTCTCTAACTCTGCTTGATAAACACTGGATCTAATCTGTATATATATATTTTTAACCTCATTAGTAAACACTGGATCTAATTTGCAACTCCTCAAGTAAACACTGTGTGTGTGTCTATATGTATATATCCAACTATTAGTAAACACTGTATCTGATCTGTAACTTCTCTAGTAAACACAATATAACTACAATTCATGTAACTATTACTTTACGTTAGCAACTTGTCATGAACATGTAACTCCACTAGTAAACACTGTGTAACTATAATTCTGTAACTTCAAGAACTGACACAACTTGAAGTAACGTTTATTTTGGCAATGCCATATAACATCAGTAACACATCTAAGGACTAATACTTGTTACTATTGAAACTAATATTACAAAAATGTTTACAAGCTGAAATTACAGATTTGTTTTAACGTATATATAGTCATCTTTTAAAATAATCAAATATGATTGAATAAGCCGTAGAAATTCATAAAAAAAGCTCCTAAAGTGGCTTAAACGATTTTGAGGTAAGCAAGAGGGACATGATAACAACTTAGATACGATGCTTTCCCTCTAGTCTTACACTGCTAAATTAGGGACGGCTAACACAGATAGCCATCCTGTAGCTTTATACGAAATTCAATACAAACAAAGACATTTTATACTAGTTATGTTTTAACTTTAAAATAAGTTTTAAATGTATCTTATTGTTCGCAGGTAACTTACGGAGTGTTAACATCATTTGAAAATATTATTTTTTATACTTATTCGTTTATAATACTGGTATATTCGCAGCAGTTTTTTCATTATAATAATTTGTTGCTGATGTTTGAAGTTAAACACAAAGCGGCTTGGCATGGTCATGTAGTTAAATCACTCGAGGGTCGCGGATTCGAATCCACGTCGCACCAAACATGTTAGCCCTTTCAGCCGTGGGGACATTATAAGTTACGGTCAATCCCGCTATTTGTTGGTCAAAGGGTAGCTTGAGAATTGGCGGTGGGTGGTGATGACTAGCTGCCTTCCCTTTAGTCTTACACTGCTACATTAGGGTCGGCTAGTGCAAATAACTTTGCGCGAAATTCAAACCAAACCAAACTAAGCACAAAGCTACACAGTGCGTTATATATACTCTTCCCATTATGGGTATCACTGTTAGTCTGTATACGTATCGTTGTACCACTGGAGAGCTTTTTCCATCTTAAATATCTTTTGTTGTTTATGGCGTCAAATAAAAATTATATTAAAGTTGGGAGAAAAATCAATCTCTTTTATTTTAATTTTTGATTTACTTTGGAATGAAGAATAGTTTTGATGTTTTAAAATTAAATTTAATGTTTTATAACTTTAAAATATTGATTTTTTGTTTAATGTATTGTATTACATTTAGAATATATGTATGTATGTATATTTTAATTTTTGAAAAAAAGCCCCCCAAAAATCAAATAAAAAACGCTCCAAATTAAAAGGATCTCCAAGGTACAGGTTATAATATGAGATATAAAATATAACCTAGGTTGTGGAGGAAACTGAGGAAGTAGGGCCATATTGCGGTGTGATTATGCCGTCCGTAAGTCTTAACCTCCATTTACATGAATAAATTCATAAAAATAAGTAAGAATAATAAGATAATGAAAGTTAAATAATAAAGAGAAATGAAAATTTGATAGTAATGTACCATACTCTTCTGTTTTAACCACAATAACTTTACAATTACATAGATTTTTGTGAAATTTATTATAAAGTATAATACAATATTAATGTTGAAATATGTATTGCAATATTAATATTTAATAAAGAAACTTTTAAATAAAATGGCCCGGCATGGCCAAGCGTGTTAAGACGTGCGACTCGTAATCTGAGGGTCGCGGGTTCGCATCCCCGTTGCGCCAAACATGCTCCCCTTTCAGTCTTGGGGGCGTTATAGAGTGACGGCCAATCCCACTATTCTTTGGTAAAAGAGTAGCCCAAGAGTTAGCAGTGGATGATGATGACTAGCTGCTTTACCTCTAGTCTTACACTGCTAAATTAGGGATGATTAGCACAGATAGTCCTCGAGTAGCTTTGTGTGAAATTCAAAACAAACAAACTTAAATAAAATTATTAAAATATTCTGTTACAAATCCAAGAATGTATTAAAAAGTATAAGGAAGTAAAAAAGTAAGGAAATTTTACTTAATGTTTCTGATAATTATTTTTAGTCGTTAGTAAGATCATTTAAACAACTTTGCACTATTTTATGTGGATGAACACCTTACTGCATATGAAAACCTGTTTAAAACCTGAAAATTGGTAGTTACAGTTGACTTAATGGATGGTGGTTAGGAGCTTATACTAGTTAGTTCAGATAACTTGGTTGGGATTTTATACTAATATAATTTATCTTCTTTGCTACAAATTAGTGCTTTACTGCTACAATGAGGGCTGGAATGACAAATTCAGGAGGTAGGTTTATCTTATTTGTTCTTAAATGGCAGTATTTTATTTAATAATTTGATTGATTGTTTGAAACTTAGCACAAAACTACACAGTGGGCTATCTGTGCCCTTCCCACCACGGGTATTGAAACATGGTTCTTAACGGTGTGAGTCCGCCCTTATTTGGTAATTTTTCTGTACCTTGGAGAGCAGACACCTTCCGATAACTGTCTGCATGCAGTGAAAGGTGATATAGATGTGGGGCATTGTGGGATTGAGCACTCAAATCTCACTCCTAATTTTTATTTCTTTTAATTATTTTATCATTTAAATGAGACTATCTTATTATTATTCATTTTTATGAATTTCTTCATGTGAGACTGGCGAATGGAAGTTAAGACTGATAGATAGTGTGGGTCTTACTTCTACAGTCACCTCCAAAGCTTAGGGTACATTTTACATCCTCTCATTATAACCTGTACCCTGGGAATCCTTTTCATTTTTATAGCGTCTTTATTTTTCTTTCGGCTTCTGTTTGTTTATTAGAATGTATTAGTCAGAGGTTTGGATTTGCCATTTTTAACACAGCTATTCCTTTTGAGTTTTTTTTTTACTATTGAGTATTAATCTTCAACATGTTTTAATATTGTTTATGGAAAGCAAAACTGAAAATTTGAGTTTTTCAATAGCGCCTTCGTCTTAACCTTCCCACTTACGCATTTCTTGGCCTGTTTGTAACCCTTCACCTATTCTTTCCATTTTTCCCTTTCCTGAGTCGTGTTAAGTGTAAGAGACTACAAAACGTCATTGACCTGATTACACACATATGTCACAGCCTTTCCAACCTTAACCGTTTACCAGTGTGGTCAGGTTCAGGACAGGTTTTTGATTTTTAGTACACTCTTTCACAAGACGTCTATTGTGCACGAGCTTCAGAGTTCATTCAAGTCAATACTTCCAGCTACAGGTAGAGGGTATTAAAGTTTGGCAGGAGACTCGTAATACTGAAGCTAAGGACTATGTCGTGGGAGAAACAGATAAGAATGAAGCCAGAAACAAGATTCTGTTGGTGAAGAACTGAATAAGACTAAAGTCAAAGACTTTGTTGGTGAACAACTGGATAAGACTAAAATCAAAGACTGTTGGCGAACAACTGGATAAGACTAAAGTCAAATACGCTGTCACTGAACAACAAGATAAGACAGAAGTCTAATACTCTGCTGGTGAATAACTGGATAAAACTGAATTCTAAAATCTGTCGGTGAACAAATATAGAAGACTGAAGTCGAAAACTCTTTTGGTGGACAATCAGATAAATCATATAAAGAAGTCAGTAATAATGAAGATTGGCCTCTTGATATGTCAAATTCCAAATGTCAAATAATTGTTTTTAAACGTTCAAAGAATACTGTTTGTTTGTTTTGGAATTTCGCACAAAGCTACTCGAGGGCTATCTGTGCTAGCCGTCCCTAATTTAGCAGTGTAAGACTAGAGGGAAGGCAGCTAGTCATCACTACCCACCGCCAACGAAAAGTGGGATTGACCGTCACATTATAACGCCCCCATGGCTGGGAGAGCGAGCATGTTTAGCGCGACGCGGGCGCGAACCCGCGACCCTCGGATTACGAGTCGCCGCCTTACGCGCTTGGCCATGCGGGGCCACTTTCACTTAGAGATAAACTCTTTGAGGAATAGTGAGATTAAATTTCATAGCTATAACACTCATACAGAAAAATATTCAGAATCATAATAATAGTCTACACCCTGCAGCAACATATATAGTTTTCTATGCACCATAAGAGCTTAACTACTAACATACTACAAATATCACATTTCTGTGAAAACTCCTTTAAATTTAACTCAGTGATAATCATTCAACATAACCAAGTTATATGGTAAATAATTTCAATACGATTTTAATTTGTAGGTCCAGCATGGCCAGGTGGCTAAGGCACTCGACTTGTAATCCGAGGGTCGCGAGTTCTAATCCGTGTCTCACCAAACATGCTTGCCCTTTTAGCCGTGGGGACATTATAAGTTACGGTCAATCTCACTATTCATTGGTAAAATAGTAGCCCAAGAGTTGGAGATGGGTGATGATGACTAGCTGCTTTCTTTCTAGTTTTACACTGCTAAATTAGGTACGGCTACCGCAGATAGCCCACGAGTAGCTTTGCGCGAAATTCAAAACATACCAAAGTCCAACATATTCTACAAAATGATTGCTGCAGGTGAATTAGTGGTCATTTAAGGGCTTATAACTCAGAAATTATTCAGTTTACCACGATGAATAAAGCAAAGGTATTCTATTGCACAACGTTTCATCAAAATAGAAAATAAAGTAATTAAGAGCAAAAATGTAAACATTCCTTATTTATTGTGCTTTTCGAAAAAATCTTTCCGATTATAAGCTTTAATAGATGTCTTGCCTTTTTTAGTGCTTTTGGCCTCCGAAAACAGTATGAAACACCCAAAATATATTTTTAAAATAATACGAATCACTATTTCGTCATTTATAATTACAACTCTTCAACTTTTTTGTTTGTTCGTCTGCACTCACATACTGTTTAATTCATGCCTGACTCCTAACGATTTGTGGAAGACGTTTCAACCGAAATCAATATTTTTTGCAAACTAGGGTCTACAGTGATACTAATGAAATTCTTATTAATTTGTAAATTGTAACCAGATTCGGGTTAACTAAATGTTTTCTGTGAGTTATAAAATATGTAATCTAGTTGCGTAAAAGAAATTTTTATATATTGCTGTTGCTATATTTAATAGCTTGTTTTTGTTTGATCCTGGTTGTAGCGGTGTTGTGCTTAGACCATTACATGTTTTAAAACAAATATAATAATTCATAATTATCAAGCCTAGCTCTACTTCACAGACTGTATTTTTAGTTTTGTTTTTGGTGATATAATCGCTAATATACTCAATTAAATAGATGGTCCACTGCGTAATATCGAATAATAAATTAGACGGAATTCCATAATCTTAATAACACAGTTAAAAACATTTAGATTACCATGTGACGAGTAAAAAAGAATTTAAAAAATCTCATAATAATAACACTTCGTTAGCGTAGAAAAGGCGTTCATATCATAATATTAATTAAATGTCCATTTTATTCTTTTTTCTCTTTCGCTTCCCAGTGGCTCAGCGGTATGTCTGCGGACTTACAACGCTAAAAACTGGGGTTTGATACCTGTTATGGGCAATGGACAGCCCATTGTGTAGCTTTGTGCTTAATTCAAAACAACAACAACAATTTTTCTCTTTCTCTCTATTTATCGTATCCAAACAGGATATTGGTAACCTTGGTTTTCCACAGATCTTTAACGGTTTCTCCTTTTTTCCATCTCTCCAATAACGATAAGACTTTTTAATTTTTCTCTTAACATGTTTGCATGAGCTATTTACTTTATATTCAATATATATATATATTTAAATAAACAGTAACAGCGGTACTGAGGTCAGTTACTTATATACGCGCATTTGGTTTGGAAGGTATCATGTGAAAACATATAAGTATAATAAATTTTATTTTTTGTCTTCACCATTTAAACCGGTTGCAAATAACACAACGTTTTCCACATATATTTTTATATGCGTGTATGTGTGTGTTTTCATTTAGCGAAGCCATCTCGGGCCATCTGCTGAGTCCACCGAGGAGAATCGAAACCCTGATTTTAGCGTTGTAAATCCGTAGACCTATCACTGTACCAGCGAGGAACATATTTATATGAAAAATATAAACTTTTTATTCATATTTTTTCGAAATAATGCATTAGTTTTCGCGTTTAACAGTCGGTAGTGAAGGTTACAAGAACATTTCATTATATCAGTGCTTTTAAAATATGTTAAGATACTGTCTTGTTACATTAAGCTACCTCCTGTGATCACTGGGGGGAATCGATGTAAATTCGTAAAATTATCATTGTTTTACGAGAGATCGTTCTGTGGTTAATAGTGAGGCGTAATCAGTTATATCCATAAAGTGATTGGAAACTTACTCGTGTCGTGGCGCTGCTAGATAACCATAAACTGGTCAATCGTAAACAAAAGTTTAAATATGTTATTGTGCGTGACTAGTTACGGATTTTGATACTTTAATTTTGCGTACAAACCTGTGAAATAGGTTGTTTGCCAGTTTAATAATTAGGTATTGTGATACAAGTTTTATGAATTTTTGGGAAATTGTTAATGTACACGTAATAATCAGTGATGTCGAGAAAACCCACTTTGCATATATAATATACACGTAAATAGTTGTAACTTAAATTGAGTGAAGAATGTTCGTGATTTAGAAATTGAAATAGGATACTTATGTCAGTACAAATTACGTTAAAGATAAACTACTTTAAAAGATATATACTTAAAGCTTTGCAAGTTGCAATATGAAACTTTTATTTAAGAAGAATTATTACTTGAAATATTTTAGCGAACTACATATACAGTTATGAGAAATGAAGTTAGTCGCAAGTATAATTTATCTTGAAGAGAAACTTCAAACTTAAGTTGAAACCTGAGTACATCAATAAGTTCATATTATTACTATAATATTAGTTTAACTTACAAAATTCGGTTTCTCTTCTAAGCCCATGTTTATTTCAGGGATATTGTGGATCAAAATGGGAATGGTGTTAATTCAGTACAGCATTTTAACCAAGTATTTAAACTGCATAAATTCCAGCTAACATAGTGTAATTATTATTGAGTGTCTACTGACATTCATGAAGGAGCTTCAGCTCAATATTCAAGACATTTCTATGGTTTAAAGTCAATTTTCAGTTTGATAATATTTTTTTTTTTACTCTTTATTCAAGTAGGTGAAAGACTACACCATTGCTGTCTCATTTATATACCTATATATTTAAGGAATTTTTCTAGCACTTTAGCTTTTTTTTTACATACTCATAATTTTGGAAATAAAACATTATTTTTAGATAATAAAGAACCATATGATCTTTCAAGACTGCCCTTGCATATCTGCTTTTGAGATATTTAAAAAAATAAATTCACTCATTACATTTTAGGAAATTATTAATTATCCCTTTAAATTTCTGTTAAATGTGGTCTCTTGTACTGCTGATGTTCACTTGTGATATTAGTCTCTCACCCCATTGGTAAGATAAAAGTTACTTGCAGCTAAAGCTGTCAGTTTCTAAAGCTAAAACTTGTGTCTTCTTGCCTTGTTGATATATTATTTTTTTGCATATGTAATGTTGAAAATGGTAGGACTAGATGATACAAATATAAATTTTGGCACAGTAGTAATCATCTTCAGCTAAGATAATTTTATTTTTCTAACAGGGTGGTTGGAATTTGGAATGAGTTGCCTTCAGTAAAGTTAAGTGAGTTTAAGAGAAATCTTGATGGCTCGATGAATGATAAGAACTGGCTATAAGGTATTTCTTTTTATTATTTAATTGTTTTACTTTATAGGACGGGATAGCCTTGATGAACCAATAGGTCTTTTTTTTTTTGTACTTAAATATTATGTTACAGACCAATATCTGTTGTTGTTGTTAATTTAATTACATGTACATATGCGTATTAAACATATGATTTAAATTATGATAACAGAGATATATACCTTGCACTTACTATAATTTGCTCAATATTTACCCAATTTACAGATTGAGAAAACTTTTTCTGTACTTCTCAACATTATCCTAAATCTCACTGGAAATATATAAGAGTCAAATGTTGTCATAAATATTACTTAGTAATAATGCCACTATCAGCAAATTAATGTAAACAAGAAAAAACAAACAAAGCATTGTCCCTTAGAGGTTGCTTATAACAAGTCTAATTTGTCCGAAGTTCGTTAATAGTCTTTTGCCTCTTCTCATCCAGCTACCTTATTTTGTAGTTAACTAGTTAACCCTGATGTGGATTTCTTAGCTAATCTTTTTTGTGGCACCTTGCCAAGACCTTTTTTAAAATCTATATATGGCAACCTCACATGTTTTTCTTCATCCAGATAACAAGTAACATCTTCGAGAAGAAGTTAAAAGATAAGTAAAGCCAGCCTTGCTTTTAGAAGTTTAGTGAATGATTGTTGGTTTTCTTTCTGTATTAACATTTTCCATTAAGTGATATTACAAAGTATCTTTTATGACACTACAGGATCTGCACACTACAGAATAGTGTATAGCCTGTATATCATTAGATATATGTACAATATCTATGTAAGAGGCTTGCTTGTGTATGTTTGATCATCTTTATCACATTGAAAAAACACTCATGGTGGATGTGATGGGAGCAAAAATATCTTTAAGGGTGGCTCGTGTCAGTTGTGAATGGCTTTTAATTCAGTCTTAGAGGTCACAAGTCTAGATGGGAAGAATTTTCCAACCCAAATCGATAATATTTTGTTGCATCAATCATATCGAATGTGAACATGCATTGTCGGGAGAAGAAAAATACCTTTCTGAATGAAGGATGTTTTTGATGAAGGACATAATTTAAATGTTCCTGTTGCTGACTGTAGATCTTTGCATTGACAGTTTACTGTGGATTGAGAAGTTGAAAATGAATTACTCCTTTGATGTCCCACCAAATGGAAAGCATCACTTTCTGAAGATGGAGTCCAAGTTTTGGGGTTGTACATTGTTTTTGTCTAGGACTGAGCTATTGTTTTTGGCATTTAATATTGACATAGAGAATCCATTTTTCACCACTGATGGCAATTTTGTCCAAAAAGGGTTCATGAGCATTACATGTCAGAAGAGATGAAACAATATTCACATGTTGGAAATGATGATCATTGGAGAATTTGTAAGGTACCCAAACACTTTATCTTTGTTAAAACACTAAAATGTTGGAAATATATCAGAGTAGGAATACAGCAATGGTTTTGGTTTTTAATATGGAAATAGGTCTAAACTTGTTGGGTGGTTGTAATATGAGAACAGGTCTAAAGTTATCTGGTTGTAATATGAAAATAGGGATCCAGAACAATGTCTCATCTCCATGATTACTGACTCTTACTTTAAAACAAACTAACTTTTGATGTTGCATCCCAATTCATAAGCACAGATTTTTGCAAAATTTAGTGTTACTTTGGTAAAGTATAAGATGCATACTTTGTGAACAGTTATAACTATAAGACTTGAATGTGATAATCAAATGAAATTGACCACCACAATTTCTCTAATTTTTATAAATATTCAGGAAGTTTGTTTTTAATGATGTTTCAATTGTGGGCAACTGCTCTAAATTTTTTTGTACATAAATTGAATTGACAGTTTTTGTTTTTTGTGTTCATACAAAATTATTCTTTTCATATAGGTATGTCTTTTGCATTTCCTAATCATTTTTTGAAACTTTTTAGTCTCTTGTATTCAACTGGAAAATGTATTTGACAATTGTTTTAATGAAATAGAACCATATCTTTCTAATGAGGTACCAGTTTTATGCAACAAAGTACCAAATTTTGTCAACAGTGTGTAATTTCTCATCATGAAAAATACAAGCTATACCATGATGATTAGAGACCCACTTCAAGTACAAATGTATCTCAAGATGGTTGATGTTGGTATTAAAACTTTTATTAAAATAAAGCAGAGAACAATGTTTCAGCCTCCTCAGGTCATCTTTAGTGAAGATTTTAACTTTGAAGATGATCTAAAAAGGCCAAAATGTTTTCTGCTTTATTTTAATAAAAGTTTTAATACCCATACTAGCTGTCTTGAGATATATTCATACAAGCTATAATTACCAAATTACCTACCTAATTATATTCTCACTTTGAAGTAAACATATTTTCAAGATATTTATAAAAAAAGTAGTAAAAAATAAATGAAAAGGTAGATTATATAAAACTATTTGGATGATACATTGTCTGTATACTAATAATAGATTTAAATATGGGAATAAGTTAAAACTTGTAAACTTATTGTTGGTTATAATATGGAAATAGGTTTAAATTTCTAATCTTTTTGGTTAGATGTAATATGGAAATTTATTTAGATTTCTAATCTTATTGGTTGGTTGTAATATAGGAAGAGGTCTAAACTTGTGCATTTTTCATCCAATTGAAGTATAGAGTTTCATTAAAGAAATTGATAATAAAAATGTATTGGATTTTTTTTTTTTAACTTTTAAACAAGTTTCCATGTAAAGTGGCAGTCTGTGACTTTATAACAGAAGCTGAAAAATAAGGATAAATCGATAATTTTGTTGGAGTTAATGAATGATCTCTTTGTTAAAGGAGGTTAGGACTAGGATAACCTTAATAATCAAAGGGGTCACTTAAACACCATATTACATATTTATTTATGCCTTATAGATATTAAATAATTGTTATCTTGTTCTTTTAAATGAAGGCTAAAAACTCATTTTAAAATAAATGTTACAGAATGAACAATTAAATGATTAAATTCCTTTTATTAATCAAATTCCTTTTATATGTTTAGTTTACAGTAGGAAAATTCAAAAGATACAAGCCAAACACTTCTATATAATGAGCTATTACTGTAATAAAGTATTTTGATTAATTCTTACAAATTCATCATTCAAAGTTTTGTCTGTATGTGTTGTACCAGAACTAATTAGAACAAACTACTATAAAGAAAATGTTTACATTTGATCATGTACTTTTAACCCACTTTCCAGTATTGTATTTTTCATTACTAGACTTCTTGTTGTAGATTATCTCCTGTAGTATCAATTTTAATCACTTTAGATGTGTGACTACTTGGTGACATGCACAGTGATTTGTTTTTACTGTTTTTTCTGTAGAGATGTGGAAGAAAATACTATATAAGAAACAGGCTTTTCCTGACAATTATGTTGATCAGTCATTCCTCTGTGAATTAAGAAATGGTAAGAAGAAAGGCTTATGTAATGATGAAACTCTGTTCTTTATTTCAGCAGCAGTTTAGTTTAGAACTTCTTATTGTTAACCAAACTTTTGACTGTATTGCAATAACATTAATATGTTACTTATATCATTTTTTATTTTCAAAATTTGACATTTTACATGCTAGTGTAGAAGCTTTTATTTTCTTGGAGAGTAATAGCAACAAAAACTGGAAAACTTTTTATGAAGAAAATAACTTATTAATATTTTGTTTTTTGATTATTTAATAAAAATTATGAAAGAAGCAAAAGCTGCCAGATCATATTGATAAATTATGAACTTGTGATATATAAAGGTAACACAAATATATTGGATGTTATTTCCAAACACTTTCCTCCAATCATCTTCATGTTAGCTTGACACAAATAGCAAAGAGCTATATAGTGTGTATGTGGACTTGGGAGAAGGTTTTGTGATTGGCTTGTGAATCGTGGTCAAGGCTAATGGAACATCCGAGTTGATGACCAGTGGTAGCTACAAATTGTTGGTTTCATACCTGTGTCTCTGTCTAGTGAGGAGTGATTATTTTGGTAATTATATATCAGAAATACTGCTTAAAAAGTATAAAGAGTTCAGAATTCTATTAGAAACTTAAAGATGGAAACAGATATATGAACCTTCAATAGCACTCCTTTGGGTTAGTTAGATACAAGAATGAAGTAGCAGGATAGAAGACTTAAAACAAAAGATTATCTGGGATACTGTTAGAGTAACAGATGAGCTAGCTGGACATGTGGGATAGTTGTCAAAGTAAGGACAAATCTTGTTGGAGAGGGTTTTACTTAATAAGCAGGGCAGATAGCAGAGTATGTGATGATAGTCTAAGGAATTTCTTAAAACAGTTGAAATTTGCATAGTGATCAAATAAGTTTAGGAATTAGGAATGAATAAATTAATTGGATAACTAGGATATTCAGTGAAAAAACTGGAAAATAATTTTTGTAGTATAACAAGTTCTGGTTTTAATACAAGTCTTACAGTTTGAATCATATCATAACAGATTTAAAAAATGAACTTAGTTTTTATTATTCTAATGTAAGGGGTTATTTGAAAGAAAATGAAAGAGTTCAAAGCTCAAGTTGAAAGACTTACATCATGGAAATTACTAAAATTTGAATGGATTGGGATAGCATTGATAACAAGAATTGCTGTATTTGGAAGCCATGTTGATAAATTAATCAACAGATATACTTTTTGTAAAAAGTTGGTAGAGCAGCAGACCATTGGGACTGAAGACAAAAGAATTATATTATAAAATGATATCTTTATCTCTGCTTATAATAGCTAATCTTTATTTGTCTGTTTGAGATTGTGTATGCCACAAGCCTTGAGCTATTTTTCACCTAAGACAATTGTTTAACATGAACTATGCCAGTGCGTGATGTAATTAGTATGCAACACTAGCTGTACACCATTAGAAGGGCAACACATCCTCAATACACAGTTGATTCTTATAAGCACTTGCACTCAGAATTAACTTAATTTTACTTCCAAACTGTCATGAATGAGCACGTTTCTCAATGTTTACACCTTGTTCACTGTAGTAAGATTTATTATACATTTATTCTGGTGTTAACTTTTATTCATTTTGTTTTAATATATATTGCCTTTTAATTACTACATGCAAAAAAAAAAAAAAAAGAGTTGGAGAATTCTTTTAATACCAGTGAATTTTAAGCAACATTGGTTTCTAACTTCTCCCAAGGTTCTGGTGATGTAGGCAACATTTATTCTTTTTTGGTTCATTGACTGTGGAGTACATTATTACCATTGTTCAAGGTGTTGTAGTTTTTTATAGTCCTCATTGCTTCATCTTTTTTTCCATATGTTGGAAGTGCATTCCCCTCTTTCTGAACCTGACTATGAGGATGATGATTTTCATTGGCTCTTTCTATTTCCAAGATTTGCATTAGGATTCTCTTTACCTCTGAAGGCCAATGTTTCTTCTCCAAATTACTTTGTGGATTTGATTTCCTAGGTTTGTTCTTTAGTTTTTCTTTCAATTGTGTCTTTTGAGTATTCCCATTCGTTACTAAATGCTTTTCATGCTGAGGATTATTGTTCTTCCCTTTTTATCAAGGCATATGTGTACATACTCACTTTTTACTTTCTTCTAGATCAGTTGTGTTCAGACTCTCAGATGTCATAGCTTATGGCCATTTTCTTGGATTCCCAATCTGAAATATCTTTTATAAACTTAGAAAATTGATCCTGTTGTCACTAATTCAGGCTCAGTGTTCCTGTTTTTGGCTTTATATTCTCTATCTTTTATTCATAGCCTCTACATTGTGATCCTGGTAGTTTTTCTGGAGATCCATGGTTTGTACATTGACCAGAGTTTCATCATATGCTTTGTTCCTGCTTACTTTCTCCTCTGTTGTTATGACCTTCTAAAACATGATGCTTTTTTTGTGTTGTATATCTTCTCCTTTCTTACCCTTTGTGATCTTTGGCTCCTTTACTTCACTATCAAATTTTCAGAGGTGTTCATAACACCTTGGAGACTGGGTCTTAGGCTTCCTAAAAGCAGTCCTCCTTTCCCTCCTTTGTTACCTATCTCTCCCATTCCTCATGAGTTGATGCAATACTGTAAACCCTCTACATCTCACCATCCACACCTCCTGCTAAGTTGTTGTCAGATACTTTGTCAGTGAATAACAAATGACTTTCTGTACTAAATTGGCTTAGGCCTTATGGTAACTCATGCTTACAGACTCTATTTTTAGTTGATGTATTATGCATATAGAGGTTATGGTATCAGATCCTTTGGCCAGTAGAGCTATTGGGAGGGCCCTTTGTCTCTCTCCAGAGTTTGTCATCTTTTTGTTTTCCATAAAAAAGACCAGGGTTTAACATATAGTGTCACAACAATCTAATAGTTCTTCAGTTCAAGATAAGAGTGGTTTCATGCTGTTCATTGGTCCTCTTCTCCTAGTATATGAATGCCCTGGTTTAGCATATTGGATACTTTGCTTTACATTCTGGTTGTTCTGTCCTTTTGACATTTTTTAAAATTCATTCACTAGGATGAGGCATACCAATTTCAAGCTTTGGCATCATATTAGCTCCTTATTTTGTTTATAGAATCATGGAAATGCTTGCTGTGTCTACAGTTTTTAACTTTATTTCAGTTGTTACATAGATGACTGATTTTCTCTTGTTTCTTTGTAGCTGACCTCATTTTTGGCCATGTCACTTTTTCTCTTAGAAGCTCCTAATGTGGATTAGCTGGTCAAACTTTTGAAGTTGTTCTTTACTCTGGCCCATTACTTGGTCCACTTTGATGTCTTTTTTTTTCAGTTATTGACTCAATCAAGTTTAGCCTTCCCCTATTCGTATGCAAGACATCAAGTCTTTAGTCACTTTAACTTTTGCTTCTCTTCTGGGGATCCTTGTATGTCTCGAACATTTTGTCCTTTTAGGCTGAGCTAACATTCAGCTTATTTGATTGACCTTGATGCCTTTTTTTTTTCAGTTATTGATTCAATCAATTTTAGTCTTCCTCTATTCGTATGCAAGACATCAAGTCTTTAGTCACTTTAACTTTTGCTTCTCTTCTGGGGATCCTTGTATGTCTTGAACATTTTGTCCTTTTAGGCTGAGCTAACATTCAACTTATTCGATTGACCTTGATGTCTTTTTTTTTCAGTTATTGATTCAATCAAGTTTAGTCTTCCTCTATTTGTATGCAAGACATCAAGTCTTCAGTCACTTTAACTTTTGCTTCTCTTCTGGGGATCCTTGTATGTCTCGAACATCTTGTCCTTTTAGGCTGAGCTAACATTTGGCTTATTCGCTTGACTTTGAAGGTTGAATGTAATATCACCCATGATTCTCTGCCCTATTTTATGATGCTGCTGCCATCTGTTCTTGGGAGTTTGCTTTGGTGGCTTGATCATGACAACATAACAATGTGCACTTCACTGCTCCCCACATTTGTATCTTCAGCTCTTCATTAATGTATCTCTTATGGTTTGGAGTATGTTTCCATACAATTCCATGACCTCAGGTTTGGTATTACATGAAGTGTACTTTCAACATCAGTGTTCTAAAATTTTTGGGTGCTCATTTTGCATGTTCTTATGTCCAACATTGACTTATGGATCATTTGGTTATGATCCACACTGTTAATTCTAAAGTTGTTTTGCACATCAGTTGTTAGGGTGGGACTAACACCAGGGATCTTTGTTTTTACTTGTTGGACTTTCTGTTTTGAGCCCACTTAGATAGGATTAATCTAACCACCTATAATGTCTTGAGCATGGTGGCAGATCATTTATCTCAACAAGATAATATATTTCATATGGTTATTACATTCTCAGGTCTTTCACTAGATCTGGTTCTAGTTAGGCCTTGTGGTCAGAGTGCCTGATTTGCAATTTGTGGGTCATGGGTTTGAATCTTCTTCACTCCAAACATGCTCACTCTTTTATCTTTTTGGAGATTTTAATGTATCACTCAACCCCACTGTTTATTCACAAAAGAGTTGAGGGTGGATGGTGTTGACTAGATGCTTTCCCTCTAATTTATCAGTGGTAAATTAGGGATGGCTAGTGCAGATGAACCACTTACTCGTTATACCATCTCTTTCTTTCCAAACCTGTTTTTATTTGTCTCAGATCTGATATTTGTGTATTGGATGCCTCTCTTACTTGGTTTTATAGATCATTCTATATCTTGTTTCTTGACTTCTTGTTTTTTCCTATGACTTTGTGGCTTTGGAGGGAGATAATTCCTTATTTTCTATTAGTTTTGACCCTCTGTGGTCATACTGATCCTGATTGTCTTTCTTGTCCAGTTCGAGCAGATTGCTGTTATTTTGGGCTGGTTTCCATGAGTATTTATTTTTGCCATGGGATCCCTCTTCTTTTAGGTATGTCTTGTGGATTTATTGACTGATACAATCATTTAATCCTCCTAGGATGGAAATGCTTGCATGCTGTATTATGTATCATCACATCACATCTGCCACTTGATTCACTATTTGGCTTCACAACCCTTCAATGAGATTCTCCAGGTTGGAATGGGGACAACACCCAACATCTTTATTCCCCATTACCTTTGCCATCTGGTCTTTTTTGTCTACTTCAGGAGATAACCTAACTCCACTCATAAGTACCTTATTTATTTCCTTACCTGTTTCAACTCTTATATAATTTGCTCCTCAGAATTCACCCAATGGCAGATTTTGCCTTATAGGGTATATTTACTTTTCCGAACATGCTTTCAGTCAAGGGTAATGGAAAGCATGAAATCCATCTACCATGGTTTCTAAAGTGCCCACTGGTGAAATGGGGTTTTTCATGGACAATCATGAAAAAAAAAAAGCCAGAACTAGGAGAGTGTCTGCTCATTTCCCAAACTTACATATTCTGTCTTTTCAAACTGATTTTCATGTTAACCTAATGTAATTTTTTCAGTAACAAACCTTTGCATCAATAAGGCCCAATTTGGTCTGGACACATGAGAACCTTGCCACTTACCTGTTCCTAGCAACTGAGGTGGTCAACTTAGAGAGATCCTCACTGATTGTGCAGTTCCTCCACAAACAGTCCAAGTTAGTAACACACTAATGTAAGGCAGAGTATCTATGTCAGGTCATCCCTATTCAGTGCCAATTTCTTGGTGGTTTAGCCAGCTAGATGGAGCAAAGTGTTCTCATGCTATGACAGAGAGGGACCTTCATCACAGTTTCTCTAATGTAAAATGAGTAAATGATATGACAGAACAAACACAAACTATGTGGTCTAAACATTGCCCTGGCCAGGCTTTGCTTTCCTCCTATCATATTACTATCTTGCCAAATAATAAATCTTACTCATGATGGATGTAGTCTCCTGCAAGTGATGCTCTTCTAGCAAGCATCCATTATGGGTTGTCATATTCCATGGGCTTCCCCTTTCTGTCTTGTCCTCTGAAGGAAGCTCATATAGGTTTTCATAATTGCACTGACCCCTCCACCACAATCACAGTGAGAACCTAGCTGTCCTGTGCAAAGAGATAAGATACTGTTTTATAAGTAAATATTTTCCTTGACTGAAATTGTATTTCCATAAAATCCTTATGTATCTGCACACTTTTCTACATTACTGGTGCATATTATTTTTGTCTGACCTAAGAATGAAGTTCATTTCATGTGCAAGTGCATTTTGAAAAATCTCATGAAAATGAAGGGTGTGTGGCCTTCCTATTGACATATGAGGATTAGATTATGCTTTTGGGCAGTTCACATTATAACATATCTTTGATATAAGTAACTCAGGGATAATGGCATGTGCAAAATCTCAATGACAAAGAAATAGCTGTTGTGTGAAGAGAGGTATCTATCTATTGGAAATAGATTTTCGGGTAAAAAAAGCACTGTTGTCAAGAGATCAAACCTATATTGATTAAAATTTGTTACAATTAATATAAAAAAAATCACCCTACAAATTTGTGACACATTTATTTGAAGGACTAGAAGAAATTCTGTCTTCATTACAGTAACCTAGGGGTAAGTTATTTTGTTTATCCTAAATTGTTATATATGAAAATTTGTCATACAGGTAAAATAGTATAAAATCCATAAAAAACTTATATGATACAATTAGTAATAATCTTAAATTACAAATACGGGTAAAATAGTACAAAATCCATAACAACCTAGAATGATACAATTAGCAGTAACTAAATTACAAATGTATAACAGTGTAAAACAACAACAGCAACTAAATTTGAATGCTATTTTATATTTAGGTATCCAGATAGCTGACAGTGGGTCCTGCTAGCTAGCTTCCTTCTCTCTAGTCAGTAGTTCAGAATTAGTGACAGCTTCAGCAACTTTGCAGTGGCAGAAACAGGATGAGGAAGTTTTGTGGCAACAAAACAACCCTCTATTATATGTCTTTGTGCTTAATAATGAACAAATATAAGGACAATATTCTGATTACTTGGATATTCAGAATAAATTAAAATTGTAATTTTGATTAGTTGATTATTCTCATGATAATCAGTGTAATCATAGTTTATTTATTTTATTCAAGCAATTCTTAATAAGATAATATGATCAGTTAGTAAACTCAAAGAAACTAATCATAAGTTTAATTAACAGATTGTTAGAACTACTTACAGTTAGTCTATTAAATTGCCCAATTCTATTGTGTGATAAACTGTTTTGCTGTGCTTTTCTCATAACACTAGAATTTACTCACTATAGATGTAAGACTGACTGGTTTATTTTATTCAGAACAGTTATTTCTTTACAAAAGATCATTAGTTAGCCCTCACTAATGTGCAGTTTTGGCCTCCCTATCTGAGAATGGATATTGACTTACTGAAAAGAGTACAGAGTAAAGCTATTGGGTTATCTTACATGTGGATAGGAAGAGATAATGTATTTATCATTTGTGATGTATTTAACAAAATGTTTTTTTCTAAAGCTTCTTCTGTGATACTCTGGAATATACTCATTAAAAAAATGGCTTAAGATATGTGAAAGATATGAACACTGGTCTATAATAGAGATAATTATTACATTCCCAATATTTTATGTTTTGAATTTTGACAGAGTCTATTTACACTTTTGTAAAGGTTACATTTTTTTTAGTGTGTGTGTGTGTATATATATATATATATATATATATTGATGTGATAGGATGAGTTGATAGAGACATCTTTACACATACCTATAGATCTAAGTATGAGGAAGTATTTCATTTATGTAAGATATCCTAGTCAGAGTTCTATGATTTTATAATTTCATCTGTTGATTTACACATATTTGTTCAGCTTTTTTCTACAGTTTAAGCTCAAGAATGTTTTATATACTTTTTTAATATGATAAAAACTTTTGAAACACATTTATAAATATTTTAGACTGATGACAATATTCCTGTTTAATTTAGATAACTCATGATGAAGCCTTAAGAGCAAAATATTGAACTTATGAGGATACATAATATTTAGGAACAACAAGGAACCTGTTAATTCATCTACACTGTTCTATCCACTAAGCTAACACTATAAAAAAACACCTCAAAGCCTACCATTATCATTCATATGTTTATCTAGCCTTCTGTTATACTCACCTAAATTACTACCTCCATCACATCTGAAGACATCACATTCCATAGGACAACAACTCTGTTGGAAAAATTAAACTGTCTTAGATGAAGATGAATTCCACCTTACCAAAATTTAAATTTGTGTTCCCTAATCCTGCTGTTATCACTAATTAAATATGAAAAAAAAGATGATGTGGGAACATTATCAATTCCCTTAAAAATCTTGAACACCTCCATCAGATCTCATGTAACTCTTCTTTTTTCAAGAGAAAAGAAATTTTGAGATCTTAACCTTTCCTCACACAACAAACTTTTCCTACCCTGGTATCATCCTTGTAATCCCCCTCTGAACTCTTTCCAACAATTCAATGTTCTTCTTAAGATAATAAGCTCAAGATGAAAGCAGTCCTTCAAATGTGGTTTAACCTCTTTAGACTTCTATTTAGTATTTCTATAGATACAATCTAAAATTTTATTTTTCCTAACACTAACAACAGCACACTGCTTGGATAGCTTAAGAAACTGATCAACTAAGATCCCTTTTATAACACTGTTAAGGTTACTCTCATCTAAATTATAATTTAAGTTATAATAATCCACATGCATTGTTTTGCATTTATGATTTGCCCAACATACTAAATGATCTAAACCCATTTGTAAGGCAGCAACATCCTCTTCACAGGTAGCAGTAGATTCAGTATCATCAGCAAATTTCAGTAATTCTTTCATCTATGTCATTAACGTAATAAAAAAAACCAACAAAAGCCATAAGACTGAACTCTAAGGTACCTTACTTGTGATATTATTAATTCAGTTTGATTGAACTCCATTTATAAAAACACTCTGCTTTTTTCCATCCAGATTCTTCTATCCAAGTATATATCAGAAATTCAGTTAAAGAAAATATTAACCTTGAAGGACCAAACTTTCTGTTGATGTCCATTTACTAATCACATTTTTATATGTATCCAACATGGTATTATCTGTGCAATAGTAACATTGCAATTTTAACACTCACTGATCATTATTTGCAATAAATCTTTTTTTGTTGTTGTTTTATTATAGTGAATGGTGAATCCTACAGCATACAGCAGTCATTTTTTTATACAACTGCAGTTACTCAGGAAATTTGTTGGTGAGTTAATTATGACTAATAAGTGAAATATTTACTGTCATAATATATTCCACTATGGTAGCTTTTTGTATCTATTGCTACACATTTTTAATCACAGGAAGTTACCTATATAGATCATAACTGGAAAAAACTGATATAGGTAAATTAATATACTGATGATAAAACAAAAGCTTAACAAAATTAGAAGATGTATTTCATCAGTTAAGCAGCACTATCTCAGTTTCCTATTTTTTTTGGCCATGATCTAACAAGTTAGCAAATTATTTTAGATTAGCTTGCTTAGAAACCATTGTTTAGTTCTAAATCCAAATAATTAATAGTGCAAAATAATCCTTATAATACGTTTATCTCAGGAAATAATAAATATATGT
This sequence comes from Tachypleus tridentatus, assembly GCF_004210375.1. Taxonomy (NCBI): domain Eukaryota; kingdom Metazoa; phylum Arthropoda; class Merostomata; order Xiphosura; family Limulidae; genus Tachypleus; species Tachypleus tridentatus. The sequence continues at coordinate 10,314,227 of NC_134836.1, read as the reverse complement.
GTATTATATTTTAACCAGTACTGTTTAATGAAAAAATGGAATATGACGCACAAGACAAAAACATGTCCACCACTGCTTTCTGTCTCAGAAAAATGTGACATCAGTATAACCAAAAACAATCTTGTATAATAATGTATAGCAACCAGTTGAGCTGTGCAGTCACCAGTATTTGCTAATCAACTAATTATGTGTTACTAATCAATCAGTGCAGCACTTATGTCAATGTGGTATGCATCTCTCCCATTCTGTAAATGGAAGTCATCAACTAAAAAAAACACAATCAGGTGCACCAGTTATTATCATCAAGAGTTTAAGAATCATTGCATTATTTCTAACACAATGTTAATTTTCTTGATTTCATTTTTTTAAAGTTAATTTTCAACTCACACTTTTTTTTCAAAATGTGTGTTTAGGTATGTTACTCCTACCTTGTGATGGCAAGGACGTTTTTAAATGCAGATCCAATGTCTTACTTTTGTGCAAATTTTTGCTAAGCACTAGCCTTAATACTGCTGTTTACCCTCACATGTGTTAACATCTACACACTCCCCCATACAAATGATTATGCAACAACCCTACACCAGTAGGAGTGTGATGTTATCTCTATTGTAATTAGTGCAGCCCTTAATCACTTTGTTGTTGAAAGCCTCATGGTTCAGATGCATTTTAGCTCATGTCTTCAGTTTTGTTTTTTTCTGCTTGATTGCGAATGTTTATATCTTAAATTTTTAGCTGCCTGTCTTATTTTATTTTTCTCAGCTGTAATTTTTTTTTGAAATTGTATGGTTTTTGAGATTTTTTTTTACCATTTGAATATCCCCTCCTTTTTTACCTGTCACTTCCACTTGTCATATACATGGAATTCTACATGGCTTCTACCTCTGTGGCTGCAACTACTGCAGCTGATTTGTCTGCTGCTTAAAAGGCATCTGAACATATTATTGGCTCAAAATATAATGGCAACTTGGCCGAGAGTTGGATATATTTATGTGGACTTCTGAGCACTTAATGATCATTTTCTTGTATCTTAAAATGCTGAGCATGTGCATAACAAAGACAGTTTGAAGTATCTATATCCTATGTCTGCCTATGACTCTCACATATGATTTCAGAGGAGGTATCCAGGCCATCTTTTCCTTTGCTAAACCTATTGAATCAGCTGTACATCTTATCATTTTCTCCTGTTTCTTTTTATTTGATTCCTGCCTTTCTCAGTGATGAATTGTAAGGTGAGTTTTAATGATCCCTGCAGCACTTGTGTTACTGGGGTTCCTGAGAGTAGTTTTTGGGGCCAGTTAAGTTCAGGGGTATATATATATACCTTGACTTCCACATGTACTTTGAATACCCATGCTTTGGCATATCATCATTTTGACTCCCTGCCCTAGGCTTGTAAAGTTTGGTGTAGCTTTTCCCTTTGTGTTGATCAAACCCCCTTAATTTGGTTTTAGAATATAGTACTTTTGTGTGATACCACATGATTTTTGGGGGAACGACCCACATCTCAGGAACCCAGGATTAGGTCAGCTCTGTTGCAAAACTTCAACTTTCTCTCGCATCCACCTTATCCCTGTTCCTACCCCTGGTCAGTTCTGGCTTTCTGGGTATTGTTGGGGACAACCAATGTTCTTGGTGATGTTTGGGAGGTTTGGGTCCAGTGGAGACTGGGCTCTCTCTTTAAATGGGACAATGTTATGCATATAAATTTCCAACACTAGGGTTCAGGTTTAGGTTCCACATGGTGCTTTGAGCAGTTGACTCATTTGGGGTTTGCTCTACATTACAAAAACATTCTTTCTCCATTAGACTTGGTACATCAATGTTTTAAACAGTATTGCACATCTTTCAAGAAATTTCTCACAGATCTTTGGGCTCTGAGGTCTTTACATTTGGTCTGGCCCTTTTTAGGATTTCCCTCTTACTCAGATTTCTATTTCCTGTCAGAGTATGTAGAAGGTGTTTGGGATTTGTTTTGCAAGGGTGTCATCATGTTGGCTAGTCAAATCCAAGAGACTAGAGCTCTAGCATTGCTCAGTCAATTCTGTACCATTTATTAGTCCTCTCATTTCACTGTTGGATCATAATTAGCTCTTTGTTGGATTTTCCTTCTTGTTTGTGGAGGATGAAGTGGTTATGTCAGATGTATTCTTCCTCAATAACTTCTTCCCTGATTTTTTGGGTCCATATGAGTTGTTTATTTTTAGTCTAGACTTCATTGGATCTCTCCTTGAATCATTACAATTCAGAATATCTGGGTGCTTGTTTGTCTTCTTCCTTTCCATGGACCATCAATCACACCATGTTATTGATATCTTACTTCATCAAAATCTGATCCTGTCTTTTATTACTCATTTCTTCTAAGAGTAGAAGTTCAGGCTGATTGATTGGTGAAGATGGAAAGATTTTTTTCTTAACCCCTCACACCATACCTTGTTCGTCTTGGGGATGTTATTTTATTTCTTACTCAATTAGGCCCAGTGTTCTCCATTTTTGGCTAAGGGCTAGGGTGATTTAATTTGCACCTTCTACTTGTTCCATTTGTTTCTCTCTTGTTTGGTGATGTGGACTTCTTGCAAACTTTTTTTAAACATGAGATTTCACAACATTTTCACTCAAAACTGAACACGGGTTTGATGTAAGTTAGGCTTGTAACGTGGAACATGCTTGCTTTGGCTCTCGCCTCTTACAGCACGTAAAAGTGCTGTACTATTGGGAATGATGTCATTAAATTTAGTTTCCTTCTATATATAGAGAGCATATTCATGTGTTGTCTTATTTGAGTTTGTTGGGCCAGAAGAGCTTTATTTGGATGCTTTTCCTTCCACACTAGCTTTGCTAGATCAGGTCATCACCTTTTTGAGTGTTCCTCCTCCAAGTGCATAATGTCACTTTTTTTTCCAGGTCTTTTTATTTATGCTTGGGGTGATTTTATAGTTGATCAAGAGATTTTAGGATGGTGGTTTCTCTTGGAATCCTCTCACCTTTTTATTCTTGTGGGCTCCTAGCAGTTAATTAGATTTTGCTTAATTTCCTTCTGACCCTACAGAGACAGTGTTTTTTTGTATTCTTTTCCAGTCTCGTACATTTTCAGGCAAATAGACCTCCTGTGTTGAGCAACAGCCATCAAATTCATCTGCTGGCTTTTCATATTCCGGGTGCCCTGCATCTACTTGCAGATCATTTATCGTTGTCTAGTTTGGGCTTTTCTCTGTTACAAAACATGCAATGATTCCTTCCATGGTAACTGCTTTTGTTGTTTCTTTCGTGTAATCCTTCCCACTTCTGTCACCTGTATGTAGGTATCATTATGATAGGATTTTTCAGTAGATTGGATTTATTTTTCATTTATTCAGATTTATTTTATCTTCTTGAGCATTTTCCATCATATTAGTCACTTTGTCCTGCAGTTTTATTCCCACCTTTTTCCACAAAGACAGGAGGATGACATCCTGTCATAGAACTGTTTTACTTGAACAAACTTTGGTTTATCCTCAGTTCAAGATGGATGATGTTCTCACTCTGAAAAATGTGAATGACATGATATGAAGTCTGAGATGCTTTATCCAATCCTTTTTGCTTTTGATTCTTCCATGATGGTCAAACATTCAATGTACAGCCCTTTCCTTTCAGTTGACTATGGCCCCATCTGTTTTCTATTGAAGCCATTAATCATTATACTATGGATGTTTGCTACATCCAGTGTGGTGTCCACTACTTTTCCTGCTCATCTCCTCCAAGAGTCATCTCACTAGAGTAGCTGGCTAAGCTTTAGAGTGCAGTGGGCTGAAATTGTTCTAGAATTGTCTTTGGTAGCTGTACACAAAGTAAGAGTTTTGGGCACATCTTACAAAATAAAACAATGTGAAAATGTTTTCTGAATTTTTAACTATATAGATGTGGTTGTGCATCTCTAAAGAACAACTTTCAGATAATAAACATGGGTAGTTTGCTTTTTAAACACAATTTTTACATGTGAAATAGCTTGACTTTTGTTGCAGTCTATCTATAAATGTAACTTTACAAATATAAATAAATATTTGGTCAAACTGAGATAACATTACTTATGTAAAATTTTAATAGAAATGACTGTGTAATTTTTTTATTTTTCTGTTTGGATTGCAGTTTCAGATCAGTGTACATGGATAATTTTGAAGATGACAAAGTACAGAAAATCCTTTTATATTATGAATGATGACAAAATATTGTGCTAGATTGTTACTGTATTAAATTTTACCTAATGAAACATGAGTATATAGTTCTTAGTCATTTTATTTTTTGCTAAAAGTCAAAAGAAATAAAAAACCTTTCACTAGTTGTTCACATTACAAAACATCCCCAGAATAAGTGGACCAGTTAAATCATTTGTTAACAAAATAACTCGATAAAGTTAAAGATGTACATACATTATATGAATTAATACTTCTTACTTGCATATTTACCTGATGTATAGGGAAAATAAATTCACAGTTCTCTTCTTTTTTTTCAGCATTTGCATATTTGTGGTTATTTTTGTGAACTTAGTTAATGAGACATTGTCACCCACCTTTGTGATAAGTAGCAGTGGATTACTGGTTGTGATAATTTACCTCTTCTTTTCAACACTTCTTGTCAAGACAGACCACAGTTTTGTTTCAAAAGGTACGCTTTAATTGTTTTGTTTCTGTAATAAATCATGAGGTAAAAACAATCTGTAAACAAAAAAGTCATGTTTCTTATGACCAAGAAATATCAATAACATCACAAAATAATTTATCCCTATACATCCATAGATCTATCTATCAATGGAATGTGCATACATTACATACATCTAAACCATTGCCAAGTTTGTAGTCATTTACTTAAGTCTAGCTGTAGTTCAAAACTTTTACATATTATGTTTTGTACTTAAATTCCTAAAACTTCTTAATACCTAATATTTCCTTAGTTAAGTTTATTCTAGGATCCCTCCTCTGGCTCAAGGTTGTCAGTTTCCTTCCTGTTCTAAGGAGATTAAAATTAAACTAATTATCTTAAATTAGCCTCCACCTAGAGTTACATGTAGAAATATACAAATCTTTTCTTCATTTTCGATTTAAAAATCACCATAAATATCTTACTTCTTTCTAACTGCATTAAAACAATTTATATATTTTCAAGTTTACTCTTTTTAATTGTTAAAAAAAACATTTAATTATTAAATGTTGGTGTTCCTAAACTGGAAAAATTATTGTATTACCAATACAAAGCTTTTTTGCCCCAAATGCTAATAAATTATTTTAGATCACAGAATTTAATTAGAAAAATACATTATTAATTTCCTGGTGCTATGAAGTATGACTATCCCCAAATTAAGTCATTAAAGCTTAAATTTAATATTTGCACACCTATTTATGCTTCATAATATTGACTTATTTGGGAGGTTGTATTAATAATTTAGAATTGAGCTTATTTTATGAGAGTAGCATTCACAATTTTATCCTTGTGAGTTCGATCAACTAGAAAAAACTTATAATGATAAGAGCATCTAATAAAAAAACTTTGGTTTTACAGTTTGAGTTTTAAGATGTGCAGCAACTGAACATAATATGATATGACTATAGCTTGGTGATTAATATAATCTTCTGATAGATTAAATGTTGGATTCATTGATTAAATACATTAAATGAATTGATTTTTGTCACATGAAACTAATCTTCCAACCTTAAACCTGTGAAATACATTTTTTAACTACTCTTCCTTTAATATGACAGATATCTTCAGGTGCAACAATTTAAGGTAAATTACTACATTTTAATTCTGAACTGTTGCATATGAAAATATAACAAATTAAAAATTTTATTAATACAATTCTGTTGGTTTCTTCCTACAAGTTTTCACGACACTATTAAACTAAAAACACCAAATCTTTGTTTAAAATAATGCTATTAATACAATTCTGTTGGTTTCTTCCATCAAGTTTTCACAAGAATATTGAACTAAAAACACCAAATCTTTATTTAGAATAATTGTTCCTAGATATTATATGATGAAACTCATAAAGGTTTTTGTATGATAAATAATGTATAATTCATTGAAAACAATTTTATGCCAATCTTAGAAAAAAAGAAAATTCAACTTTCAAAACATTATTACCATCTGCTGACACTTACAGCTATTTCTTGATCTTCAGTTATTGATTGTGATTTTGGCATCACCTTGTGAATTTCTCTACAATTATAATTTCCTAACAGAAAAAAAAAAAAGACAAGCTTAGACAGAGGCTTTGTTATGTCGTGTCTCTCAACAGTTGGGGTAGTCATTTTGGGTTGATGATGCCCATGAGGTGATTCGTTATGAGATGGAGACCTATATTCAGCCAAGAGGTATCTCTAATGGGGGTTCTGAGGTTGCTTTTCTTGATGTTCCAGGACATTCTGGGGAGAATTTGGACTTGATTTTTTTGGTGCCTTCCCCTGTTAAGCCGACTTCTCACAAGGCCACTTTGGATCAACTTACTTCTTTTTCTCAGTTAGTTACTCAGGTTTGTAAGGTTTTGGGCCTTTAACCAGTTATCTTTCATCTTATTCCTTCCTTGATGGTGAAAAGGTTGGGATGAGGCTACTTAGTTTTTTCTCCTTCATCTGATGTTGCTGTTCATACTGAGAGGTTTACCACTCAGTTACATGAGAGGATAGCTATGCCTTGGTCCTCATGTTTGTTAGAATAGCATGGTAGACGTCCGTTTACGTTTATAAATCTCCTTTTGGAAGTTTGGAGTTTCAGACTGGAGTCTGTGATCAGTTTGAACAGATCACAATTTTCTTGCATTCATCTGACCCTCATTACACTACTATTCTGAGATATTTATCTTCAGTTTTTTGCAGAAACCTTTTATAATTACTCTCCCATCAATTTGTGGATGAATTGGGTACTTTGGTAACTTTCATAATGGTCAGATTGTTAGCTTTTGCTCTCTTTTTTGGATTCCTGGTTTTTGTGTTGTTGGAACTTATTGGGTAGAAATGCCTTGTTGAAAGGAGTTTGTCTGTTACCACACTCTGTGAGTTACGGGAGCTTCTTTTTCTCTGTCCATTGTTGTTGGCAGATGTTCCAAAAGCATTACAGTTGAGGATTGATGTCACAAGTTTACCCCTTCTTTGTTGCCATCATTGGCCTCTTGACTTACTCACAATAGGTTCCATCATGGCTCTTTATCTCGGACAGACTCACTAGTGAAATTGGTAACTGTTATATATTGGTAGGGTTTTTGAGCACACAGTTACATCATTTTCTGAAAGTCTGGACTTCCTTCACCACAGACTCATAGGTCCTTCAGATTCTAATCTTGGAGCTGGTCATTTATTTCACATCTCGACCTTCTTTATCCTTCTAACCTGTGGTATTTTTGTCTCCATCAAATCTGCAGAGTATGACTTTTTGTTCTCAAGCTATGAGAACAAGCTCTCCCTCATTCTTCTGGGATTTTATTCCTGTTTCTTTATTGTGCCAAAAATTACAGTAGATGGGCATCATTGATTTTTCTCACCTTAAGCAGCTTTTGGATTGCCCTTGGTTCACTATGGAGTCCTTTCTCAGTCCATAATGGTATTTTTTCACCAGATCCTTGGATGACAAAGTTTGATGTTGCTGATGCATACTTTTACATTCTCCTAATTAAGTCATACTGCAGATTTCTATGTTTTGTGCACAAGAGTCAGATTCTGCACTTTAGTGCTCTGCCCTTTAGCATTTGCAGAATGTCTTCTATAGAGTGGTATGAGCTTTTTCTCTACACCTTCATTCTTTCAACCTGTGCACACTTCATGCTATGAATGTCTGGCTATTTCTCACACCATCTTACCAGATTGGAGAACAGCAAATACAGATTCTCTTTTTGGAGCCCACTAAGGCTGGGTTTCTCATCAAAACAGAGTAATTCATTCTGTTGCTGACTTAATACGTTATCCATTTTGGGGTCTTTTCAACATGTACTTGAGTCAGGCTCAGTCAACTCTCATCTGGTTTCAGGCTATGGAAGGAGCATACAGACTGTTACACCTCCTTCTTCTATTGCATGAGTGACTCTATCTTTTTGGTGATGTTAGCATCCATCAAGTCTCTCATTCCCTTCAGAGGTTGCTGCACAATCTGTATCCAATGAAATATCCAACCTCTTTACTTAGGAGTAACATATGTGGTCTCAGTTGATGGTAGAATCAGAAATACACTACTATGCCAGTCTTTTTTTACTGACCTTTCATCCCGAGGCTCATCTTTCCATGAATGCCTCATTTCAGGCATGAGGGGCATATATCAGTTGTTAGGAATTCCAAGGTCTGGACAAGCAACAAATCTTCACATCAATACTTTCAAGTTATTTGCAGTTCAAGGAGCAATAGTTCATTGTCTTACCTCTCTTGCAAAGGAAAATAGTCAGGATTCGTTCTGACTATTTGATGGTGGCGTTTGACATTTCTCATTGTGGGCGTACACACTATTGAGACTTTTGTTTTTGGACTTTCTATGTTTTCTAACAGGCTTACTCCCATTTTAACAGTCTTCTAGCTTGTCATGTTCCAGGAGTATTGAATTTACTAGCAGATAATATGTTTCAGCCCAACTGCATTCTCTTGCCCAAATGGTTGCTATATTGTAAGGTTTTCTGGTAAATTCACTTGTAGTTTGGGTCTTCAATGATTGACACATTATTTACTTTGGAATTTTCAAATGCACGCTTTTTGGTCTCTAGCAGCTTTAGATATTAAATCCTGATGCTGTGAAAAGGACTTCATCATTTCCATGCATGAAGTTTGAACTTGGAACAATTTGAGTCAGCCCATTTGGTAATACAAACAGCTTTTAAGTAGAAGATCAAATCATATCCAGACTTTTGGGTGAGAGACAAAATGGGGGGAAAAGAATAGAGGTGCAGTCCCATCCAGTTTTGACTGAATGCATCTGATAAATGGCCATTGTGGATCTGTGTCTCAATCTATCCATAGACCTACAATGGCCATTTATTAGAGTCTGAGGTGTTATGTGGCTTGCACTGACTCTTTTCTAGGTAATAGAACGTGACTCTTTATTTATTGGGATTTTGCAATTTCCCAAGATTTATCCCCAATTACTTTGATGATGTGGCTTTGCAAACTGATCCATATTGCTTATTCTGGACTTTCTCTCCAGGCAATGACACTTCCGAGAGTTTTATTACATCAGAATCATCACATTTATATATCTTTAGCTGTTCATTTAAATTACTTATTGGAGAACATTGTAGGAGCTGTTATGTGACTTTCTCCAAATACTTTTCTCCAATATTGTGTACATGATCTGACAGTTTTTCCTTTTGAGGGTTTTCAACTACCTCCTGTGGCCATTTTGACATCTGTTAAATTATATGAAGGAGAAAATATTTTTGTCTCTTTTATTTTCTAGGGTCCATTTTTTGTTTTCACTGGATCTCACTTTTTTGTAGAATTGCTCAAACAGATATGCTTTTATCAATCTAATTCTGCACTAGCAACATTATTGCACAATAATTACTACCAGTTACAGCAAGCTCTATTGAAATAAAGTGTTCCTTGAGATCTTCTAAGAGCTCATCATATTATGCTGGAGTGCAATTCATTGACTCTTTGTCAGTAAAGCTAAAGGGGATCTTGCCCATCCATGATGATCATCAGATTAAATAAATCAGGATTGGTTTGCTTTTAAAAATTTAGAGAACTTTGTTCACCTATTGCATTGTTTTCAGAGCACTGTTTTTCAGGACTTCTCAATGTGCATTATCCTTCAAGTTCTATTAGTGGAGCTAGAGAGTCCTCACCACACCCAATTTTTAGTCATTGGAGTGGTAAACATGGACTTTTTCTCCAGACTTTTTGAGTGTTTATTTCCATTCTTGGAGAAGAGGACAAAGGTAGGGGCTCTTCTATCTGCTTTCCTGGATACTTTCCCCAGATATTAGTTAAAGCAGTGCCTACTCATCATCTCCTTTCAGATTTGACACTAAGCTATCTAGTTGTGGTATGCATGGTCCTTCTTTTTGATCAATATCAGTTTAGCATATTATTCCTGAAAGGAGGCCCACTATCTTCTCATAATTCCAAATGTGGAGTGGTCCAATTCTGGGTCCTTGTTTGAGCACAGCATTTCACATCCTCTCCATAATTCCAGGGACAAAGGGAATGCTCCTTGGCCACTCAATTGGGTAGTAAGGATGAATGCTCATAATTTGAGACCAGATAATTTTTGTTCCTTTGGTTGAGTAAGCCATATGATTCCATCATTCAAAGCCTGGGGTCTTACCTTTCTGACTTCTTCATGTGGAAGAAATAGTTTGTCCACTTCAGTGTTGCTTACTTTTTCATCATGATTCCAGTAGTTCCAGGTAGGGATACAGTCATTAGTATATCTATATATAATGTTGCAGTTCAGTTGTCCAAGCCATTAATGTGGGGTACAAGAATCAAGACTTGTTAATTCTAATCCCAAGTTATGGAACTTCAAGTCTTCTTGGGGCTGGTCTATATTGATAGTTACTCATTGTATTCCACCCTTGATACTGGAACTATGTTCCAAGTGAAAAGCATGCATGTTCTAGATGTAGTGTGTTGCCCCACTTAGTTATCTTTCTTATCTTGGTGTATGCCCTTGTTCTAAGCCAGGGGTTCCAAACCGGTGGGTCGCGACCCCCTGGGGGTTCGCAAAGCCTTGGCAGGGGAGTCGCGTTGCCTTGTTAGAAGTAGCTTGGGATAACATTAATTTTATTTCATCAATTACATTTTCATGCTGTTACATTTTTTTTGTTTTGGTGCAAAGCAAAACGTGTGCTACGTTAGTTCAATGTCATTAGGTGATATTATGGGTGCCTGTGAGTGAATGTGCCTGTGTGAATGTGTATGTGTCTGCAACTGTATGTATGTGTGTACTAGTGAGTAGCGAGTATGTGAGTGCACGCGCGTATGCGTATGCTTGTGTGTCTGTTTAGCTGTGATTAAGTGTGTGTGTGCTCGCTGTCTACACGTGAGTCACATGTCCGTTGCTGATTGGTGGATGACGAATCATGCGACTGGCCACGCTCCCTTCCCTCCCAATACTTACCCCATCATTACTCTACCTGCACCCCCCACAAGTAGTCAGTGTAAGATCTACAGTTGCCAAAGCATTCATTATTCAACATTTTTATTTTATTTTAACAAGGAGATAAGTAAGCAGTAGAGGTGAGTTGTGTCCATGGCTAAATGGCGCAGATACTCAGAATACTACCTCAACATTGGCTTCACCACTGTGCTCGCCAACGATGGCATCGAGAAACCACAGTGTGTTTTGTGCCATGCTGTCCTGAGTGCAGAGTCAATGAAACCATCAAAACTCAAGCGTCATCTCGAGACAAAACATCCAGAACATGCAAAGAAGGGTTTGGATTTCTTCAAATGGCATGAACGGTGTCTTAAAAGCCAAAGAATCGATAGAAGTGGGTTGTTTCAGCAGCAGAGTGCAGTCATAGTGGAAGCTTCATATGAGATTGCATTCGAAATTGCTAAACAAAAAAAGCCTCACATGATTGGAGAAACACTTCTTAAACCCTGCATGATGAAAGCAGTAAATCTTATTCTTGGAGAAGCCAGTGCAAAGAAGATGCAGCAAGTATCCCTGTCAAATAATACTATACAGAGGTGCATTTCTAAAATGTCTATGGATGTGAAGGAACAGGCTTTGACTAAAATCAAGGGTTCCCCTTTGTTCTCCTTTCAGCTCGACGAGTCAACAGATGTAAGTTCATGTTCTCAGTTGCTTGTCTTTGTGAGATACATTAATTCAGGTGACATCAAAGATGAATTCTTATTCTGCAGTGCACTTGAAACCACAACAAAAGCTGATGATGTCATGGAAAAAGTTGAAACTTTTTTCAAGACGAAGATCTTCAATTGGAAAACGTGTTAGGGTTTGTACGAATGGGGCACCGGCTATGCTGGGATCGAAATCAGGATTCCAGTCGAGAGTGAAGAAGCTAGCACCTCAAGCAAAGGGCATCCATTGCATGATTCATCGATATGCTCTCACCAGTAAGACTCTCCCTGCCTCTCTGCAGGAAGTGCTTGAATCTGTAATCAAAATTGTAAATTATGTGAAGACTCAAGCACTCAACACTCGCCTATTCAAAGAACTATGCAAAGACATGAATGCTGACCACGAAGTCCTTCTCTTCTACACAGCAATACGTTGGTTGTCGAAAGGAAACGTTATTAATCGTGTCTTTGAAATGAAAGATGAAATAAAGCTATTCCTGGAGACTCAAGAAAGGAAATATCTTGTAGCTCACTTCAAAGATGAAGCATGGAATAAAAGGGTTATGCATTACCTAGCCGATATTTTTTGACCAGCTGAACAAGCTCAATTTGAAGCTTCAAGGAAGGAAACACATGTTCTCCTTTTTCAAGATAGTCTTCGGCCTTTGTTTCCAAACTGCAGAACTGGTGTCGGAAAACCAATTTTGGAAACATCGCTATGTTTGAAAAACTTTGTGGAGTGACGGATGAGTCTCAGATCCAACTGGATCAGTTCCTCAAGGATGAGATTACCAAACATCTTCAGTCTCTAGAAAGGAAGTCGGCGTTACTTCCCTTAGCTATCACAGGAACAGGAGGCCCTGGTAAGGAACCCATTTTGTACTGAACTTGATGTATCCAGCATCCCAGATGATATCCAAGATGAATTTCTGGATCTAAGGAACGACTCTTCAGCTCATGATCTCTTCAAGGTGAAATCCATGACTCAGTTCTGGTGCGCTATGTATCAGTCATACTCCAAAGTCAGCATGATAGCTTTACGTGTCCTTGTTCCATTTGCTTCTACCTGCTTGTGTGAGGCAGGATTTTCCACTCTTGTCAATATAAAAACAAAGAATAGAAACAGATTGGATGTTGGAGATGACATGAGACTGGCTCTAATAAACACTCGACCACGAATTTCAAAGCTTGCTGCTGAAATGCAACATCAGGCATCTCACTAGCTGGGTTGGATAGCTGTTCAAACCTATGTTAATATTATTTTAAGAAATATATGTTCTTTTTGTGAATTCAGGTTGGACCAATGTGATTTAATTTGCTAATAAATAATTACAGAATTTTTAAATATTTTTTTTAGATGTTTCTTTCCTCTCCTTCATGGAAAATAAAAGAAAAATTAAGCTGCTGATAGTAAGCCCTAAGTAGGGGGTCACATGGGTTTCAAACTTTTAGGTAAGGGGTCGCGAGTGCCAAAAGGTTGGGAACCCCTGTTCTTAGCAGATGCTTTCTGTGTGGATAGTGCCTTCAATGGCCCTTTCAAATTCTCAATAAGGGATACCAGCTATAGATGACAGCAGAGATAAGAATGACAGAAAGTATACAGTTTCCTAAACTGCATATTATTTCCAATAATACTTGCATCTTTTGATGATTTCTGCCCTTTCTTCTCACTAAGAGGTGATGTTAGTGATTGACATGGTGTAAGCCTTGAAGAATGCAATTACATTAGCTGAGTGAGGTGCTTATATACAATACCATAGTAGAGGGTGCACTGATATAAATGGAAAGTATCACAAGACAAATATTGCCAAGGTTATTTAAGTGGAGTATAGAAGATTGGAGCAAGTGAGACTAATGTTTAGATGGGCAAAGTTGAAAACCTGAAGGTCAAGGAATAGCTATAAGAGTCAGCAGAAGTTAAGTACTATTGGAAATACATTTTCAATTTATGAAAATTTTAACTTTTATATCTGGTCAGAAATATTGTGGCAAGACTAGATATCTGACTTTCATGCAGACTGTAAAAGGACACATAAGGTGCAAGTCAAAACTATTATAAGAAATATTCAAATCACATTATTATGAAAGAAAATTTTTAATTACAGATGTATTTTGGAATTTCTTCTGTGTCATTGTCAGAAACTTGAAAAATAATTAACAACTTGTAACAGATTTACTGTTGTACATTTATGTCTCTGCATAGTTTTATTTTATGCATGTGGCATGTATTCTTGACTGTGTATTGCACAAGTTCTACCTGTTCTTGAAATTTATAGAAGATTCTTGAGAGTAATAATCAACATTGTACTCCATGTGTATGCAATGATTGACAGTATTGTTGCCATTGCTGAACTTTCTAGGGTCTTGCATGATTCCTATAAAAAACAGTTAGTGAGAGATAGAAGAAGAGTGTTATTTTTGGACAAATATAGTCAGTCTACTCTAGGCCTCAGAAGCTATAATTGTGGTTAACAACTAGTAATTGGAAGTCTACAGAATTGGACCAGGAACCTCAGTGAAGTATTTCAGATGTTAGTATTTCTACTAGGACATTAAATATCTTTGCCAGAAAAAGTCAGCTTGTAAAGATGTGAGGCCAGTAAAGCTAGTTAGCTTAAGCAAAGTATGGCAGTATCAACTCGGGATTAATTTGCTCAGCATGGACATGGATCATCAATCAAATATTCATTTAAAGACCAGATATAAGAATCAGTACTGTCTGTAAGATTGTAAAATCATTTGTAATAACTACTATTATAAATTGTTTTTTTGTATATTAAAATATATTTATGTTAAAAAAGAAAATTGTGTGTATTAATTTTGTTTGCAAATACCATAAATTTGATACATATTAACATTTTATTAACTTCAAAATTCAAACTGAAATTTCCAGTTATTTGAAATAGAACATAACCTAAGAAATTGGAGACTCATCCAAGATAAATTATAATATGTAACAAACTGTATTAGTATAAAAAATGTGAAAGCTCTTAAGTAAGAAGTTGTTGATATGGTAGTAGTTTAAAATCTTTAATGTATTTACATTTTATAATACTTTCTGGAAGAAGACATGGAAACAGCATTTACCTAAAAAAATCAGTAATCAAACATCTTGAATCTTACTAGGCAACATCCAATAAGCACATAGCAACATCTCTACTTTTCTCTACTTATGTCAATTCTTTTTATCTCTATAGAGCTATTCTTGATTAAACAGGAGTCTTGTTTGTGCAATAGATGAATTAAGTAACAGTATTATGTATTGTTAACTAGACAGTTATTATTAATTGTTCCCTAGTAATTTCTGAAAAACACAGTTAAATGAGCAAATTATTCAACAGTCAACATTTTCTTTGAACTATTAAATGATATACACTAACTTACTGTAACCCTTTTATTTAAAGCAAACTTACCCTCAGTGACAGTATTACTCAACTATTATTAATTCATGTATCATAATTTTTTACTCAGACAGTTAAATGAGCAAGTTGTTTATTGATCAATATCTGAGTGAATAAATAATAAATATAATTTTGCCATAACCTTTTTATTAAAGCATTCTTACTCTAAGTCAAATAAGTTACCTTGTAACTTAGCTTGTAAGTAAGCAACATTTATTAAGTTAAAGGTTCCATGGTATTTAGGCATACAAGGTCAAATCAAACATTATACATTACTCTCATGTAACCAATGACCAATAGGTCACACTCTTATATTTGTGACTTGTGTAAAAATAGAATACATGCATAATACTGAAACCAGTCAAACCAATTGAAATAAAAGTAGCTGTCATGTAATATATATGTTTTGTTAGTAGGGATCTGAGAAGTAATAAGTATGTTTGAGTTACAGCACCACTACCAATGATTAAAATTGACAGTTACATTACAACACATCCTGGTTGGTATGATCCACTTGTTACCTTATGAATTGAAGAGCTGTGCGTGTGTTGTAATATTATGATCAGTGCTAAAACAGCACCCCAAGAGGTTGTGGTTGGTGCTGCCAGCCCATTGCCTTCCATATGATCCCCATTTTGAAATTAGGGACAATGGCAGAGAGTCTTAGTAGTTTACCACAGTTAAAAAAAACAAAAGTATGATACCCATATGGCTGAAAGAATGAATTTAGTTATGGCAATGGGAATTTAACCCTTGAATCATGAATTCACCACTCTGATTATCTGACTATGATGACCAAACACAAAATAATGGAAAAGAAAACAGTAATGAGAAATAAAAATGATAATCTTTTCAACTGCTTGGATATTTGGAATAATTGAGAATGATAGCAACAAGACTTGACTTCAAGACCTTCAGATCACAAAGTAGTCACATTAATTAATGGATCATGCTGTCCCAAACATAAAGAAACTTGAATTAATCAAAAATAATATTAATGAAAAATCATAGTAGTAATATTTCAATTACTATATAGTTGGAATAATTAATAATTGTGATTAACTGGAAATGCCAATTTTGGTTATTTACTTTTTTCATATTAACTGACTTGATGTTATTTTTGTTAATTCATATAATTGGTTCTCATAGGTAATTAACTATACTAAGTAATTTAATTAATCATCCAGCTCTACATGTATCTTGCAGAGTGTATGTTTAGTGGAATTGAGTTAAATTCAAATATATTTTTGTTATATTTTAACATAACTAATTGTTTCATAAGTAAGATATAATAAGTTACATTTTTAATTTTCAGGATTTGAAGATATGAAAAGTGTTTTCATATTTATGTCCTTTGGCCTAGGATTTTCTTCCATTATGAAAACACTGACAGAAACAATTAGTACAGACACTGTTTATGCCATGTCTACTTTCATGTTTCTTGTTCATCTGATGTTTCATGATTATGGAGCACATGCTTTCATGTGAGTTTTTGAACATTTTACATGGCTGAAGCTTGTTTTAGACTGCTTGTCTGTTTGAGTAATTAATAATTCAGTGAGTAATTTAGTTTATAATAACAGTTCAAGAAAAAAATAATTACTTTGAATATCACAGCTACAGATTCTTGTAATTTAAAAAGTGTATTTAACAGATTGTAAAAGTTAAAAAAAAGAACGGTTAAAAGAAGTAATCAGTTAATTCTGTGATATATTGTACGTATTAAAAATAGTATGAAGAAAACAATAGCATTATATGTGAACAACCTTTGTTGGAAAATTTGTTCTGAATATTCTTTTGAGTCAGAATATGCATTGATAAATAAGAAGAGTGAACTACATAAGCCTTCTCCAGATAAATAGCTTGTACTGAGATAAGCTTGAATATGGCAGCAGTATGACAGTTAAACCCTGTTACAAGGTTTAATACATTTTAAAGTGAATATCCAAATTGGTAAATCGAATGACAAATACAGCTGATATCAAGTTATGGTGAAACAGAATATATCAGAACTACATTTTCACATTGTTTGGCATTTAATAGGTAGTTGCATTTGAAAAGAGTATGGTAGAAACCTTGAGATGTAAAAGATTCATATGTTCAGGTCATTGTGATGGGCTGTGGTTGGAGATGTAGAATTTACAAGAAAGGATCTTTTGTACTTAGTGGCACTGGGAAACACATGTATGTAGATCAACCTGGGTTTAGGACCATTCAGAAAAAGATTGTCAGTGAGTCATACCCAGTTGTATTTTAACAGGTGAAAAATCATAAACATAAAGCTGCATGACAAAAGCTTTTGATGTGCCCAAGGCAAAATATGCAATGTATTAAGGAAGGAAATGAGAACCAACACAATATGGGTTCATCAGCATGAAGTTTTTGGTCATACTTCCCATTCATCTGTTATATATTTCATAAAATTATTGTATATAAGAAAGGGTAGAAAATAAAAATTACTAATACAACACACAAGAAAAATTATTCTCTACTAAATGTTCTTACACAAGGAACACATTTCCTTACAGCTCTCTTGTGGTGTCTGTACTGGAGGCATTTTAGAGTTTGGAAATAGTGAATTTATAACAGGGTACAGGTGAATTAACTTTCACTGGTAAACATAAATACATTTTACTTTTATCACATTAGCACTATTCTAGTGGATATTTATCCTATGACCAGCCTTTTTGTTTACAGGTGAGAGTAGAAATCTGAAGTCAGTGGGAAGTATCAGCAAAATTAATGACTAACCATCAATAGTTATTTGATTAATAACAAATGAAATAATACAGCATGAATAAAATAAAGAAATAACTTGGTTACTTCTCACTAAAAATTACTAATGATTATGATCCTCACAAAAAAACTCTTTGTTAATAAAGGATCATAATCATTAATAATTTTCAGTGAGAAGTACCTATAAATTACATAACAATAAGCTAACATACTAGGGACCTATTGGTCCAACTTAGCTGTCTGATCCTCTAAGCTAAAAATATTACATAAATACATATGTATTTAACACTTTCATAATGGGTTCATGTATTTGTACAACCTTGTAACCACCATGTAATCATTAAGGTATACATATAAATCTTTGAAAGTACTTAATGTGGCTTCACAAAATTTGGCAAGTTTTCAGTAAATGTTACAAGTTTTTTTGTAAATTAAACAAAATCAAAATTCTTAATTAATTATGTTTGCCAAAAGCTTGTTCACAAATGCAGAATTAGGAAGGTGACTGCTCTGAGTGCAAAATGGTTTCTCCTGTTAAGATGAAAAATACTTTTCTTTATTTGAAATTTCAAGTTTCCCTTGCATAACCTGTAAAACTACCTGAATATATATCAAACATTTGTATTCAGAATATTTGAGAATCTAATTTGAAAGCTATGGAACCCCTCCCCAGAAAGATGCACCTAAACACATATGCACACACACATACAGAAAATAATGAATGAAGAAAAATCAATTTTTGTCCCTCATTCATGGACCCCTGAAGCTCTTACATTGGACTCTCTAAGGATCCATGGACCACTGGTTAAGAACACACATTCTATATGCAATTGGTTGATTTGATTGATCTTGTAACAAACACATGAATTAAGAAATGGATCTAAGTTACCTTGTTATAAAATAATTGCAAATTATAACAGGAAACTACAATTGTTTATTCTAAATAGCTTAAAGCTCACAACAGTATACATTTATTTATAGGTAACAAGCCGAGTTACTCATCCTTTTTCTAAGTTATGAACTTAAAAAATGTGGGGGGCAGATGCAATGATAAATATAACTTTCCCACAGTTTATTTTTAATATAACATATTATTACAGTATTCATTATTATCTCACCAAGATTTCTGTATCAGCTTTAAGAAATCACTATGTGTATACTTAAAACATGGTGTACAATGTGTAATGGTGAGATGACTGTACATTGAGATAGTAGATTGAGTAGTAGCAGTAGGGATGCTTTCTGTTACCCCTATAAACACTAAACTCTGAATATCATTCCACATTGTTTCACAGTGTTGGTCAAGCTCAGCTCTCAAAAAATACAAAAATGTTTTTATATGTTTGCCATTATCAGTGGATGCTGAGCACTTCCAATATTGTACAGTATCTATTTTCACACATCTGGCTATTCTTCTTTAGTGTTGCCCTTTATATACAAAATTTTTAATGCATGTCATAAGCCTTTCCTCTCCCCTCCATTGGAGATAACTGATTCTAATGTGAATCTCATGCAAATCATCCTGCAACAAACCCTTCATCAATAAGAGTTCACCATACTTCAGTTCTACCTAAGTATCACTTTTCATTTGGTAGCACTCATGTTCAGACTTTTTTTTGCTTTTGTTTTTTTTTATGTGCTTCACACTCATAAATTTAAATGTTTCACTTTCAAAGGACCTGGCATGGCCAGGTGGGTTAAGACATGCAACTCATAATCTGAGGGTCGTGGGTTTGCAACCCTGTTGCAACAAACATGCTCGCGTTTTCAGTCGTGGGGGTGTTATAATGTGATGGTCAATCTCACTATTCGTTGGTAAAGAGTAGCCCAAGAGTTGACGGTGGATGGTGATGACTAGCTGCTTTCCCTATAGTCTTACACTGCTAAATTAGGGAAGGCTAATGCAGATAGCCCTCAAGTAGCTTTGTGCAAAATTCAAGAACAAACAAAAAAAACAAACACTTCCAAAGTAGGATGTTAATGTGATAATTCACTGTCTCACTTTGCTTCTGTTTGAACCACTTTCCACATGCTTCTTGTTTTACCTTTCTCTTAAGACTTACTTCTGTTCTGTGCCTGTGAATGTTAGAAGTCTGATTTATTTGCTATCAGTGGTTTACATAATTTTTATCATCCTACCTATGTTCTCCATTGTATGGATTGTTCTTTCCTCCCCAAAACATCAGTCTCTAGGAAGGATAACTCATCTTGTTTCCCAGTTTTCTTTCCTTCCATTTCCCACCTTTATCCTAAGCCTGATCTCAGAAGACTTTTATGCCCTGTACCTGCTCTTTGCTGTTATATATCTTGCATGGCTCCCTTCTGTTGTGCCTCTTCCCACCTTTTTATTTCTTGATAGCCAAAATCTTCTATAATCTTTTCCTTTCCACCCTCACCAATGGGATTTAACTTTTGATTCGACTGACTCATTTCTCTTTAGCATCTTCCTCCTGTACTTTGTTCCAGGGTTTTTCTCGTCAAATATGACACCTTACTTTCCATGCAAAACCACAGCCATGATGCTGCTTAGTTAGGTCATAGACCAAATGTATACCAACTTTTATTCAAATCTGTTCAGCTATTTTCAAGAGATCTTTCTGACAAACACACACATAACCTCCATCTACTTCTATGGCAAAGGTAGTTCATTGACAGTCATTGGTCACAGAGGTGTTTTACAGGATGAAGTTGTATGGTTACAGGCCTAAGTAAGAAGTGGGTATAAGTCAAGAAACAGGTCATCAAGTCAACATTATGATGGCTGTTATAGTATAACCTTTATTTGAGTTTATGTTGTTGTTATAATAGTGACAGCCATTTTTTTAAAAATTCCATTCATCCAGTTAAAACTGTGGCTCTCAGTTGATTATAAATAACATAGCATTAAGCATCAAAAAGAACTTTTGGAAGCTTATGAAAAAGAGGATGTAATAGGCAATCATGGAAAATTGGACTGATTTTTCCAGCTTATGACTCTCTGTAAGTAAGATTGAAGGTTGTAATGATTATGCTTTGCCTGAGTAATACCTATATTATAATAAGTAATTTACCTTAAATTCTGTACTTCTTGGAAGGGTAATGAATAAATTGTAGAAGAGTGAAGACTTAGAGAACAAATATCACAGTTTTCTTAGTAGTGTGGAATTGTGAATCTTTTAAATATTTTATTATAAAATGAGGAACTTAAAACTGAATTCAAATATAATTCATTAACTATGTTTTGATATCAAGTTTGTTTGTATATATTGATGATAATATAGTTTATATAATTTTGAATGTGATTCTGTGAAACATTGTCATATGCATTTTGATATATCTAATGCAAAAGGGTTACAGCATATTTTGTGAGCTAAAGTTTTAAAAAGTATATATTTTGAAGTGTTTAATTAAATATCAGTCAGAGTAATTATGAAGAATAATGACTGTAACATTCTAAATAACCTAAACCTGAATAAAAGTTCTGTGTTATGTAAATACATAAAGTCTCTTCCACCTTACTTCCACATTCTTATCTAAATCTCCTCAAGCTAGTCATTTGTTTGCAATACAAACTAATTGGATATTGTGGTTTGTTCAGTAAATACTATTTTAACTGGTAACTGTTTTTTAGTAGTGCCTGTTAAACTTAAGTAGCTGGAGCTTAAAACAATTATTCATAGTATTCTATATAAAGATATACTAGTCAAGTCTCTGGAAATAGGTGCTAGTAAACCATTGCCCTCAAACACTAAATGGATTATGAAAAGCCTGCGGGGAGGAATGTTGTTCTTGAAAGTCTTTTGCAATAGAAACTACACTTTAAGCTTATTGTCAAGATGCACAGTTGCTATGTAGATCATGATCCAAATTGTTTTTGTATAACTGAACCCTCTATAGACACTGAGAAACCTTGTGTGTGTTTATTTTTTTGTCAGTAAGGTGTGAGATTTTTGTCATGTTTGTTTTAAATAATTTGATTAATAAAACATCTCGCTTTTCATTTATTGTAATTTGTGTTTTTAGAGTTTCTGAGACAATTTCGGTAAATGCTGCTGTGTTTGCCACTGTTTGTCTTGGGTCTCGTCTACCATCTGAAATTTACACATTTGCATTACTTCTTATTGGTGCTGAAATTTTTGTCCTTTCACCTGTACTAAGGAGATATATACAGGTAAGTCAAAAGTAATGAGAAAATAAGTTTTATAAATTTTAAAGCATTAAATATAAGTTCAGCTGAGGGTAAAGCTAGCCAATTAGTTGATTAATTGATATAATGAAGGAATTATGATCCCAGGTTGGTGTCACATAAAAGAACCAAGTAACTGAATATAGTGTTTTTGATTATTTCACCTGTTCAGTTTATCAAAATATTGTTGTTGTGGTTTCTGTTTATTATTTTCAATTAATTCAGTGTTTTCATTATAGTCAATTATTGTCATAACTCATGAAAATAATTTAATAATAAAAATTAGGGTTTCCACTTAAATTAGGGTTTCCACTTATTTCAATTAACCAAGTAATTGAAATATTGCTGTTTGGTTTGGCAAAGTTACTGTCTGTTTGTCCATAATTTTGAACTACCAACCAGAGAGAAGGCAACCATTCAGCACCTGCCACCAACACTTGGGCTACTCTGCTGCTAAATAAATCACAAGTTTACTTTTTCTTTTTTTTTATAGATGGGTTACATTCAATGTTGGACACAATACAGAAGAAATAAAGATGGGCTTAGGTTAATAGTTAACAAAAACACACTTTGTTACTTAGTACCTCTCTTTCTCTCCACTTGTTCTGTAAAACAGTTATTATGACCTTTTAACTGTTCATCTAAATATTAAATTTTGAATTTCTGTTAAGGCTTTTCAGAAACAGATCTGAGACTTTTTAAGTGCTCATAAAGCTTGTTTAAAAGCTGTTGGTGAGGTGTAAGCTATTTTCTAAAATTGGTCTTCAGTGTTATTCAAATGAAAATAATTAACACATTATTTAGATAGTTTATATTTCATAACATAGTAACTGCAGTTATTTTTGTCTTTTAAAGAAAAAGAAAAGAGCATTGATATAGCTATACATCAGAGTGAATTTATTGAGACTGTTTTTTGGCAGAAAGTAACTAAAATATTATTACTCCCGTTAGATATCTAATACTTTATTATACCATATTGTTGTCAAAAGTAATATTGTTATAGTAATGAGTTATTACTATAACAATACATTATCCCTAGCTCATGGTTATGCTGTAGTTTGTGTATTAGTTTAGTATTAAGGAAACTATAAATTTACTTATTTTTACATTGTGAAGGTGTTATGTTAGTAACCCAACACCTCCCACCTTCCTGAACTTGCATCCAGGTCGAGGGGGGAGGAGACACTGGCATGTCTAGAACCTGCAATTTTCTAGTCACTTAATAAAATGGTTGCAAACCTGTATTCATGCCACCCTTTTAACCATGTGGTTAACTACAAATGTAAGTATTCTAATTTATCTTCAATAAATAATAACAAAATCCACAAATAATTTACCATGAAAGTTTGCAAGTATCAATCATTCTATTAAAGTAACAAAACAAAAAACACAGAATATACATTTTTCCTTGACTGCACTTTATACCACATAGAATAATTTTTTAAGGTACAAATTTTGATATCTTAATTTAGGTGTTTATTTGCTAGAGAATCTATGATTCAATACCTATAAAGTACATGAAAGTTAAGACATCCATACAATCTGGAAATTTTGTGCAGTATTTAGACTAAACATAAATGTGATACAAATACAGAACTGAATAAAGTAGCTAGTTAATGACTATTGAATGAGTAATCAATAAATGAGTTAGTTCTTTGCCACTTAATACCAATTGTTGTATCTGTTATTAAAATTCTGCAATTAATTTATAAATTTATGAGTAAAGCATATATTAGTTTTAGGCAGTTCTGTTAAATGTTTTTTGAACCATAGTATTTGAAGTTAAAACCTACATGTAAACAACCTTTAAGCATTATTCACTTACTGAAGAAATAAATCATTGTAATTATGCAATTATGTAATTTTCCAAATAATCCAGAAGAACCTGCTCACAAAATATAACACATTAGAAGAATATGATAAAGAATTCTTCATGATCAATTACATATTAATAGAGCATGAGTGTAATAAGACCTTAGAAAAAATTAGTTGTAGCTACTCAACAGACTTTAATAAATAAAGGCTCTGGCCATAACCCTTTTTTGGCATTCTTCTAAGCGTTGCAAGAATGTAACCATGTGTTTATTGGTAAGTAAATTTTTTCACCTTTGTTATTAACATGAGAAAGTATGTTAATGAACCCATTTACAAAATGTAACTTTGATCAAAGTTATGTTGAACTTAAATCAGTCATATTGTTTGACATAAAGTTTTTTCAAATCAATTATTCTTTGTAGTTTCAATTTTTCAGCCACAATTTTTCAAGTCCATTTTATAGGCTATTTCTAACTATATTTTTACAATTTATTTTTGAAGATATTTTAGGATCAGTGTTTGTTGTTTTTCTGACAGTTGTTTTGTATAATTTGCAAAGAAAAATGCTAAATCTTCAAATTTTTGTTTTTGCATAGCTCTTAGGAGTTTTTCTTGTAAACAAAGCACTAAATGTGTTTCTGTCTATTTCAAAGAATAATTTCATTTTTCTAAAAAAATGCCTCAAGGATATTCTTTTCATTTCTTCATTTTCAAACATTTCACTTATCTTTTTTGACTTAGTTTCATACAGACTTTGGTTTTCACTTTTATGCTGTCCTATTAAGCTCTTTCATCATTTATTAATGAAACATAGTTTTGGAAACAGAAACTATAAAGAAAGTTTAGAAATTATTCGGTGGAGCAAAAATTAGAATTTACATATAGTAGAGTAAATAGTGTTTTCAACATAGTTTATGAACTAATATTGGGGAACAACAAAATATTATTATGAATTAAATCTTTATTGAATGTTTTATGTTTATCATATTCATATGATGTACATGAATAAATTGACAAATTTTCTACTTAAATATTTCTAATTGCAATATGTTGTATTTTAACTATGGCTACTAACTACAACTAGCACCATTTTAAAATTCCTTTCTGAATATAATACTGCATTACATTTAAAATTTAATTAAACCACTTTACAGTCAATATAAGTCAATGAAAGTAATAATAAGGTATATTATAATTTGAATTTTTGTGGGATTTCTCATGTTTTCATTTTGTTCAACATTGATGAGCATGCCACAAACGGCATTGGAGACGAACCTGACAATGACTGAAAAAGGTCGAAACATTGTTTGCTCCTCTACATAGAGTTTTCTCTACCCATACCAGCCATGTTTACTTATATACTATATTACATTGTTACTCTTAGGTGATCTTTCACAACAGTTCCATGGGTTCTTTGGGTTTTATCCAAAGACCTTGTTATCCAACTCCTTTTCCCACCTCTTTTGTCCCTGGTACCCTTTGGTTAGATATGACTCACACATTGACAGGTGTGTTGCTACTTTCTCCTCATCCTTTGGAGATAAGGGCATTGGTTTATCAACTGGAAGATTCAGGGTTTGTGATCTCTGCCCAAGGGGCCTTATCCTGTTAGTACCCTGGAGCCTCTTATTGTAAGTTGTGTTTTGGTTCATTCTACATTGGATCTTGTTTTTGGGCTCACATGCTCAGTACTCCTATTATTGTATGTCATTTTCCATGTACTTCTGCTCCTGTCACGGATATGATTTCTTTCCAGACAACATTTATCTAATGGAGTGGTTATCTTGATCCTTTTGTTTCTCAGTGGCTTCAGGAACTTGTATGTAAATAGTAATAATCTCTCTCTCTCTCTTATATATATATATATATAGACACACATACCTACAATTTATCATAATTGAAATATAACCGTATCTTACAAATACTAGTCCATTAAAACACAGCAAAGATAAGTTACTTTGTAAAACTAAAGGTAGTTTTATATTGTTGGATACTGTAATATGAGTTTATGTGTAGTATGTCAATATAACTTCTGTATTGTTAGCCAGGCATGGCTGAAAGGTCAGTATAATAAAAATAATAAATCTGTATAATTGAATAATGTTATGAGATTTAAGCTATTTGGCCTAAATATTTGTGTTTGTGCTTTATACTCTGTAGTCATTGTAGAATGAGAAAGGCATAATTTATAATAATTTCCTACTTTTATATGGTGATTATGAGATTAGTCAAAACAACTGAAACCATACAGAGATTTATTAGTGAAAATAACATAAAAAATAAAGTTTTCTTAAGAAACATTTGACAAAATTTTGCATGTGAAAATTGAAAATGTTATAATATATAAAAGTATTTTTAATCTTAAAATGAAAGTTGGTTTGCATTTTGGATAGGCAATGTGAGAATAAAAAGGGTTGAGAAAAACATTGCTCAACTTACCTTAAGACTTAAAATTATAAAATCTGATATTTTGTGTATTAAAGTCATGCAATGTTTACTGATAATCTTCCAAATGGAATTTTTTGTCCATTTGTTTCTGGGTCCAGTGTTTTCCCCTGGACGAACCCACTATTATTCATCATATATATCTCCTGTCTTGACTTTTGGATTGGGAATCTTCTGATTTCTCAATCTTAGACTTTCTAGTGGTCCTGTATCATATCTTTTGTTTTTCCTGATACTGCAGATATTACACTCTCCTATGGATGTATTCCTTTGGGATTTGTCCTCTGCTACAGTGGACTGCTTTTCCAGACAGGAATATTAATGTGGTCCTGCACTGCCTCAGTTTGCTTAAATTCAAGCCACTCTCCTGATGCTTATTGTTTCACATTTTGTTATGTCCTTCTTCCTTCTCCTATTTACCTGTGGATGTTAGTGTTCTGTTTATTTTCCATCAGTGTTTCATGTACTCTATCCTTCTACATATCTTTTCATTTTTCCAAATGATTTTTCCTTCATCATACATCACTGGCTCATGAAGATAACTCCTCTATTTAGCCACTTTCCCTTCCTTTCACACCTTTATCTTTGTCTTGATCCAAATACATTTCTATGTACAGTTTCTTTCTGTGCTGTTTGTTCCCACTATGTTCTTCCTTGGCAACTGTCCTCTGTTCTTGTTGTTTCTCCTTCCTCTTTCACAAATTGTGTTCTGCTCTTTATTGTGTTCCTCCTGTACTTTGTTTCATCTGTCTTCTTACCCAATTCAACACCTTATCTTTACATTAGCGTTTCATTATACTTTAGAGGTATTTCTCCAATTAGGCATGTGAACTACCCCACTATTTGCATCAGAT
Source organism: Tachypleus tridentatus (assembly GCF_004210375.1). Classification (NCBI taxonomy): domain Eukaryota; kingdom Metazoa; phylum Arthropoda; class Merostomata; order Xiphosura; family Limulidae; genus Tachypleus; species Tachypleus tridentatus. Next base: position 10,287,058 of record NC_134836.1, on the reverse strand, counting down.
CAAGGTTTTCTTCCTCCTTGAATTATTATTTTCTGCCTGTAGCCATTCTAGAATATCAGAAGTCAGTGAGATTTTAACTTTTTCAGAGGCCCTTTTTTTATTAATGTTTGTTGTTTGGATCCCACTATGTGGTGAGTGACCAAGTATTCTTTAAATACTCAAATCCACATGTTCATGCCATATCGACTTGAATATTGTAATTTCCTGGCCATGAGACACACACTGAAGAGATGGGGTATTCCACAACATCATTTGTTGGTTAATCTTCACAATAGAATTGCTTCATAAGTTTCCCTGTTCCGAACATAGACTACATGTGTAAAGCAGAAGGGAATAGCTGCCCATCCCTGTCATGCCTTGTATGGAATAAATTGGTATGGTCTGCTTTTGAAAATTGGATTTTGTGATGTTGTTATTTACGCATATTCTCTATTATGTTTTACCCCCTTCCCCCATTTTAGTGGAGTTAGATAGTCCTTACCACTTTCTAGTTCCAAGCCAGTTGAGCAGCAGATCATGGAAGCATCCCACTGATTGGGTTAGCAAAATAGAAACAAAATATAGAAATAATTATAAAACCATTTAATTTGAGAGTATGGCAGTGGGGTTCTGCTGGTGTAGATGATGCGATTCCTTTAATATGAAACATAAAAACAAATGGTAATGAGATGTCAAAATTGCAGTTCACCCCCTTTCATTGGGATTTCTCATCCTACCTATACCTGGATATCTGTTCCCATTGGCCAGGTTCTGTTTTTACAGAAGAATCTATCTACATAAGTCATCATGTATATTACAAGTATCTGTATTTCTACCTCATTTATTCTTTTTCAGTACTGTGAGTCATGGTGAAGGTAATTGTGGAATGCTACAGTTCTTTCCTTTCAGCTATCCCTTTATGTTTCTTATTCTGATGATGTCAGTGGGCTCGAGGTGATTCTGGTCAACTTGACTCTTGAGGGAGATAGTTTACATTATGTAGACATTTTTTCAGTACTGGATGTCGGGTTCCGAGATCTATCTCTCAGTTTATAATATTTACATGTGCCTTGTTTGTGAGTTTGGGGCACTAGATTCCCACCAGTCTCATGGACTTAAGGTCAAGACAGTATGATCCTCTTTCCTACCCCTGCCAGATGGCTGGATTTGGATTGTAGTCAACTTTTCAGTGATGTGATCTTCTTTCCTACTCCCACATGGATGTCAGTTCAAAGACACATGGATTTTGTATGTGGTTGACATGCAGTGTATGGTCTATTGCACCCTAGCCAGTCTACACTCAGGAATATATCCTTTTCATTTTACCCACTTTTATAATTTTTGGGATTGAGTTTTGTACAGTTATGAAAGAAAGTGTTCGTACCCCTGCGTCCAGAGTGGTTTTTTGCTCATAACTTAAAAAGTATCACAATTAGGCTAATAGACGTATGGTATATTATAAATATTATACTAACACACATCTACATAAATTTTTATTTAAATTAAATGACAAATAAACTGTTTATAAACAAATAATCAAAAATAGGAGGAGCAGAAAGTGTTCGTACAGTTCAGAACGTGTGAAAAAACTGATATTCCCATAAACATTTTGTTTAGTTTGACGAATAAACTACATTATACCATTGCAGAACTAGACACTGGTTTCATAATTATTGGAATTTAGCCAGCAAAAAAGGTACTTCCGGCAATTTAGCGCCGTCTCTGTCATTATCTGCTTGGTCATCATGGTGAACAGGAAACAACTGTCTAGTGGTTTAAAAAAACTGAATTATTGTAAAATACAAGTCTAGTGTGTCTCTTTACAGTATTGCTACACAACTTAATGTGCCGAAATCTACTGTTCAAAGCATAACTGCCAAGCTTAAGCTTACAGGATCAACTGCTAACCTCTCTCGTTCCGGACGCCCCACCAAAATTCCAGAGAGAACCAAGAGGAAGGTTTTCAGAGAAGTTAGTAGGAACCTTCGTTTAAGACGTAATGACATACAGAAACTGGTAAGGGAAACTGGAGTTGAAGTAAACACCTCTACATTTACGAACGTGTTACGCTCTTCTGGGTTCAAAACATGCCGTCCTCGTAGAACTCCATATTTAAAGCCTGTTCATTTAGAAGCACGATTGAGGTATGCAAGAAAGCATGTAGATAAACCCTTTACTTATTGGAAGAGTATTATTTGGTCAGACGAGACTAAAATCGAGCTTTTCGGTCACAATGATGTTCGCAATATTTTCCTTAAGAAGGGGGAACGAAATCTTCCAAAGAACACCGTCCCTACAGTTAAACATGGAGGTGGCTCAATCATGCTATGGGGTTCAACCAGCTCTTCTGGTGTAGGCAGTCCTTACCGCTTCAACGGAATCATGAAAAAAGAAGAGTACGTTAATATATTAGGCACGTATATCATGAATGATGCTCGGAACTTGCGGCTTGGGCATCTTTGGATCTTCCAGCACGACAATGACCCTAAGCACATATCGAAATATGTGCAATCCTGGTTGCAGAAGTACCATATAAGTTTTCTGGACTGGACATCGCAGTCATCCGATCTCAACCCAATTGAAAACGTTTGGCCTGAGTTGAAGACCAGGGTTCATCAGTGTCATCCAAAAAACTTGCAAGAGTTGGAAGCCTTCTGTAAAGAAGAATTGAAGAAAATACCAGTCGAGTACTGTCAAGTGATCATGGAGGGCTATGAGGAGAGATTGCGCCAAGTAATTCATCTGAAAGGCTACATAACTGACCATTAAAGAAAACACACGAACACTTTCTGCCCCTCCTGTGTTTTGTTATTTGTCGTTCAATTTACATAATAATTTATGTAGATGTGTGGTAATATAATATTTATAATATACCATACTTTCATTATCCTAATCGTGATACTTTTTAAGTTATGAGAAAAAAACTACTCACGATGCAGGGGTACGAACACTTTCAGTCATAACTGTAAGTGTTGCATTGTTCAGATCACTTTCCAGCTATAATTCTCTCCCAACTGGATGTGTTTTCTGCCCATATATGCAACATCTTTTTGTGATGGACAAAGAATCTATCTGGTTCAGAAGTGGTGTGGTTTCCCCATATTGGATCATAGAATTTGACTGTCTGATCTTGGGAAGTGCACTGAAAATATATTTCCAATGGGTACTTACCTCATCTTGCACTTCCCACTCTCGCTCCCTGCTTGATAATCGGTGCTTCCATCTTATACCAAAACTCGAAGCAATAGTTTGGTAGAATTTAATAGAGGGAGACACATGCATCATGAAAATATGTGGCATTATTATTGGTAGAGGGTTGACACATGATGATTTGCAGGAGAGATGCATTGGAATCAGTTAATTCCAATGGGGGGGAGAGATAGAAGGTTTATGGCATGCATAAGAAAAGTTTATGCATATAGATGGCAGCACTGAATGAGAATAGCTATTCATGTGAATGGAGGTAAATACCTCTAGGAAATACATTTTCAGTGTTAGAAAGTTATAACATTCAGAAATAAAACAAATATATGGCTTAATTTTTCCAACCAGTCAGATTTTGTGTGAGAAGTATTAAAGACATGGTTTTCATAGAAAGTGAGGATTGCAGGTTTGAATCTGTATCACATTGAACACACCTTTTCAGCTATGGGAGCATTATAATGTTAAAATCAATCCCACTATTCCTTATTAAAAGAATGACCCAACAGTTGGCAGTAGGTGGTGTTGACAAAATGCCTTTCCTCTAGTCTACCAATGCTAAATTGGAGACTGCTAGTACAGAAAGCCCCAGCATAGCTTTCTGCAAAACAAACTTCATAAAAAGCTTTTTACTTTAAATGTTGTAAAGATGTTATATATTTTGGAAGTAATCATTACAAATTTTTGCTTTTGGTCAAGCATGTGAATAAATACAGTTTTGAAAATAAGCCTTTTATTGTTGGTATATTTTTGGTTTGGAACACATTAAGAACTAATAGAACCTTGTTTTGTTAAAGTTCGTAGCTTTTGTATTTACCCAGTTTTGTATTTTGTATAGCAACTATAAATTGGCTCTTTTCTATTTCATCATGTTTTCATTAGTACTGGAATTAAAAACAAATTATGCAATTAGTACCAATGTCAAAATTAAATGTATCACAGCATGTGATATTGTTGATAATTAACTTAAACTATTTCATATTGTTTGAGAAACTGGCTTTCAGTGAAAAGATTAATTGTAACTATTATTTTTTATTATAGCTCTATAGTGTTTCTTAGCATTTTAATAAAATATATTGAAACTTTTACTATTTTCATTTTAGGAAAACTATCCATTTGGTCAAGTGGTTGTAACAGTTTTATTGACTTGCACTACCATGTTGCTTATGGCTAGTTTTGAAATATCATATTTACTATGTACAACAATAGTCTTGATATGTGTAACCTTTCTGTTTCCACTCTATTTTGTCTATTGCCAAGCACATAAAAGGTTAGATATTTCAAATGCTTACTGTTTTTATTATATATTTTTTGTTATATAGAAATATGTAGTAGCAGTTGATTGAAATGTTTATTGTTTAAGAATAAACCTACCTGAGATAGAAGAAACAACTAATTATTCACCATTAGTTACCTCTGTAACCTTTCTTTGTACTAAACTTAAAACCATGTTTATAACTTCATTGTTGCAATATTTTCTATATTCTTTTTAAAGTCTTGAATTAATAATTGAAGTTTACATTGGTAAATGTAAAACCCTTTGGAGTTCCAAATTTTGTGTATAGTTTTATATGGTAACTATGCTCACCTCTGTATAATGAAAACATATACTTGTCTGTCCCAAACAATGATATTAACATCACTGTTTCTTCAAGTTGTTGAATATTGATTTTTCTAATAATAGGTAAGGAGGTGGATCGTTGTTAGAGAGCAGTCAGACACTGTACAATATTTATTCTTCCTTAGGAAGTAGTTTGATTTTAGTCAAACATACTGAAGCTTGATAATGTGTTCCACAGATGTTAGAATATTAAGTTGGATACAGTGCTTGTTGGTTGATATTGAAGCAGTGATACGGCTTGCCTTTTGTTAAAAATGAAATAATGTTAAAACTAATCATAATGATATTAAAGATAGCTGAAACTTAGTTTACTGGCTAATATTACCTGCACATAATGAGGTAATACTGTTTGCAGCACCTTTGATTATCTGTTTGTATGTTGTACTTCAAAATTACTTGTTTTATAACTTCTGTTATCAAGTATTTGTTGTTTATTTTTTTGAAATTTTAACACTGATAACATTATAACTTTTAACACTTGCAAACCCAAAATAAATTTCTTTATGGCTGAAAACCATAAATTTAGTCTTATTTTATGAAAAATTTGGCATTAAGCTTTGTTAGCAGTCATCATGAGTGATTTTTATTGCAAGGTGTCTTTGCATCATGTTAAATGGCATTGTTAGGTCAGATAGCATCAAATCATTTATTGGAATTAACTCTTGTAGATTAATCTTACTAGTCAATATCTCTGCTTCAAAGTGTTGACGAAAAATATAATTTGATTTTTCTTAGAATCATTTTATCTGTCATTGTTGAAATCATCATCCTTGGTATATAGTAAAATCTTTATAAGAGGAAAACAGTTGAGAAAGAAAAAAAATTCTAATTTTTATAAAGAAACACTAAATTACATAATGTTGTTTATAAATATGTAGAAAAAAGATTTTACACTTTGTTAGCTGTCCTGTGATATGAAATTATGTTTCAGAATTTCATAATAAAAATAAATAGAAGGAAAACTTCAATGGCAGAATCCAATGCTTTCAAATAAAGAAAAGTTTTTTTTGTAAAATAATTAATCTTTTATTCCTTAGTTTGTTTTTTAGAATTTTCTTTATGATTTTGTCAGTTATTCCATACTTAAGACATCATTATTTCAAACTTTATTGCCTTACTTCAACTTTTATACAGGTATTCAGCATTTTGAACACTATCAGTGCAATACTTAACACTTGAAAGAACTTTAAACCTAATATTAGGCCTATAGAACTTGCATTACAAGCATAAGTAAGCCTACTGGTTTCACAATCAAAAGTTTTTAATCCAACCAAAAGTAATTCTTCTCATTAAAATGGTTATTCAAATAAAAATCTGAGTATTGGTACTTTTTAATGTAATTACATTTTTTTGAAGTTGAGCATGTTCAAGTAGACTACACTATAAGTAAGGTTTAATATTAGAAGTCATAAGTAGGCTTAAGAGCTAGTAAAGGTAATAACATTAAGCATTTGCCAAGAAATTTCATTAGAAAGTTGTTTCATTACATAAGGCTTGATCATGATGAAGACGTGACTTCACAGTTAGAGTATAGCTTTGTAAATTAAAAGAATTATTAAATCCACCATTGCAGGCCAGTCTGTACAATATTACTATAATAATAGTATAGATCTAAACTAAAATCTTATCTCCTGGTAAGTCTACAAACTTACAATGTTAAAACCTGATGTTTGATTCTTTGTAGTGGAAACATTGGATATCCCAATGTGGCTGTGCTCTAGGAAACAAACTAATGCAAATCTTATGTCAACTTCTGTTACTTTTTATTTTAGCTTGTTAAAAAACTGCACAGATTTAAATTTACATCTAAAATTATGGCAAATAAGGAAAAGATGTTGCTTTGAATTTTGGCTCTTAATCCTTAGAAAGAAGGATAGACTAAATCTGATAAACTTTATACTCTTCAGTGTAGAGCTGCATAGTGACAGATGCACCAGTCCATTTGTTTAATCAAAGAAATATTTCTCTCAACATTAATGGCATTTTATTAAAAGATAAATGTTTTAAAATAGTTTAAAAAGTTTGATATATATCAGAAAGCAAGGGTAAACATAGTCAAAATAAAGTGTAAATTTATCACTGACTTTCTCTCACATGAACATTGCTCATGTGAACCTTCTATGCACTTTTCATGCACATTTGTATAGTTTCAAAATGAAAGTATTTCTACTTGAATGTACTTAAAAAATGGGGACCTTTTGCTCTTTCTTTATGTGATAAACATATAACAAATATAGAGAGGGACAAATGGACAAACACTTGAGAATTATATTTAATGATGAATTGAGCTGAAGTCTTTAGGCTGTATAGAGACAAGGGTTTTAGAATGTTGGCAAGAAACTTGGATGTCTTGTGTGCCCATTTCTTTTTGGGAGCTGTGATGGGACTTATAGTACTACTAATGGGCATAATATGATTGACTATAATTCCTTAAGTTTTATACTGGTTTAACATTTTCTCATTGGTTTAGTGACTAATGTCAGCTGTCAGGACATGACTGTACTCTAGTGCAGTTCAGTTTCACACAGTGAAAGGGTCACACTCTCATTGCATTTGCCATTTTGTCTTACAATTTCTATAACTATTTTCAATACTTTATGTGTATAATATACATTGTTAAAGATAAAATGTTTCACTCATCATTCTTAATTGTCTTTAAGGTCAATAACTAATGTTGAAATGTCTTTCAAGCATGGAAAGTAAAGAGATGTCATACATACACATAATAGAGTTAATAAAAATTTTTATTTTTTAATGCCATATGAGTGTTGGGTTCACCTTCAAATTTTTTTTTTTTTTTGATGAAGTTGTAATTGTGTTTTCTCATTTTCAGGCATATATCTGGACCTTGGGATGAAGCAGTGGTCTGCAACAGTTAAGAAGCATTTTGATAAAAACTGTAATATGAATAAGAACTAATTATATTGTGTTTAAAAATGTGTTAAGGAAATTCAATAATATAATGGTTCTTCTACCTTTATACTTTTGAAAAATTGTTATTCCAATTTTGAAAACAAGAAGGTTAAAAATACAAAGGTTTCACAAATCAAGAGACTGGTTTGGAAACAATTTTCAAAGTGTTCAAATTCTTAGGTTTGTTGAGTAGGATATTTTCTGTTAATCCTTGCCTGTTTTCATACTAGCAATTAACATGAACACAAAAACTATAGGAATTTTCTTGGAATGTTAAACTTATAAAAAACTTGCAAGAACTATCTACCATTAAACTGAGTCTTCTTGAAAATGTATGAACAGCATGTTGGTTTGATAACTATCTCATATATTAATAACTGAAGGAACGTTTCTTTGGAGCACTTTTGTTAGACAATAGTTTTATGTAGAAGCCTCTTTTAACCTATTGTAGCAGAGTCTTCTTATGGCCAGGTTGTTATGCTGCTTAAATTGCATTCTGTGAGTCACAGATTTAAATCCCTGTCCCACCAAACATGCTCACCCTTTCAGGGCATTACAATGTTATGGTCAAACCAACTCTTTGTTAGTAAAAGAGTAGTCCAAGAATTTGTGGTGAGTGATGAGACCAGCTGTCTTCCCTGAAGTCTTTCATTGCTACAATAGGGACGGTTAGTGCAGATAACCTTCATGTAACCTTTTGTAAAATTCCAAACAAATCAAACTTTTTATTGCCTGTGTTGACATTTGAAATGCTGGGTTTTAGTAAGTTTCACTTTAAAGATTTTGATATTAGCACTCTTCCTGTTGAAATTTTTTTTTTTTCTGAGGAAGTGAAACTTGAGTTCAGTCATGATTGTTAAGTACATTTTGAATGGTGCAAGTTTCAGTTTTATTCTGTTTATTATTAAGGGTAACAACAGGCAGATATTTTACATTTCTGTCAGCTGGCAAAGCTCAAGCATTCTCTTTATACATTTTGTTTTGCTGTTGAAAATGTCACTTTTCTCAGTGATTGGACTAGAAATTTTAAAGTGAAACCACGTGGGTGACTAGAATTTTTCAGAAAATTTAAATACTAAGTTATGGTAGAACATAAGCCTCTATTTTACATATTGAGCATCAGATATATTAACATTATGGAAAACTGTGTAATTCCCTCCTTTTTCCACTTTCTGTGGGTGTTAATTGTATTGTTAAATAGTTAAAGAACCAGATTTGTCAAGTTAGTGCTTATTGTATAAATTAATGAATCAGTGGCCCTAGTAAGTAGATTCGCAGCCTGTTCTTCTGATCTTAAGTTGTATATATGTACCTTCACCAATTTCATAGTCTAGTCTTTTTATAATTAGGTTTTAGTTTTTTATTATAAAGAATTTTTGGCATTATTCTTTTGTTTCTTTGCTGTGAAATTTTCTGTACAGATGTTTTAAATACAGATTAAAAAAATAAAAACCTATGTGCCTTTGCATTAAAATGCTATTTTACCTCTGCAGATTATAAGTTGTTATATGCATAATTTTATCATACAACAACATAGATGTTTTACAAATATATTTATTTTTCTACTAAAAAGTAAAATAAAATAAACATAAGTTATGGTGTGAATGCCTTTTTCTGGCAATATATGTGACAGACATAGTGTGATTGAAATACTATTACACACTCTTATTCCTGGGATTGAAAAAGAATACAATTTTTAAAAATTTCAACAAGCTTAATGTAATTTTCTTATCACAAATATAAGTGATGAAAAACAAATGTTTTAAAAACATTAACATTAATTTATTAAAACATTTTTATTAAATAAAATATAGCTGGTATTAAATAAACAAATAAAATGTAAAAGAACTTTGTGTGTGTGTGTGTCTGTATATATATAAATCATGAACAATTATATAAATTTAAAAAATATAAAAAATATGCACTAGTAGCTTTTGTTATTTTTGGCCAAAGTAAGTGATATTTAACATATCAAATGGTACTCTGATTGTTTATAATACATATATTCCATGTATGTTTATATACATGTGTGTGCATGTTAATGCTGTAATTTTGGTCAAGCTGTTTCAGGTAGGGTTGTTTTTTCTTTCTTTTTGTTTGTTTGTGTTTCAACAAAATAACAATCTTTTCCTTCGAAATGTGAATAAACAAAAGTCTGAACTCAATGATGTGCCAATCATTTTATATCCAATATATGATCTACAGCTAGTAGGGCATGATGCTGATGATCTGGTGAAACCTATATATAACTTTTTTTATATAAGTTGATAAATCCCAGCTATTGGAACTAATAATTCATCATAGTATAAAGTACTGCTTTCTCATGTGAAATGACACAAAATGAAACCTATAACTAACATAATAGAATCATCAACAACTTTATTAGACAAAGAGCATAATAGAAAATAAGTTTTTAAAACATTTGAGGAGACTACTAATAATATAAGAGACAAAGTTGTTATTCCACAGCTTCTCACACCCTGTAAATACACGAGTAAAAAAAATATGACTACTACGGTAACATACCTTTACTTTTTACTATAAAGTATGGCATATTTCCCTTATAACTTTAAATGGTTTAAAAATGCTTTAAACAATTAGATCATTGTAATTTGTGTTCAGAAGTCGAAATATTTTAACTACATAAAATTGATGAGGATTAATTATTAACTATTGATTGGAAACTTTCCTTTGGAAATATGATAGATCAAAAAGGAATTATTGTTTTTGTAGTGTATGATATAAATCTTAGGTTAAATGATTTAATCATAGTATTTTAACCAAATTGAATTAGTTGCGTGATTGGAAAAAAAATGTATAAGATGTTTGAAAATATCTTATCATAGAATAATTTTTTCTTAGTGGCATCAACAATAGAGTACTATCACATACCTTCTGAATTTGTAGTAAAATGAAAATAAAAAATAATTCATATTAATACTAAGTAAAAGGTAGCACAGAACTTTCTCTTAACTAAAGAGTTTGAAAATTGTATGTAGTTTGATTATAGCACAAACATATTCTTGTTGTTAGACATTTACTTGTAAGTATATCTTTAATAATACACTATCTGAAAGTTGACCTATTAATGTGTAATTATGATTATATCAATAATATGATAATAATAATATATATAAACACAAGTTTTAGAGTTCAAACAATTATCAAAATAAATTTTGGACTTGGTTGAAAAAAGAAACTAAAAGAAAAAAATGTGTTTTTAGGATTTCTTTTCTGTCCAGAAGAAATTCGAATGTTAGACAAATGCTTAGATTCCTTTATCAAGGCTCTCCCATTGACATAGTGTTATTTTGCAGGCCCTGGCATGGCCAGGTGGTTAGGAAGCTTGACTCGCAATTTGAGGACCATCCAACATGCTTACCCTTTCAGTCATGGGTGCATTACAATATAACAGTCAATCCCACTATTTGTTGATAAAAAGAGGCCAAGAGTTGGTAGTGGGTGGTGATGACTAGCTTTCTTTCCTCTTGTCTCTCACTGCTAGCACAGATAGCCCTCGTGTTGCTGTACACGAAATTCAAAACAGACAAACACACAAACTTAACTTTTGTAAAGTACTCGCATTTCTTTGTCATGTCCACCCAGTGGTAGAGCAGCATGTGTGAAGACTAACAAAGCTAGAAACTGGGTTTTGAAACTTGTAGTCGGCAGAACCCAGATAGCCCATTGTGTAGTTTTATGCTCAATTAGAAACAAAAATAAATACAGGCCATCAAGTATCAAAAAATAATTGGCCAGATAGCTTGTTGTGTATTCAGTCCATTTCACATGCAGTGTGTTCATTCAACTTAAAAAAAAATTCATATCGGAAATTAAGTCGGATTTTTTTTAGCAGTTTAGTCCTAGTGACTCACTGTTTGTAACTTACTGTACAAACTTGTATTTAGATTATGTTAATAAAAATTGAACAAAGGAAGAATTTTGACAAAGGCCTTTGTATAGATAAAAATATATTTAAATTGGTATTTGTGGTGTAAAATATTAACTTACCTTATGTTTTAGGAAGAGGTTCAATTTTGATGCCACAGGCCTATAAGGTAATTGAACTTGTATTAAAATAAAAATCTAGAAGTAAATTCTTATTTATTAACAAGTAGATAATTTTACAAATCAATTTGTATGTGATTTGAAACCATCAAAATATGTGTGGTTTATTTAAACTTTCTTCTACATACCATAGAGATGCGAAGATCCATGCAATTTTGGTAAAGTTGGACCTGAAAACAATGAAAACAAGTTCATTGAAACTGTCTAGAATAAGAAAAATATCACAGATCAACGCGTGAAAAACAACTGAAGTTAATGTTACCATTTGTAAACATTCAACCTTGTGTCTTCGAATTTGAAAGTGTAATTTACGCATATTTACTGCTATTTCCAGTGGAAGCTTCACAGAAATTACTTTATTCGCTCAACTTAAGCAACAGGCGAATGCGCTGAGTTTCAGCGATAAATTATTAGGTAACAAGTTAAAATTTTACTCAAGATTTTACAGTAGATTGTATAAGCTAAAACAGCCAGTAACGTGAGAAATTATGAATATCACAGTACTTTTAATGGCCCATTTCTGAACTAAAAATGTTAAAATTAGCTGTTCGTTATTAAGGAATATTTTAGAACCATAAGCCATTAAACTAGCTTGACTTAGGTGATATGGAAATAAGTTAGAAAATAAAGACTTTCAAATAAAAGCAATTTACACTATACGTGTGGTTAATATGCTTTAATTACCGTGTTAAGTGTTTTAGATGAAATGTTTTCACTGTTGCATATTGACATTACATATAGCCTACTACCGATAAAGCATTTGACAGAAACCTAAAGAAGTAGTGTTTTACCACACACACATGCATAGATAATTACTGTAGTTCTCTCACATGTGGGCATATGCTTACTTAAAGATGGCCTTAAAGGTGGTTAGGGCGCTCTAATCGTAATCTGAGGGTTGTAGGTTCGATTTCGCCGTCATACCAAACATGCTCGCCCTTTTAGCCGTGAGAGTGTTAAAATGAATATCCTTTGTAAGCCCTAATGCCAATATAAGGAGAATAAATTCCCATTCACTTCATATAAACTAACAGAACTTGGAAGTAAGAAGTTGTACTAGCAGTCAGCCGGCTCGGGAGTCACTTTGACGTTCGCGCGCTGTGTATAAAAGGGAGTTATGTTTACGCGGCTCTCGCTCTCTCTCTGGTACTCGGCCTCACACTGGAACACACATTCAGTCTGGATTAATGAAAGGAAATCAAAATCAGCGACTCGTTTTCCAACAAAGACACCAACACACAAGACAAGAGTCAGACATCACCCACCAAAACAGAAACCGGTCATACTACACATAGGGGTGATTATGCAACACTACCTGCTACCCAAGAAGAGGCAGCAAGTAGATGGTCCTACAAACACATGTGGTGCAAGTGAGGAGGACAGTGGTGATCGTGATGGTGAGAATGCGGACACGACTAGTGCGGGACCCCAGCCGCAAGAGGGCACCACTCACACCCAGGGTGAAAAACTACCACCAGGACCCAAGGACCTGAGCCAGCTTCCAGATAGTGGTCCTACCTTAAAGACTTGAAGAGATACCCGGCCACAGAATACAGTGGCCAGTCAAGGTCATTCAACAAGAATAGGCGTGATGGCCAAGCGTGTTAAGGCGTGCGACTCGTAATCTGAGGGTCGCGGGTTCGAATCACGGTTGCACCAAACATACTCGCCCTTTCAGCCCTGGTGGTGTTATAATGTGACAGTCAATCCCACTATTCATTGGTAAAAAGTAGCCCAAGAGTTGGCGGTGGGTGGTGATGGCTAGCTGCCTTCCCTCTAGTCTGACACTGCTAAATTAGGGACGGCTAGCACAGATGGCCCTCGAGTAGCTTTGTGCGAATTTCAAAAACAAACAAACAAATCAGCACTCGTGGCTGGAGTACTCTGTGATCCAAGATGCTGCATTCTGCTTCATATGTTGCCTTTTCAGTCACACACACTTCAGTAAAACTAAGAAGTCCTTCACCCATGAAGGCTTCCAGAACTGGAAGAAGGCGACCACATCACTGAAGTCCCATGATAACTCTGCAGGACACAAGTTTGCCATGCAAGCTTGGGCAGAGTTTAAATTGCAAAAACAAAGGGTGCAAGGATCCAACATGCTCTCGATACAAACTATGCTAAAACTGTGGAAGAGAAAACCAACATTATATAAGAGCCATGATAGATGCACTGCTCTACACAGCCTGCCAGAATGAAGCCCAGAGAGGTCACAGGGAAGGTAGTCAGTCAGATAACAGGGACAATTTCCTGGAACTTCTTCACATGATTTCCAGATATGATAAAATCGTCAAGAAGAAGCTGAGTGGTCCTGGCAATGCCAAGTACACGCACCATGATATCCGAAACGAACTGCTTGACACCATAGCTGGAATGATCAGGAAGGATATCAGTAAAGAGGTCATGGAAGCTGAGCATTTTGCTCTAATGGTGGATGAAACAAAGGATGTGAGCAAACAAGAACAGCTGTCCATTGTGGTAAGGTACCTCCACCAACAGAGCCTTCACGAAGAGTTCCTGGACTTCACAGCTGCTGAGGGTCTGGATGCAGATTCATTGCTCAAGAAAATCATGGAGACTCTGGCTAAATGTGATATTGACCATGATGCCTGCATTGGCCAGTACTATGACGGAGCTGCAGTCATGTCAGGGCACATCAGTAGCGTACAGGAGAGTTTCAGGAGAGAGGTGTCTCAGGCTGTGTATGTCCACTGCTATGATTTGTAGCTTTACTCTTAATGGTATATTAAATGTTCAATCTAAGTTAATCTTGATTTTCTTTATTATTATGTATTACCTTGGGTGGAATTTAGGTGAGCTTCCTCTTTTACATATACGCATATTTTCATAAATATATTATTTCTAATTTGTAATAATGAATTATTAATCAGAGTATGAGTTTCCACTGAAAATGCAGTTCAAAATAGCACATCTTTCTGAAATGTACCTTGGTACTTACATTATTATAATTTACCATCTATACTTCATATTGATGACATTTTGGGAAGCCCCTCCACAGTTTACCTCAGCCCCCTCAACAAAAATATCCTGGCGCCGCCACTGACAAATAAGTCTTTACTTATTTAAGTAAAGCTTCGAAAGATGAAAATAAGAAAGGGGAAAATAAAAACAAAAAACTTTTTAGCATTTAATAGGGAAAATGTGAACACTATGAAATTAGCCTAAATACTCGCTGGTCAAAAGTTTAAGACCACACTAAAACGAAGCGTTAATCGGTAAACAAGTTACGAAATTTAGTCATTTGTGTTCAACCATTAGCGTTGTCAACATCTCCCACTGACATCTCTTGTGTTACATTGGGTAAAAATATGGCAAAGGCTAAAACGTTGACAGGGTGTGAACATGGCAGAATTGTCGAGCTGCAAAAGCAAGGTCTCTCTCAACGTGCTATCGCTGGTGAGGTTGGGCGTAGTAAAACTGCTGTTGCAAATTTCTTAAAAGACCCCGAGGGATACGAAACGAGAATTTCAATGGTCGGCCCAAAAAAATTTCGACGGCGTTGAGCAGGAGGATTCGATGGGTTGTCCGGCAAGACACCAGCCGATCGTCGAACCAGATTAAGGCCCTCACGGACGCAGAATGCAGCTCAAGAACAATAAGACGGCATCTAAGAGAGAAAAGCTTTAAAAACCGTAAACATCTTCAAAGGCCACGCCTCCTTCCACACCATGAAACAGCTCGGTTAAACTTTGCTGAGAAGCACCAAATATGGGACGTAAAAAAGTGGAAGAAGGATTTGTTCTCTGATGAGAAAAAATTTAACGTGGATGGTCCAGATGGCTTCCAACGTTACTGGCACAATAAGGATATCCCACCGGAGACATTTGCTACACGACACAGTGGAGGAGGTTCCATCATGATCTGGGGTGCTTTCTCCTTCCATAGAACAATGGAGCTTCAGGTTATACAGGGGCGTCAAACAGCAGCTGGCTACATTGGCATGTTGGAGAGACCATTCTTATTGACTGAAGGCCCTTGCTTGTGTGGAAATGACTGGATCTTTCAGCAGGACAACGCTGCAATCCACAATGCCCGCAGGACAAAGGACTTTTTCATGGCGAATAACGTGATTCTTTTGGACCATCCAGCGTGTTTGCCCATCTGACCCTCATTGAAAATGCTTGGGGGTGGATGGTAAGGGTAGTCTATAGAAATGAACGTCAATTCCAAATAGCGCATGATATTCGTGAAGCCATCTTCGCCACTTGGAATAACATTCCAGCCAGTCTTCTGCAAACTCTTATATCAACCATGCCAAAGCGAATGTTTGCAGTTATTCGCAATGACGGCCGTGCAACTCACTACTGAGACCTCTTGTTGGGCATTTCCTACCCTGTTTATGACTTCTTTTTGGTATGGTCTTAAATTTTTGACCAGCTAGTATTTAGGCTAATTTCATGGTGTTAACATTTTCCCTATTAAATGCTGAAAAAGTTGTTGTTTTTCCCTTTTGTTATTTTCATCTTTCGAAGCTCTTCTCAAATAAGTGGTTGAGTCTAACAAAGCAAAATGCATATTTTTTCTTTATGTTCATTGGCCTTAAGATTTTGACCAGCAGTGTACTATGCCATTGTGTGTAGTTTTGTACTTAATAAACTAAAAAAGAAAAGAAAAAAAAGCTAAACAAATGTATTTTCTCCTATTAATGAAGAAATTCCTTTCACTTATTTTTATATTATTCGTGAAGCGACTATCTTTTTCTTACACTCGGTTATTTTCTAGTTTTATTGAATAGGCCTGACATGGCCAGATGGTTATGGCGCTCGACTCGTAAGCTGAAGGTCGCGGGTTCGAATCCCCTTAGCACCAAACATGTTCGTCCTTTCAGCCGTTGGGGCTCACTCCCACTATTCGTTGGTAAAAGAGTAGCTCAAAAGTTGGCAGTTGGTGGTGATGACTATCTGCCTTCACTTTAGTCTTGCACTGCTAAACTAGAGATGGCTAGCGCAGATAGCCCTCATGTAGCTTTTCGCGAAATTTAAAAAAATATTGCATAAAAAAAAAAGTTAAATTTACCTGGGAAATGAAGTCTTCCGAGAATGTTTCCAACTATGAAGAGAAACAGAAAAAAGTAACAGAGTTAATCTATAATCAGTTGAATTATTTAACAAATGATTAATTACGCAGGGCGAAATTTCATTATTTTTACTATGAAATATTAATTACTTCGATGAGGTTGCTTTTATCAACATCGCATTGAACGTTATAAGATACATCTTCCATTAAACAAGATAATTTCATTAAAAATAAATTTCACTAATAAAACTAATAAACAAATACTTACAGCCTCGTTTCTACAATATTCGTGTTCGGTCATAATTGATGCCAGGATCTGTAAGAAATTAATACTCAGTTTGAACGAATTTTTCATTGAAACAATTACCACATCATATATATAATAAATAATGTTAAAAAAAAACACCTTTTGTGACAGATACAATGTTTATATTAAATATAATTCTAAACTTTTAATGCTTACTACACAATTTTTACAAGCTAAAGTGTGGTGGTTCATATGTTTTGCAGATTAAAGATTGTATCAAGTTGAGGATATACTCTTGATAATTTGGTTATATGATACATTTAGCCTACAGTTTCTCTGTTATCTTATTAGTCATGGCAAAAAGTAAGTGGTAGCTTATGGTCTAGCAATAATGATGGTCATCAATGCCCATAACTAAGCCTTTTTAATTTTGCTACAATATAAACTTTTGATTTCGCATTCTTTTCTAACTTTACGCTTTGTAAAATGGAATGCTTGTGATTTTAGTAAATTTAATTATTTAAAACAGCGGGTATATAGACTTTACCTCAGGCTTCAGCCCCTTCTGTTTGATCTGGGATAAAGCTCTATCAAACTTGTACCGGCCATCCTCACCAAACTGTAAAATATTTAATAATAGATACAAACTGTTAGGTTTGGATACTTTTTTCTAGCCATCTTAACATGAGTATAATTAAATATACTTGTTATAAGAAATTAGCATTAGGTGTCTTACATATTTTAATACTATATGTTTTATTTATTCCCTTGGAGATTTTCAAGAATTAGAAGAGTGTATAAAAACAGAACTTAAATCACACTATATTTGATACATACATTGCTTACGACGTGATTCACTCAATCCAAAACTCAACCGACAGTCTGAGACACACGAATACCGAAGGGGGCTGAACATTATTTGTATAAGCCCATTTGTTGCAATAATGGTTGTTAGGGTGTTTACACTTTTTTCAAGGTAGCAAAACAAGATTATAATTACACTTCTCATTCTTAAAAATTTTATATAGAATACGAAATAAGCTTAGTATCAATATTTTATTATACAAAATGAACGTGGCTTTTAAATATCAAGGTAGCATGCCATATGGATGATAAACAAAGCTAAAGTAAAAATAAAAATGTATGTATCTAATAAAATTTATTCACGAAATTTGCTATTTCGAAATCAAAGTGTTAACAAAATCCAACGCATTAGTCTTATGTTATCGCTGGTAGATGGCACAAACAAAACTTGCCCATTCTTCCTTTTTCAGTGCACACGCAGTGATGTCAATATAATGTTTATTCAACACTTCCTGAAGAGAGAAGAAAGAAGACTCGTTACTACAAGGTATTATAGTGTAATATATAAAATGTTTTCGATGTGTTCATATTCACGTTAAAACAGAAATTAATGAAACGATTATCATATTTTAGTGTTAACAAGTCCACATTTCATTTGTTACATATATATTCGTTTTGCTTAACTCAAAAATAATAAAGAAAACAAAAATTTTGGTATTATAAACAAATAAAGTTAGTAAAGTATCTAGTATCATTAACCAATGTTGTCTCCTAGTGGCGCATCGGTAAGTACTGAAACCAAAAACCAGGTTTCGATACCCATGGTTGGAACAGCATGGCTGCCCAATGTGCAGCTTTGTACTTAATTACAAAAATATTATAATTTATGTTCATTAGTAGATGTCTTAAAAAACAGAAGTTTCTTTCACGACCATTAATCTCGTTCCAAATTTTCAGAAAGCAACTTACAAACAAACTTCGATGAAAGATTGAAGTGTTAGTAATTTATACCATTTTCGTCTAACACATTAATAAAAATGAATCGAATTAAAAATAAAAAGTCGAGGTGAGCTTATTCTTAAAAGGATGTTATAAAACCTCACTCTGCTAGGTGCATCTTCAGGCTTTGGCGGAGGGTACTCTTTGAGACAGCTAAGTATCACTTGTTGCTTGTTTTCCTACCAAAATAAAAATACTAAAAACATGTAAATAACTTATAAATTGAATTTATTTTGAAAGAAATAAACAATAGAAATTACCAAAATGTTCAGTTTAATTTTATAACTAGAAATGGTAAGAACCACTGAAGACAACGCATTATTTATTACCATGCAGTATTTTGCATTTATTGTATGTGGTCTGTAGTATTTAATAGATATTTTGAGATTAACAGACACACTGCTATTAACGTGTTTTTTAACATGATTCGAAATACTCTTGTTGAAATCGTGTATTGAACTTCTGAAAATGTTGAGTACTCTTTTTTTTTTTTTTCTTGGTTGTTTTAGCAAGTAGAAACGTAAAAGATTCTCACCTTGTCTTCGCGGGTTGGTTCTAACTGTGGGCACTCTCCCCAATTGATTTGCTTAATGTAAATAAAAATAAAACACTTTTAAATAAAATTGGAAAAGAAAAACACAATAAATACTTTGATTTTTGAAATAGGAAAGAACAAGTAATGGCTACTACAGTTTGTGCATATGTACACGAAATTCAAGGTACATATACCAATTTCAAGATTGTTTGTTTTTTGAATTTCGCACAAAGCTACATTAGGCTATCTGCGCTAGCCGTCCCTAATGTAGTAGTATAAGACTAAAGGGAAGGCAGCTAGTTATAACGACCCATCGCCAATTCTTGAGAGATTCTTTTACCGACGAATAGTGGGATTGACTGTCACATTATAACGCCCCTACGACTGAAAGGGCGAGCATATTTCGTGCGACCAGGATTCGAACCCGCGACCATCAGATTATGAGTCGAATGCCTTAACACACCTGGCCATGCCGAGCAATTTTTAAGATACATGAGCCAGTTTCAAAGTACATACAAAAGTGTTAAAAATATATACACAATGTCAAGGTACATCCTCAATTAGAGACTAAATAAATGGAAAATGTTTTTGTTTTGTTTTTTACAGAAACAACATTACACGATTTAACTTGTGCATATTTTGCTTTACAAAAAATGAGTAAACAATATGAAATAAGAAAGAAACAATGTACACATTTTTCCCTATAACATGACCCCACCCTCAATGGTGTTATGTCTGCAGGCTTGTGACACTAAATGTCGGGTTTCGATACCCGTAATGGGCAAAGCGCAAATAGTTCGTTGTTGTGTAGCTTTGTGCCTAAGAGAAACTAACTAACTTATAACATGATAAAATTTGAATGTAAATACAGTTTTATTTTAAAGAATATAAAAATCTTTGTAAATATTTGTTGGGCCCGCCATGGCCACGTGGTTTAAGTGCTCGATTCGTAATCTGAGGGTCGCGGATTAGAATCCCCGTCGCACTAAACATGCTCGTCATTTCAGTCGTGGTGGCATCATAATGTTACGATCAATCCCACTATTCGTTGGTAAAAGAGTAGCTCAAGAGTTGGCGGTGGATGATGATGACTAGCTGCTTTCCCTCTAGATTTACACTTCTAAATTAGGGACGACTAGTTTTGCGCGAAATTAAAAAAACAATCAAACAATATTTTCTTGTTTACTTACTTAAATATATAAAATCTTGGGTTAAAGACTCCCAATTATAACCTTGTGAACGTTACGGAGTTCCAATTTGGATTGAATGTTGAGTGTTCGTAAACGACGTGTCTCATTTAATCTTACCACCGAAAGAAATTTGTGGTACTTTATGATTTATAGTTTGAGGGTATCATTAAAATACTAACATCATAATATGGAAGTAATTCTTTAAACTGTTTATTCAACCTTAAGAAATTTAACTTTCATTCAACTGAAAAGTTTCACAATACAACAAAATAACAGTTGAAATACAAAAGTATTTGAAACAGAAACACCGATTTTTCAAAACTTCATTCTGGTTTTGAACAAGACAAAATGTATATATGAGTAATTATAATACTGTAGTGTTAGTTAAAGAAAAGTAAACTGACAGGTGTTTAAGTTTCTTAGAAAGAAACTAAATTCTTATATTTGAGGAGTGGTACCGCCCTGTGGTTCAGGCGCTCAACTCTCAACCTGCTTATTGTGGGTTCGAATTTCCGTCACCCGACATACTTGCCCTTTCAGCAGTGGCGCGTTATAATGTTCCGGTAAATCCCACTATTCGTTGGTAAAAATAAAAGTAGCTCAAGAATGGGTAGTGTTGACTAGCTGGTAAGTTAGGGCAGCTAGCCTCGTGTAGCTTTGGACGAAATTCAAAAGAGAACTGAACAGACAACTCTGGCTACAACGTATATTAAAACATGTGATGCCAACATTGGCCATCAAAGTTTTAATTTTGATAAATGCTTGAGACTAAATAATTGTCTGGCAATTAAATGAATATTGTTTTTGACGACGTCCATGGAATTTTAACAAATAATGTGAAAAGTATGGAACATTTAGCTTAGTTATCATTTAATAATGACCTGTTATATACAGACATGTACATATGTGTGAAAAAAGTAAACAGCAAACAGGTACATACGTATGAAAAAGGTAAAAAACTTACATGTGCAAACGTAAACCGAAGCTTGAATTAGTTAAGAAAACCGAAAATATAAATCATTGTTATCAGCTCTGTTGGTGTTGAAGCCACTTCTAAAGCCATATTGAAGTATCTTCCATCACTATTGTATTTATATAGTGGTTACAGTTTAAAGGCTTAAATTTTCTGTTATACGTTTGATGTGATACTTTATATGGTAAGATTAGACAAAGTGTAAATTAAAATACTAGTTAGACTTGTTTTAAATTTTAATCGTTACTAGAACTAATAGGTTTGAGAACGATAGCAATATTGACTGACTGAAGTGTCATTGTGTTATCGGGCAGTGCGTTTATTTATAAGACGCTAATGTGTAATACAAAACTGAAAATTTGATGCGAAAACTCTGAAAAACTTCAAGGATATTGTAGATTACACATCTGTAACTATTGTATGTTAATGTAGACTACACTTACTGACAATAAACAAAATTACAAAGTGAATACTTTACGTTGGCAATAAGATTGGTTTTATATTATTTAAAGTAAAAGTGGTTACTATTGACCGGTTACCTCCCTGTGGTCGATGGTTCGGAACGAGGGATAGCATCATACCACAAAGACTCCGCACTGATCAACATTCTCCTATGGAACTCCATAGTATTAGAGAGAGGAGCCTTTGTTACCCCTCCCAGTGTTATTCTGTGGATGTTTCATGAGAGAAAGGTAATACCAAGCGACTTAAAAAGTTCTAACCAGTATGGTAATACCAAGTGACTTAAAAAGTTCTAACCAGTGTAGTAATAAAATTTACTTTACAGAGCTAAAACCACAACAACAAGGTGAATGTAATATAGATGGTATTAGCCGTAAACAGTGACTCAGCGGTAGACTTCAAATACTACAAACAAACATTTAGTAAAAGCGCAGATAACCTTCGTGTAGCTTTGCGCGAAATTCACAAACAAACGTTTAGTAAACAATATAAACAATGGTGTAATACCGCCGTATTTTACATTTAATACGTAACAGAAAGAATGGTATAGTTCCGCTGTATTTCACATTTGACAATTAATAGAAACAATGTTTCATATTTAATTAAGTTAACTGAAATGAGCAGATTGATAAGATAGTATCTGCTTCAGAGAAACTGAAAACAAGATAATAAAATTAACAACATTTGTTGAATGTGTTAAAAACTAAACATAAAAACAGACTATTCCAGAACAATAATTGTTTTAAGTACCGTGTTTCAAAGTCATTCAAAAAGCAATTTATTAATTTTGCGTTTGTAATAAATGTTTATTTAGCAATTTATTTAGTTGAGTAGTTCAGCAAATACTATTAGAAGCATTGGTTCTTAAACATTTCGTTAAAGCTTCGTGATTTCGACTAATCTATTGGCCGAGTAGATTAATTTAATACATTTTTCTAACCCTGGTTTTGAGCTGCGAGTGGTCGAACTAAGGAAATCAAACTTTATAGAAAATAGGACGATAGGAACTCTTAAAACACGAGCACTAGGTTAAAAAAGTCTTAACATAAAAATATAAAAACTCTAATATAAAAAACCATACGGAACTTACTGGTAGATCAGATTCGCTATTCTGTGGGGCAGCTGTAACTGCTACCAGAACAAAGGTTATTAGAAACAAGTTCAATGTTGTCATTTTTGTGGTCTCTTCTGAACTAGTTACCTAAGAGTTAAGGCACTGATGCTTATAAACACACCGCGACCAATCACAATACACATCGTCGTGTTCCAGGACAATTCTGGCCAGAAACCAAGACTAACAAAAGAAGGTGAGAACAAGTGAGGAAGAGAGAACGAATTAAAGGAAGACACTGACTGAGAGGTCACTTTTCGCTCACTGTTTGCCGCTAAACTTCATCAATGGCCTTGAGAAGTGGGGAGTTCACACTAAAATCTTGCAATACGTGTTTAGTCGCTTAGTTACAGCTCTATCGTACCTATTATATTCAATACTATATACTCTAAAGTAGAGATGGCAAACCTTTTTGAGAGTATGTGCTCAAATTGGGGATAATCTTCTAAAAATTCTCTCGCATGTCCTTGGTAAATTTTAGCAGCAGATTATCATTTATTCTTCTTCTGAATTATTTTAAATAAAACAGCTTTATGAGTTACATGTTATTAATAACTATAGTAATTCACAATAAATAAAATTAATGAATTATTAACAACAATAATTGACCTTTTTATAAGGAAAAAGAAGGAATCCTCTTGTTTATTTACGTATATTCATTGTTTTACCATTAACAGAAGGCATTTTGTGAAATAATAAGCTTTGGTTCATATTATGTAACATAAAAAATCAGAATAAACAAGGAAAGGAAAATAATCATATTTTACTCTTAGTGAGACTTTTGCTACTGCACCAACGATGACAGATATTTTATACCAGTCTTGTATTTGGTTGTTTTGAGAGCAATACATGCAGCACTAGTTTCATCAGCAAGTCTCTTCCTATAATTCGACTTTACAAAGTTCATCACTGAAAATAATGACTCGCATAAATATTCGACATTTCTCAAAGGGTTAAACGTTTCAGGAATAGAATTCCAGAGTTTCAGAACCTCATTTTCTGCAGTTTTCTGCGTCATTCTAATCACTAATCGATCTCTTTCAATATTTTCTAGTTCAGTGCTTAAGTCGACAAATGTTTGCTTCAAAATTGAGCTGCTTTGTAAATAAATTAGCTGCATCTCAAAATTATTCGAGTCAATCCACTGCAACATTTACAAATTCAGTTTGTCTAACGTTGCACTGTCTACATACTTTATAATTTTTTGCAGTTTCTTCAAATAACCTGAACGTGTTAAATATTAAAGAAAATTATTCAAAAGTTAAATTAATGATACTTCTTGCATTTGCATGCTCCAAATGTATATTTTATCATGAATTTCAAGATCTGTCATGTGTTACTTTTAGGTTTGGAAAATATTTGAAAGAGCCATTGTAAACATCACGTTTAAAATTTTCAGTTTGATTTCAGAAGCTTTTATGTTATAAAAGCCATGATTCTTTAATATACTCCCTATCTCCAATAATAATCTTTGAAATATCAAAACTAGCAGCAACTAAGTTGGAACAGCCTAAAACGAATTTCATCAAAACATTTGACTGCATATTGTTGTTGCTGACTTCTCGAGAAATGTGTTCTTTTTGTTCTTGCTCATTCTTATCACAAAGCAATTTATGAACAGTTTCATAATCCCTGCACATCACTGTTTCAGAACATAAGATGCATAATCCCTTATCACCCTTTTTGATCAAATCTTTCAGTCCACGATTCTTGAAAAATCTTTGCTGCTGCTCCTCCCACTTCAACGTTTTTGTTTCTTTGCTGGTTGAGCTGACATTCTGTCAAGCTGAAAAGGGTAAATACAATTCAAAAATATCTCACGAATTAACTTAAATACGATAATTAAACTTACCGTAACATAACAGCAAGTGAAAATTTATGCCGTTGATATAAAACTTAATCTATAATTAACTAACTGGTCAAAAATATACGTATGCCGCGCCAAATAACATAACTTTAACAATATAATTCATATATTTATTGCGAAAAAGTAAATGCATATTTACCATTATTATCACTAATTATCCAGTATTCATTCACAAACAACAGAAGAAAAATATAAGTAGAGCAAAGCCAATACCAACAGTTTGCTTCCTTTTTTACCCAAATACTGATGTGTACACTGGGTCTGCAAGAAATTTAAAACGTGTCATACGATGTCACATGTTTCCGCAATCGTAAAGCTGGCGCCAAGAGGGCGTGAGATGTCTCCTGTGAACATTTCTCACTGCTCCTAGGTAGGTAAAAATCATTCGCTGCTGCATTTAGCAATAATTATAATCGTTTTACATATATGTGTATATATTATGGGATAGCGTTAGGGTTTAAAGAATTAAGAAACGGTACTGCATGCCGCGTGTCAACAAAATGTTTCGCGTGCCATTATGGGCACACATTCCATAAGTTCGCCATCACTGCTTTAGATAATACCGTTTTTCATTAAGAATATTTGACAGTTTGCTTTAACTACAATACATAAAGTAAAAATCACACCAAATACATGCATCTCAATTTAAAATATTTTGACAACAATATATTAAGTAAAAATCACACAAAAGACTCTATCCTTCTTTAAAATACTTTGACAACAATATATTAAGTTAAAAAATAATTCCAATGTTCTAGATCTGCATCCCTATTTAAAGTACTTTTACAACAATGTATCAAGTGAAAATCACACTAAAATATATATATCCCAATTTAAAATAATTTGACAAAAATATATTAAGCAAAAATCATACCCAAGATCTGTATCCCTATTTAAGATACTTTGACAACAATGTATTAAGAAAAAACACACCAAAAATCTATATTCCTATTTAAAATACTTTGACAATAATATATTAAGTGACAATCACACCAAAGATATGTATCCCTATTTGAAATACTCTTACAATAATATATTAAGTAAAAACTACACCAAACGATGTGCGATTTGTTGTACACAGTTAAAAAAGACACTATCCAGTTGGATAGCTACAACATCTTACTACCTATATTTAGACCAGAACATGTCTACAACTGGATAGTTACACCATTTTTCAACCTAAAATTAGACCAAAGCATGAATACAATTGGATTGTTACAATATTTTTCAACGTACTTTTACATGAGGGTATGCCTACAGTTGGTTAGTTATAACATTTCTAAACCTATGCGCATCGCTAAATTTAGCTCTATCAGAATTCAAACTTTTGGTACAAGCAATTGAATTTTGTAAACTTATAGATTTTTCCCACCAACTGAACTGTTTTTTTTTCTTCTCATTCTAGTGTGCTTAAGCCTCCAAATATCTATTACACTGCACGATGAAAGTATGCATACCATTCATTGGCAATAAGGAGTGCCAGGAGTATGCTTATTTTTATTATGTCTCAATTGTTATTCCTTGTTAAAGTATGTTGTGACATTATATGAGTTTAACCATGAGGTTTCGTTGTTAAAAGATGGTGTTGTCTGTTTTAAATAAAAGCATTTTTAAAGAGGCAAAAGAACTTTATGTCACTCCATGACCTGTACAAGAAGTTATGACTGTATTGAAGCGAGAAAAGGATGCTACCTCACAGGAGGGTCCGCCAGGTTAATGGAAAGGTCATACTTCCACTAAGTGGCACTAGAGGACTCACTGGTATGATGAGCATACAGATAGTTCGCAAGTGAACCACCAGAGATTGATGTAGGTAAACGTGTCTCAACAAGTCTTTAATAAAAACATTAAATCTGGATGTTGTTATCAAGGTACTAGGAGCGGACAATGTTACTAAAGTTCTATAAATGAATATTGATAATAGGCATATTAAATGTGTATTATAAAGACAGAAAGTGTTTCTATATGTGTATATATTGTATTACTAGTCCCATAGGGCTCTATACTGATTTTAGCTTTTCTCGATTTACGCTGA
This sequence comes from Tachypleus tridentatus, assembly GCF_004210375.1. NCBI lineage: Eukaryota > Metazoa > Arthropoda > Merostomata > Xiphosura > Limulidae > Tachypleus > Tachypleus tridentatus. The sequence continues at coordinate 10,260,016 of NC_134836.1, read as the reverse complement.
TAATTTTCATTTATACTTTTTTTATATTACCTAAGTCTTATACAAGCAGATGGCGCTTCTATAAGCAGATGGTGTTACCAAACTTCTGAAGGACTGCATGCAAAAGTCACCTCGTTTTAACTTATTTTTATTGTTTTCAATTATATGTTCAACTGTACTGCATGCGTTGCTATAGGCGGATGGTATTACTTGGCAAATTCTGTTACTAAAATTAGTACTATTATGGCGGATGGTGTTTGTATAAATGGATAGTTCAGTAGGATGAGTTCACCGTTGGGTATCTCAACATGTGTGTCTGTGTGTTTTTCTTATAGCAAAGCAACAACGAGCTATCTGCTGTGTTCACCGAAGGGAATCCAACACCTAATTTTAGCGTTGTAAATCCGTAGAATTATCGCCGATCCAGCAGGGGACTCTCAAGATGTGAATATTATGTCATCAACATTTTAACCTAGATGTAATTATACATACTAAAATCATACAGGTACAACCATTATTTTAACAAAACTATTATAACACTGTTACACGTGTTAGTTTTTAATCCACATACTATCTTAATTTACCTACTATTTGAATAAGGCAAATGTTACAAAGTTTATTATACATAATGAATCATTTCTATAAATACTGAACGAGACACTGTAGCAGGTTGTATATTATTCTCACAATTTATTACGGATTATAATGTTCATTTCCTGATGTTTCAAACTTAAAACACTTCTTAGTAATGCTTTAAATATCTTAATAAATTAAATATTATTGATGATTGATATTGTGTTTTCGCTGAGTCTTTGTTACATTTCTAGCTAACCCGACGAACTCTGGTATAGGCGATAGATCTCGTTAGCAGCAGCGTGCACTACAAATTATGCAAACTAAAGTTTGTTTTTGTTTTTGGAATTTCGCACAAAGCTACTCGAGGGCTATCTGTGCTAGCCGTCCCTAATTTAGAGGGAAGGCAGCTAGTCATCACCACCCACCGCCAATTCTTGGGCTACTCTTTTACCAACGAATAGTGGGATTGACCGTCACATTATAACGCACCCACGGCTGGGAGGGCGAGCATGTTTGGCGCGACGCGGGCGCGAACCCGCGACCCTCGGATTACGAGTCGCGCGCCTTAAGCGCTAGGCTATGCCAGGCCCCTGCAAACTAAAAGACAACTATATAGTTGAGTACTTTACCATCCGAGGAAAACCCTGATTATCACGGTGCTTGTTTACATTTTACAGAACCTTGACAGCTTCATAATGTACACCTATTTACCTTCAAAAAAATTTTCTTATTAATAATGTTAAAACTATTTCAAAAATTTAATATTCGTCTTCTCCATATTAGACACCATTAGTTCCTTAAAATAAAAAACAAAGGTTTTTTATTACTATAACTCATGGGAGAACCAAGTGATAGCATGTTATGACTTTATCGTATTTATGTTACTGCAATTTACTTTACTAGATTTTATAATCATATAACAATTCGGTGACGTCTAAGATGTAAAAATTAAAATTATATTATTATGTTTTACAGCAGGAATAATGCTAATTTAATTATAGTAAAGATGTTCTTTGACCAGTGGGTCTGACACGCATTGAATATGTACTGTGAATACAAAATAATTGTTTTACTGTAATGCACATTTAAATCATTTACTTTTTATTTATGTAGCGCCATGTCTTTCGTTTAATGTCTCATGACAAATTCTGTCTCTTTCCGCAAAACTTACAAAAATGAAAAATGAAAAATCTAAACTCTGACTGAAATAGTAATATGGACGTAATTTACACATGTTGTATGAAAGTTAATTTAATATTTTATAAGTTTACAGTATACTAGTTTATGTTGATGATTTGTTAATATTTTAGTTTATTTGTCAAGTCTGTGATTGTACGTTGTTGTTGTAATTATAAAACAATAAATATGTTGGATTTATAAAACGTGAAAGAATAATCACTTGATTTACAATAAAAGATTCTTTTAAGACTATGACTGTCAGTTATTTTTGGTTACAAACATTTGTGAGAAATGTATTTGATGCTTTGGTGAACTATTAAGATTAAACGTTGTAGTGTAATAGAATGTCTCACTTGTCCACAAATATTTAACATACATGATTAAAAGTGACATTAGTTTCGTACATGTAATTACAAACAAGAAATAATACATTTTATCAAATGTTTGTGTATTACAGAATTTTCTAATTCCATATCTTTCAAAGTCACTGACCTTTTATTATTCCAGTTTTAACAAGGAACTAATTGTTTGGACTTATGACGATGTTTCCTTCTCTTTGTATTTCCTAAAATCAGAGTTTATCGAGTCTGTTAGCAGTCTTGAAATGGTAAAAATATTACTTATTGAACATAAAGTCTGACACCAGCAAGAAACAAGCTCTAGACAAAGATTTGTTAAAATATCTACAAAATGATAATAATAATAAAAGTTAAATAAACACGTTTATGTAAATCCTTTAAATTTTAGTAGAACAAATAGTTTTAAAGATAAACATGAAACTACTGTATATTATTTAGAGATTTGAATAAGCATCCTTTTCAAGACGAAGAGATGTCATACAATATATTAATTACAGAAATGAATTAGTAGTTAGTGTTTTACATATAAAACATCAGGAAATGCAAAAACTATGTCTTGCAAATTAAATATAGAAGCTAAATTCCAATAAGTAGTTCAAATGCATACCGAGTCACAAGAAACACAAACAGCTACACTAACTAACACAATACATTGTGTTTGATAAAATCCTTTCAGGACAAATAACTGTAAAAGTAACTTAAATAAACTGTTGACTATGCTATATATTTGCCTCATTCAAATAATGGTTAAATTACGATAAATACTAACAGATGAAATAGTGTTGCATTAGTTGTCTCATTAAAATAATGTTTTTTCTTGTAACTTCTTAAATCATATAATTAAATCTGGTCTACAAAGTTCATGACATAATAACATGTTGAGACACCCTACGATGAGGTCATCATCCTATTCAACTATCTATTTATAAATACACCATCCGCCATAGTGGCACTATTCTTAGTAACACTATTTGCAAAGTAATACTATCCACCTATAAAAACACATGTAATACTGTTAAATACAAAATAGAAGACTATAAAAATAAGTTGAAATTTGTATGCAACCCTACAGAAGCATAGTATCACTATCTGCCTATATGAACACCATCTGCCTGTATAAAACACAGGTTATACAAATATATATATAAATGAAAATTATAAACATAAGTTCGGATAAGTTATGATTTGCATACAGCCCTAAGGAACTATGGTAACACTATTCACTTATAAATAAACTGTCTGCTCATACAGTGTTCTTAATAATACCATCCATCTATAGAATCTTAAAAGCACCGTCCGCCCATAGAACCTGATACCAACATCCCAGATTTAATGTTTTCGTTGAGAAACATTGACTTACATCACCCTGTGTTCATTCGCGAACTGTCAAACCAACGAGAAAAGAGCTACATAACGAACTGTTTGTGCTTTGATCATTACAAGAAAAGTAACCTGAATTTTACTGCTTGCCAACTGAGAACCTTGTAGAACTTTGATAGAAAGTTTTAGAAATAACTTTATTTCGAGTTCTGCTTCTAAGATAAGCCAAATATTCCTATTTCCAATCTGGCATCTCGGATTTTAACAGTGATAAAATGATAAGAGGAGAAATCAAAGATGAAGTTCAAATTCATAACAACGGAGCAATCCCAAGTTTATATGGAAACAATTTTACACATTTCACACACTTTTTTTTCTATCCATATAAGAACTATCTATTTAGATTTGTTTCAGTATTTCACACAATTTGGTTCAACAAATCGACTTAACGATTTGCTTTATTCGGCCTACAGTAATATATATATATATATATATTAAAACAGGATTACAGATCAAGAGTTAGAGTGATAACGCGTAGCCATAAGTTTTATATATGCTAGAGTGTGAATTACAGTATATTCAGCGTCCTCGAGTACTGTATTTTAAATAAGGTCTACAACACAAAACACACAAAAATGGAGGAAGAGGTCTTTATTAGACGTGACCTTTCTAGGTGACACACAACAACCAAACACTGACATACAGACCAGACATGTAAAATTTGACCATGAAGAGAGAAGTAAAATCAATGTTTTCACGCAGTGTTTTGCATTTTTATTCAAGCCCTAATTCATTGAGTAACCTTATAGCATTTTACCAGTTTGTTAACAGTAGTGAAAGAGGAAGAAAGGTCTGGAACGAGCCTGACCTTCCTCAGGTCAAGCATCACGATAAAATTACCAACACAGACAGAAGGACATGTAACATTAAGGGCATATCCATGTGTTATGACGGACACCATTCAGAAAATGATATACAGCAAGTCATACCATAGTTGTGTTATTGAAAAGTGTGGCATCTTATATCACGTAAAGATCTTCGAACTCAAAGGTCAATGACAATTACCATCTATGTGTTCCAGGCATAAGTCTGCAATGTAATCAAAAATAACCTCAATATGGAAAAACTTATGCACGTCACGTGTACAGAAGCTGTCTCCATGATATATCGATTCATTTTTCACACAACTCAAACAGTTCGAGAACGAAGCAGCTGTTCATGCTATTCCACCGTACAAAAATACATTGATGCAGCGCCTATAAATGCCTTTGGGATCAGACCGCTGAAATACGTGTTGGGAATGTGTCGTCCTCATACGCTATTTTGTTTACTATACCGCAGGAAGAAAGGGATGTGCTTTGGACATGCCAATTCTTATAACAAAATATTTTGCAGTGGAACTTAACTTACGCTTCAGAGCTATTGTCAAAATGCGTCGTCGTCAGATAGAGTATGACCAGATGTGGCGACGTAAAATGTAACAGCACAGTGAGAGTGCAAATTCGTTTTGGCATAATAAACTCAAATTATGTACATAAATTTATGTTATATGATCAGTAATTATTGAATGTCCAACATAAATGTTATAATCTCCTCAGTCTCCCAGTTATATTAGTTAAAGTGAATACTAAATCATTGTTAACCTAATTATTTTCATTAGGGGAAGCACGACTTAACGGTTTTGGACTTGTAGTTGGTTGTTTGCCAGTCCTAGGCTGGCCCGAGTGATGGTGACGTGTCCTTGAGCAAGTTATTTTACCTCACTGCTACAGTTTACCTAGCAATATGATGGGAATCAGTTATTAACTGATGGCTAACATGCGATATAAAGTGACATTCCATCCAGGAGTTATGTTTGACAATTTTCATTCGTTTGTGCCACTTGAAACTGGAGAATAAAATATTGGCTCTTTATAACTTGTGATTAAGAGAAAAAAAATTACAAGTACCAAAAGTATTATTATAACTTTAATAATTTCTCAAAACATTCATCTAACAAAAAAATACATTATCCATAAAAATTATCCATTTAGTATTTTGTTGACATAAAAAAATAAAATGAGGATGATGTAATGAAACTTTGTAGAATGGACGGAAACTGTTTGTTGTGAGGACGACGTTTCGGAAGTATTCCGCCTTTCTTCAGGTCAGTCATTGTGTCTTCACAACAGGCAGTTGCCGTCCATTCTACAAAATTTTCATCATGAATACTCCGCCTAAACAATCTATCAAAGAGGTTGATTTATTCGTGACGATTATTTAATTTTCGAACACCGTAAAAAATGAACGAGTTGAATAATACAGGGTCGGGCATGGCCAATGGTTACTGTGCAAGGACTGTGTATCCGAGGATTTACGGGTAATGTTGCATTGCCACAATCTTGCGATCCTCAATTTTGAGCTGTGGATGCATATATGACATCAACTCGCACTGTTTGATAAGGAACCAAACAGTTGGTTGGCCTCGTTGGTTTTGACCAGCTATCTTCCCTCTAGTTTATTAGTTTAAAATAAACTTGTTTATTTTGTTAAATTTCAGGCAGAGCTCGTATACCTCGTATAGGTATACGAGGATTATCTATGTCCATAATTTGGAACTAATAGACTAGAGGGAAGGTATGACTACTCTTGTGAGACAAATAATAGTTGAATTCGGTTGTCACTCGTAAAGCACCCATGGCTCCAAAGTTTGAAGTAATAGGTGTATTTTCGGGGTGGAGGGTAACATGATGCAATCCAAGGAACCTCAGCTTCGCAGTCCTGCATGTTATTAATAGTCATTACGCAACTTCAATGCGAAATGGTAATGAATTTTGTAACACCGAAACTTGCCTGAATGTTAGCACATGTTGTTTGTATCAATAATAAACGTTGATATTTCATCAAAATTATTTTTTGACAACTTTCTAGACCTTTGCAGTTCCATATGTGAAGTACTAAAACTTTCCACTTTTAAATTGGCCTTGGAATTTGTAATAAAACTCGTGGAACAAACGGCTATGAAGTAGAATATAAAAGGCTTACTCCAGCATGAAAGATTTTGAAAGAAAGCCAAGTTAATACCATTATTCACGGAAGCGTTTGCAACTAGTGATTAATTACTAGCATCTCCTTAAAAAGCTGTCCATAAGAGTGAATATTCAAGACTGACTCTCATGTGTAGTAAACTTTAGTAGGACCTGTGAATTACTATAGTTTATAAGTGGTTGTACACAGGGTATGGTTTACGTGGAAAAACTTCTCTGATGCATTATTTGAAAAAGGAGAAGAACTAAACCGTTAAAAGATATAAAGTAAACAACGTGTCCAGCTGATCGATTTATTAATTTTAATTGCTTTAATTATACCACATCTACACAGAGTATTACAGTTATTGGAGAGGGGATACGATACTTTCATATTTTCTAACGCATTAGGTACATGGTAATACTATTATTTTATAAATTAATATAGATTGGCTTGAACCTAAAAAGTAGCTTTGATTTATTGCTTATTTGACATGCAGATGTTATCGGATTTTTCTAAATGGTCTTAGTTAGTTCATTTCTTACCAAATTTCAAGAAGGGAAACTCAATCAAAATAGAAGTGAGACACCTCGTAAAAAATAGGGTGCATCCCGATATATACTGTTCACATTTAGAAACTAGATACGAAATGTTGACATCGCCATCTTGTTTACTATTAAAAGGAAAATAAATCCCATGCTCAGTATATTTCTTTTTTTTTTTCAAATAAAAGACAATTTCGTGTATCTTTTATATATCTTTCCTTCTGCTTACTGCTATAACTAAATCAGCGTTTCTATAAAATTTAGTATATCACGCAACATCTAATGGCAGATGATATAACAATCAACCACGAACTCTTAAAAATTGTTTCAATCACAAATAGAAAAAGTCTGAAAGTTTTATAATATGACTATTATTATTAGTTTCCTATGTTTATACAATAACTTTCACCTCAAGATCTGCCAAAACTATACAATAATAATAATTCCTAATAACAGCAAATGGTATTAATAACGTGTGATATGCAAACTACGAAAAGTCTCTAAAACGACACTGCTGTGTCATTCACTGTTGCAGGTATTATCGGTACATACTCATAAGTAAGTTGTGATGTGTTCCGTTACTGACACTATCACGTACCGAGTCAGATTTTTCACAAGTAAATTAAACTTAATGCACTAATGCTTATCACATTTGACCAATGGATGTTTTATAACCTACGATTTCCTACCTGTTCCTCTCAGTGGTTCAACGGTAAGTTATAGGGCGTATACGGGGTGCTAAATATTGGGTTTCAATCTGCAGTAAGTAGAATACAACTAGCCTCATGAGGAGTTTTACCTTTGACAATAAACATACAATTAAAAAAATGCGTGTTTTATATATATATTAATCAAGCTAAGAAATAAATAGTTAAATTACGTATCGAATTATTTAAATTTAATACTGTAAGTTACTATAAGTTATAAAACGCATGTAAACGTAGTCTTTATTTTACATTACAATTTTTGGCTGAATGTTTATTGAAACAAATACAGTCAGTACCGGATTAACCCTGTGTTAGGCTTCTGGGATCTTCATAGACAGAAGCGTATGCGTGTTTGTTGTTCTCAGTGGCTTCAATATTTGACTAGTTTGTATTAAATTGCGATGCTTAGTTTTGGTGGTAAAAACGAAAGTTTTAACATTCAATGTTCATTTGTTGATTAATAGGGGAAATACATTTTTTATTTCCAAAACAATAGTTATTATTATTATTATTCAAATAATTTCTTAATTTTATATTTTTGTATTTTGGGGTTTGCTCGGACCATATAAGAGTGACTATGGAAAATTTTCACGCACATTAGGTACATTGTTTTAGCCTATGATCTTTTTAATTTTGGCCAACACTGATGTGATTGTACTTTCCAGTATTTTTTACTTATTTGTTTAAGTTTGATTATTCTTATCTAACTAATATGTAATTTTGATATCTTAGTTGCTTTTATGACAATTTATAAAATATACACATAAAAAGGTAATAAATTGTGCACTTACCTGTGAAATCTCGCTTTGCGTTTTGCATTCGTCCTAGCAGTCTTACCTCATACAACAGGCTTTACACGATACCTCACGAATGTTTTAAATTTAAAGATATTTATATTTATAACTCAAACAAAATAATAACATATACAGAGAAGACAATTTCCTGGAATTGTTATAATTTAATCAGGCTATCTGAGTTATAACGTACTTAACTTAAATTGGTTAACGTCAACGGTTTGGAATAAATTGGCGCAATAACAATTCAATTTTCAGAACATTTTCGATGTGTAGAACTGGCATAAAAATAACTTAATATGTGATCTTGACAAATACTACGTGTATGATGAACATAGTCCTAAATACCTCTCTCCTATAAATATCTATTTAAGAAATCTCAAACAAGCTAGCCACCAAGCACAAGACATTTAAAACTAGGTGTTGTTTTTTTTTTTTAAATTAGGAGAAGTAGTATTTAGTATCTATGGAAAAAAAGAAAGAAAAAAAAGACAAGTGAAGGAAAATGAAAAAAATAGGAAAAAAGGGGGGCTAATCAAGACTATACATGGACATTGCCCTGAAAAGGGCCTGAGTACTGGGTAATACTCTGGCCCAAAGTTCTACCCAATAACACACTCCAAGAGTAGACGACACCAAAGTTAGGGATAGAGAAAAAGGTCTCGTGCACCTGCCCCTCCTCGGTATTCAAAAATTAACCTACCCAAATACCCACACAGAAGAAGCGAAGCGATGTGTAGAATCTGAGGAGAACAATTGTTTGTAAATACTGCCAAGTTTTTAAACAGGTGTATTATTTCATTTGTGTAAAGTGCATATCTTCAAAACTTTTTTAAGGCAGTAACTGCGTTTCTATGACCAAGAACAAATATGCATTTGTCGAGTATTTTGGGTGCAATTGTGAGTCAAATAATAGTGGGCCCGGCATGACCAAGCGTGTTAAGGCGTTCGACTCGTAATCTGAGGATCGCGGGTTCGAATCCCGGTCGCATCAAACATGCTCGCCTTTTCAGCCGTGGGAGCGTTATAATGTGACGGTCAATCCTACTATTCGTTGGTAAAAGAGTAGCCCAACAGTTGGCGGTGGGTGGTGATGACTAGCTGCCTTCCCTCTAGTCTTACACTACTAAATTAGGGACGGCTAGCGCAGATAGCTCTCGAGTAGCTTTGCGCGAAATTGAAAAAAAAACAAAACAAAAAACAGTTAAATAATGCAGCGGTGTAATGATTTAATGAAAAGATAAAATAGCTAAAAATATATGTAATTTCAGATTTTCGCGTTATTATAATAACTAGACGATTAAAATGGAATTGCGAGTCTCTTGGTGTATCAAAATCCTAAGGAGAATTAGAAAATGTATTATAATCTATTGACAAAAATTCAAAGGTTAAAAGTTGACTGTGTCGGAGTTTTTGGCTCTTTATTTCGTATTTTAAATTCTCACAAGTTTTAATTGGTTGCGCATGATAAAACTTGTTTATTTTATTCACAACGTTTACCTCGTACCATCAGATGAAATACAAGGACTGGAGCGAAAGGAAAGTTAATTGAAAAAAGGATCGCATAAGAATCTATAATAATAATTTACAAGCACGCGACTAAATTCAAAAACAAACAATACACTAGAATTATGATGTTTTTAGCTTACGTAAACTACAGAAGAAACAAATCGACTTTTCAACAGCTCTAAGAGCTTTTCAGTATCGTAATTAGTATTTTATAAAAGTTTTCGTGAAATATACCAATCTGTGTTTGGTGTTGCATGGTGGCAAGATAATAATAAAAATAAGAATTACAAACTGGACATTTTGAGCGAAGGTTTAATAGTGCTGATTGAATTGAATCTTTGCTCTTTAAGTTGTTGTTTTTTTACTCCATTATTCTATTAGGGATTTGTGCAATTCCTTTCGATCCCTATTGCGAAACACTGTCGTGGTTCATGATATTAAATAAAGCTTTTATACCTGAGTCTTAAGTATTGGGAAAAAAAAAGTTCGTGTATAGACCAAGAGAAAGGGGAGCGATTAAAATAGATATAAATGAATATCTCTGTATTTTTAAAAGTATGGTTATATTTTTGTTTGTTTTTTATCGATAGGCCTTCTTTTATTTTACGTCTATTTGTCGTGTCGTCTCTGCTGAGGATTTTTACCTGAGAAGTATGAAAACAATGATTGTATTTTAGACATGAGTACTAAAACATGAGCAAAAGATCATTAATGTTCACATAAACGAGTAGAAAATTGTTTGTTTGACTCACCAGTATAACAGCTTTTACAACCCGTGCATTCAATTGTATACACTACACACATTTTCTAAAGTATCACTATCCATATAATTTTTGGATGGCAGTTGATCTAGCTCTTTCTCTAGGTGAAACGTAAATTGTGCTTTAATGTCAATTTTATATTCTATGTCTGTTTTCAATCAGACTTTTTGATAGCATAAGTTTGGAATGAATGGCAAAACACAAGTGACAGGAAAAATTCAGGAGGATCATTTTCTATGTCAGCCTATGGCTTATTTTCCAAGAAAGATACTACTTTATGAACAACAGATGTTTTTTTCTTTACAGAAAACTGATCTAATATCTTCAGTTTATTTTTTGTGTTTTGAAACAGTCAGTGTTGGAACCTGTGATTTTATTTATATGGATGGCTCCTTTTAATGTACCTAGCTGTTGGCATTGATCATGAAGGGAATTTCAAGGAACATAAAGTTCAGTGTGAATGTTTTTATGAAATAAAGAGGTTTGCAAGCCTGTCTTTTAAATAAGAACATTTAGAAATGACAATCTGTCATAAATTTCTTTTTCCATCATGAATTTAATGTTCGTGTTTATATGGTTTAGATGAGAGAAAATTTTTGAAAAATGTTAAGGTTATCAAAGGCTAAAAAATGTCATCAACATATCGAAACCAAAATTTGTGAATTTGAGATGGTAGTATCTTCAGTTGTTTCCATAACTATATTGTAAAGTACTGGATCTACAGGAGTTCCCATATTTAGACCTTCAATTTGAATATAATTCACTCTTTTCAACTGGGAAGTCGAAACTTTAGCGAAAATGAGAATTCGTTTTCTTATATATTCGTTTTCTTGTTGATTATATTCGTTTTCTTGTTGATTATAATCGTTTTGGTAACATTCCAGGGCAGCTTTTGTTGTTTCAAGGACGGGGACCTGAGTGAATACATTATCTTTTACATCAAATATGACTAATTTAACATACTGAATAAATTCTCGGAATTGTCTAATAAACGTTTCAGAATTATTTATGAAGGAGGAAGCACGAGAAATGTATTTATAAAACATCCAAGCGAGGAATTTTTTTGGGTTTCAATTTTAAGATTTGTATATCAAAACAGTAAAACGTAAGAACACAGGTTCGTGAGTTTTTGGAAGTTCATAAATTGAGAAGTACAGGAATCTGAGGAAAGGAGAAATTGACATGTACGTGTAGAAAGTTGAGAATTTTTATTGCTATCTTTTTTGTAATTGTAAAAGAATTGTTTTAATTCCTTTTAGTTGGAAAGGGCTGAGCTAATTTCTATTTTTTGGGAGAAATGATATGAGTCATCAAGGCGTGTGCATCTTTTACTAAGATTCACAATAAAAACAGCATTATCTTTGTCAGATTTTAGTAAAATTATACATTCATCATTTGTTGATAGTTTTAGTGTTTTATGTTCTTTGGGAGAAGTGTTTGTTTTTAACAATCTAGATTTGTTCCTAATATGCGAAATCCGTGAAAAGAATAGCCAAAACACATGATTACCTTCTTGAATTTGAGGAAAATACAAAATGGGTAACTATGAGTTTTCGGGGGGGGGGATGCTTTGGTAATTTAACGAAACATCTTGATTATTTGTACTTTCATGAATGAGTATGTATGTGTTTTCTTATAGCAAAGCCACATCGGGCTATCAGCTGACTCCACCGAGGAGAATCGAACTTATGAATGCTGTCGGAAGAATTTGCAATATGAATTTTTGAGTTTGAAGTGACATAGAGGTGTAGGCTTATTTTATGAATTAGAACGTTCCTGAATAGCATGATATTTTTCGAGCAAAGCATTCTAATCCTGTCTGAAATTCAAGTGTAGAGAGAATTGTGGTTGTGATAGTAGATTTGGAATCTCGTAATGACGAGAAACCCACTTGAAAAGAAATTTATTCTCAAGACGGCTGGTATTGGTTAACCTGAAAATGACTTAAAGTCGAAACGATGTTCTATATTTTATTTTAATTAAAGTTTTAATACCTATACCAGCCGTCCTGAGAATACATTTTTATTTGGAATATTTTATGTGAATTGAATTTCGTCGGTGGACAACTGCTGGTTAGAAATGTTAATAATAACTTTTTTCTGTAATATAGTGACATGAATTAAATATTAGAAATATTTTTTTTTAATTCACACATGTTTTTACCGATTGCACATGGTAAAACTTTTGTTTACTTTAGTTACAGCGTTTCGTCAAATTTACCTGGCGTTATCAGACGAAATACAAGAACTGAGAATAAAAGTTACTAATTATTTCTAAATTCTAATATTTAATTTATTTCATATTTTAGTTCCTGGAATACTCCAGATAAAAATCACACGCTATTGATTCCTCATTTAACAAAAACTTGGATATGTGTAGTTTTATCATATTCAATTCAGAAATGAAACAACTACAATATCCAAGGGTCAATGACACATTACTGCCAATTATTGAAACGTGACTTCACATAGGAGTTTGATAGCTCTATTATAAAGTTAACACGTATATAATCATCTTTAAATGACTGAATATAAACGCTTATTCATTTGTTTCTGAACTTTGTCGAAAAACTACAAAAGAGGTTGCCTTTGCATGACTATACGTAATTTGAAACCGATAGACCAAAAGTGGAAGGCAGCTAATGAACAGTGCCCACTATCAATTCTTGGACTACTCTTGTCTGACCGAGTGATGGGCTTTGATATTTAAAACGAAACCACGGTCATAATGTGCAGATTAACATTTTGTGGCAACGGTGAGCTATGAAACTTCGGATTCACAATCCAAACATTCTAGCAACTTGGCCACGCCCAACAAATACTCATCGAAACTATGAATATTTTGAATCTTTGAAAGTGTAACACAGGAAAAGTGCTGCACTTAAACCTACGAAAGCTAGTATATTCATGAATGTTTTTTTTTTTTTTAATCTTCATAGTTTGAGGTATTCCTGTAGACTGGTTATGGTCATAAACTTGCGATAATCAAAATACTATGATTGTTCAACAAAGTTAAAGTTGTTTCATTTTACTTTGTTTATCTTACTGAAAACAAGTGAGGTTGTACTTGTTGTGAGGGACTGTACAACGTTTAGTACAATTACAACTTAGTTTACTCTTGAATGGGACTGAACAACTGTTGTATAGTACATTAGGACTTTTGTCTAACATAACTGTGATATATTTCCTGCTTCTGCTTTCGATCTAAACAGACGTATTTAGTCAGTTCAACAACAAATTGCAGCCAATAACGGGCATAGCAGCTGACCAGTATCAAATAATTCCAGTATTATATGAACAAATGTCTTTTTTGTTTGTGTATTATTTGTTTGTATATTTTCATTTTTCTATCTGTATTCATTTTAATCTCTGCGTAATATTTTAATTGTATTGCGTATACTTTATAGTCCTTATACATTAGAGTCTAATGGACAACATGCAGTTTTTCTTCAAGTGAAGTAATCAGTAGCCAAATGAGACAACATTTGTTCATACTGAAGCTTAAAGAGGAAAGTGCTAGATTTTCTACGTGTTTATATATTCATTAGCAGCTCAAAATAAAAAAAAACTACAAAGGTTTTGGTCATCAACCAAACACTATTACAATTGCATGAACATGTTTTTGTGTCTAACAATTCGTAGCAAACGAAAAGATGTAATGGCAGATAAGAACTGCCAACTATTAACCGAGAGGGTATTAACAGACCACATTATTCTTTACGTTATCCTGTTTGAAAAAATAGAAAGGCGGAGATTTTAGGAATCTAAGAGAGAATTAAATAGGCAAACTCGCTGTTTTTCCTCTTTTAGGTTAGATAAGATGAAGTTTCCGGAACTTCCTTATTAAAGTTCTTTTTCTTCAAATAAATCGGCACTTTATGCTTAAAAAACTGCACATGAAAAAGGGACTTTACCTTCTGTACGTGTACGAACAAAACATAATTAATGCAATTTGATACACTTGCGGAACTTGTTATCTGTAAAATTAAAGAAAAGTATATGTTTGGCTGCTCTTCGTGTGTATATTTGTGTCTTACAGCTAATGATTCTCTGGGATATTGAGTTAAAATATTCGTGACAAAAGATTTGGACTTTCCCTTTGGGTGATTCTGGCGTGAGATACAAATGTCAGAGTTGAATTAGAAATAACAATATATTTTTCAGAAAACTGTGTATATTATAATCTTACAGGGAGGTTTATTATAATACTTTTACATTAAATTATTTTAATATTTAGAGCTATGATCACTTACTGCAAAGTAACACTGAATTTGTCAGAGATGTAATACATGCCCTTAGCTATTACAGCGGTATGTCTACGGATTTACAACGCTAAAATCAGGGGTTCGATTCCCCTCGATGGGCTCAGCGGATAGCCCGATGTGGCTTTGCTATAAGAAAAACACACAAACACATGTAATACATAAACTAAAATATGAATTTTATACTCGAATAATTATTACATATTACATCCATACCGAAACCACCTGAACTGTGAGTCCAAGTGCTGCAAATTGATTGACGGAAATAATCTTCCTTTTGGAATCATTGTACTTTATCTTCCTGTTATTATTTTACTAATATTAATAACTTGCACATTAAGTGTTTAAAATTGTAATTTATTTAAGATGAAATAACATATTTTTATAGATAAGTTTTTGGAGACATGTTTGTTTCTTTAAGCTCAAAATTACACAACAAGCCACCTGCATTCTGTCAACCATGACGAATCTAATTTCGAAATTTTGTGTTGTAAGTTTGCTGACTCACTGAAGAACTTTTTAGAAGATATCTCAATAATCAAAGTAAAATAGAAGATATATTCTGTTGAGCGGATTAAGATGACATAAATCCTATATATATATATATATATAACAGCGTTACTCGTTTTAACAGTTCAGAAACGAGAACGAACTAATCCTCACTTACCTAAATGTTCTAAACCTGTCTTCAAATTACCACTGTCAACTTCAGTTATTTACAAGAAAAGAGGATATGGCAGAAATTTTACAAAGGTCAGAACTACTTTAATGACGTTATTGATTTGCTGCGTTGAGTAAAAGTTCCCGCTAAGTGTTTATTCGTGACTGTATTGTATCACCAGATCCGCCCAGCATGGCCAGGTGGTTAGGGCGCTCGGCTCGTAAACTGAGGGTCGTGGGTTCGAATTCTCCGTCACACCAAACATGCTCGCCCTTTCAGCAGTGGGGGCGTTATAATGTGACGGTCATTCCCACTATTCGTTGGTAAAAGAGCAGCACAAGAGGCGGCGGTGGGTGGTGATGACTAGCTACATTTCCTCTAGTCTTACACTGCTAAATTATGGACGGCTAGCCCAGATAGCCCTTGTGTAGCTTTGCGCGAAATTCAATAAACAGACAAACAAATTGCAAAAAACCTGAACTGCGACAGGTATTAAATATCACTTTTCTTCCACTTTCCTTATTCTCCAACTGACTTCCTTATTTGAAACATCACTGTTGGCAATAAAGCAATAAATGAAAAGTTCTCAAACTGTAACTGTTCACCCGATTGCTTACCATATAAACTATAATTGGTCCACCTGATCCTCTACGTCGTATGGAATGGTTAACCATATAAACTATCGTTGTTTCACCTGAACTTCTACATCATATGATATGGAAACTAGCTCGTACAGCTGTTGTGGACAATTCTTGGCACCAAACAAACAGACAGAGAAACAACAGAAACAGAGGAATATCTAATATCCTACCTGAGTAGATATATTTAAAAAATAAATAATAAATCTCATTGAATCATCTTTTTAAAGAGGTAGTAAAGTTTGTATATGTTAAAAATACAGAAATTAAAATTTGTGAAGGTTAATGTAAGACAATATTTAATACTTCCGTTGTCTCAAACATAGGCCTATTTACAAAAAACAACAACCGCAAAACATGAGTAACGTTCTTTTGATGTCACAGCTCTAGAAAGCATGGAATCAATGTTTTTAATCTTTTAATTTTTTCTCTTACTTTCTTTGTTTCTAGAATGAGTGATACTGGTAAAAAAGCAATACAAATTGTAGTAATACTTTCACAATGAATTAACCCTGAAAAAGTAAACTAATATTTTTCAATTCTTAAAGAGGTTTATTTTATTTTAGATAAAAACCATATAAAATAAAAAAAATCATTTTAATTCATGTGATCTTTTTTGAATAACCTCAGAGTTTCACATAAGAAAATAAAATCTATGTTCTAAACATCTGTTTTAATGAGTTCAGAATAACTGATATAAACATTCAGATGTTTATGAGAATTAGTTGGTTTAGTGAGAAGACCTCCTTAAACCACTTCTTTTCCTCATACTTCAGCTAAGACATCTAAAAAAAACATAATGCTTTGGTTGCACAACAAATTTTTGACCATTAGAACAGTACAATGCCTCTACAGAGTTAGGCATATTTGGAGAACATTTAAAAACCGCAGAATTTTACCAACAATCACATTTGATTCACAGTCAATTCTTAACAATTTGATACTGTTAAAAACAACCTGTGACAGTTATGAACCTGGTAAGAAAAGTTGATAACTCATAGAAGTCACCATACCTGAACACAGACTCTTCAAACACTCACCAGGATAACTATGAGTTTAAAATTGCGTTCTGCGTGTTTTCATATAACAAAGCCGCATCGGGCTATTTGCTGAGTCCACCGAAGGGAATCGAACCCCTGACTTTAGCTTTGTAAATCCGTAGCTTTACCGCTGTACCGTCGGGGGGACTGTTTCAAAGAGAATTTTTTTTGGCCAACTTTTGATTTATAATACAATACAAACACCACGCGACGTATCTATTTACTACGCCGTTAATCACGTTGTAGTTATTGGGGTGGAACGCGCATGATGTCATATTGCCATGAGATTTTTTTATCTAATTCTATGCGTCATCTTGGAAGAGAACACAACTTTGCAACTGTTAATAATGCCATAAGTTTTTGTGCTATGCTATCAACTGTTCATTAACAAATGATAAAAATACAACAAAGAAAGGCATCGTGCTATAGTATTTCACAAATTATTTCCACTTGTTGATAAAAAAAAAATCTTATTTTAATTCCTTTTATACTGCTTTGTTGGATAAAATCTTATATATATCATCTGGGCGATATAAGAAAGCACTCAAATTCAAAAAAATAGTGTAACATTAGGCCGAACTGTTAGAAAACTGTAGATTATTCACATTGCTAAACTAATTTTGGGTACTGTATGGAAAAAAGTGGACTCTAAAACCCATAGATATTGTAACTACTGTTCTAGCATAAACTATTAAATACAATGTTAACATGTATGATACTTACTACGCCTAGAGCCTGTAACGTTTAGCAGAGGCTTTGCAATACCTTAATGATATTGATTTCATTTTCATGTATTACCACAGATGTCGCAAACAAATTAGCACCAATTGAGTTTCTCAAGGAACACCGAGTATTGTAAACATCTTGGTCCATATACCTGGATTACGTAAGATGTTAAACCTCTAGGTTTATTGATGTACCATGACTGTAGTCTTTGGTACTTAACAGCTTACAGCATGCTGTTGAATATATTGTAGATCTACTTAGGCTGTTAGTATTATTATAGTAATTGTTAATCAACGTAACAATTACAGCTTTCTATCCGACGAAACAGGCATATCATATTCTCCTACCATCTACAGTGATCTAATTATTTTCTAAATTATTGACTATTCAGTTTGTGCATTGCCATGGTTGTAAAGAATGGTCAAGAGTGTCTAATATTATTTTATTCTAGCCACCTCAATCCTTTGTTCTTTTGTTAGATGATGTATTCTGTTTACAAGAATATTTCATTGTATTTTGAGCCTGAGTTAAATCTAGTTAGAATTGACACATCTTTTGCTGATATAAGTATGACGTCAACTGTATCATGAGGTGATATTGTTCATTAGATAAAGAAAGTAAAATGATGTAAAAAATTAGGCACTTTCTTTCTATCAACTTTGCTCCAAGTTCGTACAGAAAGAAGACCTTTTGAAATTCATTTAGCATTTCATGTGAAGGCAATTTATATTGCAAGAAGACAGTTTTTAAAATTAACGGTCTCACACCTTGGAATGAGAATCTGATGCTTCAAGTTCATCCTTTGTTTTCCAAAACTGTTAAGTTCAAGGGATATTCTAACCCCAAAGCCGTTAAGTTCAAAAGATATCCCTACCTTGAAAATCATAAAAAAAATTTGTTTTGCATCTGGATTGTTCTCATTTGTTATCTATATTGTACTTCGTGAATCCGTGTATAGGTCTGTTTTACATAAAACATTCAAACTCTACACGTATCATATGTATAACAAAAATAACAGATATTATTTGAGTCTTTTGTTTTTAACATTACGTTTATCATTATTATGGTCCACTTTATAAATTAACAGTGCATTTGCTTGTTTAAAACTGATATCTAAATAAATACAAGTTGATAATTTGAAAGGCATAATTTATGAATATTCATATACAGGTTTACAATATACATAGATGCCTGTTTTTCATACTAACATAAACCATTCAACACACACACACACACAGAAAAACGTAACGTTGTTTTTGTAGTACCAGCAGCCCAACAAATAGACCAAAATATGATGGTTTTTTTAAATACCACTCCCTCATCAAAGAGATGAAAAACATGATGCAATCATGTATTGAGCCACGCTGATATTTGTTGTTCTATAACACCCTCTGTTGGTTTGCTCGCGAACCATCTGCCCCTGCATTACAGATAACCTCATCGTTTTAAACTTTGGTAGTATCAACCTTCATTTCTGGCCCTAGCAACAATTCCTATGATAATACAGAATGGAACTAATTATCTACCCCTAACAATATGCCTTCTGGTGTCATTTCGTACAACTATGATGCTACCTAACGGTTCAGTCTTGAGCTCTTTCTTTCCCTGTCATCTGAGGTAGCCAATCAACACTTGCGTCTCAAGCACCGAGTTAAGAATTGTTACAAGTTTTCGAACTCAGTCCGCTGTTTTAATTAAAATTATATAATTTGTTTTGCTTCATAATTATTTAACATTGACTTTTAATAAAAGAAGCATCAAACACATTGAAAGTAATCTTTGACAGATGTATTACCATATTTTCGACAATATTGCTACTAATATTAACTTAAGAAGATGGAAAAGCGAAAACGTATTTTATTTGTATCTGTATAAGGATTACTTTAACACATGCTATAGCGTTGTGACAAACTGCACTCTCTAATATTGACCAATGTAGAAAGTTCGATAAATTGATCAGTTATGTACATCTCCGTACAGTATATATGATGCCTTCTAAACTAATTTTACCACTTTCGTTATCTCCAAATAAATTTATGTTTCATGTGTTATGACTAGGGATGCGTTATAAGAGTGACTTTCAGAATCCATTATTTGATTAGAGCAGTCCACAAGTTAGCGATAAATGGTGTAAACTAACTGTTCTTCCGTTACTTCAACACTTAAAAGTTAAGAATGGCTAACAAAGGAAGAAGTTTTGTGCTAAATTCCAAAGTGATAAAACAGTTTTTGCAGAAATCAAGTATGGTGTAAACATGGCAATGCTAAAAAATACAGAAACAAAGTAGGAATGAATGGACAAAACTACAAAAATATCACTACATAAATAACCACACCTTTATGAGAATAACTTTTATTATAACTAAATGTTGAATTTCTATTTTTATGAAGTAATTTAAACTGAATAACGGTATGCTTTCCTGCAGTGGTTAATAACCAACTGGTTCTACATATTGACTACTTATTCAGGAATTTGTGTATTTATCCCTATCTTGTTTATATTGACTACTTATTCAGGAATTTGTGTATTTATCCCTATCTTGTTTATATTGACTACTTATTCAGGAATTTGTGTATTTATCCCTATCTTGTTTATATTGACTACTTATTCAGGAATTTGTGTATTTATCCCTATCTTGTTTATATTGACTACTTATTCAGGAATATGTTATTTATCCCTATCTTGTTTATATTGACTACTTATTCGGGAATTTGTGTATTTATCCCTATCTTGTTTATATTGACTACTTATTCGGGAATTTGTGTATTTATCCCTATCTTGTTTATATTGACTACTTATTCGGGAATTTGTGTATTTATCCCTATCTTGTTTATATTGACTACTTATTCAGGAATTTGTGTATTTATCCCTATCTTGTTTATATTGACTACTTATTCGGGAATTTGTGTATTTATCCCTATCTTGTTTATATTGACTACTTATTCGGGAATTTGTGTATTTATCCCTATCTTGTTTATATTAACTACTTATTCAGGAATTTGTATATTTATCCCTATCTTGTTTATATTGACTACTTATTCAGGAATTTGTGTATTTATCCCTATCTTGTTTCTGTATTTTGCCAACTCTACATCATATTTAGTTTTCCAAAATTGTCTTTTGCTACTTTTCCCCTCTTCTTTTTTTAAAACAATTTCACTGAAGTAATTTCATAAGTGTACGTTTGTTGTAACTCAAAGTTAATTATTTGTCATCATTTAGTGACAAGAAACAAAACTGTTATTTATGAAGCATGGAAATAATTTATGATCGTTAACTGAACTCATTGCCAAGTAGTAGTATTCCTTTTTATTATTTCTCCACAAAATATAAGTGTGACAGAAGAACAGAATAATGTGAGTATTATTCAAGCTATAGAGCACCTGATAATGACAATTAGGTGCTTAACTAAGGCTATAACTCATCTTTAGTAGTTATTTTTGTAAACATCGTGTAGTAATAGTTTGCATGTGCTGACCATTATATTGTCGGTCTATATTATTAAGCGCTACTCTGCCTAGTAACAGACAACAGTAACATAACAAATATTAAATTAATATTTTGTATGAGCTAATAAAATATTTAGATCTCTTCAGAAATATGGTAATAGTACCACTACGGGAGTAATCTTGAAATAAAAACCCTTATAGCGCTTTCGAAAGGTGGACCTTTCCTCTTCAAGGGCAATGTAGGAATGCACATCATGAGTATAATCGGGAATAATAACCACTTTATCATTAGCTAAAGGCTCGTCCCCATATCAATAGTCACATCAGTAGCATTGTTTCTAACTTGACTGAAGTCAATGCTGTCTAACCAATATAAAAGCAAGTGTGTATGTGACGTCATGTACGCTTGATTTTTCGAAATTGGCGTCATAAAATTAAATATTTATTTATCCAGATAGAACAATTCAATTACTGTCTGCCCATTATGATTTTATTCACGGGGGGTGAAAGCGTAATGAGTGTTGGTAGAATAACCCTAAAGTAAAGACGTATTGTGGGTTCACCTCGCCTAGAGTATAAAATGTATCATAAAAGTATAACCATCGACTCAATTTTAGAATGAATTAAGGTATTTTCTGTTACGTCAACAACATTTTTAAACAAAAACGAACTTCTTTAATTAATGGAAACTCTAAATTAAGAAATCTACAAAAAGATCCAGTTTTTTTGTCTATACGTGTCATGTTATTCTCTCAGTACATAAGCTAACAACAATATTAGATATAATTACAGATGTATATATATTAATATTTATTCTGTTGTGGATACAACGTTACGGACAATGCCCTTTTTCAGGTATCACTAAACGAGCATTTATAAGCATTATTATACACATTTATTTGTGTTATTGTGGTTAGCGAGGAACGAAGACAAAGCCATCTAGCTCCCTGTTAAACGAATTGTTTCTATATCAACTCAAAATTAACTTGCTCAACTTGAACCCTTGATAAAATATCAAGAAAGTTCCAGACCAGAAAGAAAATTAAGTAAGTTTTATAAAACTTGTGTATTTAAACCATCATTTGTATCAACAGTTATCGTAAATTGTATTAATGTTTGAATATTAAAATAGGTTTGTATCAGAAAATAAATGCGTGTATCAGTCTTGTCGGCAAGTATCATAAACCAGATATACATTGATATCTATTTAACTCCTAAATTACAATAAATGTGAACAAAATATTTCATTATATCTTCCAATTTCTATAAATTACACTGAAATAGCGAATATAAATAATCAGTTTGTGCATTACAGAATGTAATACAGTTATTATAGCGAATATAAATAAGCAGTGAGTGCATTACAGAATGTGCATGGGAGAAATTTATTTGTTTCCTGTAGACAGCCAGCAGCTCCTTACACTGTATACTAGCCACAGTATGACCTAATCGCCAGTTGTATTTAACCTTTCTTTCTATGAATGACCCTGACCTTAGTGTAACTAGTAAACTTGACAATACCTCAGGCATAATGAGATAATATAGCTAACTCATTGAAATGGATGTGTTTATTCAATATACTTGTGGAAATTAAGGGCTAATTTGTGTTTGTACAGATAACCTATATATTCAAAGTATGTGATAAAGTTATGTTTATCTTCACTTGGTGTCAGTTTGAAAACACTGATAATATGGTTCGATTTTGATAACTTTACCTCATGATTGTTGCACAAGTGTTATGGTGAGTAGACTGGCAGTCAAACTGAAATCTGTTATCAGTGTTTTTATATGGATATCGCAAAGGTTTCAAAGAGTGACGCACCAGTGTTATGAAAAATGTGAGGAAAATACATTTACACTTTATAATAGGAAAGAAATACAAAGACACTTTAAACTCACACGCATACAGTCGTGAATAGTACATATGAAATACAATCAACTTTATTTTTCTTTTATTGTACTTTTCGTTCTTCCAAGGTTTATATAGGTTTCATTAAGTTTGAAAAATTGTCTAAACTGAATATATTTTCTTGGCAACATCAGTTGTCCCTCTTCTATTGTTTCTAGTTTAGTTATCGTTACAGAGCAGGGACAGTCTTTGTGTGGGTAAGTGGAGAATATAACTGTAATTTGCCTTAGGATACATGAGCTAGTGGATTGTTGTACTAGTATGGTACGGGGTATTTGATTCGTATTAGTAATATATCATTACCAGCAAAGGAAACCACAAATGAATTAAATTCAACAGAGACACTTTACAAATGTAAGGGAAGAGTTCATTCTTATAATTTCAAAGTAAACTGTCATTTCTTCACTTGATTTATTTATGTTTTTGTAATGCTATGATATCCTAGGATCAAAGGTAATGCCAACTTTTGGAAGTCTGACTGAATGTGGCATTATTTAAGTATCATTGCACATAAAATGTAAAGACTAGACTAGTTTCTCTTCTAGAGGAAGTCTATAAAGTGTATTGAATTCGATATATTTTTCAGTTTTTTTCTTTTCGTTTTTTGAATAAGCTAGTACAGCGGTGTGTCTACGGATTTACAATACTAAAATCAGGGGTTCGATTCCCCTCGGTGAGCTCAATAGATAGCCCAATGTGGTTTTGCTATAAGAAAACACACACATACCCTTTTTCGAATAAAAAGGACAGTTCGTTATCTCAGTAACATGTCTTTAATTAAAATGGCCGTCTTTTTGTTGGCCACCACCTCAAAAAATTACATGTTTTAGTGAAAACAAGACGTCATAATGACTGATTGAAGTTATAATTTTAGATGATGTTGGATAACATCAGTAGTTGAGCTAACCAGACCAGGGGTGAGCCAAGAGCGACTTTCATCTGAGTGATTAACCCATTCAGCAACCATATATTATTTGCCTGTGAAAAAACTACAAGACACCTCAAATGTGTTTGTAGAATTAAATGTTTTCGTATTTTTAGTATTCGTAATATACGTAAGATTGCTTATTATGTGTTAAACAATTGTGTATTTTCTAAAGTAAGTCTACCATGCAGTGAAATTTAATTAAAAAAACAACTGAAATATGTGTTTTCCATCTAACATACTTTAGAGAAATGTTTCATAAAATAATCTAAATTTTTTATTACCCATCTTATTAATATTTTCAATAATTCAACTATATTTTAACTAAATATTTATTAGCACTTGTTCCAGAGTATCTTTTATATGTCCCCCGTTAGTACAGCGGTAAGTCTACGGATTTATAACCCTAAAATCAGGTGTTCGATTCACCTCGTTGGGTTCAGCAGATAGCCTGAGGTGGTTTTGCTATAAGAAAATCCACACATCTTTTATGTGATATGTTGAAACTCATAAAAACCTAACATTTAAAACGAATTACTAAATATATCGCTTATTTAATTAATTAAAGAAACAGTTAATAGATTATTAAAAAATAAATTTGAAGACGACTTAAACGGGGAATGAATACAACTTTATTACGAGTTTAACATACGAACAAACTTATGTTTCAACAAAATTATGTCATCATCGAAATTTTGTACATTTGTCACTATGTTAAACTTGTGCTAAGTTTACTTCGTTACTCAATAAAGAAGATTAAAAATTCGTTGTTTCAAAGTGGGTTCCTTACTTTATTGCTCATAAAAGACCTTTTCAAACATTATTGTCTCAAAGTGGCTCAAACTAAAATATGTTGAATGCCTATCCCGACTAGAAAATAACGAGGAATATTTATTTTCCGTAAAAATTAGTCCTAGAAGCTCAACGGTTAGATCTGCAAATGAGAAAATCGGAAATAAGTTATTGGGCAACCTTATGATTAAACAAACCAAACAACTTACAAACTTTAGAAGAATCAATATCATTTATTTTATTTCATATGTATACTTGAGACTTAAATCTCATCTTGCGGGTTGAAAAGACTTATGTTCATACTGATACTGATGTTGTCTGTGTAAATATTTCTTTCTTTGCAGCTATTAATCATCTACTTGACATTTATATAAAAAAGTATTAAAAGTGTGTAAGAGTCAAAATATGGAATCTGACATCACTTTCTGGTATAACCAAGTAGCTTAGAAGTAAGTCAGTAGGCTTAAAACCGGATTTCAATATGCATGGTATGCACAGTACAGATTGCCTATTATGTGGAATTATGCTTCACAACAAAACAACACAGTTTGTGATGTTTATCAACATTATAAATTGAATAATGTAAATAAATATTAATTCTCAGTGAGAATTGAAAATAAGTATTAGTAGAAGCAAAACTAAACTATAAAAGCTGCGTAGCAAAACAAGTATTTGATCACATGCCTTGTCCATCAGAACAGAAATTAAAACTAGACAGTAATTCTTAGATGAGCTTAGTATAATATTTTACTCACTTGGTGGTAGATTAGTTTAATACAACAATACCAGAGTTTAGTTTTCTGTTTCGTCATATGTATTTTGACTTGTGATAAGCATGCTGTACTGGTTTTACTTGTTAGTTATCACCATTAGTTTCCATCTAGGAACATAGGGCCGCAATCACTTGCGGATTCTTCAACAAGTATTTAAGTGAGTAGGTTGTTAGCCCACTGCACTGAGCCGTCCCTAATTTAGTAGTGTAAGACTAGAGGGAAGACAGCTAGTCATCACCACCCACCGCCAACTCTTGGGCTACTCTTGTACCAACGAATAGTGGGATTGACCGTCACATTATAACGCCCCCACGGCTGGGAGGGCGAGCATGTTTGGCGCGACGCGGGCTCAAACCCGCGACCCTCGGATTACGCCTTACGCGCTTGGCCATGTCAGGCCGATTTTACTAGTTACGCAACATTAAACAGAAATCGAAGTACCCAATAATATATAATATTTGATTGTCTTCTTTACGTTGTATATTTAGTTTTTACATTCAAATATGATTTTAATTGACCAAGTATTTGTAACATATAGTTGAAGTACACAGATTGTTTATTTTTCCTATTGTAATTATTATAATAATAAATCCATTTTCGTTAAGATAGGCTTATCCTCTTCCTAATGTTTTCGTCCATAAGTTTATAATTAATCCATTCTACTATTATCATGTTACTTTTACCTCTTTTTTTTTTTTCTGTTCCATATGTAACTTCTATTTTGTTGAGGTGTTTTCTTCTTTGTTCAAAGCAAACTTTTCCCACAATAGGTACAATTAAGTAACTGCTATTTCCCAAAACATAGGTAACTTAATAACAAATGTGATAAAATAACACGAAAAGTAGGCCTCTTTCCTTTAAATGGTTTCCAACATGTCACAGAGGTGATGGCAGTTATCTGTTTTGACATTACTAAATATACCTTTACAGTCGAAGGTAATTTTATCATGAATTATTACCTTATAATAAAATTTATCTACAAGTCTTTGAATACGTAAATAGAACATATAATTGCCTTAGAATATTAATAACTTACAGGTGTTGAAATTGTGACAGTCAGTGTAAAGATATTTATGAGGCTAAGTAATGTGTACATTGCATCATAAGACATAGTTTCAGAGCAATCCAAAAATAAGTAAATTTTTGTTTTCGAAATCTTTACTGATAAAATTTCGGTTACTAAGAAACTGATCTGCCAGTTTCTATAAGTATCAAAACTGATATCTGATATGTTTTATGATCTTTACATACGAATGATTTATCACCCACATCTTAAACTTATGTCAGATAACTTTTTGAAATCAGTATATAATTCATTGTACATTACTTTCACACCAGATCACGTCAGAGACCCAATTATTAACTTACGTTGTTGGAAATACCCGAAAATCAGTTTAATATTAAAATGTTGAATTCAGTGCTGCATCTAATTTTAGTTATCTTACCGCTCTACAATTTCCATTTAAGTAAGTAATGGATTTATTTAGCACTTAAATTTGCGGTGCTGGTTGGTTGATTTGGTGTTTTATGGCACAAAGCAGCCAGTCTATCTGCGCCAAAATTTGCGGTGTAAGAAAGGTTAAATATAGTTTTACCTTTACGACGAAACATAGATAGGGCTTCAATGGGTTTCACAATGTTAGTGAATCGTGATTTAGTCAAAATTCGTTTCCACAAAACATAAAATAGTAAAGATATACTTGCAAAATAAATTATAAAAAAGTTACGTTAACTGTTGTTTTTTTTTAAACTCGTAACGTTTTTATTCGAATTAATATATAATATTAATTAATAACAAGGGATTTTTCTATACGTTAAATATATTTCTTTAGAGAAAAATCGATATCGATCATAACGTGGTTGTCCAAAGAAAGGCTTAGTAAAATAATCACAAACACGCAGTTAATTTAAAGAAAAAAATATTTAAGATAGAAAAAATAGTTACATTAGTACGATTATTTAGTAGTAACATTTCAGTTTTATAGAAGATGAATTGATCACAGTATCAAAAGACTCGTATTAACATATAAAATGATTCGGAATAACTCAGAACTTAGAAAAATAACAAGATAGAGATTATATATAGAGAAAGTACTTTTTAAAGAGGAACAGCTACATTGTTTTCATTGATAAAAAGACACAACAGAAATATCACTAGTTTATTCGCTAGTTAAGTTCTCTAACTGTAAGACAAAGGCTTGGTTTAAATTTTGCCCAAAGATAATCGAGGACTATCTGCGATAATCATATCTAATTTAGCAGTAATAAAGTAGAAATAAGAAATCTAGTCAACGCTACCAATTCTTGGATTACTTCTTTAATAATGAATAGTGAGGTTGACTGTCACATTATGAAGCCCCAATTTTTAAAGGGCGAGAAACTCTGGTCACGTGAATTCGAACCCGTGATATAAAAAAGTTAATAAATGGTATGTGACGTAAAGAGTGTAGAGAATTTGGGACGCTAGAAGGTTAATGTGAAGGTAGATTAAAAATATGAATATTAGAAATGTCAGAGAGAAACTTATATCATTAAAATAACTAATCTTCGTCATTTACAGTCCATGGAATAAGTTTGCCCATAAACGCAAAAAGAGACAAAACTTTTGTCTGCCCTATGGAACGAGGTTATTTCCCCCACCAAGAAAACTGCCACCAGTATTATTTATGTTTCCAAAACATACCATATTTAGAAACGTGCCCTCCTGACTTGCTGTATCTGGAGAATGAAGCGATGTGTGAACTTCCTCATCTTGTAGATTGTGGTGACAAAATAAATCCAACAAGTAAGTCATTTTTCTTTCTCTCAGCTGCAAGTTAACATGGATATATTATTATATGTATCTCAGCAGCAGATTAACATAGGTATTTTACAATGTATCTCTCAGCAGAAGACTAACGTGGATAGATTAACATGTATCTCTCAAAGCACGTTAAAATCTATATATCTCTAAGTAGCAGGTTATCAAGTATATATCATCATATATTTCTCAGCAACAGGCTGACAAAATATTATCAAGTATGTCTCAGCAACAGAGTCACATGGTTATATTATCATGTATCTCTCAGCAACAGGTTAACATTGGTATATTGCGATGTATCTTTCAGCAGGTCAGTATCGTGGATATATCATCATGCATCTCTCAGCAACAGGTTATCATGGATATATTATTACGTATCTCTCCTCAACAGGCTAACATGACTATATTGTCATGTATTTCTCAGCAGCTGGGTAATATTGATATATTATCACGTATCTGTCAAGGCCTGGGTGCCATGGATATATCTTATATCTCTCAGCACCAGGTTATCGTGGATGTATTAAAATATATCACTAAACAGCAAGACGACATGGGTATATTATTATATATCTCTTAGCAGCAAGTTAATATAGATATATTATTATGTTTCACTCAGCAGCATGTTAACATTAATATCTTACCATGTATCTCTTAGCAGCAGGTTAACATGGATACATGTATTTCTCATCAGTTGGGTACTACGGCTATATTATCATATATTTCTCAGCACCATGTGATAATGAATATATTATATCTTTAAGAAGCAAGATAGCATGGATATATTATCATATCTCTCACAAATGGGCTGATATGGACATGTTACTATGTACCTCTCAAAACTTTAACATTGATACATTATCATGTATCTTCCAACAGTAGGTTAACATGGATATATGATCATGTACCTCTCAGTAGGAAACTATCAATATATTGTCTTGTTTTCCTCAGCAGCAGGTTATCATGGATAAATTATCATATACTTCTCAACACCAGGTTAACATGATTCTGTTGTCATGTATGTGTCAGAAGCAGGATAAAATGGTATGCTATTATATATCTCTTAGAAGCAGGTTAATATGGATATATTATCATATATCTCTCAGGTGCAGGCTAACATGGTTATATTGCCATATGTCTTTCAGTATCACGATAAAATGTATTGGTTATCTTATATGTCTCATTAGCAGGTTAACATGGATTATGATATATATCTCAGCAGGACTTTAACATTTTTACGTTATCATGTATCTCTCAACAACAGTTTAACATGAATATATTATAATGTATCACTCAGCAGCAGGCTAACATAGATATATTATTATGTGCTACTCAGAAGCAGGTTAGCATGGATATATTATCATTTATCTCTCAGCAGTACGTTAAAATGAATTACTATTAGTATCTGGAACACCCGTCCCTTGGACGGAAGTTGCGTAAATCCATGATTAATGAAATGTTATCTTTAGGATATAAAGTTGCTCCATTATATGTAATTGTGAAAAAACGAAAAGTCGCCTATGAAAGCAGCAAAACACACACTATTGTGTGTATCTTACCTTGGACCCAATGATTATCCATGCCAAATTTGGAGAAACACCATTTACGGTGGGGTAGTGGTAAGAAAAAAAATGCAAAATGTAAAACGCTAAACTGAAAAATTACACGTACCCCCGCAAGGACCTAACCTTCATACCAATGTCAGTAAAGATCTTTTCAAACCCTGCGAAGTAGTTAAATTGTTATACAATAAACAGTACTATAATATTCATATAGGAAAACGTTATACGTTACATTCTCGAAACTTTGGAACTTTTTGTGTGTTTGGCCTATCTTGATATCCCGCACCTCCATATAGTTATCCATGACGGGAAACGAAGGCAAAACGGAAAATTCGTGACCCCTATTGCAAGTCTACATGCACACAGGATACAAATTTCGCGAAGCTAGGGGTTTACACATCGCGTAAAAGAAAAGTTTTTCCTATATCAAGCAAGAGTTTCATTATTGTATGATGTATCTCTCAGCATCAGGATGACAATATATTATTTATCTCTCAGTAGCAGATTGACATGGATATTTTATCATGTATCTCTTAACAGTAGATAACATGGATAGATTATTATATATCTCTCAGAAGGAGACTGATACGACTAGGTTATCATATATCTCTCAGCAGCAAGCTAGAATGGATAGGTTATGATATATCTTTCAGCATCAAGCTAGCATAGATATATTGTGATGTATCTCTCAGCAGTATGCTAACAGGAAAAGATAATGATATATCTCTCAGCAGCAGGCCAAGATGGATAGATTATCATATATATTTCAGCAGCACGTTAACATGGATGTATTGTTATTTTACTATATATGAAATGAAAATGGCCAATGGGCAAGAAAGTAATTACTAAACCTAGATAATCCAAACATTTTTAAATATATATATATATACACACACAGAAACAGAAGATATAAGTAGTTAAAGTTCGTTTATTTTATATGCGAAATACAAACCCCACTTAATGCAAAGAGACACCTTCCATATTGTTAGCTAAATTTTTGTCACTTTATTTAAACAAACGGTGTTTTACATCTTCATCATTTCGTTCTGGAACTGCCTTCCAAACTGAGCCTTATATGGTAACATTTCATTCAAGTAACAGCTTTATACCGGATCGTATTTTATAATTTCATTCAAATAACAGATTTACTCCAAAACTTACTTCTGCATGCATCTTAACAATAACTGAATATATTTTCTTCATTATCTTTTATACTTAATTAACTAAAAACGCGTCGTGAACTGTGCCTTATATCTTAACGACACGATTCAAATATCCACTTCCCACATTATTGCTTAACATATATAGTATTCTTTGATTTACAGATCAGTTTTATAACAGAAGATTCATGCAATATAATCACAAAGCTAAACATTTAACTAAATGACTTACATTTAAGCTAAGAAAATAAAAAGAGTGACTTTGGAATGAAAAGTGGTTACAATCTTTATTTATATCATGGAGTGGAAAGTAGTATGTTACTTGTGTAAGACGTTGGACAATTGTTTTCATACTGGACTTATAAATTAGTCAATAGTTGTAATGTCTCAAGACGTATATTCATAATATTACTAATGTTGATAACCACATAAGACTGTGTGTGGGTCTAGATTGACCAAAACTAGTGCTCTGTTCGAAACAGGAAATATCTATGATAAATTATAATCCTCACAAAGTGACTAGTTATTCTTCTGTTATATAAGAACTTTTACCTCTCGATATCATCTCTTCGGTCAGTGAAGGAAAGTGCTTTCGAGGACCTACCCTACTTAATGTTTCAATTAGCAGAAATATCGCGCAAAGGAATAGTAAATACTATTTGGTAGAGAAAACAGAGAAAAAAAAAGAATGAAACAACTCATTGTTTCTGTTGTTGTTATTTTGATCTCGCGTTTACTCTGAAACTGCGTAAACATAAACTGAATGAAAAAAAAAATCCTACATTAATAAAAGCAAGTAGAAACACCTATAATACACCTTCATATCTTAACCGCTTTACTTAGATGCCTACTTCCCACGAGGCACATTACACTTCCGTCACATGCTTTCGATAACCATTTCCTGCATTGCATATTCAATTTTGGATATATAATTTGAGTTTTACAAAACGTTAGTTTGATATTCCACTTTTAGTGAAAACGTTTTAGAAATTTTAAATTAAAGAATACACCTTCTGGCGATCTTGTAGCTAATTCACAATAAGTTAAACATCATAAGATATACCAGAATGTAATTATTAAGTTTATTTACATTTCTACATAAAACCAGAAATTTAGGTTGACATGGCTGAACAACATACAATCTTAAAACTCAGGTTAAAAACAAATTAAAATGACTATCTCTATGAATAATTTTTCTTGTAAATACCATAAAATTAGGAACTGTCTGAGTAATATTTAAAAATCAATAATTACTCTTTCATTCTCTATTACAGATTTAATAGAAAACATTCCTTTTACTTCTGTGTAGAAATTTTGCATGGAAAATATTGAATATTTTGATAGCTGGGTTTAAGTGACTTTTTGTGTGTTTGTTATTAAACTCAAAGATACACAATAGGTTATTTGTGTTTACAATATTGCTATTAGAACAAATATTGTCCGTATCATATATTATTTTTTCGATAGATTGGATAATAAGATAGCATTTCCATCAACAGTTACCTCACAGTGATACTACTGGCACGTGCTTTCTAGTAGTTTCTAAAAATAGTAACATTTTTCTGGTATTAAAGAGCGAGTGCTCTGATAGCACTACACAACAAAGTTTTTGCTTCTTGAACACTGATGGGTGGTCCTTATAGATTTTTGGCTACTGATCACGAAAATCAATCCAAATTTGCCCATTATGTACCGTTTCTTCGAAATCTTCATTTTTACCAGGACATTGCTACAAGGGAAAAAACGATATCAGGGCAACTGGAATCCGTCAATGCTTGCTGACTACTGTTGGACACTGCAACGTGATGCACCGGACATTGAATACAAACGAAAATCAGGAGAAAAACACTTTTAATTATGTTGAACTTAATAGCGTATTAGAAACATAAACGCAATTAAATACGTTATTGCCGGTAAACAGTTAACCGTCTATTTCTCAGAGTTCCTACGCGATGAAGCAAAAGCAAAACTATATTTGTGCATACCCACCAGGTACCTGTCACAATCGGCAAAACTTTTCAGGAAGCAAAACTTTTCAAAAAAATTGTTGTACAGTGTAGTCATCATGTTGTCTAAATAAACATCTCTTCCTAAAATTGTGTTACCACAGTATTTTCTAGGTGGATACAGGAAGGGGCAGAAATAACAACTATAACAATAATCCAAACAACAATCCTAACTTGTGTTGGATGACATATTTTTTATTAAATTCTAAATAAATCAATGACAAACTACATAGTTTAATACTATACAATAATGAAATGGTAGCTCACGACAGTACTTATCGTTACATATCCAATCTAATCCAAGTCCATTATCTAGCTAAAAATACTACTTCTTTAATTTCTAATTACTATAAATGATTTGTTGGTAAACATAAAGCTACATAGTAGGCAATCTGTGCTGTGCCCACAGTGGTTACCAAAAACCAAATTTTTATGTTACCAATCCTCGCACTCACCATACAATTTATTTGTTATTTAATTTAATAACATTGGAAGTAACATACTGAAAAATAATCAAATATTATAATATCTTTTTAAAACATCGAAAATGTACAAAACTGAAGTTAATATTATTTTCTTAAATCTGATTGATCATTTCGAATTGTTTCAGAGACTTCAAGCACCAAACAACCAGAAAAGTCAAGCAGTAAAACACCATACTCAACAAAATCACCATTCATATGTCCCAGTCGTGAAGGGTTATTTTCTCATCCCCGAGAGAGAAGATATTTTTACCATTGTGCTCATGGCTTTCCACACTTGAAATTATGTCCTTCAATACTGGAATTTGACCCTAAACTAAAAGTTTGCAACTGGGCTGCCTTGGTTAATTAATTTTAATGAAACAATAAAAAAGAAAACAATAAAACGAAATTTAGATACTAAATTACATGTAAACCAGGCAAAATGTATTTTAAAATGTTCTTGTAGACTGCATCATTTTATTTTTATTCTTTAAATTTCTTAGAAATTTGTTTGATTTTTGAAAGCATGCTCGAAAAAGTTTGTAAAATGTAAAACGACTTTTAACTTCCTTTTTTCTCTCTTTTTAAAAATGAGATAAATCCATTGTTTGTTTCTAAATGTACAACTTCGAGCAGATGAATTTAAAACATATTCGAAAATTAATACACACAGTGTTCACAGTTTCTGAAAAAAAATTCATTGTTAGGCTTAACGAATACTGTATCCCACAGTAACATTTAAGACGAAACCATGAGCTAATAATGTATTTTATTAACTTATATTATGGTATTACTTTTTTGTTATTACAAACACATGATTCGACTCAGGTTTCTAATTGTATCAATATTAATTTTAATAAAATATCCCAGGAATGGAATCATTAAATTATCTTTCTGAACTAAAATTACAACAGTTTTATTTCGAAAACGGTTTGATTTTATGAAAACTATTTAATCTAATTTGAAGTGATGTCAGTGTTACTTTTTAAAAAAATGCCTAATAAATAAAATGTTAATTTTCTGACTTTGGTTACGTTGTCAAAATTAAATTTTATATAATTCTCATCTATTTCTGTTTTGATATATTTAATATTTAATCTATTATTCTGTTTTATAATATTGCATATTATGCGACAAACTAAATTTTAATGTTCATTTATAATGTTTTAATAAATATTTACACACTGCTAACATTACTGTACAGTATTTTGTCCAGAGGTGTTTTACACAAACACTTTACGAAGCTTGTACACTTTGGTTTATTTATGATAGTTCACATCAATTTATATTTAATAAGAAAACTATTTTTTACATCATTTTATTTCTAGATATTTCGCGCAATTGCCACCTCAGGAAACAACTTTTTACAGTATTTTTTATTATAATACCTTGACTCAAAAGCGTATAACTTGCCAAAACTTAACTACTGAAGGATATTTTACCGAATATTTTGAGACAACTGCATATATATTATTCTAAGTGACTTTTCTACATTTTATTTGACTTTTCACACACACTTGCATAAAACCATTCCTTATAAAATATTTTATATCAGATACTTTCACAGAAGTGTATACATATAGAGAAGAACTGTTTTTTCTTCTCTACTAGACTTCGCTCATTTCTTCTTTTCGATTAATCAATAATAATAAAAAAACTGTGATTGATCACTTTGACAATTATTCCTTTACAAAAGTCTCTGAATACAATATTTTTATCGACCGTTTTTCTTTTCTTATACAGTTGTGCATATGTAAATATATTTTCTTCAATACAACATGTAACGTTGATATTGTCTCCTTACTTCTACAAACAACAGCAACAAAAAATAAAGAAAAAGAAAAAGGTAATAACAGTTCTGGCAATAATCCAAATATTATCGTGTTTACATGAGCGGAGAATTAAAACATGCTGAATGAGGCAACCCGTTTGCCAAAAGCCCACATTTAGAGGGTTGCTATAATACGAATTTAATGCTTGAACTACGATTTTGCACATTTTTAGTTTAATGATTACTACCGTTATAACGAAAGGTAATTTCATTAACCAAGTTACAAATGATAATTACTAGGCCTACTTATTTTATGCTCTAATGCAAATTAATGCCAAATTTGGGATTCACTTTCGAAGAATCCCCGTAAATTGTATTTTCGGGAAATGCCCAGGTTCCTTAAAGGTTTGGGTAAATAATTTTTACCTTTGTGCAAACCTCGGCGTCGAGATAATTCGTTTGGCGCCATTTAAAAGTTGGTGAGCCTAGCAGTTTAGGAGAAGTTACGCAACACACACATCAGTTACTGAGTGGACCTCTTCATATCTACGACATCGATTATTTTGTCAGTGGTACAGGAAGGGGTTGTAAAGTGAAAGTGCTTGGCTGTATGTGCAGTTTGAAATTATAAGGATCTATTAAAACTAGCTCCTCTGCTGCTAAAGGTAGCTAATGCTAAAGGATCTGGGGGCATGTTCCCCAGAAAAGTGATATAATAATATAACTTAAAGTTGCTATGTAAGACTAGTATGTAAAAGTGGGGGTTGTCACAGCACCCTCATCACCCTCGATTCTGGTGTCTCTGCTTGTTATACATTTATGTCGGTACAATGAAGGTAATAGCACTCTTAAATGTTAAACAACAGATAAATAAAGGTTTTGTGTTTATAACAAGTGTATATCATAATTACATTACGCCTATAAGAGTTATATCTATTTTTGATTAACGCGGAGCATTTATACTGACACATACGTTGCTTCACTTGGAATGCAGACAGTCTTGCATTACACAAATAGTCCCATATATTCCAATGATTGTTTATTCAATAATAGATTTAGTATGTATTTAACATTGATACCCTAATAATACATAGTAAATACACCACACAAATGATACGGCCCACTATGTCTAGCAGTAGGTGGCTAATAGCTATACTTATAGTATATATTAATAGGAGAGAAGGACTTAAGCTCATTTACACCAAGTATGATATAGTGATCTAGTGAATTTTGTGTTTGTTTTGAATTTCACGCAAAGCTTCATGAGAGCTATCTGCACTAGACGTCCCTAATTTAGCAGTGTAAGACTAGAGGAAAGGCAACTAGTTATTACCATCCAACGCCAACTCTTGGGCTACTCTTTTACCAACGAATCGTGAGAGTAACCATCATGTTACAACGCCCCCACGGCTGAAAGGGCAGTATGTTTGATGTGACGGGGTGATCTAGTGAACGTACAAGTTAATTTTTTCAAAGGTTTGCTGGAAGTAAATGACCACTCTATTCAGGAGTCTGTTGTGGAGTAGCTTTATGTTCATATAACTGTATAGAAAAACTGAAACTGTTGTAAGTGGAACTTTATATGCTGTATTGAGGATGCAGTTTTACATATCTTGAAATTTCTATTTAATTACGTGTGGGGCATCGTCAAGCCAAGCAAGCATATTCTATTACCAGTGGCATGTGTTGTTTGTAGATTTTAAATATATTTCCTGATGATATGCTAGTGTTATTTCCGGATAGAATACTGGCGTTGTTCACCCGCTTTCATACTTTGTTTCTGAGATCGTTCACATGTGTTTTCCAGGTTAGTTTCGAGTCGTAACTAAGGCTAGAAATGTTTCTGATGTAGGTCTGGAGAAGGGTTCGATCTAGATAAATCTCGGGTTTGTTTTAACAAGCTTTGTTTAATTTTGAGGACATAAAGACCTGTGTTTATAGTGCATTAATGTTTTATTAATTTGTTTTGGTAGAATACAGGTATATAAATATCCATGGGTTATAATTTTGTGATTTCTATGGAGGAACTTTGAGAACTCTTCCAATCTTGTGGCAATTATATATGTAAAAAACGGCTGCTATGAATAGAGAAAGTACTATTTAGAGGAGCGAACAACGTTTCGACCTTCTTCGGTCATTGTCAGGTTCACCAAAGAAGGTTGAAACGTTGTTTGCTCCTCTATGTAGTGCTTTCTCTACCCATACCAGCCGTTATTTTATATATATAACTTTCTCTGCAAGTGAGTTTTCTCGTCATCATGAATCTTGTGTCAGTTGGTGGCACATCGTTTACATACATGATGAGGAGTATGGGGGATAACTACCCCTCCTTGAGGGACACCCGACTCAGAAGTAAAATATTCGGAGTAAGTGCCATCTACATTTACTCGACATTTTCAATTATCTAATAAGTTGAACAATCAGCGAATAATTCTTCGCGCTACTTCCATCTGTAACATCCGGAACCTTAGGCCTGAATGACAAATTGTATCAAAAGTTTTCTCCAGATTAAGTCAGCAAACGACACTATAATCTCTTTTATTCATACTATCTGTTACAATTTCAATTATCCTAACTAAATGATCAGTTGCTTTTTTTCAAACTTTCCGAAATCTTTCTTTACTCCGGGCAATTTTGAGTGTCTGAGTATGAACTTAATCTAGTACTTGTAATTATTTCTAAAAATTTTGCCTAAAAGTCTGGTCAGACTAATTGGTCTATACCTCTGTAGTTTGTTTGCTGGTTTTCCTTTCTGAGAATATTTGTGTGATTCCAATAGACAGATATGTACCCGGATGTTAGGGTTATACAATAGTAGTGCTGTGTGATATTTAAGAAATAGCTGGGACCCCTTTTATGAGTATGATGGTATGTATGTTGACTTCACCAAGTGTTTTGTTTTTTGGTTGGTTTATTGCTAGTAAAACCTCTGTTGTGGTTATTTTACAAGTAACATAACTAAGGTGAATTACACAATAAATCGGGACGTAGGCCTAACGTATAAACCACGTGACTTTCGCTACTATAGGTGAGTGCTTAGCTATTGATGATATTTATATTACATTTACAAATAACACAGTTATAACTGCAGCTTGTATCTACTGCTTTTTGTGAAGACTTTAGATAATAACCTCCTCCAAAACATTATCAACAATAACAAGAAATATGTAGTTATGGGGATGTCACCAGTAACAATAAAGATTATGGATGTAATAATAGCACAAGAAATGGTGTTTTAGTGTTAAATGCCCTTAATAACATAGATTCAATACTGTTAAATGATGATACATTTACACATCTTTGATTGCAACCAATGCAAGTAATATCCTTGATCTATGTATTACTTCAAAAGAATTAAACCAGAAGTACTCAGATTTTCGAGTCGCACAAGATATTAAGAATGTTCGTTTTACAGTATGTGTCTTCGATCTCATCTCTAACCACTGTAATGAGCCAGTTCATAACCAGAGTTATAATTACAACAAAGCAGACTTAGTATAATACGCAACTATATTGGACAAACTGTTTCCAAATCCCGTCACAGCTAATATTTCGCGACCGTCTGATATTGAAAAATATTGTCATACAATAACTGAATGTATTTCAAAGGCAGCAGAAACAGCGACACCTAAACACAAATAGCACGAGTAAGACAAGAAATGGAAATCACAAAAAGGTATAAAGATGTGATTAAAGAACGACGTTGGCTGTACTTAAAGATAAGAAACCCAAACATAAAAACACATTCAGATAAAAAAAAGTATATTAAACCACTAAAATGAAATATTTTGAGATTCGTTATATGGTAAACTGAATAGTTGATCTCCTTTCTTATCTTTTATGAAATTTATATTTTTATTTATTTATTTATTCTTACCGACATTGTCTTGGTAGTTATCATGTTTAATGCAAATGAAAAGTCAAAAACGGTCGTTATATGAGAACAGTTTTTGTTGCAATCTAGTGACCGGAAATAAAACTGTTATTTATGAAGCATGAAAATAATTTATGGTTTTAAACTCATTTTATTGTCAAGTTGTAGTTTTCCTTTTTGTTATTTTCTCATAAAAAATAAGTGGTAGAAAAACGGAATTATAATAGTATTATACAAGTTGTAGAGTACTAGATAACGACAATTATGTGCTCAACTAAGGCTATAACTGAACTTAAACAGCTATTTATAAGTATCACATAGTAATAGATTCAATGCAGTAGGTTTTTTCTCGGCCTATCCCTACACATTAAGTAATACTATGCCTAGTATATGTAGACGTTTGAAATTTAGCAGCAGCTCCTAGTGGTTGGCTTTTTTCGGGTCCACATGAGTGCTAATTGAGTTAAACTCTACCCAGAGTGTGTTAAGAACAAAAGTGTGTGGAAGAGAGAGAAAAAAAAAAGAAATAAATTCAGTGTGTAGTATAATATGTTATGTGTGGTAGTTTTATGTACTTGTACATATTACCGAAAAATATTATTTTTATAATATTTCATAAAAAATATCTGTTTAGAGAAAATGTATGCTTTATGAAAACTACTTTTTATTTCATGTTTTTACTATAAGGTTTGAAACAAATATCATATCAAAAACTATTTTCTTTAAATAATTTAGCTATTAATAATTTACATAAGTACATCACTGAAACCTACTTTTTATGAAATATTTTAACTCTTATGTTTTTAAGGTATGGAAAAATTTTTAATATAAGATTGCGTCTATGAGGATTTATTCATATATACATCGGAAAATAATTTTTTTATAATATTTCTCTATAATATTCTACATAAATACATATGGAAACGAAAAATACGTTTTTCTGCTATATGTTATGTACTATATAATACTTTAGATGACGTACACATTGAAGTACTACATGTTGAACAGTTTTTATCACCGTATTTCCAAAAATATGATACACAACTTAACTCGGATTGTGGTTTGGTTTCGTGCAAAGCTACACGAGGGCTTTCTGCACTAGCCTTCTCTAATTGAGCAGTGTATGATTAGAGGGAAGGCAGCTAATCATCACCACCTACCACGGCTGAAAGAGCATGTTTGATGAGACGGGGGTTCGAACCT
Source organism: Tachypleus tridentatus (assembly GCF_004210375.1). Taxonomy (NCBI): domain Eukaryota; kingdom Metazoa; phylum Arthropoda; class Merostomata; order Xiphosura; family Limulidae; genus Tachypleus; species Tachypleus tridentatus. Next base: position 10,219,269 of record NC_134836.1, on the reverse strand, counting down.
ACGACCCTCAGATTGCAGGTCAAGCGCCCTTAATCACCTGGCCATACTACGCCCATAGACTGTGGATTTATTTAATCGTGGTATCTCACAGGTGGCCAGCAAAGCGGAAAAAGTAGGTCCACTAATAACTGGATGATCTCATATCTCGAAGTTTGAGTGTATTTTTCCAACAAATTGCACAATTAATTCCAGAACAGAAAGAAAGACGATATAGGTTTACACAAGGAACACATGTTTAATCATAGTATCGAAGTTTAAAATACAAACAGCTATATACTACAATATAGTAAACAGTTATATAGTTCACCGTGGGGCAAATTGATGGTATGGGGCTAGCAAGAGCAACGAAAACTAATACACGAATGCAATCTGCTAGTGTTGGTTATTTTCTCTGTAACTGGGCTAGAATTTAGTAATGTTAACTAAGACTTCTCTCGATTTAAAATGTAAAACAATAAATTGAAATTCGATTAATCCACACTTTGAATATAAACATATGCTCCACAATGATGCAGCTTATACATGATGGTTTTCCAACTCCCATTCCAATAGTCAGATCCTATTATTACGACTTTCTATGGAATATTTATGAATACCTGTTTCATTTTGAAGCTACTAGAAATATGCAGTGGCTGAACAGATATGTCCTAGAAGCAATCTGGGTAACCATAAAAGCTTAGTTAGAGACGTCTAAAAATATTTCAATAAATATCGACAAACAGCTTCACGTATTTTATATAGAAAGACGTAGAAGTATTGATGGTATGTTCTAGAAGGTCACTAACCAAGCTAATCCTCTTTATTATTTGGCCAAACGTGAATTAGCTTGGTTAGTGATCTTCTAGAATATACCATCAATACTTCTACGCCTTTCCGTATAAAATACGTGAAGCTGTTTGTTGATATTTATTGAAATATTTTTAGACGTCTCTAACTAAGCTTTTATGGTTACCCAGATTGCTTCTAGGACATATCTGTTCAGCCACTGCATATTTCTAGTAGCTTCAAAATGAAACAGGTATTCATAAATATTCCATAGAAAGTCGTAATAATAGGATCTGACTATTGGAATGGGAGTTGGAAAACCATCATGTATAAGCTGAATCATTGTGGAGTATATGTTAAACCTATAAAATTTAAAGTGTAATGAAAACAAACAACTCATTCCCTTTCTTGGATGACACTTGTAAACTGAAATTAATTCAGAACCTGTTTTTTTCAGTCTATAAAAACTACAAGCCTACAAAGTTATATCAGTTTTTCTTATACCACCACAAAATGGTTAAAGCTCCTATTGCTACCTCTGTGTTTTTTAAAAGCAGCCTGCAGAATATGCGATCTTGTAACATTTGAACAAGAAATTTTGAACTTTTTTTCTGTTATAAAAGAATTATGTGGCACTGGTGCAAACCGCAGCACTAGAAATTTTGTTGGAAACAATGTAAAGCAACAAGTGACTACTGAGATCTTAAATTTGTAGGTAAAAAAAGTCATATTCTTACGTGTTCGTAAACCAAGTTGATGTCTTTGAACATGTTTGTTCCAGTTTGACAATTTCTTCCAGTAAATTATGTTAATCATATCTTGCACAAAAATGTATTCTAAAAGTCATGAATATCTTGCATAAATCGTGAATGGTGTGATTTCTTATAGCAAAGCCACATCGAGCTATGTACTGTGTCCACAGAGGGTAGATCAAACCCCTGATTTTAGTGTTGTAAATCCATAGACTTACCGCTGTACTAGCGGAGAACAAATAGTGAGGAATTCTATCTTAAGAAATAATGTGAAAGTAAGCTGTTTCAGTTAGTGAATGCTACCAAAATGATGCCAGTAAACAAAACGAACTATGAGAGGTAGTGGAAGATATTTAAAATTAACATGGTATTTATTATGGTTTAAACAAAGATTATACCGACGAAAAGTGAAAGTAAAGAATTAAAGAAATGGATAGAAATGAAATTGATAATTGTGAAAATAACGTATTTTATGATAATGGTAATAGTGAATCGTACTATAATGGAACTCTTGCTTATAGGATACTGGAAAAAAAAACTTTTTTATTACACGATGTGCAACATCAAACTTCGCGAAATTTCTATGCTGTTTGCATGTAGATTGCAAGAAGATATTTTGGGTCTGTAAGGAGACACATGCAAACTTACGGTTTCAAATTGTGTGCGCCTGACATGGCCACGTGGGTAAAAGCACTCGACTCGTAATCTGAGGGTCGCGGGTTCAAATCCCCGTCGCACCAAACATGCTCGTCATTTCAACCATGGGGCGTTAAAATATGAGGGTCAATTCCACTATTCGTTGGCAAAAGAGTAGCTCAAGAGTTGGCGGTGGGTGGTGATGACTAGCTGCCTTCCCTCTAGTCTTACACTGCTGAATTAGGGACGGCTAGCGCAGATAGCCCTCGACAAACATAATAGACATTACACCACATCCTTCGCATTAACGGGTAATTGTTTAACACATAAATTATTGTCACTATATGTTATCTATCTTCTATTAGGCAAGGGTTTGTGACATTAAAATATTAAAAACAAAGAGTGGTACGCGATTCCAACATACCTCTGAGACAGTTCTAGTTTACCAGTAAAGTGGTTCGCCAACAGAATGGGTTGCCTTCATATGTTTAGCAGGCAGTAAATTTAAGCGAGTTTAAAAGAAAGTTTGATAACTATACTAATGATAAGGGCTGGCTTTACAATTTTTTAAATAGCTGAAGTTTAGATTAGAGGATGGGATGGCTGAGATGAATTAATCGGTTCTTTGTTATTCCTAAACATAATGATATGTTATATACAATTTATTCGTTATACGGTTTGCATTACCAATAAAAATCGGGTTCTAATAAATTAAACTTATATTTGTGAAGGATATTCTATAATAAATAAAATACCCTTTAAGTTTCACTTTTTCTATTGTAATTATCAGTCAGAAAAAAATTTTCAATGAGTAATTTGCACCAGTGTATACAAATTTGTAGCAATAACTTTAATGTTATGATTTACTTATTTATTAGAAATTAGTCCGTTCCTTACCTATGAAATATAAAATGATTTTAGGCAAAAATAATATTTACAAAATATTTTCGTTATAGAATACACCCCACCGTTCTGCTTTCCTGCAGCTAAACCAACATATAGTCGTGGGATGCTTACACTGTGAAATCATATTCAGTAGCTAACAAAATTGAGTTAATTATGAAATAACAGGTTGGAAAACAACAATTTATAAGCAAGCACAAAGAAACATTTTATTGATGGCGGAATATATTACATGTTTCGACAGAACATTGGTTCATCTGCTTCAGGTATGACCAGTACAAAGCAATACAATGTTTGTATATGTTGCTACAGAGAAAAAAAAGACACAGGATGTTGCGGAAGTGATGTCAACAGGTAACGGGACAGAGGCCAAGTCTGCTCAAGTGTAAGAACGGTGAATAGATCTTGCTAAATACGGCTGATGCTGCTGAGGTCATTATTACGGTTTAGTGAGAAATAACTTGCTTTGGTGGTTTCTGTAGTTTCTAAGCAGCCTCTTTTCTTTTTTAGTTTTGAGTTGGTGTAGGAGGAGAATTTCATCCTAAATGATTTTGTGACCTGTTTTATATTGATGACATACGAAAATAAATGTCAGAAATTCACCGTTACGCATGCAACATTGGTGTTTGCTTTGTTTGTTTTGAAATTCGCACAAAGCTACTCGAGGACTATCTGTGCTAGCCGTCCCTAATTTAGCAATGTAAGACTAGAGGGAAGGCAGCTAGTCATCACCACCCACCGCCAACTCTTGGGCTACTATTTTACCAACGAATAGTGGGATTGACCGTCACATTATAACGCCCCCACAGCTGGGAGGGTGAGCATGTTTGGCGCGACGCGGACGCGTACCCGCGACCCTCGGATTACGAGTCGCACGCCTTACGCGCTAGGCCATGCCAAGCCCTGGTGTTCTTTGTGTCTTATTTCTAAGGAATCTGACATTTGTCTTATGCTTTTTTTTTCATATTCAAATAAGATACTGTAAATGCACTGATTTTATCCTTTTATTAATAGGAATTATTTAGAATTAGGAAGTAGGATGATAATTTTATGTGAATATTTGGATACAGTGGGACAGCACTAATAAGTCTGTGGGCTTATAACTCTAGAAACCGGATTTCAATACCTGTTTTAGGAAAGCACAGATAGCTTATTGTGCAACTTTGTTCTTAACAACAAACAAACAAATAATTACTCAATTAAGTGGGAATGATACTCACTGGAAATAGTTGGCTGTTTTTACATTTCCTTTTTAATAAAGAAAAATTACAATGTAATAAGTGGTTTTCCCTTACCGACTGAAAAATTGTTCAATTTTCTTTTAACTAGCACCTTGTTATTTTCTGGTGTGTGGCCTTCCTCCTTTTTTTTTCCTGATGTGTTTATGGTATTGTAGTATTAGCATTTTAGTTAAAGAATTGTACTCGTTAAGAAAAAATGACTATGACTTCAGAGCTCCCATAATAATTTGTTGTTAATATTTATATGTAGATTATTAATAGGTGCTGAGGTATTTCTAAATTTTTTAAAAGTATACTCTTGGTATTTTGTTAATCCGTCACTAATTCAGCAGCTAGTCATCACCACCCACGGCCAACTCTTTTATCAACGAATAGTGGGATTGATAGTAAAATTATAACACTCCCACGGCTGAAAGTGCGAAGTTCGAAGTTTGACTGTGTGGGTATTTGGGTATTGATGTTGTTAAATACCCAGGAGGGTCAGGTATAAAATCACTGTAGCTTCCACCGCGATTTGAACTCGGAACGTTAGATTCAAAGTCCATAGTGCTAACCGTGCGAAAATGTTTGGTGTGACGGGGATTCGAACCCGCAACCCCCGGATTTCGACTCGAGCGCCGTAACCTCATGGCCATGTTTACGATCGTATTTTTGTTTATATCAAATTTGGTTTAATTTAAAAAAAAAAAAAATTCGGTATTTGCTTATTGCTTATGTATGAGAATAGTATTAAAAGTATTTGACAATTGAAATACATAAACTGTGAATGATTCTAATTTAAAATGGTTTTAATTCAAGATCTTTATAAAAATGCACTTGGATTTAAGAACTAATTAGAAAAAATAAAGTATATTTTAATTAAGACATGCAAGATAAATATGGCGTGGTCATGCGCTATGTCTACAGGTATAATGGAGTTCAGTGTGAAGTCGTTTAAAGGTTTTGCTAACGAAGCTGGAAAAGCGTTTACTCGTGTTGTTCAGGTAATGACCAGATTTTGTTAAAAATCTTATTAAAGTTGACATATAATTATAAAGATAAGTTTAATATTTACTAATTCTTTGCTTTAGTTTTAACGGTTAATGACACTAACACTACTATTAACTTCGAAACTGTATTTATCATTGATCATTTAATAATGAATCTGAATGGGCAAATGGACCACTGTTCCTATAAAGTTTATCTCAGGTGTCACTTTAAATGATTACATGTGATATATTGTCTTTCTGAGCGCCCTGAAAGTTTCAGTGAAGCCAAAAGTTAAAATAAACCAACAGTTTTCGAACATAATTCATTCTTGCTCATACTCCCAGTATGTATCGTACAATATGAATCACATTCAACTTGCTGGTTTAGTATAGAATTGAGTACTCGTTGAACTGTGAACTTTATGCTCTGTTTCCAATCCATTTGGACAGTATTTCTCTGCTTAATAAAATTAAGCTAGTTTACAAGATAATCTAACAATAAACTAGAATGAAAATAATATATTTATAACCTGAACATTATCTTTTTTTTCTCCACTGAGTTTAATATTTTGATATGCAAAATAAATTAAGCAGAAATTAACTAATGTCCCTTGTTAACTAATATTAGTAATGGTACTGATGCTAATATATTAGCACTACTACTAGTACATCATGTCACTGAACTAAATGATAAAAAGCCTCTGATTTCTTTGTTATTTTATAAAGATAGTATTACTATTAGTAGAATTAGGTGACACAAGTTCAGGATGTAGAAAAATAATATGATCTCTTTAGGACACTTGTCTTCCTAACTGGGTAGTTATTTTATGAATGGAGTTACCAAGGACAACAGTGAGGCTGGCACTGTTTAAACACATAGTTATGCCAGATATTTTAATGATTTTCTAAAAGTTATCACCATATCTTGTGAAATTTCAATTTCTTTTATTTTGTTTTTCCCTCCAGCATCATAGGTACCTACGTGATGCATTGTTGAATAAATAGCCTCAAACCTCTCCCTGCTGAAAATTTAGTACTGCAGTACAATAAATGAATCTGAAATTTTGGTCAGATGGTGCAGCATCCATTCTGGTTTAAAGAGTTGATGGAAAATATCCATAATTTCTTGTTTAAAGGTGTGGGTTTAAGTTTTGACTTTTTATCAAGATTGGTTGTGCAGGGAGAGCTTCAAAGAATCAAATGATTTTGCTTTCCTTTAGTACACAGAAGAAAAGTTGGGAACTTCAGAAAAGACAGAATTCGATGTTCATTTTGAAACCTTGGCTGAACGAGCTGATAAAACTAAGCATTGGACAGAAAGGATTGTGGCTAGAACAGATGCAATTCTGCAACCCAATCCAAGTAATCATTGTTAATTTTTATTTTTTTTACACTGCATAATTTTTATGTTCTGAAAAATTGTCGAAACTAGCCTAAAAAATATATTGTTGTCAATCCCTCAAGGGGATGAAATATCAAAAAAGATATCTTCATTTGAAGAATTAAAATCTTAAATCAACCAAAATAAAATGTGTTTTTGCATTTGTCTATATTGTTTGTAATTATGTCATAAATTACATTATTTTAAGGAAATAAGATTCTTTTAAGTGGACTTGTTTTATTGTAGATGCAAAAGTTGAAGATTATTTATATGAAAAGCTTGAGAGAAAACGGGAAAAACAAACTAATTTTGAAGCACTTGGGCAAGACATGATGGATGCTGGCTCTGAGTTTGGGGCAGGGACAGCTTATGGTATGTATCAGTTATAGGTTTTGTTAACACTAATTAAAGGTGAATTATGAACAAAGTACAGAAAGTTTTAAGAGTGGGCTGAGTAACATCAGTTCATGTGACTGGAGACGTTATATCACTCAACACATTTACTGTAATATCTGTTCATATAAGTTGAGTTATATTGTATCACTCAACATATCTACTGTAATATCAGTTCGTGTAACTGGAATAAAGTATAACATGGAAAAAAATACTGTTATTTGTTTCAATTAACAACAAAAGAAAACTAAACTTGTCCAGTTTCCTTACAAAAGTGACACACTCCTTTGCAAGTACTAATGATTTTTGTAGTTTTTGTTCCTCAGGATTTTGCAGTGATTACTGGAAAGATTGCATTAAAACTATCTCTCATCCCACCTTTTAAGTTTTGAGATCTAAGACTCTTTCAGGCCAGATGGGTTATGGAAACAACTGATGCATTAGTGGTTGAAATGCTATTTATATAGACCCTTTTTCTATGGTAAAGAAGGAAAGAAAGAAATATAATGGGCTTAATATTTTGTTAATTTGGAACAGGCTTTCACACCAAAATAATTATCATAACAAATGACTCCTTATGTATTGTGATCCAACTGCTACTATGTTTGTTGAGTCCCAGCCAGTCTAGTAATCTCTGGATTTTGTGAAGTGCATTGTTGGCAATGGATATTTTTAACAGTGTGTGGCTGAAATACTGTTATTATACACTGTTTTGATTCTTAAATTCCTAAGGAGCTAGATAAAAAAAAAATTGTTTTAAAAATTTTAATAGGCCTATTACTATATTGATATCTTATGACAAGTATAAGTAGATTTAAGCCTTTTTTTTTTTATAAAGATGATCAAAACTGAAAATGCAGGGCAAAAGTAAAAAAATGGATTAAATTATCATGTTGCCAGCTTATGATGAGAAAAACCAATGCTGCTTGAAATGCATATATATATTTTTAAAAAGGCTAACACAAAAGTGGCTGCAAGCTGCCTATTGACCTAATGAAAGTGAAAGAGGTCCACATATGACTTGTGACCTTCTTTAAAATCATAGGAAAAAACTTTCAGATCATAGTTGCCATCTTATGATCTATTTTTCATTCTTCAATTTTTCTTTTTATTCTGCCATCAAAGGTTTAATATCAACATTAGGCCCCTTGTTTCAAAAGGAAAGGGACATGGTGCTAATTCTGAAGAACATCTTAAGGTGGTTTTTATATTGAAAACAATTAGTAAGGTTAAACTATTATGTAGTAAAAGGAACAGGATTATTAGAAGTACTTTACTAGATACTTCCACATTAATAAATTATTGCTTAATTCTACAACTTTTATATTTCTGAAGTGAAATTTTATGTCATCTGTGTAGGTAAAGCCCAACACAGGGCTTTATATGTATGTAAATTAGTTGTGCTCCAAGAAGAATGTTAGAATTGAACATAGTTTGAATATTCTTTTGGGTTATGTTAGTACAATAATTTTGTATTTTACCATTCTTAGTTATCTTAATCACTAAACAAATGCTATTATCTTTATTTTCTTTCATGGGTAAATTTGCAATAATGAGCCATAAACAAAATAAAATTTAAAAATAGACATTCATCTGGCCATAATCAGTGGAGGTGATACCTCAGTTGTTCACTGTGATGACAAGACCTTACAATTTGATATGCAAATGTATAACTGTATTTTGGATTTTGTAGAATTCTGTATTAGTGGCTGTCTAATCAAAAGCAATATTAATCTGTTCATGTTTAGTACTTAAAACATTGATGTCAGACAGGCTAATTTGATAAGATAACTTGTAGGCCTACTTATGGAAATGTCATTTGACAATGCAAACTGCTAGGTATGGTAGTGAATCTGCAATACATTGTTTTCAAGTGTATATGCACTTAAGAATGTGGATTCCCATGGTATTATACTTTTTTTTCTTTATCAACCCTGTCCTGTATATCACTACTTGTATTTTTCCATAAAATGTTTCTCTTTTAAAAAACAAAACTATGATGAACATTAAGAACTTAATTATCTCAGTTTTCAACAAAAGCTTTGCCAGCATTATCAATTAAAGATCCAAACTAATGTTTAGCACTTTACATTTAACATACTTAATCTACTTTTACATATTTTTTTTTCCTTTTAATAATTGGTAAAACTTTCCTACATTATCTTCTTACTCTTTATCCCAGTTAATTAATGATAAATGGTAAATCTTTCATGGTCTCAAAATTTGCTTTCTAAAATTAGGAATTAAAATTTAATGTCTTTTTAGCTCTGCAGGTGAATGATCTCTCTTCCCTCGTATATTCTCATCCAGCTCTTGTAATTGCATCCCTCATTAGTGGTTAAATATAAATTTGTATTGTATACTCTGTGATCATTTGGTGTAGAATGATGTTTTTGTTTCACAACTTAATGCAGTACCTATCAGTATGTCTCAAATTGAAGTCTTCCATAATTACTGCATTGGCATTTTTATGAGTAATAACTTAAATCTGGATATAAAATTTTTCCATTGATATAATCTGTCTGATTGGGTGACTTATAACAATTGTTATTCAACCTCATTTTTCAAATACTTTACCCATCTTGTTTTTACCATGGTTTTCATATTTTTATATTAATTTACCAAGCTTTTTAACTGCTGAACAAGTTTAGTTTAAAACCATCTTTAACAAATGTATTTAAAGCTTTTTGCTTTCAAGGTGTAGCTGTTAATCTTTCATTTAAGTCTTGGTTTTGCTAAGTGATTAGTTTCTTTGTCTCTTCTAAAGGAGCTGTCTCTAAACTAGTTCACGTCTGTTTATATACCTAAACTTGTGAAAGCATTCTTTATAGTTTAGGATTTTCTTCTGATTTAGAATTTTTAACGTTTTTTTACTTCTACATGCATTACAAAAAAGAGGAATGTCCCTGGGTACCAGCACATAATCTGTCTGTATACTTAACAATTCCCACTACTACAACACAAACAATGTTAATTTTCAAGAACATCATAGGTTTTGCTAATGAAATATATAACACTGCATATATCCTCATCTTGTAAAATTTATGACATTTAAAAACTAGAACAAACTCACTCCACAGTTTGCAAAATTGAGAACTGTCACATCTGTGACTTTGAAATGATTTGAAACACTCTCATGTTTTATCATTATTAATTATCAAAGAATTAAATATGTATAACTTTATCAGATGCATTGTAATGTTTAAGTAAGTACTTGTATATGGAAAAGCCTTCATTTTTAAATGTGTATTTAACAGTTAATTTCTACACATACAGTAATTGCTTTGCCATTATCCTGAAAAATATTCTTTCTTGCAATAAATTAATGCTAGATTTGTTTTATATTTACATAATGAAAATTTCCATCACCCGAAAATTAATGAGGTATTTTTTAAAATTCTTTGTGCTCTGATATTTTTGTGAAATTTAGTTTTGAATAATTGTTTCAGTCTTTAATCTCGTGAAAAGTTTTGTGATAAGTCTCTTATTTTTATATATAAAACAACATTAAGTCATTGCTGTTACCTACGTATCAAGTTCAATATATATCTTAATACTCTATAGACCAGTTTAAAACTAATTTTTATTCAATAAATTTTTCAGGTAGTACATTAATAAAAGTTGGACAAACTCAACAGAAACTAGGTCAAGCAGAGAAAGAATTTATACATTCAGTAAGCACTGGCTTCATTCGGCCATTGCGTGGATTTTTGGAGGGCGACATGAAAACTATTCAAGTAAGCTGACACAATATAAGTTTTTTTTTTAAATTACAGTAGTAGGTCATAATGGACATTATTTGACTAGTAAATGAATAAATATTATTCATGGTTATTTGAAATTTAATCCGTAATATTTATTTAACATTGTAGACATAAAGTACATTTTTTTTTTGCTGGCAGTTAATTCTGGGAACTTGCTAGTAGACACTAACCAGTAGCATGTATAATTTAGAACTGCAAAAGGACAATTTGAATAGGAACTGATGTATATTTTATACCTACAAATTAAACAATTTAGTAATGTGATATTTAAAATATTTTCATCGAACATTTTGTTGTTGAGCTTGCAGTTGAGAGTTCTTGTTGTTTAAACTTCTAACAGGTTTAATATTATTTTAATATCTGTTTGTTTCAGTTTAATATATATTTATAAATGTATATAATTTATTATTGTTAAATGTGTATTGCTCAAGTCCTGCCTGTTCTTTAACATTGTAGAAGATTCTTAAGGGTAAGAATCAACAATATATTGTTGTCAAGCAAACTTTTGAGAATGTTGCTAAAGTTTTTAAATTGATGTGGGGAGAAAGTAACAGAATATTGCTGATCAGCTACTGTTAACTTACTATAAGCCTTGGAAGCTGTAATTGTGACTTAATGCTTAGTAATTGGAAGATTACAGACATTTGACCAGGAACTTTTATAGATTTTGAACATTCCAAACTTTGTATGTTAGTATTTATATGAGGACTAACCAATTGGAGTTGAGTGATAAAGACAAGTTAGAAACTCAAACAAATTGATCTTAAACAAGCCCACATTGGAGCTGAGAAAGAAAATCCTGTATTGAAGCTCAGAAAGAAAAAGACTCTATCGAAGCTGAAAGAGAAAGTTAACATCTAAATCACTTAGGGCATATTGATCAGAATAAGTAACCATGGACAGAAAAACTGTACAGATTAATGGAGGAATGCTTTGATTTATTGAATGCATTTTAGATTTCTTTTATAATCTAATTTTCTTAATGATTTTCTGAAGATTATCAGATTCCAAACTCTTCCATTATGAAAGTGAGATTAATTGACTTAATTTCCAGGGCAACTTTTGTTAATAAAATGTGAAAATAGTAGCAACTTTTCAATTTTCAAGTACCTGTTTGTTTTTTATTGATTTATGCAAAATAAAAGAGAGGCTTACATAACTAGTCTGTGGTCTCTTTTAAAACCAAGAATAAACCCTGTCTGGTGTTGGTTCTTTATCTATTTTTAATATCCACTGGCCCCCAATAGACCAATATCTTCTAAATTTTTTACGTATATATTAAGAACCTGAATATGACCTAGTAAGTTCAAAATGTTGTTCTTTCCTTATCAATCAAAGTGTTAAAACCCATACCAGCCATTCTGAGATACATATGTGAGACTCATTATATCAGACAATGTATTGCTGAATTCTGTTAACCTAAATTAGAAACAATGAAAAAGATAGTACAGAAGGTAAATACACTGAAAGAAAACTTAACTTAAAATGTAAACACAATAAAAAAAAAAAAGTGTCTAATGTGGTGCCTTTACTGGAGAGAGAGAGAGATATAGGTTTACATTTTGTGATAAGTTGTATTCTGTAGCAAAATTGAACTAAATTCTTTCAGTTTGAGAATGCTAAACATTATATACTGATGGCAATAGTTCCATCCTTCTCAAGATAAATGTGATACTGTCATTCTTAGTTCGAAACAAGCTATAAAATTTGCATGAAAGCATCACTTGCATATTGCCAAAACACTTGTTATCTTTTTAGATTCTTATGTATCAGTTAAAGAACAAAGCATACCAATCTATGTGTATTACAGATTTAACATGAAACCCAGCATCTAGTTTTCACATTATTTTCTTTCCAGAATGTGACCAAAGCATTTGCTCTATATATATAGAGCAGATAATATCTGTAGCAGTGAGACAAGTACAGAGTGAAGCCAGAAATATAAAATGGCTTGTACATTAAAACAAGTATTTGTTCTTTTGTCTATATTAAGCCTTTTCATCATATAAACAAAACAAAGAAGTCATTAGGAACCACTTAAGGAGCAGTATACTATATGATTCATACTTTATATTGGTGAAATTGTGACAACCACATTCACAAATATCCAAGAATCAACAGGACTAATGTATAGACAAGCACTGTATATGAACATAAGTGTAACAGGTGCTCCACAAAATATATTGAGAAAACTAGGCTTCTGTAATGACAGATGTGAAAAACAGTTTAGGGAGTTTAACTGTTGGATAAGGGGTGACAGCAAAACTAACACTTATTAACTTTTGTTTACATACAGAAAATATAAAGAAGCATTAATCAAGAAATGTAGAAACCACAGGTTTAAATACAAAGAGGTTGCTAAGTTTAAATTACTATTATAATTTATTAACTTTTGTTTGTAAGATACAATTTTGGGGCATTGTAGTATCTTGTCTAGGTTACTCACCTTGAGTATTCTTTAAGTCATAGTGTTGCTTATTTCTGTTTTGACAATATTCTTACTTGCATAGCCATTTTCTTCATGGGCTTGGCAGTACGAGTTGTGTTGCCGTAAAAGCATTGCCAAAAGAGCTAAACAAAATTCTTGAAAAAGTGACGAGTTCTTTCAGATTTGAAGTTGTTTTGTTGTGTAAAACAATCTTATCATAACTAATTCTTAAGGCTGAAACCTCTGTATTTGTGTAGTAATTTTCATTTCAAAAAGTTGAGCAACCTTCAGCTTTCTCTACTATTTTTAGTCTAGTGGGACTTTAATAAATTTTACTTTTTTTTTACTACAAGTAAACAAATTTAATATTTTGTTGTTGTAAGTTTCAACAGACTTCACATGTATATAGAACATTTAAAAGTTCATTTTACACACTTCTTTTAATGAAGAATGAGTAATCCATAATTTTATTACTTTTTTCTGAATTAAATCATTAGAAAAGATGCTGATATTACTTAGTGTTTTGAGATTATGAAATGATTTGGGAATATAAAAAAATTTAACATTTTTAGCTTTGAGTGTTATAATATTCTATATTTTTACACTTTTTAATACAGTTGTTTTATTACATTTATCAAATATAGTAAATTTAAAAGTTTATACTTTTTAACAGTTTAGGTAATTTACATAGGTTTAATGTTTAAAGGTTTTACTTCTTGCTGCCTTGAGATATTACTTTCTGATTTTAATTACTATATTTACAGGAATATAATACACATTTTTTTCCTTTACATACCTTCTGAAAAATTGACTACTTTATATTTTTGTGTGTGCATTTTTATTAGGCATTTTACTAGAAGCTGCTGTCACCAAAAAACTGTTAAAGTTTTCAAAAATAAACTTTCATATCTGATGCAATGGATGTGTCATGTGATGACATGCTGCAGAAATCAGAAAAGAATGATGCAAAAATTTAAGGAAGCAAATAAAATGAATCCCACAGTAATGACAATTCTACAGATGATGAAGATTAATGATTAACTTAGTGTATTTGATAGTTATTTCGGAAATATTCAATACATTTTCTAGGACTTGTTTATGTGTTAAAAAACATCTTTAATTTAACCTTTCAAAACTGGGTGCTCATTATGTGCAAGCAGATACACTACGCTGAAATGTAGCAGTCGTCAGGCCAGAAATTGAAGAAACTTGCTGAAATTTTAAACAAAATACTTGAATTTTGGTAATTTATTGTCACGTTACACTTTGTTAATGTTGTTTAGGTTCAAACATATAGAACTACATGTGTTTACCCCAGAAAAATACAACTTAAACAGTTTGTGTTTTCGTGCTGTTCTTTAGAAAGAGAAGAAGATTTTAGAATCCAAAAGGCTTGACTTAGATGCCTGTAAAAGTAGGCTAAGGAAAGCAAAATCTGTGGAAGCCCAAGGAAATGTGAGTTGTTTTTATGCTTTAATTTTATGCTAAATTGTATCATTTATAAAGCATTATAACTTGCTTAAACCTTCTCATATAAAATTAATACATTAAGTTTCTTTGATGAATGTCAGGAATGATTTCATCACAGTGTCCAAAAAATGTAGTATGAACTAAATGGCTAGCATTTATCTCTTATTTTCACCTCTCCCCTTGGTGTGGATTCCTGTAAGTGGTGAGGGGACCTCCCAGGGAAGGTTCTGTTCTTTCAGTTTACCTCCTCTGGGATCTAAACATCCACCCATGTGTTTGCCATGCGTGGCAACCTATGAAGAGGAGGAGAGGATCCTGGTGGTTGAGGGGCCCAACCAAAACACACTACTTTGGCCTTGAATTCCTGTAGACGGGCAGCCTTGGGGTGACTCCCTTGGGTCAGTTGGCTGATCCACTTGGGCTAGGGTCAACCAAGTACCAGCATTGGATGTTCTGAATAGGTGTTGTGGACATTGTATCTGATGCTGGTGTTTGGGTATAGTGCTCATGAAACCTTGGCATTACTACAGTGTCCTTGTTTGACATTGTAGTGCATCCCCTCGTAGGGCTCCATGGTGAGTGGGGTCAATGGGCACCAAAATTTCCCTTTTTTTTGTTATGGATCCTCCACATAAAAACTTTAAACAGTGAAAAAACAGTCTTATAGGTAAACGACCACATCTTGAAGATTCTGAGTAGCTATCTTCAACATCTGTAACACTTGTTGTACCTCATTTTCTTATCCTACATTATCTTTCAGACAAACCTTTAGGTCAAATGTCTCTCTTTTTCATTCAGAAGGAACTAGAGGGACATGCTGGCTCTCCAAAATCAGTAAAGAAGCTTCGATCTGGTGACATATTGGTGGAAACGTCCACATCTCAACACAGTGAACTCCTCTTGCATTCAAAGGCAATTGGGGATATACCTATTAAGGTTGCACCTTATGCTACTTTGAATTCATCATGAGGAGTTATTGTCGAGAGAGATTTGAAGAACATCCCTGAGTCACATTCTCACTGGTTGCTCTACTCAAGAAGTTTCTGCAGTGAAGCATATCTCCACTTGCAAAGATGGAATTAAGATGCTGACCAGTATCCTTCTTCTGACATTTACATCACCACATCCACCTGCCATCGTCAAGGCAGGTTATCTTAATTGCAGGGTATAGCCATACGTTCCAAACCCTCTCAGATGTTTCCAGTGTCAGCAATTTGGTCACTCAAAGATGTCATGTCACGGTTCCTTAATGTGTGCTTGTTGCGGTGGCAAGGACCATGATGCCTGTGAGTGTGAAACGGACCCTCATTGTGTTAATTGGAATGGCTCTCACCAGTCCTACTTTCGCTCCTGCCCTAAATGGTTGGTGTTGGTCTCCCTGGCAGGTTATGATAATTACCATTATGATACAGAAAGTATTTTACAACTTCTCTTACTCTGGTTTCTCTCTTCATATTATAGATGAGATGTCAACATTGGTTTTATGCTTTTTCTGTTTTTCAATGCTGTTTTGTTTTACCTTCATTTCTTTTTATGAATTTTACTACATTTACTTTATTTTTACCTTTTTACCAGACGTTTGGCCCAGATAGCCTAGCTGCTTTGTGCTATAAAACACTAAATCAACCAACCAAACAACCAACCTAAATGGTTGGAAGAAAAAGAGGTGCAGCATTTGAAAATGATTCATGACTTTACTTATTCTGAGGCTCAAAAGTTGCTGTCTACCACTTCATCTTGGATGTATACTGTAGTTCCACAACTACAGTAGGAGTGCAGACAGATCTCTCTGTGCCTCCAAAAGAATCATACTCAAAACAAATGAAAAGTCTTTTTACCTCCATGGTTAAAAAAGTTGATGAATCAACTTCAACACCCATCTTTATCCCTTATTACATACATTCCAACAAATCCCAAGATCCACTTCCTTTGGTTTTGGGTACGGGCATTTCCTCAGATACATCTTCTTCTCCCACCTCAAGATGCAAAATGATTCTTCGTTCATTTCCTCAGTCACTGTAATATCTTTCCAACAGCAAAGACCTGCCCAATTGGCCCAGGGCAGGATCCATGGAGGTTGATAGACCTCCCTCGAATAAGGACAGTAAGTAAAAAAAAAAAAGGTTGTAAATAGAAGGGTTCTCCACCCAGTTTGCCTACACGTAAAGAAAAATGGCCCCCTTGATACAATGAAACTGTCAAGGTTTTATGTTCTAATCTGGATGACATCAAATCACTGATTGCTTCCTTCCATCCTGTATGCCTTTCCTTACAGAAAACATTTTTGGAACCTGCAGATACAGTTGCCTTTTGACAGTTTTCTTTGTACAGAAATGACAGGCTGTGTGATGGACGAGTGCATGGAGGGATGGCACTGTTGGTTGATCAGCATGTGCCTACCCTGTCTTTGTCACTCAACACATCCTCAGCAGCCATAGCCATCTGTGTTTCCTTGGGTAATACCATCTCTGTTTGTTCTCTCTACCTGTCCCCTGGAGAGACATATGATCAATCAGACCTTGATGCTCTCGTTGAACAGTTGCCGTCTCTATTTCTAATCCTGGGGGACTTTAATGGACATAATCCCCTCTGGAAAGGTGCTAATATTGATATGAGGGGTTGCTCTGTAGAGGGTATGCTTTCTGATCACAATTTTTTCTTTACAGTACTGGTTCTTCTAATTATTTCCATGCACCTAGTCAGTGCTTTACTGCTATTGATCTCTCAATCTGCTCCCTCTTCATTATTCTCCCCTCTTTCATGGAGGGAGGGTTGACAATAATCCATGAGGCAGTGATCATTTTCCTATAATTTTGAGAGAGACCATCTGACCCGCATGCCCCAGTGGAAGCTAGATCATGCAAACTGGCCTTCTTTCACTGCTCTCACGGAACTTGATCCTCCCATCGTTTGTAAGCCATCAGTAGACGACTATGTGGCAGCAGTAATTGACTGTATTATACAAGTAGCTGCTCAATGTATTCCTAAAACCTCAACACATTTTCCACAATATCCTCATCTGTGGTGGAATCCTGCCAGCCATATGGCACAGAAGGCTCAAAAACGGGTCTGGGATATCTACTTTCCATAGATATCCCACACTCTCGAACCTCATTGCTTTCCAGCAGGCCTGTGCACATGCTAGGTGGGTAAGACGTCAATGCCAGAAGGAATCTTGGATTAAATTCACACCAGCATATCTTCTACCACCATTTACAAAGTCATATAGGACAAGATTCGAAAGGTCAGTGGGCAGTTTAATTCTGTCTCCCTCTCGATCATGCTCTCTGATGGCCAGGAAGTAGCTGATACCAAGAGCATCACTGATACTCAAGGTGAAAGCTTTTGCTGGGTATCTAGCACTTCTGCTTCTTGCTCCACCTTCTTAGCCATCAAGACTCAGCCAGAACAATCACCTCTTTCCTTTCAAGCTGATTGTCTCTATGACTATAATCGTCCCTTTACACTGGTGGAACTCAAACTGGCCCTTCATTGGTCTGTTAGTACATCAGTTGGACCTGATGATGTACATTATGAAATGCTGTGCTATCTACCTCCTGCTTCTCTTGCTATTCTTCTGATTGTTTTTAACTGGATCTGGCAGGAGAATGTTTTTCCTGATGTCTGGTGCCAGGCTACTGTCCTACCGTTCTCTAAGCCTGGGAAGTATCCCAAGATTTCTTCAAACTACCATCCAATTGCTTTGACGAGTTGTCTCTGTAAGACCATAGAAAGGATGGTTAATACTCATCTTGTTTGGTTCCTTGAATCAAACAACCTCCTCTTGCCCACCCAGTGTGGATTCCGACAGTGTGGATTGGACATGGACCACCTGATTCTACTTGAAACGTCAATCAGAGAAGCCTTTCTCAAAGGAAAACATCTTGTATTAATATTCTTTGACATTGAGAAGGCTTACAATACAACATGGAGGTATGGCATTTTGCAAGACCTCCATCTATATGGGTTATGTGGCCATTTGCCCATTTTTATTAAACATTTGTTAATGGAGAGGAGATTCCAAATTTGTGTGGGTTCAACACTTTCCTGTTCAGGAACTTGGAGTCTCTCAGTTCTGTGTTTAGAGTGTCACACTTTTCAGCATAAAAATTAATGCCATTACTGAAAAACTCCTCACTGTTGCAAACATGCTCTTTTCTCGATGACTTTCACATCTCTTGTCACTTGTTGAATGTGAGGTACATTGAGCAGCAACTACAGACTGCCCTCAATTGTTTGGTGAAGTGGATCACAGCAAACAGCTTTAACTTCTCTCTCTCTAAAACCATTTGCATGCACTTTTGCTGCCAACGGGGTATTCATTCTGATCCTGAACTCAGTATCGGTGAAGTTGTGCTACCTGTGGTCCCTGAGACAAAATTCTTGGAGCTTATCTTTGACCGTAGGCTGACCTATATACCACACATCAAGCACACGGGTCAAATGTACAAGAGCACTGAACATTCTCTGTGTTCTTTCTTCCACCACTTGGGAAGCGGATCGATGTTCTGTGCTAAAGATATATTGTGCTTTTATTCGATTGAAACCTGACTCTGGATTGCTGATCTATGGCTCTGCTAGATCCTCTGCCTTAAAGATGCTGGACCCCATTAGTCATCAAGGATTTTGACTTTGCACTGGAGTTTTCTGCACTTCCCCAGTCCAGAGCTTATACATAGAGTCTCATGAACCTTTGCACCTCCATCATTTGCAACTGTCTTTACTATATGCTTTGAAACTTTGTTCCTTTCCAAAGCATCTCACCTGGGGTTGTGTTTTCCTTTCTTGGTGGGCCATATGTTTTCAGAATAGATGATCTGCCGATGCTCCTTTTGGCCTTTGTATCCAGGCACAGTTTGATGACTTGGGTCTTGTTCTTGGATAACATTGCTGTATCCACTGGCCAGCCCATCTTACCATGGCTTCTTACAGTCCCCAATTGTGACCTATCTTTCAGTCATCTGAGAAAAGCAGATACTTCTAATTGGAAATAGTGTCTGCTATTTGCTGAACATCTTTCGAACCATCTTTCCATTTCCATTTATACAGATGGTTCGAAATCAGGTGACTGTGTGGGCTCTGCCATGGCTTGTTGTGGTTCGGTGGTTGTGAACAGAAACCCCTCTACAGCTTCTGTGTTCACTGCTGAACTGTAAACCATTTCTCTTGCCCTGGATCACATAGAAGCTAAGCAGTACTCAAACTACACTATTTGTATTGACTTGCTTAGTTCTTTACTGGCTCTGGAATCGCTTTATACCTTGTTCTCACCGATATTCAAAACCAACTGGTCCATTTCTCTTTAACATCTACTTCTATCCAGTTTTTCTGGATACCGGACCATATTGGTATTCGCGGGAACAAGCTTTCCAACACAGCAGCTAAATCTATCTGCTCTGGCACTATCACTGCTGTACCTGTTCCATACATGGATTATGGTCCTGTATTCAAGGCTTGGCTCTGTGCCAGCTGGCAGTCGACTTGGAGTGAGCTACGTGAAAACGAGCTTTTCCAAATAAAACCCTATATTGGACTTTGGCCGTTTTGCTTCCATAAGGATTGGAAAGAGGAAGTTATTCTAACTAGTCTGTGCATTGCTCACAGTTTTTTAACTCATCATTTTCTTTTATCTGAACTGATGCACCAATGTGTTTTCTGTATAACACTCAGGTCACAATAAGCTACATCTTACTTTCTTGTCATCATTATGACTCTCAATGGCAGCACCATTTTAAACATGTTCTGTCCCAAGGTTTGTTCATAACGTTAGACATTGTTATTGGTGATGGTGACACTGTCCACCTTGTTACTGTTTTTAGTTTTTTAAAGACCATTAATCTTTTTAATGCCATTTATACATTAGACCTTTTTTAATGTGATTCCATTTTTAAGAATCAAAATCCATCTAGTTCAATTTGAAATTAGAAAATGGCTGTAAAGTTCAATAACTCGAAACCAGGACTGGAAAGGCCAACTTTAGTTGACTAATGCTGCTTTTTGAACTACCTGTGAGTCATCCTGGTGAGTTATTATTAACATTTTGCTAAAAGTCTTTTAAAACTTTTATTACTTTAGTTTTTGAAACTGGCCATAATGTCAAATAATTCAGAACCATGACTGGAAAGGCCAACTTTAGGTGACTGATGGTGGTTTCTATACCTACCTGCTAGTCTTACTGGCAAGTTATGATAATTACAATTATGCTACAGAAAGTCCTCTACAACTTGTATTACTGTAGTTTTTCTCTTAACATTGTAAACTAGATGTAAACATTGGTTTTATGCTATTTTTGTTTGTTTTTTTAAATTTTGTTTTGTTTTACCTTAATTTCCTTTTATGAATTTTACTAAATTTACATTAATTTTAACGTTTTTGCAGATGTTTGGCATAGATAGTTTCGCTGCTTTGTGCCATAAAACACTAAATCAACCAACCAACCAACTAACCATTTTCACCTCTTACGTGGCCTGGCATGGCCAGGTGGTTAGGGCGCTTGTAATCTGAAGGTCTTGGGTTTGAATCCCTGCTACACCAAACATCCTCTCCATTTTAGCCATGGGGGTCTTATATTGTGAAGGTCAATCCCCTTATTCATTGATAAAAGAGTAGCCCAACAGTTGGCAGTGGGTGGTGGTGATTATTCCTTCCCTCTAGTCTCAGTGCTGAATTAGGGATGGCTAGCACAGATGGCCCTCATGCCACTTTGTGAGAAATTCAAAGAACAAAAAACAAACCTCTTACATACTCCATGACTCTTCCCTTTTTTGGTCAATATTTTCCCAACAAATAATTTTGTCTATAATGTTCAGTCCGTGTAAAAGATTTTCCAAGTCTAAAGTGCAGGTATAGTTCTTTCCTGGATAGAGAACAAAGCGCTGATGGAGAATGCTTTAAAATATGTTTATCTTTGAGTTAGATCATCATTGGAAGATAATATGAAATCTGGATTTGATTTTGATGATGATTTTCTGTCCTTTATATTTTATTTAGCTTACTTTGTGAATTGGTTTTCAATTAATTTTCTCAATACTTGGATTTGTCATGTTGTCAAAGGTTATATGATGACCCCCACACACAGTTGTTTTCTGGAAGCCCCATCTGCAGATTCAGAATATGAGGATGACAATTAATTCATTTTTTAAAGATCTGTCTTTCAGAATAGTGGTGGTATCTTTCTTCGAAATCATTCATGATGAATTTAATGTTTTGGTGAAATTCATGAAATCAAAAATCATGTAAGAGTACTCCTTGCTCATGATTCCAACATAAAACATGTCCTCGTGTATTTATTGTGAAACATATATGGGGCAAAAGCTGATTTGTTAACCTCGAGGTTACTGGCTCCTAATATTGGAAAGATATAACTCTTGTAATATTTTGTTATAAAAATAAAGCTAGGAGATAAAATTGTTTGGAATTTGAGCTTTTCTAACAAAAACAATCTTTTCTACTATTTCTATTAAAATTCATTATTTATTATAGTTTTTTCCACTTAAAATCTGAATGGTTTAAATGCAAGTTACTTTTTATGGTGTGTGCGCATATATATATATTTTTTACAATTTTCATGTTTCATATACATAACTTCTAGAACCTTATGATGCACATTACAAATCTTTTTAGGGTTAGTGTTTGTATTTTGTCAATTTCTCTACCATATCACTAATTGTAGCTCTTATCATCAATATACACTGTAATAAAATGTTTAAAAGTAAGAAAGGGGAATATGTACATTGATTTTAATGCTTTTTCACACAAATTATCTTCATTGAGTTATATCCATAATTTTATTTCTTTACGTTTTTGCTCAGTTTATTTTTAATGTGCTATTTCCTCTCCTGGTTTTATTCTCACTTAGTTAGGTAAGTCTTACAGATTAAGACAGTTTGAATTATATTTTAAAAATTTATAAATATTTAAAATATGAGTTTTAAAACACATGCAATACTTAATTAACTAAAGTATTAAAAAACATCTAAATACAATGTACTGTCTCTAACTATACCATAATTAGACAAGAAACCATTATAATTGCTATAATCAGTCAAGCAGACATCAATATTACAGGCAGTTATATCTGCTTAAATACAAAAACTGTAAACCAATTTAAAATTAACCATTTGTGAAGTGTATAGGGTAAACTGAGCTCTTTCTAATGACTATATACACTTGGGTCAACTAACTACATGTATGTTGTAAATCCCATGGCAAAGTATAGATGGAGGACATGGCACCCATCAAGGGTTAGCAAAAATGTATATTTGTTTTCCATTGAATGCTCCTGTAATATTTTGTATCTTGTATGCCAAAAGGGCATGTAGATCAACATCATCTAGATATTCACATACATGGTAAGTTTGTGTATTTACCTCAGCTCCTACTAACATGGAGATTTTCCATAGTTTGTAGATTACATGAAAAAAATGTACAGTTTAAATATTTCTTTCGTTTTAAACATAAGATTTAAAACTTGTATAACATAAAAATTCAAATTATATCATACATTTTAGTATTAGTTTCATTAACCTACACCCAATAGTAAAGTGGTTTAACTAAATTTTGAATGTAACTCAGTACCATATGCAAATAGAATTTAATAATGACACCAGGACCTATAGGGTTGGTAAAGTTACCATTATTATATATGTTATAATTCAAAGTATTATGTTATCTGTTTAATTTCCTTATTTAAAAAACAACAAATCTTTACATAAAAATATATATACTTTTTGTTTTTGTCGCATGATGATTGAGAAATCACAACTTTGTTCTTATTACCTGACGTACATGTACCTTTTAATTTAAATATGCTATTTCAAGGAACATTACATAGTGAACAAACAGAACAGTCATCAGAGATAACCAAAAATTTTGTTAAATAACTAAATGCTGTAAAATTTAGTGGCTGAGGCTGTCCTTTGAACAACCAAATTATTTCGAACCTCAAAGTTGTATGTATTGCATTGTACCAGCAACAAAGCATTGAAGCAGGAAGATGCAATGAAATGTAAGCAATGCAAGAATATTATTAAGAAAGTGATAACTTCCATGTTATTCTTATGTTTATACTAAACAGTTCTTCTGGCTCAGTGAAACTTCCAAACACACATACTGAATGGTTTCCATGAGGTGAAAGTTGCAACACCACAAGGGGTATATGTAACAGTTCAGTTTGAACTATGGAAGAAATTTACATTTAGCACCTTAAGGATTCATTAATTCTTAAGCATCACAAATAATTATAGTTGAAATATGACAAGATTAATCTTGTAATTGGAAGACCCTGTGTAGAAGTAAATGCAGTATCAAATTGGTGACTATGTTTTGTATACTACACTGTTTGACTTTTTCTGAACTATCAAGAACATGCAACACACCATGTGTAGAAGCAAATCTACTCATCCTGTAATAGGTGCTAAAGAAACAAAATATATTTGTTGCAATTTTAAAATACAAATTGTAGTTGAGTCAAACTACAATACCTCAGCATTAATCAGGAATTTTGTACCTGAATAACAATTCTATATGAAATGTAAAACAGTTATAAACTCTTAAGTAATTTCAGTAAACAGTTGACAGCTATATAAAATTGTCATACAAATAAAACTGCCAACACAGTTGAGAAAATAAGGCTTTTAGCTGTAATAATAAATTCAACTTGTCTAAGGAAAGTCTTAATTCATTTTTTCCCATTGCATAAATTTTGTTTGTGCCTGTTCAGTAGGTAGTTGGCTTAAAAGATCTCCATGGCATTCAATGACCCAACTTGGGGGAACATGTTTCTTCATACTTAAGTTTTGTGAGAGCTTGTTAAAACCTCCTTGAAGTCTTATAATGCCCATTGTTTTAGGCCTACCACTAATACTCATATTCTTCCTAAGAAATAAATAACTCTGAATTTAGATCGTGTTAAATGGCTTTGAGCACATAATTGGTTGTTTTTATTACCACAGCTAACTTTGTGTGACCCTATTGGCTGCTGTGATTCTGATAATTTAATTTTAATTGATATAGACTGGTGATATGTGCAGTAACACATTTTAAAACTATATTGTTGTGTGTAAACATGAATTATTTGTAACTGTAAAACCAAGTTTATGCTCTGAAATTTAAGTTAGAGTTTTAGCAAATTTTATTGTGGCCTAAACTGCATTTGATGTTTACACTGCTTTATACATGACACAAGATTGCAATTATTTATCAGCTGTTGCCATAGGTCCTTTGGCATATGGTGAACATGACTTGGTTTAGCCAGCAGAAGTGTGTGTTAACAGAGAAACTGTACAATTCAGTTTGTAAAAGCTAACTTTTATTATTTAATTTTGTAAACAATGGATCCATAATTAGCCCACTAAAAGCTCTCATGCATTTTTTGAAAGCAAAACACTGGAAACTGTTTATCAATACTGTCTACAAGGTTTTCATGAAAAGTAATTTGTGTTGATTAGAAATAGTTTAGAGACCATTTTCACTTCAACCAGCCAAGATTATTTATGCCCATACCTTTGAAAACATAGACAGGGACAGCTGTCAGTTTTCATTCAAAAGATATCTTTCAAAATGTTTAATGCATACTGGAGGGATTTACACATTTTGGTTTAAAAAGAAGAAAAAAATAAATTAGAGAAAAACGATATTTATACTTCTGATATAGATATACAACCTTTTTATTTTAACTAATGTTTTGCATTTGGGACTTTATCAAGGTTAGTATACACAACTTTAATACATCTTTTAAAGATTATGACATTAAATCTCAAAAGATGTTGAGGCAGTTGATATTATCAGGACTTATTTTTGTGATAATTCATTCTGCAGAATTGCTTTATCATAATTAACTCATTAGAAATTTAAATCAGAAACTATAAAAATAACATTTCAGATTGTCATTTTATTTTTTATTCCAAAAGTCACTACCTAAGAAGCCTTTTGTATGTTGATAAAACTCGATATAAGAGTTGGGAAGTCCCAAGATCTGTATGAAATGCTTTGTATCAGTGTAGTTTAATGACAAGTTAATGTATATTTATTTAAAAACTGTTATATTACAGAAATCTTATATATATATTATAATAAAACAGTATAGTGAGATCTTTGAACATTTATTGTAGTCTGACGTCCTATCCAATAAAAAGGAAACTTGTACAGATAGGACTTGCAAATAACATTGGTGTGTATCTAGCAAGTGGAGACAATTAAATGTGGAAGATGTATCTGTTAGAGTAGAACACAGAAAATGGTGGGCGTACACCATTAATGAGATTTAAGTTCTTTTTTTCAAGTCTGACATTTAAAATAAACTGACTTTTATTAAAGTTAAGAGTAGATGCGAGTTTCATTTTAATTTAAAACATCCTAAAATTAAATCCTTATTTGCTGAATAAAGCCAATGAAAGAAATGTGACTTTTCCTAAAAAAATTGAAAACCAATGAAAAAAGTTTAATGAAACTAAACCCCTGGTAAGGAAAACACCTTTCCTGATTATAGTGCAGAAACAAAGGATCCTGATGTGAAATTTACAAAACTAGGAAACAAGTCTGAACCATTAAATTATTTTCCATCTTCTTTTCATTTACAATGATCTTTGTTTTGGTTGTTATAATTGTTTAAAAATTACGTGAATATTCTTCTAATAAAAAGACATCAGGTAAGGCTATTTAGGACTACTGAGTGTGGTAAACTAGGGGTTCTATGATGGTTACTGTAGAAAAAGCTTTATTAATGTGTGTGTATCAGTAGAGATGTTACTCAAATGACACAAGCTCTCTTTAGCTAGAGTAAACAAATTGGGTTTGAAAAAAATGTTAGTTGGAAAAAGATTGTCTGTATTGGTATCAGTATAGGATTCAAGTTCAAGTTGTTTCTACTGGTCCTTATTTTCACTGTTTGTTAGTGTTTTATGTTACTTTGATTGTTATGTAAATGCATGTTGCAACTTGCTAATGTATTAAATGAAACTTTCTAATTAGTAATGCTCAAATAAATCCAGTTTTCCTTTTTTATTGTTATTTTACAGAAACTACGTTCATTATATATAAGTTTATGTAAATAGGGTTATGCTAGTTTTTTTTCTCCTTTTTTATGTAGAACAACACAGGTCAAACAGTTATAATCTTATTAAAATAGCATTTGTATGCATTTACATGATTTTAAATGCATATAAAAAATTCTAAGACAAAATATAAAAGCTTTTTAATGTCTTTTTTCAAGCAACATTTCACAACAGACTCTGTAAATTTATAATCCAAATTATAATTATAATTTTTAAAGTGTTATCGAAGTATTATGTAAAAAGTTTGTAAAAATTTATTGCAATTGTTTGGTTAAGTATTTTAAGTGTGAGAACAGAAAAAATTAGGATGGGGGTAAAAATGTCATTCTTGTTGGTACAGAAAGGGTTAAGGAGTTAGTTATATTAGAATTCAGTTGAGTTGAATTTCTTTACTTGTATGTATAATATAGCATTGTTGCCTGATAATTTTATATTGTTATGTATAAAGGAAATGCTCTTTATTAAATTATTTTATTGATGTTTCAATCATAATTTTTTTTTTTATCACAAGAATAAACCTGACATGATTCAAAGGGAGATTGAACAGGTAAAGTTAAATAAACATTACAATACGTGAAGGTAGATTTGTAGATACATTTTATGTTCAGGTAGTAATTTATATTAGTTGAGGTATTTTATATGTGTAATGTATTGAAAATTAGCTGTAATTAACTTGTAATATTTTTTGGCACTTGTTCAACTGGATTTGTACTGTCTGATGGATAAAATACAGCAGCTTCATAAAGTGATGTGGTGATCGGAGCCCTGAGAGAAGTAATAAACCATGTTTTGGGAGTGGGTAGATAGGTGGCATGGCAGTGTAATTTGTAAAGAATAAAATATTGGTAATGAAACAGCATATGAAGAAACTTACAATAAATATGAAGTCTATTCAGTAATTCAATTAGCCATTTGTCACTGAGTTGTGTTGTTTTCAGGAAATTCCACCCCTCATCAGTAACTGTGGGCAAGGGCAAGTCAATAAAATAATAATAAGCTTATAATAGTAATGGACTGTATATTGATGGTGTATTTAGTGTCTTTAGGTTAATCAGTTTAATTTTACTAATTTCTTCTATTACAAACAAGCTTTATTTGAAAGTGGTAACTAGTAGAGAAAGAGGGACTAGTGTGGTATGACTATGATTACAATGTGAGTTTTCTTCTAATTTCTAGTTTTGTATTTTGTTTCATATTTTTCATGATACTATAGTTACTGTTTTTGTCAATCTTAGTGCTGTTCAGGATTTTATCAACAAACCAGCTGTTTCTACAGTGTAAACAACCTTTACATATTTCTTTACTCAGTAAAATATATATTCAATAAAATATGTTTTATGGAGATTATATTAAAATAGAATCACTTAGAAGCTCACTATTAATTTTATGCGCTAGTTTATCACTAAATTTTAGTACAAAATATTGATTATTCCAGTAGTATACTTGATAGTTTGTATCTCTTGAAAAACATTGATTTCCGATAGTTACTCAGTAGAATGTTTCCCAGGCAGAACAAGAACTACGGGTCATTCAGTCTGAATATGACAGACAAGTAGAAATCACAACGCTGCTACTAGAAGGAATCAGTAGCTCACATGTGAGTCAATTTTATTTCTTACAAAACAGTAAAAAGGGTTTAATGCTAGGATTTGTAAAGTTTTCTAAAGCTTATTGGAGGAACTATTTAAATTATCCAAGAATTTTAAAATATTTTAAGAAAAATTACGTATATGTTTGTTTTTTATGTATTTTTATGATTTGCTTTTATATATTTAGATTCAACTACATTTACAGTTAAGTAACAAAACTCTTAATATTAAAAAGTATAGTATTTGAACTTTATTATTATGAATTGAAATTATTTGTAAAAAAATATAATAGTCATTTTACAGGCTAACAAATAGCTAAGAAAGCTGTACTGTGTAACTTCAATAGTCCAATGTATCTCAGAATGGCTGGTATGGGTATTAACACTTTTACTGATAAGGGGAGAACAACGTTTCGACCTTCCTAGGTCATCTTCAAGTGAAGAAAGAGAGAGCGTTTGAATGTGACCATTGACGGACACATCTAAGAGATGATTATAAACAGGTACCGGATCATATGGGACGTTGCAGGGATGTTATGTTGTTATTTAGTATAGGTATAAAGGTGTTGCTTTATATTGGTTTAATTTTGGTTCTATTTGCTGTATAAGTAGGGCTTCTATGATTTTGCATTTATTCATATCTGTTTCCCTACTTAATATCTGGGTGTATTCTATGGTTATGATCTGTTTATTTGATTCGCAGAGTTCAAAAACGTATGAAGGTTGTTTTTGTGTTCTTGAATCTAGTTTCCGTTTTTCTGCTTGTTTCTCCAATATAAAAGTCGTGGCAGTTTGTTGCATTGTATTTTATAAATAATGTTGGTGTTGTGTTTGTCAGTGTAGTTTTTACATAGTATGGACTTTTGTTTTGTACCTGGTTTTTGAATAAATTTGGTGTTTACTGGAATGTAGTGTTTTGTTATAAGTTTTTTCCAAATGTTGGTTATTTTTTTGTTGATGTCGGGAACATATGGTTTTGCAGCAGTATAAGGTTTTGTAATTTGTTGTATCTTGGGATTTATTGTTGTTTGTAAACACCAAATTTATTCAGAAACCAGGTATGAAACTAAAGTCCATATTATGTAAAATCCACACTGACAAACACAATGCCAACATTATTTATAAAATACAATGTAACAACTCCCACGACTTCTATATTGGAGAAATAAGCAGAAAAATGGAAACTAGATTCAAAGAACACAAAAAAAACAACACCTTTACACGTTTTTGAACATTGCAAATCAAATAAACACAACATAACCATAGAAAACACCCAGATATTAAGTAGGGAAACATATATAAACAAATGCAAAATCAAAGAAGCCCTACTTATACAGCAACTAAAACCAAAATTAAACCAATATAAAGGAACACTTTTATACCCATACTAAATAACAACATAACATCCACCTGCAATGCCCCCTACAATCCAGTAGCTGTTTATATTCTTGTCTCTAAGACATGTGCCGACAACGGTCTTATTCAAACACTCTCTCTTGCTTAACCTAAAGATGACCTAGGAAGGTCGAAACATTGTTCTCTCCTTATCAGTAAAAGTGTTAATACCCATGCCAGCCGTTCTGAGATACACTTTTATTTCAAGTGGGTTTCTCGTCATCAAGAATTCAATAGCCCAAGGACTGCCAACTTTTGTTTTGGTGCATGTATTTGTTAGAAATGCTGATCAACAGTTTCTTGTTGCATAAAATTATTTTTTATTTGTGTATAAAATAATAGAATATGTAGGGATTTGGGATATATAATATGTATGGATTTGGGATACATAATATGTAGGGATTTGGGATATATAATGCTATGATCAAAATTGCCAATTTTTCCTAAATTTCACATTTGAATTACTGTGATTTTTATTATTATTATTTTGGCAATTATCTTAGGATTTTATAAGTAAGTTGCCAAAATTGGAATGCATATTGTTCTTTAATCTCCATTCTATATCTTTATTTAGGCTAACCAGCTTAAATATTTAAGTGAATTTGTAGAAGCGCAGATGGCTTACTTTGCTAAGTGCCAGAATATTGTATCTGACCTTGAGAGACAGTTGTCAAGGTAAAAGCAACTTTTTGTCGGTTATGTACCATAATGTTTTTTTCATTTAACAAATTTTTATCCCAAACCTATTTATAATTTTCTTCAGAATGAATATAGTGCTACCTTTCCTATAGAAAATTCATGTAAGATGTTCATTGTATTAAGTGTTTTGACTTCTCTGCTGTATCTGAGTGTTGTTAGAAGTAAGCTAAATGAACTTAGAGGGACATTGGACATTCAGATGTCCAAATTCCCAAACTTTAGACATTTTTGTTTTTCAGCAAACCTGCAAAAGAGGGTATTTGCCCTGTGTTCACAGCAGGATTCACACCCTCAACTCTTGTACTATAAGACTAGAGCTTTAAACCATTGAAGTGTAAACCAAGGAATGTGTTCATGATGTAGATACAAATCTATATGGGAAATTAGAATTTGGGTATATGTGTTTGAATAATTTGTTTTTTGTTCATCAGAAAAGCTACAAAGGAGTATTTCTTTGTGTTTATTGCATGAGAGGACATCTAAAGCTCTTGTATAACATAGTAAAATATTGTGTGATGGTTGTTGAAAAAGCAAAAAAAGAAGTATGGTGTAGGTTATATTTCCATTCAACTAGAGATACCCAAAGAAGGGTATTGTCCATAATGTTATATTTATGGCAATAAATATTATATAAAAATATATGTGTTAACATCTTGTCTTCAGTGGTTTAACCTATGACATTTCTTTGTTTTTTGCTTTTATAACATAGACTTGTTTCATTATTTAGAAGTTAAAATTCTTGTGAATAAGATGTTTTTGTTATTATTGATATTTTAAACAAGTGGAAATGCAAGTAACATGACTATATACCTAGGGAATTAAAAAAATAGGAAAATAATTTGAAAACAGACGTACCATTTCCCAGTGTTGTAATTTTCTTTCTAGCTACAATTATAAATAATTATAACTGTTTAATTTTAATTTTAAAAAATCCATCTGTTTGCTTTTAAGCATATTCATTTTTATATCAATAACAGTACTAAAAATAAAGCTCTATGTTTTGAAGTTGCTGAGGTAAAAATACTTAGGTGTCAAAACACTATATAAAATTAGTGAAATACGATAATGGTCTATTTTTGATTATACAACATTAATCACATTAATGCTGAAATTGTATCTTAATACTGTTTTTTGGGGTAACTCTCTCATCACAAACCTCCCCATTTTTTTTATATGGTTTATTCCCTTACTGCCTGTATTTGTAGCTAAACTCATAGAACATGGTCTGAATTTGACTTTTTCGTCTTTGTGCACATAAAAGTATAACTAAACAGGTCTCTGCTTATTTTGAGTTCTCAAAGTTGACATCACTAGATAGTTCAGATGGTGTTACATCGGTTTTTAATATACAGTGGGTGATTATGTTGGTGATATGTCAGAAAATTAGTTCTAGTGGAAAGTGATTAAACTGCAATTTCTACTTTTCAAAAAGAACAATTGTTTCTGATGTTTTGTTTATTTATACTTGTGATCATAATTTCATATGTCCCTGTCTTTCACAAACTCATAGTCATTTCAATAGTGATATTTATTTGTTAAATCATTAATCTATTAGTAACATTGTTAATTATAGCAGTATAGGGAATTTGTTCAAAACTGAGCAGCAGCATGACATCATTTTACAAGTTTGGGTTAAATAGTTAGCACACAGGATCACCTTCAAAAGGTGTGATACTTTTAAAACAAGACCCAAAACTTGTGCACTTTTGAGTAGTTGACTGTTCTTCTTCAGGAGAATAAAGGGTCCTGTTTAATGAGGGCAGTGAAACATATAGATTTGGATGTCAATGTCAAAGCCAACTCACGTTGAACATCTTGTTTATGTGATATCAACACCTAAGCCTGTATATTTCACTATACTCATTGAACATAACCATTTATTCTCCTGAAGAAGAAATATCAACTATCTGAAAGCACTCAAGTTTGGGTCTTTCATTGAAAATATTATAAATTTACAAGGTTAAGATAAAACATGAATATTACTCCTTCCCAGTAATGTGATGTGACAAAAGTAGGAAGTAAACAGTGAACAAAAAAAAAAATCACTTATCAGTAGCCCCTAATTACAGTAATAATAAATGGGTGTGTATGTTAGTCTGTGTGTGTGTGTGACTGCCATAGCTCCAAGAGGAAAGAATTTACACATTTTAAAATTGTGTACCCAAACTAAGTGTACTCTGAATGTGTGTAACTGGGCATTATTACTTATCCATGTGCGTGTGTACATATTTTGAAGGAGACATGCCAGCAAAACACCACACAGAAAAAAACAGGGTTCCTTATATAACTAAGTGAATTAAATGGTGGGTGTGAATAAAGACTTAAATACTGTGTAGTATTATAAGCTTGAAAAGTGGACACAGTATTTTCACAACTGATGATTGACAAGTGAATAAATCTTTTATCATTTTTAAATGTTAAACAGTACAGCTGCATTGTGCATGTGATGTGTACATTTTAGGATTAAAAAGTTAACTGAATTGCAAAGTATTGTATGTAAAGTCTGAATATGGGGTTTTCATATTTTTTACCACTTGTTAAGTTTTTAAGACAAATTTGAAATCAATTGTGTATGTTAATTCAAACTATGTTTCAACAATTTTAATTTGAATTTTTTATAATTAATATTTTGTCCTTTAGTTTGCATACAGACCATTGTTTGTACTTAGCTATTGCAAATTGTTTGGTCATTTACAAAGGAAATGCAGCTTTAAGAACAGCTGTAAATAAAAATTAAAAATGATTAGATGGAGCATGAATTAGACTATCCTGTAATAGGAAAGTAAACTATTGTTTTAATATATTTTTAATAATTTGTGTAAGCATTCCTTTTTTTATTTGTAAATTGTGAATGTATTTTTGTCTATGTTTGAAAGCAAAAGAAGTTTTATTTAGTTAGTGAGAAGAGATCAGATAACTTGAGTAAAGGTAAACTTGTACAGTTTAAAGGCAGGTTGAATGTTAAAAAAGAAAACTTTATAACAAGTTTAATCCTAAGAATACAAAACAACACTCACACAACTGGAGAATGTTTAAGGCTTAATAAAGGTATTTTACTGATGTTTGATTCTTTAAGTAGGGTATTTTGACTTTTTCAAAGTCTGTACTATGGTTTTATCGAATTGTAGTATTTGTTAACATTAATTTTTTTTACAATGATTGCATTTTTGGTACTTGTATAAATTTCACTATTTGGCCATAGATTAAGGTGCACATTTACCATACATTATCTAGCTACACAGTACAATGTATATAGAAAACAAATATTTACAATGTCAGACTTTATAACTGTTTATTATTTTAAATTCAGGGTTAAATATGCAATAACAATGCTCTAGAATCAAATATCAGGTTATGCTATGGCACGCTCATAAATCCCATTTGCATCTGTAAAATATCTAATGTTGAAATGATTGATGTACATCTGTAAATGTAACTTCAATTATCTTTGTATTATATTTTGAATATTTAATGTACATTATGCTGTTGATACAGAGTCTTTTTGTCTAGTCAAGATGTCTCATTAAGACTGTAATTTATAATGTGACAGTTGAAATTCCTGCTGTGTGTGCAGAGCTACCCTCTTCTGGCAGAAAACAAACACAAAAAAACAATGTAAAATGTAGGCTTTTTATATTTGAATATATAAAATTCCCAATATTGGATACTGAAATTTCCAATCTCCAACTTACTTCATGTTGCTTCTTTAGTAGTTGTACAGAGTATCCAAGTGAACTGTGAAAATCAAAAACTTTTAATATGTAATAAAATTATAAACTTGTCAAAATTTTATCTTTACTCTTGGACTTGTAGGACATTAACAGTGTTAACAGTTTTATATTTTCTCTATGGCAAAAATAAAAGAGCTGTAGAAAAAAGTCAAGTGTTTTGTGCTGACATTGTGACTTGCAGAAGGTAAGGTAAATCTAGCAAGTTAAATAACTATGGTAGAGTTTTGTTATTTATTTCTAACACAATGACAAGAGTAATTACATTATTTTCAGCATTATTTAAGGTTTTACTTATTATTTATACCATTACAATGGCACAATGTTAAAAAAAAATGGGAGCACAATAATTTCTTGTTTTCTCAAACTCCTGTGAATCCATAAGAAATCTTAATGGTGTGAAAACTTAACCAACATAAAAGTGTTTATTGAATGCATTGGCATAACACTTGCTTTTCTCACTGAATTTCCATTGTCCTGACTATGTTTAATGCTGTGACTGCATGTAAGTGAGGTTAATAATTTGTTGTAATAGTTCTACTTTATGTTTTGAAGAATTAGTGGCATGTGAATCTTCTATGTTTACAAGACGTTATTTAAACAGTTTTGTCCTTAATTATCTTCATATAATAAGATTTTAACTTGTCAGCAGTGAATGGTGAATGGCTGGTACTTATTTGTAAACAAGTACGAGCGTGCGCGCGCACGCACACACACACACACACACACACACACAAAGCTTCTCATAGTTTTTTTTTGTGTTTTTTCCTTTTATTTAAAGCATGTCTGTGATTATATCAAGTACTGGAACAACAGGTACTTTCCAAAATTCTTATTCTGCAAATTGTCTCTCACCCACTTCATTCACTGATGATAAGAGAAAGCGAGCACGAGTGCTATATGATTATGATGCACTAGATAAATCGGAACTTTCTTTATTGGCTAATGAGGTGAGTGATATCATAGTATTCCATTTGTATTAGTTCCCTTTTGATACCACTGTTTACACTGTAATTAAATTTGATTTATAACATTTTATTATCATGTATGTATGATCATTATTACTGAAGAATTTTTTTAAAAATGCAGTGTTTTAGAGAACAATCGAAACAAACGTTAAAAAAAATCACAAAATCTGTTATATAGATAATGAAAACTGTTAAAACAATTGCACAAAAACAATTTTAATGACAGTTTTGAAGATGATGAAAAAGATTAATGTGCATTATATTTAAAAAGTTTAATATTGGTAAAAGAACTAGTTAATAAACATATTTTCTGTACAACAGTATATATTTATGTGAAGTAACAGCTGTGCAAATGACCATGACTTGCGTGAGTATTAAAAGATTGACCTCAAAACTGGGCCAAAGTGGAAATTTTACAGTTATATTTAAAATTTAATTGTCAGTATCAATTAATTTGAACACATTTGGTGTTAAAACACACTTTATAATCCAAAGTTTTATGGTATTTTAGTCTTGATTTCAAAAGGAAATAAATAATTCTCCATATTTATTTCTCTGGATCATGTGACACATCTCCTCTTTGAATTCTAATTTTTAGGCATTATCTTTTTTCTGGTATGGTTTTTAGAATGTTGAACTAATTAGAAATACAAACTATAAATGTAACAGGTCAGAATATAAAATTTGAATCTCCTTCCATCTTGATTTGCAGAGACATAAATTATTGTATTACATTCACCAGTGAAGCTTCAGCCATCCTGATATGCTGAGATATAAATTATTCTATCACACTCACCAGTGATCTTTCTATTGTTTTATGATAAGGTAGAACAAATTCCTCTAAACACAAGTCATTATTTGTTAACATCCTATATTTAACCTTGTTGAAATAGAAAAGGTAATGTACGTGTCATGACCTTTTTTGAATAATTACGTTCAAAAGTTTACTGAAATATTAGGTTGAGGAATAATTCGTGAGCATTTTTAAATAATTTCATTCAAGCATTACATGCAAGACTATACAATACTTCAATGCATGAACACATTACACCCAAAACATTTATTATGATACTTTATTTCATGTAATACCTAGGTATATAGTATGCATTGTTTTAAACGAAATTGTAAGAAATTAAATGCGAAAAGCAGATGGTGTCGAAAATGCTCGATTTTGTCCACTTGACATTCGATTTAATGAGCTGAAAATGAAAGCAACAATTAAAGACATATGAAAATCAAACACACCATCTATTAGAGCAAAAAATTATCTACCAAATGACATGAAATATTTTGCGAAAGCGTTTCATTTATGAATATATTTTGTTAACTTGAAAAAACGCTCACGAATTATTCCTCAACCCAATACTTTGATAAAGTATAATAATGATGATGATAATAATAATAAACTTGGCACCAAAATATAATTCATATTTCAATTTTTTTTAAATATAAGTTTTGGTTTCTTAATTTAAAAGGAAATATGCACCACTGAATCACATTTGTTTAAACCACATAACATGCCCTTCCCATTTCATCTTTCTTTTTTTAGAAATCTTTGCAGTTCTCTGACATTTTACTGAACATACTTATCAACAATAGTATAGTTATAAATTATGTAAATTAAACAGTTGTCTATAATGTTTTAGTAACAGATTGGTTGTTTCATCCAGAAATAATTCTTCCATAAGTTATGATAACTGTCTTCTCTACATGTTCTTGTATTTTTTGTGTATGTGTTTTAATGATAACAAAAACTTGCCAAGCACTGTATGTTTGTTGTAAACTTTATTATTACACAATTTTTGATTTTTGTGACAAAGAATAATTTTTAATCATAGCTTGAAAATCACTTTACACTTGGACTAGTATTGAAACACTATTTTCACAAACAAATCTTTAGTAGAAAATATTTTATTAAACATCTGATTTTTTTCATGTATAAAGTACTTGTATTCTTTACTAAAAGTGTACCAAATTTTGTGAAGATACATGTACTACATTAAATTATAGTATAAATACTTAATATCTACAAATGTGTACACAAACTTGTGTATTTTATACCAATCTCATTGTAAAAAAGGGTTGATATCCTTAACTTAAACATTTTTACTCATCTGTAATAAACTTATTTTTGAAGATAATTAGGTTTACAAGCAAGTTTCATCTGAAATGTTTCAGTCAGCCTATTGTTTAACGCAATATTCAATTGAACTGTTGCTATTTTTTTTCGTGAAGTGTGCATAAGGTTAAGGGAAAGGTTTCAACCACAGTATGGTTTTTCTTTTTATTGTCTTTTCAATAAACATTTAAAGTTATTTTCTAACTTCAATTTGTACTTTTCTAAATCTTTTTAAATACATATCAAAAATTTTTTTTTGGTCATTTCATTGCTCTATACACTTTGATTACTGACAGACAAAGGTGGTAAATGTAATTTTTTCTTCACTATGACAGTTTTTTTGTTGTTGTTGTTGCTGTTGTTTTTCAGTCTTCAAGTAAACAATAGTCAGTGGAGCTTCCTTTAATGTTACATTTCATGTTTGTGGTATAAATACTGTTTCTCTCCCATCTCACTAATAAATTTAATAGAAGTACTGAAGAACATTAGTTATGCAAATCAAATTTTGGAAATTAAAGATATGTGCAGACATGTATTTATTTACTTTTGTAGAAGACCATGCATATAGTAAACAAGTCCCAACATATTTGGATCACTTCTTAGTAAAGGCTAGATCTTACCACAGGACCGTCATTGTGACATTAACCTTACTCATTATGAATGTCCTTTATGAATTCTTAAATATTAAGAATATGTTTATCTTTTTTAAATCAAAGTTGCTCTATGCTGGGATGAAAATATCCACAAAATACAAAATAGTGGCTCTTTCATTGAATCACAAAGTGGATATTGTTAATAAGTTACAAAAAAGTTAATTGGGTAATAAGCTAACAGAGGAATACGACACTGGAACTTCAATATCAAACATTAAAACAAATTGTGACTCGGTTTCTTTTAATTTAATCCTCTGGAGAAGGAGGATAGAAATTCAGAATGAAAAGAAATAACAAAACCAGAAAGTCAACAGTGCTGTTCACATGAGCTTTTTACAAGAGCATTCACTTGTTCAGCCCATTTTATGTCCTGTTCTTTGTGAAAAGGCTGTAAGGTTTTTTCATAAAATGCTGGTATTTCATAATTTAAAACTAACTCAGGATGGCTAAGAAACTTTAAGTTTAACCACAGTATACATCACAAAGATAGTCCACTGCACCTGGTTATAAAAATGTCTGAAGAGAAAATGGCAATTTTGGAATGTGCTGATGCCACTGGGAATCACAAGTTGCAGGTAATATTCAAGATATGATTTTTAGTAATGTCAAGTTATCCAGATTTTCAGTTATCAAAACCATCCATGGTCCCAGTTAGTCTGGATAAATGACAATCTGCTGTAGTTGTTTTTTCAAATTTTACCTTTGTTTTTCTTAAAATTACAAATGATGATAAAAACATGGAAGCTAAAATTAATATTTGATGAAAGAAATTGAACAGTAATGTTGTTTCTACCATATATCCCCAGTTTGTCATATGAAGTGTTTCATAAAATTAAAAAACAAAAACATCTTATTCTGGTTTTAGACCATTGAATAAAATTAGTCAAATATTAAATAAACCTATAGATGAAACTAATCTAATTGACAAAATGGGTACTTGTATATTTATAAATATATCCTGGTGAAACTAAAAGAAACTTAGAGCAAACAAACATAAAAGTAAAAGTGAAAATTCTGGACTAGCAAAATATTTAAAAAGTATAGAATAAAGGAATATAAGAGAAAAGATGAAAGAAGAAGTGAGAATTCTGCATTAGCTGAACATTCAAATCAGAAAACAGTTGTCATTCAGTGAGAAGAAATTTAGTCTCTAAATAAAGTTTTTAACAAATAATAATTTTTAGTGATCTAATTATTCATATTTACACAAGTGCATTGAAATTTAAACTTTTAATATTGTTGTTTAAGTTAGTGTTATTTTAATGCTTTAGGTAGCATATGTTACATTTGTCAGGTTACAGCTGAATGGTGATGTCACATACTAGTAATATGCAGTGGTTAGTGTGGATTTGTATGTACTTGTGTGCCTTAAGTTACATATGGAAAAGTTTCTGCAAATATAGCGTGTATACAAATGTATTTATATGAGTGCATCTTTCAGGACAAAGAGTTTCACTTGTATTTTATGTAAAGACTACAAACATTAGGCTAGACAGCATTAAGAAAGAATATTGTGGGCCCAGTTTGTTTGTTTTTTGTTAATGTTGATGAAATAGTATTTAGTACAAGCAAGTGGAATATCCATACATTTTGTTGCTTTGTCTTTATAAAATGAAATCACTAATAGTAGCTCATTTGAAATGAAAGTAAATAGGTATCAGTTGTTTCAAAAATAGTTTTAACTTGCAACATTTGATTTGTATGGTCAGTTTCTTAACAAACTTGTAAAAGTTTTATTCCAAGATAGTGCTGCTTTATTTGAATTTTGTGTTAAGTGCATTTAGTTGTATTAAGAATGGATTCACTTAAATCAGTTTGATATGACTTATTGATTCTTAAACTTCATAGATTTAATATTGAGGGCTTAATATGAGATTTAAAACCACTTATTTCTATGATTTGTAACATTATGAGAACTCTGGAACATGAGGTTTGGTGCTAATTCATAAAGGTAACATTGACATTTTGAAATCATA
This sequence comes from Tachypleus tridentatus, assembly GCF_004210375.1. Lineage (NCBI taxonomy): Eukaryota > Metazoa > Arthropoda > Merostomata > Xiphosura > Limulidae > Tachypleus > Tachypleus tridentatus. The sequence continues at coordinate 10,179,389 of NC_134836.1, read as the reverse complement.
CAACCATGTCAACTAGATCTACTGGTTTCTAAAAAACAAGTTGGATACAACATTCTGTCAAAACTGGATTTGCATGAGGTCAGAACATCAAAGTTACAGAAAAGAAAATTGTATAAAGAAATTGCAAGTCTCATTTATGCAACCAACACTCCATTTCTCTTTATATAATGCCCAAGATTTATTTAAATGGTATAAAAGCTGATACCAGGCTATCATGTCTCAAACTAAAATGAAATATAATCGGTAGAGCAATATTCATAATGATTTGATTGCACTGATGGGGAGCCATATATAATTCTTACTGTAGGCACTTCTGAACATCAACATAATGCTCAATACTATAGTGAAGTGGCCAAAGCTTCCAGTAAAGATTACAAGACCACATTTAAGGTAAAGTAGGAACTGTTGTTACCTAATAATACAGGAAAGGTATTTCAGAAAAATGAGGTGAAGTAATGGATGTAGAGTCCAACTTGTTACATCTGGATTCTCAGTTCATCTGTTAAACTTACTGACAAAAGATGTTCATAGTGCATCTGTTGAGACGTCAGAGAAGTAGTAAAATACTTCTAAAATAATCACTTCACTGCTTCATTATACAAAGACATTTGGGAACAGAAGTTAATTCTTCCAAGTGAAGTACAATGGGATAATTTTTTTCAGATTATTTGGAAATGTGCATCTAAAACTGGTCAGCATTGATACGTGAAGAAAATCACAACAGAATAGACAGTAAGATTCAAAACCTTGAATGTGGGGCTAAAATGAAATTGAAGATTTACTAAATAGAACTCAAGCCCATCTGTGTTGCAATAAGTAGGGCTTAATGTGACTGAAGTACTATTGTTAATGCTGTAGAAGTATGAATATTCTTTTTTTTTAGATTGAAAAAAGGCTGAAGTTCCTATAGATGTTTAAAGAATTCAACTGTCAAGCATAAACACTGACTCTAGCTCATTACTTAGCAAACTTAGTTCATCCGTGATATCAAGAACATAAGTTAATGTTGGGAGAAGTGTACTCTGCTATGATATGGTTTGCACACACATATATAAACATCCCATGCTTTCTTTCAACCATTATTAAATACAAAACTGAAACACCCATTTTTTCCACCAAGAAAATCTCTTCAAAGATGTTTGAGCATTTGACTGATGAAAATCATTGAAATTGGTTCAGCAGTAATTAATGTTGTTTGCCAGCTTTACACAACATGTACTTCAGTAGTAGGATTGTAGTATTGTTCTACATAAATTTGGTTTTATCAGAAGTGCAAAAGAAATTAGGAAATGAGACAATTAAATTTGTATTTCTTCTAAGAGCTTTGAACAGTGGTTAAAAAAAAAAGGATAAAGTCAATCATTAAGTATGTAACAGTTGATTTAATGTGAAGATCTTGCATTTAGGTTTAAAATAAAATTTGATGTCAGTAAAACAACTAAAATTTTTTGAATTTTTTTAAAAGTTGTGATTATGACTAAACAGTTTGTTATAGAAGATCTTAGTTGGTGTAAGTTTTATTACTTAAATAAAATGTGTGAGATTTGAGTGTTTTTGAAATACTAAAGACATTTCAACATAGATAATTACACTTCAGAAAATATAAATTTTATTTTAGTTCTTCTAATGACTTGCCATTACAACTTCATCAGGAGATCACAGGTACTGTATCTCAACAAACCTGAACTTATAACTTTTGCATAAGAATATAAATGTCACACGTGTGTTTATTCTATGGTGACTTTTAGGTGAAACCTGCATTGAGAGGGAAATTGAAACCATTGGACTAAAATTATTATGGAAAATAAGCTTGTAGTCATTCTTTCAAACATTTTGAAAATAATCCAGAGCTGAAGATTATTTAACAAAACAATTTAATATTATTCATTTAAAATGAAAGAAAAACAATTTTGATTTTTTTTCAACATGCTCTGAATGAAAATATTAGTGTTTTTATGGACTTTTTAAATTTTTTCTGAACACCAAACAACACTCGTAACCCTCTAGAAGGAAAGTAGAAACATATTTGAACAAAATAGCACAAACTTGAACCTTGTGATTCAGTACCAGAATAGAGATGTTGTTTTCAACTAATCATTGTTTCTCATTCTCATTTATCATGATGTTATGTAATTTGCCTAGTAAAAAATATTATAACTCATTTTTTGTTTTTGTATCTGTTGCTTTTTTTTTGTTCTTCATTACATACAAGAGTATAATATAAAAAAAATATTTCTTCATAAAGTAACTTCATTTGTTTTTAGGTAAATTATGTGGCATCTGAACATGAGCAGGACCCAGACTGGGTATTTGGAAAATTTATAGGGTTCAGGAAAAAGTCTTAAAAGTTTAGCTTTGTGATATGTTGCAAGAACACTAGATGGTTATAAACAATTTCTATCAAAATTCAGTCCATCTTTTCTTTTCAGAGCTTTCTTTATCATTTTAAAATTTGTTTGAATTGTCATTGGAAAAGAAACATTTTTATTAATAAACTTAGATTGAGAATTATTAGTTTTTGTTAGATAAATTTTTAATCAATCATGTCAAGTTTCATTTTGCTGATAAGTTTGCTCAGTTAGATATTTCAACCTAAAGTAACTGCATGAAGGAGTCAAGAAAATTATAGAAGAGAAACATAATGAAAAACAAAATTGAAAATAGGCTTAAATCTTGTTAAATGTATTAAATAAAACCTGATTAAGAATTAAAACAGTAGGCTTGGTTATAAATGTTTTTGTAAGTCAGTGATCATAAAAACAATGAGAATGATTACATTGTTTTTAAATCAAAACACATGTATATGTTTTTATGAAATAAAAGCTATTTGAAAGCTTTGCAAAATTGCAGTAGATATTGAAAACAATAATTGAAATTAGATGTATATGTTGAACATTAGTGGCTGTCTGATATATCAATTTGTATAAATGTATAAGCATTCAAAAGCTGGACAAAAGTGGAAATGTTGCAGTACAATGATCACTAGATAAGTATTTTCCTATTATATATTACTATTTACATTATTCCCTGATAGGTCGATTATAAGAATATCTTTAACCCAAAAAGTAAATAAGAAACTCCTTTTATGTGTGAATCAGTTTCATGTGGTGTTGCATTAATTGTAAAAGCTATAACACAAACATGAAACTTATGAAAGAAAATGCTTGGGCCTTGATGTTGTTTATTTCAAACATATATTTGGGTTCAAAATTCACCCTTTGTTATATGTTTGTAATTACTTTTGCATATATTATGGCATCTTTGTATTTGGTACATGTTACTGCTGAGCTCTCCTTCAATCACAAAGACTATGTTACTGATTATAAAATGGATATCACAGTCGTGGCAGAAGATACTAAAACTCATGTTTTTCTTTTTATTTCTTGACTTTTTTTTCATTGCAATAAGAATATAATGAAAAATGCAGTAATATTTCTTCATAATTTTTTTATAGGTAATTTATGTGACATCTGAACTTGGGCAGGACCCAGACTGGGTAATTGGAGAACATGGTTTACTTAAAGGCAAAGTTCCCCTGGCTTATCTAGAATTCTTGAGTTAAACGTCATTGATCCATGAAATTTAAATATATTTTATAATTATTTTAAATATAAAAATACAGTATAAAGTACCAGAGCAATGTTGTGTTTAAGTATGGTAATTTTTTTTATGTATTAACTTGTGCAACTTTTTGGCAAGAACACAAGGGTAGTGTTTTAACCTTATAATTTTCTCTATGTAAGAATTACTTTTAAGTAAATTGTAATTGTTCATTCAAAAGGTCTTACTTTTTTGTGCTATCAGTTGGTTTTTCAAGATATTTTATATGGTTACTTATTTGACCCAGCTGAAGACCAGATACTTCTTTGCATGGAAAATTAGTTTTATAAGCAGAGCAAACAATCATTATCAATACAAGCATTACTGACTTATAAATTAAATTTTAAAAAAATCATTCACATGCCAAATATGGTGCCAACATTTTCTTTGTGAACAGTTATTTTCTATTAGAAGATATGTTTTGTAGCTATTTGTGCTTTATTTTACACAGAGTATGAATGTGTTATTTCAGAATATTAGGTATATTAAGGTGTGTTTACACATTTCAAAGTCAAATAATTTTAACAGCTTTAAGAACTAATCTGCAAAATGTATTATGAAGAAGAGGGGACTAGTCAAAGAACTGTGTGGACTTTTAACCTAATGAATATAGTTTGAAGTTGATCTGAAATTATTGAGTGCATATTCTTCACTGTTCAAAGATCAATCATAATCCAAGTTATTGACTGGAAACGACATCTTATTAGGAAAGAAAATAAGGACGTTTAGCAATGTCTTTTTTTCTTCTGTTGGAAAGTTAGATCTACTTTGTTTTCTTTAATGTTGTTGATCTGTAATAAACATGATATTTATCAGAATTTTATAAGTAAATGTGAATATTTCATTGAAAGAACTGGAAGCCTTGTAATGTATAATGTAAAGAATTCTGAGCTGCAGGAAGGGACCAAGGGAAGTTTGGCAAATGATTTTAACTTTCTTATTTTATGTGTTAAAATATAAAACAGTAGTTATGTTATAAGGAATGTTATTTTCTTTTTTTTGCTAAATCAGTTACTGTAAATAGCATTGGTGGTTGTGTCCAACCAAAGGTTAGTTCTCAAGCTTTGGCATGTTTCCATGGTGTTTGTTTCATAAAGATGGAAAGTTATTTATAAGTACATAATATGTTTAATATATTTTCATAGGTGTTTTTTTGTATTTGTAAATTTGGTATTTATAGTGCAATCATTTCATACTGAATTAACAAACTGGTTCTTTCTGTTAGTTTTCAGTAAATGTGGTATTAGGGTGAACTAATTTTATATTGATATTGACACATTTCTTTTTATTTGACTTCTAATTACTACTGAAGAAGTTTTAGTAGTTTCTAAGTTTTTTATTATTGTTCTAATGAATGTGTATGTTTGTATTATCTTGATAAAATCTTTATTTATATTGGGTCTGATCAGGAAGGTTGAGTAAGGGTTACATACTGTGTAGTAACTTGTATGTAACTTTTAATGTAGTATTAAAACCACTACATTATTGTAAGTATTGATATCTGTTGTAACAACTTAATCTCATCCAAAAGTGCAGATGAAACTTGCAGTCATAGAGTTCAGATTTGGTCAGTTTCAAAAATATATTAGGCCATTATGAAGAGAAACTATAAATGGAAATTATACAAGTTTTTGCTTGCTGATGTACTGTGTTATTTTATTTTCATTTAAGTAACAGAATAATGTAATAAAAACAAGGGAAGATATTTATTTCAACTAAAAATCCAAAATAAATTTATTTATTTAGTGTAGGGAGAGAATATATTAATATTATAAAGTTTTGCCTTGTGAATATTTTTCTAAATAGGATACTGTTTTCGAACTTCAAATTTGTGATTATAAAACAAAAAAAAACAAAAAGCAATCAGTGTTTCCTTCATTGTGGTTTTATATCCAAAACATTTCATAAGAATGAAGTTAAAAATTAGCAATTTCAAATTAAAGGGTTGGTTTTGATGTGCACTGGTTTTGTTGTGCACTTGAGTGGCTTTGTAGCCTGAAAGTGTTGCTCCGATTATTTGTCAATAAGACACTCGCATAACTATCCAAAATAAAATATTAGTTTCACAAAGGAATGTTGCTTACCAGTAAACTGGAGTGCTATCTTTATTTATAAAAAACATTTAGCCTATATCTTTTTTGTGTACAAAGATTTAATTTTTCATTATTTTATTTTATCATAAGCCAAGGAAATGTATAGTTTCAAAGACAACTGCAACCAAGTAGTGTTTATGATATCCTTGTACGAATCATAAGAAAATTTGTAAAAGTTTGGAAAGTTCACTGTGCATTAATTTACTTGTGAGAAATGTAAATGACACCAACCATAAGTTGACAGTGTGAAACAAATATATACATACACATGCATACCTTGGACTAAGGTTCTAGACATGAACAGTTTCTTCTGTTTTGATCATCTTTGTGATAATTCATATATTTACCATATAAAGCTCTATTACCATGCATAAAGTTTACCTTATAAGTGATTATTTATTACAAATATCAGTAGCCATGTTGTTGTATCCATAACTACCAGAATATATTTAGTTGAAGTTGTACTTTTTGTTCTGTAAGACTTCAATTTCTCTGTAATTCAAATGACTCTCAGCATTTGCAGAAAATCCATTAGAGCTATTTGATATTTGAGCATTGTTTTGTTCTACACACAGTCTAATTTTATTTTTTGGTTTTTATTAAGCAGAAACATTATCTCGGAAAATACTTTTCCAGTGTATATTTTAATCCAGTCCTATTGATAATGCAAGAAAGTATGGTATTGTATTTCTTCAAAGTGCTTATATGGAAAATATTTTCCTTCGAATAACAGTTTTTTTATATCTATATTTTATCACTTAAGACAAAGAACAAAAGAGATTTATTTGAAATGTGTGAATGACAGCACATGCTTTAACATCATTTATTAGAGAAAACACATAATTATTAGATTTGTTTTAACTTGTAGACACTCATATGTTATAACTCGGTGTTTGTTGGCATCCTATTAATTTTGCCATTTGAAAAATCTAATGTTATTTAAAAAAATAGTGTGTGATGAAACTTTTGTTACACAGATCTGTGTTTAATAATTGTATGGTGCTCTGTTTGCTAGATGGTTAAGTATAGTATTGCAAGCAATTTAGAACTGATGTTATTCTGATTAATGCAGTGTGATATTGAAGGTGTGCCTGCATGAGAAAAATGTAACAGTTACAGTATTCACTTGTAGGTTACTGCTATGTAATAAAATAAGTTGAATATTATAAAGCAGAAAAGTCTGTTTATGTTGGTTGCATTTGATATGACAAAGAACGAACCAGATTAAACATGTTTATTCATAGCTCAGCATGTGGTGTATTTCCATAAAGAATACTTAAATGTGTAACAATATACCTCATGACTTGAAGCCAGTTAAGTTTCATTTGTTGATAATGTATCTTGTATTAAAGAACTAAAATTCATATTCCTTTGTTGTATATGCACTTATATTCACATATATTAAATGTGTAAATGGTCTGTAAATTCATTGGATTATATTTCACAATTATTTAATCTCAGAGTAGATAGATTTAGTATAATACAAGCTCACAAGAATATTCTTTGTAATCATTTAATAGGCATTCCCCATTAATAATAAGATTCCTTTTTTTATTATTATTGGTAGTAGTAAAGTCTTTTCATGAAAATTTAGCATCTCTACAGTAGTTAATTTTAAGTGCATGTTACATATGCACAATGTATATATAACCTTAAGCTTTTCATTTATGAGATTAGAATACTTGTATTAGAAGTAGTAATGTAGATCTCAAGATTAATGGTTTGTAGTCTAAATACTCTGAGTATTCTGATCAACTACTTTTTAAAAATATTGATATATTCGTGAATGATTAAAAAATTCAGTTATTATTAAACATTTTCACCTGATTAAATTGTTCATAATATAGTTCTCAAAGCCCTACAAAATGGTTTATTTAAAATGAAAGAGTTGAATATGGTAAGCATAATATAACTTACTTTTGCTAAACAGCAACAATAGTTTGGAGTTCATCACTTTCTATTGCTTTTATTTTTGAGAATCTCGCTGAAAATGTCAAGAGATACCTTCCCTTTTTTCACTTGAGCCACCTGTGGCATGTAATCATCAGGGATGTCCTCCAAAACATAAGGTCCTTGGTGGGACAGCCATAAGTCTGGATTCACAATTCAAAAACCAGGGATTTATTAACCTGAAGGACATAACAGATATCCTAATGTGGCTCTGCTGTAAACAATATGTAAAACACAACTGTCTTTCAGTTGTGAAAAGGCCCTTTTTATCCTTCATACTTTGTTGGTGTTATACTTTGCAAATTTCAAATATTCCAGGCAGATTCTGAGATGCACTATTTGCCATATTGGATGTATTGTAACAAACATTTTTATCACATGCTTCTAACTGATTGTGTGCACAACAGTATGCAGTATTTACACTAAATTATTGAACATTGTTGATGTATAAATGGACTAATTCTGCTGTTCTTGGAGATTAGGTATGTTCTCCTGACACCAAGAACGTAATATTGTTATCAATACTAAGTAATTTATAGGGAATTTACTTCTCTTCTTCTGCACCATCAAAATCATCTCCAGAGTAAAAACTTTTGCATAGCCTTTTCTGCACGTTAAGGGCCTGTATCACCAATATTATTGTGCCCTTTGATATCTTTGTTGGTGATTACATTCACAGTAACCCTAACAAATAGCTCAGAATTTATAACTGGCAGTAGTCGTACTTTCCTTGCATTAGCCTTATTTTTCTAACCTGTTTATCAACTGTTAATATTCCTTAATGTCTTGTTTTGTATATATTCGTTTTGAAGATAAGTAATTCCTTTCTACTCTTTAGAAGCGCAAAATCAACTATGTTTGCAAGCTTTTAAAGGTTTTTGTGAACTTGTGTTCTTGTACAGTTCTGCATTGCACTCTGATAACTGCTCATAATATATTTGAAATTAATGTCGAATAGTGGATTTCATGACTTGCAAGGCTATTTATTTGATTTTTCTGCAACATTATAAAGGATATCCATTTTTTCAGTTTTACACATAGCCATTTCTTACATATTTTTATGAGAATACGATGTTACACTTCAGTTGATATTACCTTTGTACTATTAAGTCATATATTCCTGATAGCCTCTTGCAAAGTACCGTAACTTTGGACAAGGTTTAGAATTTGACATACAGCGATGTATTTCAATCAGTGTCAACATGGTTAAGAGTATTTTATGTTGTTGAAGTGCTTATATTAATAAACGTGTAAAAGGGCATCACAATAATTTTGAATAGCTCAAGTTGACTATTTATAGGTTTATAATAAGAGTTTATATTATGAATGTGACATTGTCCTTGTACTGTCTAAGCAAACACTGTTGGGTTTGTTGCATTGTCTCGTACGTACAGTCGAGAAAAGTTGACTAAGATAAAAATGGTTCATTGCTTTTAACCAGATAGATACCAGCTTTCCCAGTTCTCTTAAATGATTTATTAAATTAAAAACTTGTCCTGCTGCACCTAAAAGTCTGTATTTCTTAATACAGTAACATTTAAGGTAGAAAATACGATCTTGTAACGTCTTGGTTTGAAGTATGTTTGACCCTATATGGAAGGATTAATTTGCATTTGTCCCAATTAAAGAAAGGATATCCACAAATAATTGAAATAAATCATTTTTTCTCTATATTAATTTTCGTAGTTAAAATACATATTGGAAAAATGTGATATTTCTAACATTTTAAGGAAATGAGAGACACAAAAAGATATCCTTTATTATTATGAATTAAAGTAAGGAATTTAAAACTGCTGAAAACTGCGTTAAAAGGATTTTCATATCGATCTTTTTATAACCTATCGTACTGAAGTTAAAAGCAAAAATAATTGAAGCCCTTTTACTGAATATTTTATCAATTTATGTAGTAGTTTATGTATTTTTTAAATTTATATTTTGATTTTAATTTTAGCAACTTTTTATAAATTGTTGTTTTAATAATATGCATGCAAAATATCTATACTTTGGTCTAATTAAATTGTATCAAGAAAAATATTTTATTACACTCTAAATTTGAAATATTTCGTCTCTGTTATCCATTATTGGGTGATGGAAATACATTTCAAAATAAATCAGTATATTCAGTTGTCCGTTTAAAATAAAATAAACTTATTGAACCTGTTGTCATCGGGTATAGAAAGTTATATGAAATTGACGGCCTTTCCTTTAAATAAATATTCTTTCCTATCCTCTCCTTAATTGCAGTGAGAGAGTCTGGCATGACCAGGTGGTTAGGGTGCAAGACTCGTAATCTGAGAATTGCAGGTTTGAATCCCTGTGACACCAAATATGTTCAACCTTTCGTTATAATGTGACGGTCAATCCTAATATTGGTAAAAGAGTAACCCAAGAGTTAGCGATGAGTGGTTACGAGCACTTCCTTCTAGTCTTACATTGCTAAATTAAGGACGGCTAGAGCAGATAGCACTCGTGTAGCTTTGCGCGAAATTAAAAAAAACGAGCATAGAGTGAGTAGATGTTTGCAAATTTTTAAATATGAAACGTTTAGTAGAATTGTGCAAAACCGTCTCTAAATTAAGAGTTTAAAAGTAAGATTAGGAATTTTTTTTAGAATATCTAGAAAAACAAAGATACCTCAGTATTAAATTATAGTAAAAAAAAACATGTTTCTTTCTACCTTTAATATTTTGAACAGAAATATTACTTTTTGGAATGATTTTCCTGAAATAAATTGGTTTAATTCGTCTACATAAGATGTTACCCCTTCTCCTTCGCGTGGTGTGTCAACTTACGGGCTTATCATGCTAAATTCCGCAGTTCGAATATAGCGGTGAATAGAGTGCAGATTCCCCATTGCGTGAATTTTTGCTGGAACAATCTATATAGGAATTTGTTATTGTAGTATTTTTTTGCTAGTATTAACATAACAGTAATAAACTAAGAGAAAATTATTGTTATCGCTGTACACTAAGAGGGCAATAGTTTAATTTTTAAAAGGTTTCAAGATGAAATTCAATCAATGAAATTAATGCTATCAAAACCCGTCTTTCGCTGGGACAGCGGTAAGTCTTTTGATTTACCAGTGCTACGATCAGAGGTTCGAGTCCTCTTATTGGACACAGGTATCCTGATGTGGCTTTGGTATAAGAAAACACGTACACACACTGACAAATACCGGTTGCAGATGTAAACAAAAATTAACAATTTTATAAGAGGTTTAACTCTTGTTATTATGTCTTTCTAAAACAATAAATGAATTTGTATAACATTACAAATTGTTTATACAACAACATAACTTCAAGATTTCGGTTAATAACCATTGTCCTAAACCCTTTTTTACGTCCAAAGTTACATAAATTCAGAGTTATCACAAATTCTTCAAATTATTTAGGAAACTTATTGGATCCCCCGTTCAGCCGTATGGGCGTTATTATATTACGATCAATCCCGCTATTCATTGGTGAAAGAGTAGCACAAAAGTAGGCGGCGGGTGGTGATGACTAGCTGCCTTTCTTCAAGTATTACACTGCCAAATTGGGGACGGTTAGCGCAAATAGCTTTGCGCGAAATTAAAAACAAACCAAACCAAATATATTGTAACGTGTTGAAGCAAAAACTGATATTGATGAAATTGCTCTAATAAATGTTGCTTAAATTTATTTTATCATATAAACTTTTATTTTTAATAATTACACAAATCTCCAATTTTTAAAATATACTTTGCATTATACTGTCCCATTTCATTCACTCATGTAAATCGGCTTATAAGAAAAATATTTTGATCTCATTATAAAGCTCGTATTGTCCATTGTTTAGCTTTGCGCATAAGAACAAGCAAACTAATAGTAATTTGGACGATTTAATTTCTGTTATTGATATTTCATACAATTTAAATGGATCAGACATTTAGTTGTCTAACAGTATAAAGATACTGCTAATTATTTGGATTTAGGCTTTGCTTTTATAAAAAAAAAGTTTGGATTAATATTTTTGGTATCTAATCCAACATAGTATTTCCTATAACTTATTTACAAGGAGTAGTTATGGAAAAAAACCAACCTCAAATAGCTAGGTCAGTCTTGATTTGTTTTATAATTCTATTATTTTGGCTTGTAAAATTTCAAATTTAACGAAATAATTAAGTTTTAAAAGCAGTAATTTCATCTTAATTGTGTAAGAGCGTAGCGTAATGCCACTTAAATGTTTGCAATAGTTATAAATTTTTCGTGTGTATAATAATTTGGGTATATGTATTTCATTGTACTATATAGGTAATATTGTATTACATTTGAATTTTTCAAATATATTTACACAACATTTTAAATATATAATGTGTTTAATTTGTGTGCTAGAGATCACATGATATTATGAGAAATTAATGCAGTGAATAAAACGTGAATACAGTATAAATACGAGTAAAGCAAAGCAGTGAATTAATGAGCAGCTAACGAACAGTTATTGAGTGTTCGAGAAGTAAATAAGTTCATTGTTAGAAGTGTTGTATTATCTATTCATTTACTTGAATAATTAGCCGTGAAATCCTAGAAGTAAGTTTATAAGTTAGGCTTACATGTTTTTCAGAGTTTATGTTCAAAACCATGTGTAACTGAAATGACACTCGCAAATGAACGTGGGAATAGCAAACGCTGATAGAAAAAAATAAATCAATCTGTTATCTTTACGGTAATGCACTAAGCATTACTTTTACAAAATAATTCAGTAAAACTCAACCCACGATATAACACGTTACAGTATTGGTGTCAGAAGTGTAGTTATTTTGGAGAAGAAAAAAATCGTAATCTTCAATTGTTACAAATACAACATGAAACGAGGTCGGAAGTTTATTGTAGCTGATGAAACAAAAAAAAGTCGAGAAGAAAGAGATAGAAAGTTAAGTAGAAGACCGGTGAGAAGATAATACAAAATTAAAATAGATCCAGATGTGTGAGGTAAGAAACCAAGAAAGGACGTTGAGAGAAAAAAAAAAAAAAAACATTTTTGTTGAAAACGAGGCCACTGATTCTATCGGAGCTGTATAGGGGGTAACAACAAAATTAAAGTACAAGAAAGAGACGGGGGTAGAAACGCACATTAGTGAGAGAATATAACACCAGGAAAACAAATTCGTAGGCATGAAGATTAAGCCAACTACAGCTCTTTTTTTCTGCCCAATAATCTGTCTAAAACCCTCTTTGTTGTTAATTGACAGTCGAAAACGCCCTTTCTTGTCAAATAGATTTTATTGCCATTACTGTCCGTTACTAAAGGATCTTCCTAGACTACACCAGCCATGACACTACCTAATCAAATTCCACGATTTAGCTGACGCGTTCAATATTGCACAATCGAGAAGAAGGCCCGCATGGCCAAGTAGTTAGTGAGCCCGACTCGTAATTTAATCATCGCGGGTTCGAATCTTCGTCCCACCAAACGTAGTCGCCTTTTCAACCGTGGGAACGTTATAATGTTTCAGTCAATCCCCCTATTCATTGTTAAGAGAATTAGCTCAAGAATTAACGGTGGGGTAGTGATGACTATCCGCCTTCCCTCTAGTCTTTCACTGCTAAATTAGAAATGGCTAGCGCAAATAGCTCGTGTGTAGGTTTGCACGAAATTCAGAAACAAACAAACAAGATTTTATCTTGCATATTTCTTTACACTTTGCTTTTCATGTCTTATTTATTATAATAAAAACAAAAACTGTTCGTGTCTTTTGTTTTATTCTTCGTTTTGAACTTTAAAATATTTCGTCAAGGTTTGCAAAGTTTGAGAAAACTGGTAAGTTGTAGCCTGTGAAAGCATTTATTACACAGACAGAAAAATGTTATCAAAGCAAATTTAGTCATTTAAAAAAAAAAAAAAAAGACTTGATTTTTTTCGTCTGTACATGTATCTTAAATATACATTTGGGGAGAAGTTGTTTTATGTCTATAATAAAATCTTAAAAAATGTCAAACAAAAATTAATGTAAAAACCATCTCTCATATATTGCATAGTAAATACTATAGTGAAAGATGGCCCGAATTATTAAGTTTGGTACTCGAAATGTACAGTACAGATATTTCAGTGAGAAATGATTAAGGCGTTCAAAGTTGACACAATTTAATGCAAGATAGTGTAAAATATTTAGCATGAAACATTTAACAAATTACTTAATAAAGAAATGAATAAAAATAAGTACATAAACATGGAATCAAAAAAATTAAATTTACTCTTTAACTCATTCGTGTTTTTGTTTGTTATTTTAAGTTATTAACTAGCTCAGTATTTATTTTATTCAAAACATCTTTAATTTTTCCTTTTCGCATTACACACTTAGGATTTATTTTTTAGTTTTAGAGTTTTGAATAAAGCTATATAAAAGCTTTTTGCATATATCATCTTATAATTTTGAATTGAAAACTTAAAGGGTAGATAGCTAGTCAAAAGCATCTACTGCCAATCGTTGGCTACTATAGTCTGACCGAATGCAAACCACAAATTTTCGGATGAATCGTGTAGCACGTAAACTACGATTCAATGCTCGATGTACGTATATGGACTAAATATATGTTCAAGAACTATTAACATAAACTTTCAAAATGAATTTTCTTTAAATTTGTTTTATTCTAAAATATTTCTTAAAACTGATACTATACGGCTAGAAAAGTTTTGCATGGATTTTAGAGACAAATGTTTTGAAAATCCAAAACTTAATAAAAAGCACGAATGTTTGAATTATTATATCATCACTAAGATTTGAAGTGCCAAATAATATTTCGGTGTCTCCATTGTAAACTTGAGAGATTATACCATTAAATAAAGTTCAATGTTCGATTTCTCGTGCAAATAGCCCATTGAAATTTTGCGATTAGAATAAACAAATTGAATTAACAGAATATCTTATTTGAAACTTCAGACCGAATAGGTTTGTGCTTAGATCTTGATATATCGTGAACAAATAAAAGCGCAGTTTAGTTTGAGTAATATATTTTAGTTTAGAAAGTAATGAAGCAAAAATGTTTAATTTAAATAGACGTTTTAAAATGGAATATATGTTGACATCAAATTTAGCCTAGTATTTGCATTTTTGTTCTTTTTTTTTCTTCTGTTGAGTTCCTCGAAGAACCTGAATATAATTTAATAAAAATAATGTTTCGAATAGTAATTGTAAAGATATACGAGTAATATTGTAACATTTCTTCCACGATAAATGTTTTTGTTTTTTATACATAATAGTTAACCACATTTACGTACAAGAATACACAAACGTGATATTTTCGATCGTAGTATTACCACCACTGCAACGGTGTACAAAACATTTCAGCATTCAGAGAAGAATAATGAAATAAATATTAGGAAGAATTTTATTTCCATTGTTAGAAATATTAATTCCCTACGTGGTTTTCGTGTCATTTTTTTACATAGTATCTCCATTGTCAGAAATATTAACTCACTACACTGTTTAATGTACTTTTCTTTTTACATAATATCTCCGTTGTTAGAAATAGCAACTCACTACATTGTTTACATGTAAATATTTTACACAATGTCTCCATTGTTAGAAATATTAACTCATTATATTGTTTATACAGTATCACTAAGGCAACTTATTCAGTTTCACATTAAGTTTTGACATTTAAAAGTCGGCGTAAACAAGCAAACCACGAGATAATGACAAGTAATAAATATCATAAAACATGAATAACTTTTTAAATAAAAAGTGCAACTTAATTTATTGCTTGGAAAGTTTAAGTCGTACACTTGTTTAGCTAAGAACTAGGCGTTTAGAGAAACAATACACAGCACAAAAAACGTAATTATTCCCTACACGAAATATCACAGGATACATGTTTATTTCCTGTGTCATATAACTAAAAATATATGTTTATTCCTTGTGACACAACACATGGATATGTATTTATTAACTAGACACTTATTCCGCACATGTCACAACACCTATTACTTGTTTCTTTTCTCTATTACATGATACAACGTCGGTATTCATTCTAAAGTACAATAGAATATGTAGGTGTATTCTATATTTCATACAACTAGAATATGTATTTATTTCCTGTATCATGCAATACAATATATGTATCTAACAAAACATAAAATACACAATCACTACCTCTGTGTAGACACAAGACATTAATTTCAAGCTAACTTCTTTTTCACCGCCAAAATCTGTGTTGTTATTTTTCGTAATATTTTAAACTGGTATTTTTTTTTACGTTTATTATTTTGTTTATTTCAAAACATCAATATTTAACAATAATAAATATTGTGAAATTTGAAAAGTGTCAGTTAAACTTGTAAGGTTATTAAGTTGGTGAAATAACACTTCAGTTCACAAAATATCTGCTGTTCGTAGAAATCATGGTTTCAGCTTCCATGATTGGATAGTGCTCTCAATTCAAATAAAGTTGCGAAGTACTAATTTAGGATTTAAAATTTTCTTACTAACCTTTGTATTTATTTTAACTTTGTTGGTTCAGCGAACTCATGAAACATTGATTTAAACACTTCAGTGGCGGCGCCAGGATATTTTCGTTGAGGGACTGAAGTAAACTGTGCAGGAACTTCCCATAATGCCATCCGTATGAAGTATAGATGGTAAATTATAATAATGTAAATACCAAGGTACATTTCAGAAAGGTGTGCTATTTTTCAATGCAGTTTTCATTGGAAACTCATACTCTGATTAATAATTCATTATTACAAATTAGAAATAATCTGTTTATGAAGATATGCGTATATGTAAAAGAGGAAACTCACCTGAATTCCAGGGTAGTGATAATGTAAAATTACAGGACTAATTAGGGGACACAAACACAGCTTTTATAGGGCATGTTGTAAAACTGTGGGCAACTAATGGGAACGAGCGGAGGGGGCGTGCGGCTGGCATCTGGATCTCGATTGGGCTGAGCCGTTCGTTAGCCGTACGCAGAGCGTACACCATGATCATGATATTGTTCTTATTATCATAAGTGTGACAAGAACCTGTTACAATAATGTAACTACTACATTACATTAAATTAGGCACTTCTAAATAGTCCAATGACAATTTCAAAATTCATTCTAGAATTGTTAAGAAATATGATTTGTTTAGTTAACATGTAAGGTTATTATCTAATCATAAGTATTAAACATAAGTAAAACATTAATTGGATTGTAAGTCACAATTTTAAGTGTATGCCACAATCATCAGTACAATTTTGGGTGGCTGATACACAATGCAAAGTGATCTCACAAAGGACACAACACCGGCTAAATGCTTCATAGTTTTGACCTATATACAATACACTTATACATGCGTTCTATGTTTTACTTTTCAATAAAAGATAAATGAAATTAATGGATAAATACCTGTGAAACCTTTGGTTTATCAAATAAAATCCCTGATGATCTGTTGTAACTTGAAATCAACGTGGTTATCTAATCTTCGTCAAAGCTCAAGATAGAATGGCATTAAACAGGGAACGGTAATACAGCGCATAAGTTTCAGTGCATTCAGTACGTTGCTATGACACATACTTCCGTCTTAATGAAGACGTTGAGTTCTACAGATCTATGTCTCTTTGATGTTAATTGTTAAGCAACAATGACGATTGTGTTTTCCATATTTTATGAATATATGTAGGTAACAATATTGGGGGCTGAGGGGGGCTCGGCTCATTTTGGGGCGTCGCCAATGCATACACTGCTGGAAATCGGGTTTCGATACCCGAGTTGGGCATAGCACAGATAGCCCATCGTGTAGCTTTGTGCTTAATAACAAACAAAAATCTACGAGGTCCCCAAAAGTGTTCTTACACTGTGAAATTAGGGACGGCTAGCTCAGATAACCCTTGTGTATCTTTTCACGAAATTCACAAAACATACAAACTTGCAGGAACTTACATGCGGGAGAAAATAGAGCTAGAGCGTACCTTACGGGTCGCAGGTTCGAATCATGTCACTGAAAATTCCCGTCCTTTCAGTCGCAGAGGCATTAAAATGTAACGGTATATCCCATTAGTCGATTACAGTAGCCCAATAATTGGTAGTGGATGGTATTGACTGGTTGTCTCTCCTCTAGCCTATCACTTTTAAATTACGGACGGCTGTCGCAGATAACCCTCGAGTAAATTTGTGCTAAATTCAATACAACCAACGAATAATAAAGCACATTGTGTGTACCAACAGTTAGTTCATAGATGTTTGATATCTTCAACAATTACATAATAAATTAGTTATTAAGACTGGGGTGTGTAAAGATCACTACAAGATACCTTCTTTTACTAAAATTGAACTGAGATAAAACAAACCACATAAAAGTTGAAACATATGTTAACCTGAAATAGATGGTTTAAAGCTTGACATGATATGGGCAATAGAATCACCTCAATCAGGAAGTAAAGTATACTAAAGGTTTTGCATCAACAATGATTTCTGCTAAGAGTAATTTTCTGATAATTACAATGGATAAAGAGCAAATGGAAAACTGAAAATTAACCACCACATTGTTTTATACGTTCCATATTTGCTCAGATGAAAAGAAGGTTAATCGCACTTTGTCCGATTTGTGTATGTTAATATGTAACGTGTATTAGACGTTTGTGGTTTTGACCTGCTTTATTCAATGGTTTGAACTTCGCGTAAAGCAACACAGAGCTACCTGCGCTAGCCGTCCCTAATTTAGCAGTGCAAGGCTAGAGGGAGGGAATCTAGTCATCACCACCCACTGCCAACTATTGGGCTACTCTTTAACAACGAATAGTGGGATTTACTAACATTGTAACGCCCCTGTGGCTGAAAGGACGAACAAGTTTGGTATGACGAAGATTCGAACCCACGACCCTCAGATTGCGAGTCAAGCGCCCTAACCACCTAACGTAAGTTTGAGATTAACTTCGGCATTCTTCGCACAAGTTTTTACAATGATATTGCTATAGTAAAATATATCGTATAATCGTGGCTCTTAAATTAGCGGAACCACAATCAAAGACCTGGTACCTGAAACAAAAAACTATTTTTTTCGGGTTTTAATTCGTATTTATTAACGAATCAAGGTTATATGAATTATGATAATCTCATGTTTGAGATAACACATATGAAACAAGGAGGTGGAAATTATTTTTCATGGAAGGGGAGGATGGGATAGGATGGTCATTTAAAGTTTGAAAGCAGGTTTTCAATAATTAAGATGGATGTAATGAAAAATAAAAGTTTTAAATTAACCCTGTTTTATCATTAAGTACAGTAGTTCATGACGAAACAGAATGACGGCTATAAAAATCATCTATTGAAAACTACTTTTAAAATGTCTGAATATTAACAACTATTTCATAGTATTGGCTGAGTAAAACTAAAGCTTGCTGTTCTTATAAAGTCGTCTATGTCACTATATACATATTTATAGAATGAATTATAATTACACTATTTCAATGAAGTTTTATCTAAGTAAGTAAGTGACTTTTCCAGACAAGCATATTTGGTCCAATTATTTTATATAATTCTTCTGTCTGGGGTCCAATTACCCTTTCCTTGTACTGAAAATGATACTAGTATATGTATACTCGTATATGTGTGTGTGTGTAAACTGGACGATGAGCTACCTCGGGCATATAATTAGATTTGAGGATAGCTGATAGCGATCCTGATAAATAATAAAATCAGAACGAGTATACGCGTACCCCACACTTGATATTGTTGGCGCAATAGCTAATGAAAAAAGAAACAAACAATTTTACTAAAATAAAATTGAATTTTTGTGAAGACAAATAGAGATCGATATATCAGTAATCCAGATAAACGCTATTAATATAGAAAGTTTTAATGCTACAAAAAGTATTGAAACAAGAAAGTCAAAACTATAAAAACTGAGTAACTTAAAAATGAAAAAAATGTTATCCCTGACATAGTTACAGTTATTGGTGAAAATAGGGATATAGTTTTTTATTTTAAGTATTATAAATGTAATTCTAGTTAAAATAAAAATTGGGTATAAACCATTTTGACATATTGAAAAATAGCATTTCATGCATTTAGTGTGTAAAGTAAAATACCCCCAACCTAAGTTATAATAACTGTAAATAAATGCTTCATTTATCAACTGTAGTTAAATTACCCTAATCATCATTTAAAGTTAAATGCTCAGGACAGGGATCAGGAAGGTTGTTGTCCCACAAAATGTGCACATCAGCTCAAAGTAAAGCGGATACTAGTGTGCGCTAGTGAGGTAAACTTCGGTCGAAACCTTCGACGGGAATACTACGCCGGTGGTATGGGATAAAACGACTTTGCGGGGAGGGGACATTTTATCTTAAGCCACAGTTGCACTTTCTGAAATCGAGTGAATATAAACTGCTTTTTTACAAAAGTTTATAATTCCCAAATGTTTGAAACGAAAAAATCGGAATTCTCTGTAATAACAAAAAATCCAAATTGCTTACCTTAAATCAAAGTTATTCAAAAACAAAAACAATAAAATTGAAGTCGATCTTTGATCGTTCACTTCGTGGCCCTCTGCAAGTGTATTTATGCACGGATGGTGTAAAAAATATATAAATAATTCCTTCTAGATGGCAGCACTTCTTAACCGATGATACACATTGTTGTTGTTTTCGGGAAGAGAATCAAGACTAACCGATTGTCTCACATTACTTTCCCCACACATCAGCAATAAAAAAGCATATTACATCTATTCTACTGTTGTCACAAGTTTTCATCGGAGGAGTCAAAGACATATAACATTCATGTGCAATTCATATAATTGGATAATATCAGTTTGTTGTTGTTTTTTTGTTTATATGATAATTGTACCAGTAGAGGACGTCTCCGTTGAATAGCTTTTATATCGTTAAAATATAAAGGACAATTAAAAAATTAACGTTAAATTTTGGTTTTATTATTAATAATTTAAACATTATAATAGAATCTTCTCAAACTGTAAGATCGTTCTAATATTTCTTTTAAAGTAAAAATGTTTCAATTTGTGTTTATTCTGGCAACCCCAGAAGCTAACTCATAAAGGTAGAATTATTACTGACGTGTAAGTGCTTCCACTGATATTTCTGATAAAAGCAGACGACGTAGCATGCAGTGGCGGCGCCAGGATATTTTCGTTGTGGGGGCTAAAGTAAACTGTGAAGGGTTTCCCAAAATGCCATCAATATGAAGTATAGATGGTAAACTATAATAATATAAATACCAAGGTACATTTCAGAAAGGTGTGCTTTTTTGAACTGCGTTTTCATTGGAAACTCATACTCTAATTAATAATTCATTATTACAAATTAGAAATAATCTGTTTATGAAAATATGCGTATATGTAAAAGAGGAAACTCTCCTAAATTCCATGGTAGTGATAATGTAAAATTACAGGACTAATTAGGGAACACAAACAGAGATTTTATAGGGCATGTTGTTAAACTGTGGGCAGCTAATAGGGTAAGCGGGGGGGCGTGCGGCTGGCATCTGGATCTCGATCGGGCTGAGCCGTTCGTTAGCCGTACGCAGAGCGTACACCATGGTCAGCGGCTGGGTGATCACACGCTTAAAGCGTTAGAGGCGGGAATCGCGCGCTCGAAGAAATTAAATCCGCGGCCTGGATATTGAATGATGATAGTAGCACCAAAACAAAATGTCTAAATTGCAGTTGACCTTCACAGAAAGGCTGGCTTCTTCATAAGTTCACGTTATTCATACAGATACTGTGATGTTCTTATTATCATAAGTGTGACAAGAACCTGTTACAATAATATAACTACTTCCTTATATTAAATTAGGCACTTCTAAATAGCCCAATGACAATTTCAAAATTCATTTTAGAATTGTTTAGAAATATTATTTGGTCAGTTAACTTGTAAGGTTATTATATAATCATAAGTATAACATTAATTGGATTGTAAATCACAATTTTAAGTGTATGCCACAATCATCAGTACAATTTTGGGTGGCTGATACACAATGCAAAATGATCTCACAGAGGACACAACACCGGCTAAATGTTTCATAGTTTTGACCAAAACACAATACACTTATACATGCGTGCTATGTTTTACTTTTCAATAAAAGATAAATGAAATTAATGGGTAAATACCTGTGAAACCTTTGGTTTATCAAGTAAAATCCCTGATGACCTGTTGTAACTTGAAATCAACGTGGTTGTCTAATCTTCGTCAAAGCTCCAAATAAAATGGCATTACACAGGGAGCAGCAATACAGCGCATAAGTTTCAGTGCATTCAGTACGTTGCTATGGGACGCATGACACATACTTCCGTCTTAATGAAGACGTCGAGTTCTACAGATTTATGTCTCTTTGATGTTAATTGTTAAGCAACAACGACGATTGTGTTTTCCATATTTTATGAATATATGTAGGTACCAATATTGGGGGCTGAGGGAGGCTCGGCTCATTTTGGGGGGCTCAAGCCCCCCTGGCGCCGCGACTGAACCACTTAAACTTTGTTTCTTTGAACTGCAATGTTTCTGTATTTGTTTTCCTTTTTCTTTTTTTTCTCAAAGTAGCTAGATCCCTTTAGCTGTTTCTCAAATCAGAACTGACACAGTTTTGGTTCGTTTTGAATTTCGCACAAAGCTATACGAGGGCTATTTGCTCTACCTGTCCCTAATGTAAGACT
This sequence comes from Tachypleus tridentatus, assembly GCF_004210375.1. NCBI lineage: Eukaryota > Metazoa > Arthropoda > Merostomata > Xiphosura > Limulidae > Tachypleus > Tachypleus tridentatus. The sequence continues at coordinate 10,157,138 of NC_134836.1, read as the reverse complement.
AGAAGGAAAGCAGCTTGTCATCACCACTCACCACCAATTCTTGGGATACTCTTTTACCAACGGAAAGCAGGTTTGACCGTCACATTATAACGCCTCTACGGCTGAAAGGGCGAGCGTGTTTAGTGTGACGTGAACTGATACGGAATTACTGGAGACGAAAGAGCATCTATAGAGATGTGTGTAACATCATCTAACGACAATTGTTGGGCTGCTCGTGCCTGACCAAATTGTGGAATTTGACTCTCACTTTTATAGTGCATCCAGGAGCTAAAATACGAAGCTCATTTTCATGGTAACTGACTGGTTGTTAACCATAAATCCTGATATCTCCAGTCTCCATTTACCAACAACAGTTTAAGTAGTTTAATATTATTACTACGTACTTCTGACTTTGTGTACGCTCTACTGCTCTTTTTTTTGTCATTTTGTATTCCTGGCTCAGAGAACACGTAAACCAGTGGTAATAGTTTGTTGTTTTTCTAAGCTATTCTGGAAGGTTCATGACATAATTTTATACATTTCATTCACAAGCAGGAGAAGAACAAAATAAAGAAGAGTATGCTTCATTTCTTAAAATGTAGTTAATTATTTTTATTGATAAAATTATCACTTGATTTTTAATGAGAAAACAGCGGAATCAGCAGCTGTTGGTAGCGAGAAAAACTATCGTCCAAAACATTAATAGTTTATAACTTAGAGCAGAAGAATGTGTGGATGTGTGTTTTTCTTATAGCAAAGTCACATCGGGCTATCTGTTAAGTCCACCGAAGGGAATCGAAGCCTTGATTTTAGCGTTGTAAATCCGTAGACTTACCGCGGTATCTTTTCATAAATTTGAGATCAACTTACAGTGTTAGAATCAAACTCTTTCAGCTGATTCATTTGACCATCTTAAAGTCTTGTCGATTAATTTACTCTAATCCTGTCTAAAAAAAATCAATTTGAGATTAGCCTTGTAGAGATAACATGACGAGTAATAAATCGAATTAAGTATACAAGCGCCACACGCTTGGTACTGCTAGCACACAAAATAATGTATAATAAAAAGGGGGAAGGTAGTCTCATATATTAATTTGCTCTAATTCACTTTCGCTTCTTCTGTGTGGGTATTTGGGTATGTTAATTTTTGAATACCCAGGAGGGTCAGGCGCACGAGACCACTTCCTCCTTCCCTAACTTTCATGTCGTCTCCTGGTTATAATTTGTTGTTGTGTAGACTTTGGGCCAAAGTATTCCACAGTACTCAGGCCCTTTTCGGGTAATGTTCATGTATTGTTTTAATTAGCCCCACCCCCGTTTTAATCCATTATTTCAGTTTTTTTTCTTCACTTTTGTATATATATATATATATTCATATATATTTATCGGATAAATGAAACAAAAATAATAATAATAAGTAAATAAAAAATTAATAATTAAAATAAATAAAAAGGTAAAAATAAATAAAATAAGATTTTGTTTGTTTAGGAATTTCGCACAAAGCTACTCGAGGGCTATCTGTGCTAGCCGTCCCTAGTTTAGCAGTGTAAGACTAGAGGGAAGGCAGCTAGTCATCACACCCACCGCCAACTCTTGGGCTACTCTTTACCAACGAATAGTGGGTTGACTGTCACATTATAACGCCCCACGGCTGGAGGGCGAGCATGTTTAGCGCGACGCGGGCGCGAACCCGCGACCCTCGGATTAGGAGTCGCACGCCTTACGCGCTAGGCCATGCCGGGCCTTAAAATAAGATAATATAAAATGAAACTAGTTTTAAGTGTCCAGTACATGGTGGCCAGCTTGATTTATATTTCTTAAATTTATAGGAGAGAGGTACTTAGATTATGTTCATCATGTACGTAGTATCTGTCGAGATCACACATTAAATCATTTTTATGTCAGCTCTTATTAAAATAATCTAGTGCATTATACAAGTCTTTCAGATATTGTGTCTATGTTTTCATACTTGTGCATGAATGTGGATGAAGTGCTACGTGGTACTTTATAGGCTGAAGTTAAGATTGAATTTTGTATTTTTTGTAGTTTCTGTAATTGTTTTTGTGTTATGTTTATCCAGACAGGAGATACGTATTCTATTATAGGTCTAATGTATGTTTTGTAGATTTTTATTATATTATTAGGTGATGCTCCTTGAATTTTACCTGAAAGACTTCTTGCATAATTTGCTATTTTCCAGATTCTAATCAGGATATTGTTTGTATGCTGTATCCACGTTTATTTGGTATCATAAATTAATCCTAGAAATTTTGCAGAAGTAGCAATCTGTAAAACTGATCCATTCATGTATAACTTGGGTGCATCTTTTTTTTTTTCAGTTTATTTAATCTGCTAAATAATATTACTTGGGTTTTCGGAATATTAATTTTTATTCTATATTTCTGGCAGTATTCTTCTATATTATTTAGGACTGGTTGGAGGTTTGTTGCTGCAATTGAAGGAGTGGGGGCACCTTTACAGACCGCTCCATCGTCAGTAAAATGCGATGCAAAATCTAAATTTAGGTCCGACAGAGGCATATTACTCGCATACATGATGAATAAGATAGGGCTAATTACCCCTCCCTGCGGGACTTCTGCCTCGGGTGAAATGGACCCTGAGTGGGCCCCATTCACATCTACTTTACACGTTCTATTGTCCACTAAAAGAACCCTAAATGCCGCGGCTATTGAAGACTTCCTTTTGTTTGACGCGATAAGTCTGTGGGTTACATTGCTGTTAGCAATATGTAAACAACTTTGACACTCGGAATTCAGGACGATTTGACACCTCAAAAAAATATAAAGTAGGACATTTTGACACCACTTGTTTATTATAAGATAAACCAATAACTGTTTCCATTATATTATTGTACAGATCTAAGCATATTTTATTAAAAAATTTAATCTACTCTTTTAATTAATTTACACAGATTTCGGTTTACTGACACTACCAGTTTCATTTTTCTTTATTATATGACCTCCATATATTTAAGCCTACAACATTAACAGTTTAATTTACTCCATTATCTGAACCGTGTAAATTTTAGGCCTATTGTCTTACAATTTTAAATCTACTCCATTAATTAACCTACATAGATTTAGGTTTATTTATACTACCAGTTTAATTTACTAAATTTTATCACCTGCATGGTAAAGACAGAATTGGACACTTATTAGGTGTCTTAATACCCTACTTTCTAATATTTTTAGGTGTCCAGTTTTCCGGTTACAATTACTTGATATCAGAAGATAAGCCTTTCGAAAGCTGGACACTAGAAACTTTGAAAAATGTTCTCGTTCACAGCGTGATATGGCCCGGCAAGCGTGTTTAGGCGTGCGAGTTGTAATCTGAGGGTCGCGAATTCGCATTACCGTCGCGCAAAACATACTCGCCCTTTCAGCCGTGGGAGCGTTATAAAGTGACGGTCAGTCCCACTATTTGTTGGTAAAAGAGTAGCCCAAGAGTGGGCGGTGGGTGGTGATGACTAGCTGCCTTCCCTCTAGTCTTACACTACTAAATTAGGGACGGCTAGCGCAGATAGCCATCGTACAGCTTTGCACGAAATAAAAAACAAACAAATAAACAAGCTAAAGCCATAATAAAGGCTAACAGACTTTACTTCAATGCATTTCACTTAATCTATCGGTTTATAAAGTTAATATATTGTAAAAGTAATTTATATGTTTCACTCTTGCCCGTTCCATTTTATTTCTTAAAGAACTTAGAATAAACTTGTTATTAACATTAGCTCAATAATATTATTTAGTTTCTGTAGTGCAAATTGGCGTATAAAAGACATTTTAATACTAGTAATAAACGACTTTTAAACACCAACGTTTATTTATCTTTGATTGGACACTCAACGTTTCATTTTACAACCAAAACCCAAACCTTAATTGACAGTATTGTTGGAATAATACAATATCTGATTATACTACTTGTAGAGAACATGACCATTGTTACAACCACGTCGTTACTTTTAAAAGAATGTTATTGAAGTAATGAATACACATAAAATCTTAAAAAGGGTTTCAGAATAACAGAAACAGGTTTATTCATAATTCTGCACCACTTTAAAGGTTGGAAAAGAATGGCTTAGTTTTCACCCCTCTTTCTTTCACGCTTAGTTGAGCTCATGATTTCATAAGCGCTTGAAGATGTATTTTTTTATGATTACACTTTTCTTTTTAGCTCGTGTCTACAGCGAATCAACGAACCGTGAATCGCAAGCACTTTATAGCGTTTGTTCGGAAAAGTCCGAAATCGCAGAAAACCTCTTAACGAATAAAATGACACCGTTGAAAATAATGCTCAACTCTGTGTGAAGTTCACTAATATTTTGTGAAAGCCAAACATATTGAAACCAATATACTAAGGTATTCATTAACAATACCAGGTTCTTAAAAAACACAATATAAAACTAACATTCTGTGTCGAAAGAAGGCATAGTTTATAAATTAATAAATCTGTTGTAACCTCCAATTTAACGTTTTAATTGTAAAGTTTGTACAAAGTTGCAATTTACTCTTTACAATCTCGATAAAAACATTTTGCCTTCCAGTAAAATTTCAGTCTGTTTATTACAATTTTAATAAAAACGTTTACCGCTAGCGTATTAATTTATTCGTCACAAACTCAATAAAAATGTTTTAACTACGTACTAACAGGCACTGCAAATTATTTGTTTGGTTTATATTTTACTACAAGTGTCGTTCATCCATAATCTGGCCCAGCATGGCCAGGTGGGTTAAGGCGTGCGACTCGTAATCTGAGGGTCGCGGGTTTGAATTGCCGTCGCACCAAACATGCTCGCCCTTTCAGCCGTGGAGGCGTTATAACATTACGATCAATTCCATTATTCGTTGGTAAAAGAATAGCCCAAGAGTTGACGGTGGGTGGCGATGACTAGCTGCCTTCCCTCTAGTCTTAAACTGCTAAATTGTAAAGTTTTCCAACGCACCAATATACATTGATTGGCCAATGTATGCAGTTTCTGTTAAAAGCTTCTCTTGTGACAAGTTATTTAATTCGTTATTAGAACTCGTCTGATATCATATCTTGTTTTATTTCGGGACATCAGTAAAAGTAATTCATTAGAGAATGTTTTTAGTTAATGCCTGCTTTGATGCTATATTCCAAAGCAGAGAGAGGTTATATTGATATTATTTAATCAGGGCTGAGTGGTTTCGAAATTTAACAGTATGGATACTTATAGGCGTCGACGTCCTTTAAATGTAACTCCTTTCGTAGATTATTTTCAAAAATCTTCTTTTTTCATAAGTTTGACTTTTACTGCACTTTTATCTTCAGTTTAACTGAACTTTTCTCATAACGAGTGCAAATCTGCATTTACTTTTAATTGAACTTTTGTATGGTAATATACGCAAATAATTTTCCATATGTAATGGTGTCAGTGAGTCTAAAGCAATTGAATAACCACGTTCTTCGAATGTGTATGAATGTAACTTCCTCTTACGCCTCTTTAAATGGTGTATCCGTTGATTCTAAGTACATAACTAGTTATGAACTGGTCAAATTCAACTTAATAATAATTCCAAAGTTATTGTCATGGCTGTGACTTCTAATGTTTCTCAGAACAGTCCAAATTATTGTTATTTTTCTGTACTTATATATATATATTACATCGTGTTCTCGGTAAATCATTTTATGATTTCAACTATATAGTTTTGTTCATCTTCCAGACTTTCATTCTTCTTAATTCATCTTGCACCTAGTATTGCACTATTGCACTACTTATTGTCGTTATAGAAAGCCGAACTATGAATGTGTGTGTACGTATCAATGTGTTGAGAAACTATTAAAATCATTTAAAGATGTTGGTCAGTATTTACTGGTGCTTTTCTTCAAAAAAGATTTTATCAAAAGAGCATATGTAACGCAATTAAAAAAAGAATATTTTACTTAAGAGCGAAATTTGGTACACAATTTGATATATCAAATTCATAACTTTGCTAGATTTAGCAAAAACAAATCAACATAAATCTCTAGGAAAATGTAATAGTATCTTAAGTGAAACACTTTGTTCTAGTGTTTCGACTATACAAGGATTTCTGCAAATGTTGTACTTCTAAAATACACAGTTCCTACTTAGAAGTTGTAAAATTGCTTTGACCAGTGAAAAGGCAGACTGGACGTTTTTATCGAGACATATCCCCATGTTCTATTTATTTTATCATCTTTCTGTCTGACACTAAGCTAGCGATAACTTTACGAACATGCACCGCTAAAGCCCGAGATTCGATCCTCCGAAGTGGATACAGCAGTTAGCAAAAATGTGGCTTTGCTCCAAAAGAAACTTTTTTTTTGACAGCAATATTATTTGAGATTTATTTCATGGAAGAGAAGTCCAGATATCGTCTGTAGAAACTTTTTGTCAAATTATTTATTTTTCTTAAGCAGTGACTTGCCCTCCTACTCCCCCACCAACTTGTCGTTACAGTGACTTGCCCCTCCTACTCCCTCACCAACTTGTCGTTACAGTGACTTGCCCCTCCTACTCCCCCACCAACTTGTCGTTACAGCTATCTAGATTTCTGTATCAGAACAAATACAAAAAACCAGGATACAAGAATTTCTTCTCATGAATTTTGTGAAACTTGTAGCTTCCAGATGAAGTCAAAAATTTAAAACTTTTCAAGCAATGTTTTAGATTACTATTAAATATAATTGTTATGTTAAAAACATTACTAATTGTGAAACATTTTAAAGTATTTCAGGAACCATAATCTGTGAAGACAAGACTACTTCTATAAAAGTTTATATCAACTAGGATCAGCGTGAATATTCACCTTATGTAATTTTTAGATCTTTATACAAGCTCAAAAGATAACAGTATGATGACGCTACACGTCTAACATACTTTGTGTTATTTTGTAAGATTTAAATTATCTTACGGTTAATTATCTTGAAGTATAGCGTCATAAAAATACCCTATGTATGTGTAAGAGGTTGTTACTACAAAATATTTCATTTTGAGAGTTTATTGTGCTTTATAAGGACGGCATTCCAAGTTTCGTTGATAGTACTCAGTTTCAAAGGCCATGCCCGACACTGGGATTTTCCTTATAACAAAGGTAACAAGTTCGGTTTTAAACCAGACATTCTGACATACTGCAGAGATCATGATAAATGTCCACAGGCACAAAAATACATCGATGAAACTCGACAGTTGTATTTACTAAATGAAACTGTTATGATGCCAACTTTCTCCTGAAAACAGCTGTTAAGTTTGAGGTGGGTCTAGAAGACTGTGAGCCCCCCAGTGGCACAATGGTATGTTCTGCAGACTGATAATGCTAGAAATTGGGTTTCGATACCCGTGGTGGGTAGAGCACAGATAGTCATTGTGCAGATTTGTGCTTAATTTCAAGAAAACAAACGAACAAGAAGACTATGAGATTTTATCAACTTCAAGTCCTTGTTTATTATCTTCTTAACGATAACTAAGAGATACCTCCATCTTTATTGGAGATCTTTATGGACGAAAGGTTTTCTTTCCCAACGTCAGTTTGGAGATAAGATGTCATATTTAACTTTTCAATGTGCATTGTTTAAAGAACATTTTAAAACTATTTTCTCGTCAAAATGTTTTATCCTTTGGCTCTATATGCCTCAGCAATCCAGATAAATGATACTCCTTCCATGGAAAAGGTTGTGACCTGATTTACCAGCCATATATTTGCCCGTAGTAATTCTATATTTTTCCATTTTGATGAATATTCGCTGTGAGCTCAATACAGAGGAATCTTTCTACCTGAAAAAGTACGAGAAAGCAATGAGGAAATAAACAGCACTGTTCTATCTATCTTGCAAATATCTACTGTCCTACGAGAAAGCAATGAGGAAATAAACAGCACTGTTCTATCTATCTTGCAAATATCTACTGTCCTACGAGAAAGCAATGAGGAAATAAACAGCACTGTTCTATCTATCTTGCAAATATCTACTGTCCTACGAGAAAGCAATGAGGAAATAAACAGCTCTGTTCTATCTATCTTGCAAATATCTACAGTCCCCCGGCAGAAAAACGCCCCAAAGCCATCACACTGTCTCCCACATGTTTCATGGTAGGTACTATGCATTCAGGTAAGTATATTTCACCTTTCTTTCGCCAGACGTACAACCTAGGCTTTGAATTAAATATTTCAGACTTAAACTCATCCATTTTTAACACCATTTTTCAATCATCAACGGCCCAGTTTTTGTACATTTTGGCAAATGTCAGTCTCTTTGTAATATATGGGGATCAAAGTAAAGGTTTTTTAATTGCTACACGACCAAATATTCCATTTTCATTGATTCTTCATGATTCTAGATCTGGACACTTTTTTATCATTTGGTACACGGTCTCAAGGGCTACATAAACGAAGCTGCTTAACATCAGTATCATTAAGTGTAGGTGTTCTATCTCTTATTTTCACATATACCTGTCAAGGTCTCACAATCCAGAGTGTACTCAGCAGTGTTTGTGAAGCATTTCAAGTCTGCAGAATTTGTTATAGTCCAATCAGAATCACGTAAAGCTTTTATGCGAACTCTCTGCACTCTTGACAATTATATACGTTTTTTTTTTTTCTTTCCCTGTGGCATGAGAACAAAATTTAATATATGGTATTAAACACTGTTTTTAATCGATGTTTATTTGTGGAGTACTATTAAACTGATTTCTTCTAAGATATAACAGAACCATATGCTACCTCCTTGATAGCTTCTTTTTATATAGTTAAGACAATGCATGTGCTACCACGACAGTTATTTCAAACCATAAATTTGATCAGTATATTCATTCAAACAGAACCCTTATGACATACCCTTGGTACAAGTATATAAGAACTTTAAAGAACGATAAGTATTTTCACCCTGGCTCATTCAGTTATCAACGGAGATCAGTGAAGCATTACAAAAGTGTTGAAATTAACATACTGTAGTGGTATGGAAGTATTAGCCCCCTAACGCTTTTTCACAGTACTCTATGTAATTAAAAAAAATGCGTGCAGTCGGTCCTTGCGTATTATATGTGTGCTGACTCACGTGGAAACCCAGTAATCCTATTGGCTATTTGTACAATATTACTTTTACGTTTATACAAGAGCAAAAGTGAACGACTATTAATGTCCATTGTTTTATACGAGTGCAAAACTACGACGTTTTTAACATCAACCTTAAAGACAATTACTTCACTAACATAAACAAACGTACAAGAAAATACATTACGAAAATTGTTTACCTTTCTGTGGCTTATATGTAGCTTAATGCCATTACATCTCAATACAAATTCTTAAAAGTCGAAAATTCGGCTTGAAGTTTAAATACGCTTAGTACGCGAAGCTCGAGTTTATCCGCTGTATAATACATGGCAATCAGTCATAAGTCACTACTATAACTCGATTAATTGTACCAACGAAAATAATTAGAGATTTCAGATGAGGTACAAATACGGCTTAGATACATATACACACAAACAAAAACAAAACAAACACGTCTGACGATAGTTAATTTTTTTACAATTCCAGATTTAATAAGTTAAAAACAAATCATTATATAACTATATTTTTTCCAATATCTCGATATAAGTGCTCTTCAGGTAAGGTCAGCGGACTTAAAACACTGGAAAACGAGTTTCGATACACAGTGAGTAGCTTTGTGGTTAAATTCAAACAAACTACAAATCGGCAATTAGGCCTAAAGTTTATATACGCTTTGTACATTTTGTAGATGAAGAACAAGTTTATCCGCTAGGGAAATAAAATATTATACCATTTCCATTATTGATGGTAATGGATCTAACGCTTTGTTAATACTTTACTGGAGAGTGTATATATATATAAAAGAGTTGATAACATTATTTGAGAACAAGAATAATTGAAATAATGACAACTGAGGAACAACTGATTTTTAAAATTTTTGATACCATGTGTTGTTTTTTTTAATTCACCATTCTTTACAGATCGCTTCATCAAAGAGTTCAAACAAGAAAAAAATCTCAAGACCTTAATCGAAGATAGCAATTATCCAAACAGACAAGTTGCTTATATAGAAAATGTCATCCACATAAACATATTTAATTCATAGCTTATCACGTTCTTTACTCCTCTTCACATTAACTCTAAATACAGAAATTTCTTATTCTGCTTAGTAACTTTTTGTTTAATTCGTGTTCAACTACATGATACAACAATAGCATTATTTAAAGAATTTATCTACTCAAAATTTATACCTTTCTCATATATATATATATAGTATTCCACTTAATAAAAGTATTTCGGCTTTGGATTATATGGCAGTGCATACTGTTCGTATGTAGAAGGTCAAAGATTCAATCCCGTCTATAGCTTTTTGTTGTTGTTCTTTACCAAACAATGTTTCAGTAGTAAAATAATGTTAGTACATACATCGTACGCTAAGCACTACTTTATCCGTCCCCCTGTGGAATAACGGTATGTCTGTGAATCTGAACTGCTAGAAACCAGATTTCGATACCCGTGGTGGGCAGAGCACAGATAGCACTTGGTGAATCTTCGTGTTTAATAACCAGCAACAATGAGTTTATCCCCTAGTGCCAAACGATTTGACGAAAGATTTGGCCAGAAAGCTGAAGTGGTACGTGAACATGTGAATCGTGAATGCTTTGCTTTTACAAGCTGTAGAACAGAACTGTCATCACAGATACAAGAGATGCGTTTAATCCATTGTGATAGTTCAACCTCCGTTTGGCATGAGGCCAAACAACTTATAATGTACAGTAACAACTTCACCATTATTGACTCGTTTACCTAAGTATAAGTGAATTTTCAAAATTGCCATTATTCGGATCTCATCACCACGTGCTCCTTTTAATGCTATTAAATATAAACCAGATAATTATTTCATGTTTTAATGGAATGTTTATTTAGTAAAAAAATTAGTCAGATCTCGATGTTTAAGATGTGTGGTTTGAAGGTCACGGGCTCGAATTCTAGTCACAAATATGCTCGACCTTTCAACTGTAGGGGCGTTATAAAGTAATGGTCAATCCCACTATTCATTGGTAAAAGAGTAGTCCAGGAGTTGGCGGTCATTGGTGATGACTAGCTGCCTCTCCTCTAGATTTACACTGCCCTCGTGTAGCTTTACAAACTGAAGATAGTTCGGATGCGTTACAAATATATAAATATAGGTCGGGTTTATCACAAGTCTCTATACATATAATTAACCTTAACTGAAATTTGAGTGGATTCATGAAATTTAACATGGGTTTGGATTGAGACAGCAGTAATTACAATTTATGAAGGTTTGAGGATTCAATATTAGTTTAAACTGATAAATGGTCAATCCAAGCTTGTGTAAGTTCTGTGGTACTAGTGTTCTATAAACTGTTAAATGTCTGTTAAAAAGTAACGTCTACTGTCAACTTGTAGGCTAAAATATACACATTTGTTACCTTTATATGAACAACGTGGATATAATGTTTACTTTTGGACCATAAACCTTATTGTTTATTTTATAATTATTTGTTGAGGAATGGGTGCAATTCATTTACAATTGAAAATTTTATTTACTTGCATTTAGATGGAGAAAACCTATCAGTATGATGTTGAACATGTTTAAGGGGTACAGAAGAGCATTGTTAGTTTGTTTGTAGTTAAGCAGAAAGTTACACAACGAGCTATCTGTGCTATGCCCACCATGAATTTCGAAACTCCTTGTCCTGTGTGGTAAGTCCGCAGACGTACCACTGTGCCAGTAGGAGCACAACCGAGGAACAGAAAATACACATTATTTATAACAGTGTTTTAATGAAACCCTTCTGTCCCTAAATGGTAAGAAAGCCAGAACATTTTATTAATACAGACTCTTATTCGTTCTTAATATTCTTTTTTAAAATTAGATTTTTAATAAGTGTTTTTTGTTGCTGTTAAACATAAAATACACGAAGTAGCTGTTCTCTGTTTTTTGTAGTTTAAGCATAAAGTTACACAATGGGCTATTTGTGCTTTGCCCACCACGAGTATCGAAACCCAATTTTTTAGCTTTATAAGCCGTCAGATTAATAATTGAGCAACTGTAGATATTTTTAACGAGCACGTAGGCCCCTAAAATCAAAATATTTGTATTTCTTATTGTTAATATTATTGGTAGTTTAGAACACATATATTCTGCATTTTACAGTGCTATACTTGTACATACACTGAGTACCATGCTAAGCAGACATGAATAAATGAATTTTGTGTTCAAGATTTTATGAAAAATGAAACAATGTATAAATTCCTCACACTCCAAAGCATGGTCACAATCCGATGTTTCTGCCTCGACGAATTTTATGACGCATGCGACATCTAACGGGACAGGATGCAGACCAGTGCGCGCATATTTATTTTTGACTGGGTGCTCTAAAAGGGCTGCGCAGGAGATGTTCTGTAATTCGCAGAAGAATACACATTAGGTAAAACAATTGTCACCTATCTTCTTTTCACAGAGAGAGAGAGAGCTGTTGGTAAGACAACATAATTTCGAAAAGGACAAAGTGTCTATTTCACGAACTTTGTACAAAACTGTGACCCTTACAGAGGAGCACGTTTCGTTTTGAGAAAGATACATCGAATTTAAGTTTTAATTATTTTTATAAAATTCCAACGAATTACAATCATGACATATAATTTTACTGAAGAAGACATCTTTGAACTCAGCTCATTCCTGGTTGAAACTTGCAATCTATCCATCGAGTCCGAACAAGAGAAAACCCAATACAATAGCAGTGATGTCATACAGATCTACAACTTCTATCAGGTAAGCATCTGACCAGCTGTTACTGTGGGAGACTTTAAATAATGATTAGAAAGAGTTGGAAAAGAACAACAAGATATACCACAGATTTGGTACCAGATATGTTTTCTAATAAATGACGTTTCGTTTGTGTCTCATGCATACTATACAAAACCAATTAAACATTTTGCAAAAAGTCGATTCTTTAAAATATGATAAAACACTCAGAAATATCTTTTTTTTCTAAGCTTGAATCTTTGTAGGTCTATGAAGGCCATAATCTTCACAGTTAATTTTATATGTCTGATTGAAACAACAAAGGCTTAATTTTTTCAAGCTACAATCTGTGCGCCTCAAGATGATAGAAACGTTGTACCTCTTTTGAGAAATTTCTTCCTTGCTATAAAAGCTGTACCTTTAAGTAAATTAATACTTATACTCAGTAAATAAAAGCAAAGCAAAATATTTTCACTATGCTTGTATTTTCAGTTTTTACAGAATTGTAGTTTCATTTGGTAGTTATTGTCGTTATGTTATCTATTTATTTAATGCGTTAATTTTAATTTTGTTAGATTGTATTATTCACCCACGTTCATAATTCGATTAACTTGACAGCTGGTTTGATTAATTTGATCAAAAAATATCAGTCTTTCGTAATGACGTGAAATCCACTTGAAGTAGACATGTATCTCAGAACGGCTGATATGGGTATTAATACTTTTACTAATCAAAGAGAGAACAACATTTCGACCTTCTTAGGTCTGGAGACCAGACTAACAAAGAGAGAGTATACAACTGACCGTTGGACCTGTTTACACTCTAGTTTCTAAGATATGTGCCCGGTAGGTTGCAGACTCTCTCTTTGTTAGCCTGAAGATGACTTAAGAATGTTGAAACGTTGTTCTCTGTTTGATTAGTAAAAGTGTTAATACCCACACCAGCCGTCCTGAGATACAATACCAGTCTTTAAAATTTAATTTTCTGTAGATAAAGATTTTTTTGGTTTAGTTATGGAAAGTCGAACTTTGCAGTAAAGAATGTGTCTCCTCTGTCAGTTAAGCTTAAATTCAACAACATAAATATCACATACGTACAAACTTAGTAATATAATAGATGTAAGTTTGAACTTAACAATATGTGTCTTTTATCAATTAAGTTTAACTTAACAATATAAATGTCACTTTTATTAAGTTTAAATTCACGTACATACCTACCATCTTTATCGAATCTAAACTGAATTATACGTTTTAGCCGTAATAATTCAAGAATAAAATACTTAGTTCGAGTCAAAAAGTTCTGCTTAAGTTAAATTAGAAGTTTTTCCACTGAGCCATCCAGATGCTTTAGTTATTGCCTACTCTAAAGTATTTAAACAAATATAAATATAATAACTGTTCTATTTTTATTAGTTTTAAAAATAATGTTTTATATATATTAAAACTACCTTCAGTGACATCTTCATACAAACTTGCTTCGTTTTCGCTTGAGCCTATGGGTGTCTTCTAACCTATATAAATGGTTTCTCGGAATAGAAGTCATAAAAGCCAAATTGTAATCCATATAGAGTAGTTCGATTACTGTCTGCTCATTACGAATTTAGTGGCGGAGGTCTAATAAGACTGTAAGTGAGAGGGTTGCCGTGAAACCTGTGTTGTTAGTGTTGATTTGTTTTTTGAATTTTGCGCAAAGCTACTCGAGGGCTATCTGCGCTAGCCGTCCCTAATTTAGCAGTGTAAGACTAGAGGGAAGGCAGCTAGTCATCGCCACCTGACACCAACTCTTGGGTTACTTACTCTTTTACCAACGAATAGTGGGATTGACCGTCATATTATAACGGCCCGGCATGGCCAGGTGGTTAAGGCACTCGACTCGTAATCCGAGGGTCGCGGGCTTGAATCCTCGTCATACCAAACATGCTCGCTCTTTCAGCCGTGATTATGTAACGGTCAATCCCACTATTCGTTGGTAAAAGAGTAGCCCAAGAGTTAGCAGTGATGACTAGCTGTCTTCCTTCTAGTCTTACACTGCTAAATTAGGGACGGCTAGCACATATCGCCCTCAAGTAGCTTTGTGCGAAATTCAAAATAAACAAACCGCTTTGGCTGATTTTCCTCCACAGGAAGTCTCGACTGCAGAAAGAGAGAAAGAAAGAAAAAAGAATTTCGAAATGGTTTCATGTTCTTTTTTGATAATCATTGTAAAAATTTCAATCTGGAAAGAGAAGTTTAACATAAAAATTTAATATAATCAGAAGCAAAATGAAAAATTAATTAAAAAAGTAGTAAGTGATAAAACTATTTCGCCATAGGATTGAATGATTATTTGGAACTAAGCAGAAAGCTACACAATGGGCTATCTGCGCTCTTCTCACCACGGATATCGAAACCAGGTTTTTAGTAGTGTGAATCTGCAGATATGCTGCTGTGC
The DNA here is from genome assembly GCF_004210375.1 of Tachypleus tridentatus. NCBI lineage: Eukaryota > Metazoa > Arthropoda > Merostomata > Xiphosura > Limulidae > Tachypleus > Tachypleus tridentatus. The sequence goes on along the minus strand of NC_134836.1, from coordinate 10,141,967 downwards.
CACTGGGGGCCTCAATATAGGATTGTGTATAACATCGCAATACAGTCTTAATGTGGAAGTCAAACATAAAAGTACCAGTTAAAAAGAGCCTCAAAATACAAACGATAATATTTGTGGTTGACTGGGATGGAAGAGAGCTCGTTTAACGTGAGAAATTACTGCAAAAATAGGGTTAACTCATTTCAAGTGCTAAAATGTATCAGTGCTATTTTATACTGCTGTTCGACAGAAAAGCTGTGGTAATTCGGTATTCCGCTTCGTTTATCATTTGGTTAGTATAACAACATATTCCTTCACTTATTCTAGTTGGTTAGTATAACTAGGTAATCCGTCATTTATTTTAGTTATTTAGTATTACTAGATAGTCCATCACGTATTCTAGTTGGTTACTATAACAAGATAGTCTATCTCTTATTTTGGTCAGTATAACTAGATAGTCTATAACTTATTCTAGTTGATTTGCATTAGTAGGTATTGTAACATTTTCTAATTTATTGGTATAACTGAAAGGGAGTTTACAAAGTAACAAGAAGTCCAGACTTTTATTGTTAAGGACTGTATAATGTTGATGAATCAGTCTATTACTTGAACGATGTGAACGGTTATGGCGAATAGCCCTCTAGTAGCTCTTCGCGAAATTTAACAAACATATAAACAGTGAGTGGTAATTTCGGCACTTTTTCTTATTGGTTAGTATATCTAGTTATTCAGTTGAGTCACTTTGACAAGTTGGTTATCTTCCAGTAGCTAAGCGAGAAGTATGTAGGCTTACGACACTAGAAATCGAGTTGCGATACCCATGGCAAACACAGCACAGGTAGCCCATTCTGTAGTAACAACTAATCAAGTTGGTTAGTGTAACTATATATTCCATCTCTTCTCTTAACCGATTTGTATAACTTAGTATTTCGTTAATCTTCTTGGTATCTTCGTGTAAAGGATAAAACTTTCATGATGTTAGAAAAACACGTAGGTTCAAGACGTCTTGTTAGGACTGAATAAAAAACCTATAACCAGAGCGCTTTCGAAAGCTGAACCTTTCTTTTTCAGGAGTAAGTTGGAAAAAAATTTATTGCTGTTTCTAAATAAAAATTTTACACAACATTAAATGACAACAAGAGACCTTTTGGCCCATCTGGGCTGTTCTGTCCAGTAAATTATACTAAACTATTGAAATATTAATAATAAGAACAACCTCAGAGCCAATCTTTATAATTAGAATATTTATCAAACTTTCCCTTAAACATCAACGACTTTTGAAGGCAACCAGATGACACTTAGCCTACCGAGGTGTATATTTGTGTTAATTAATGTTTAAATATAAAAAAGGTGTTTAATAATTTTAAACACCTCAATCGGACCTTTTTTTAACTCTTTCTTTTTCAAGAAAAGACAAATTCAGACGTCTTAACCTCTCCTCATGTGACAACCTTTTCATTCCAGCTATCATCCAAGCAGTCCTCTGAACTATTTTTAACAATTCAATGTCTTTTTGAAATAAGGATCCCAAGACTGAATACAAAACTCCAAATGTGGCCTACATAGTAACCTATACAATGACATTATAACTTATTTAGACTTATTTAGTATTTCCGCTAGTAACAGCAAATTGCTCAAATGGCTTCAGAGTCTGATCAACCAGAACACCAATATTTGTTTGTTCCATGACACTGTTAAAGTTATTTCCGTCAACATTATACAAATACATACATACCACATGTATTATTTTTCTTTTACCATAATTAAAAGTCATCTGCCTTTTTTTTTTCGTACACTTACCAAATAAACTAAATCCTTTTGTAAACCAGGAGTACCATCCTATTAGCTAACAACACCCAGAACGCTAATGTCATCGGTGAATTTAAATAATCTATTGATTTCTCCTTCGTCCATGTCAATGACTTAAATCAAAAACATTACTGAACTCTGAGATATTCGACTGATGATATTAATGTAGTTTGATTAAAATTATTTATTACAACTTTCTGCTTTTTTACATCCAGATGGTTTTTCTATTCATTAAGCTAGCTTATCACTCCTACCCACAGAGATAACTTTTCAAATAAGCCTCATATGTGACATCTTGTAGATTACTTTATAAAATTTTACATCGCCTTTAGCAAAATTATTTAGAATCTAGTGAATAAAACTCTTTGTCGATTACTCACTACAATTATCGAGTCAATAGAATGTAAAACCCTTTGACAAGATCTTTCTTTACTAAACCGTAAAATACTTAAGTGACTAGTGAGTAAAACACTTTGACAAATATTTAGTAAAAAAACTCTAGCAAAGAGTGACTAAACTTTTTGCCAAACTATTTGGTAAAATCCTATATTGGCTTCAAAGTAAATCTTCTGTAAGACTCACTATAAAACACTCTAAAAGTAAAACCCCGTGTCGACAAGTTAGTAAATCCTTTACTAGTGAGTACAAATATTTGTAGCCTGTTTTATAATTTTTTTAAAAATTAATTCTGAGTAAAATTTGTTTGTTTATAGTTAAGGACAAATCTACACATGAGGCTATATATGCTCTACTCATCATGGGTTGTAAGACATATTTGTGTGTCACTCTGGGCTAGTAAGGAAAAGCTATAGCTGACTACTTAGAGAAACGTTGTAGTATCTAAAAATAAATTTGTGGTAACTACAACAATTTGACGACTATTTAGTAAAACGTTATAACGATGCGTGCGACTACTTAATAAAATTCTTTAGCGATCACTGAATAAAAGCAATAAAATCCTTCTACGGCACTAAGTACAATTATTTGTCTACTAATTAGTAAAATACTCTAACTATTAGAGACTTAGAGAGTACAATTATTTGTCCACTAATTAGCAAAATACTCTAACTATTAGAAACTTAGAGAGTGCAATTATTTGTCCACTGGTTAGTAAAATACTCTAACTATTAGGGACTTAGAGAGTACAATTTTTGTCCACTATTTAGTAAAATCATCTAGCCACGAGTGAGTCAAACTCTTCTTCGATTACTTAATAAAATCATCTAGCCACTAGTGAGTCAAACTCTTTTTGCATTACTTAGAAATATCATTTAACCACTAATGAATTAGACTCTTCTTCCACAACTTTGCAGAATCTTCTAGCCTGTTGTGAGTCAAACTCTTGTCCCCTTACATAATAAAATCATCTAGCCTGTAGTGAGCCAAACTATTGTCCCACTACTTAATAAATTTATCCAGCTGCTCGTGAGCCAAATTCTTCTTCGACTACTTAGTAAAATCATCTAGTCACTAGTAAGTCAAATTCTTGTTTGACTAGGTAGTGAAATCATCTAGTCTGTTGTGAACCAAACTGTTATTTCACTACTTAGTAAAATCATTTAACCACTAATGAGTCAGACTCTTCTTCCACAACTTTGTAGAATCATTTAACCTGTTGTAAATAAAACTCTTGTTCCCTACTTAGTAAAATCATCATCTAGCCTGTAGTGAGTCAAATGCTTTTTCCACTACCTATCAAAATGATCCAGCTACTAGTGAACAAAACTCTTGTTCTACCATTTAGTAAAATCGTTTAGCCACCAGTGAGTCAGACTACATCTAAACTAAAACATAATTATATTTCAAGGTATAAAAACAGACAGATGTCTATTGAAACTACAACATTTCTTTTTCTAGAAACTAGCAGAAGAAGCTATTTGAAACCAAAAGCGTAGAAACAGTCAAAAGATACCAAAAAAACAAAACAAACCGTAATACTATTTTCAGAAACAGGTCGGAGAGGTCAGTGAGAACCACGACTATAATGCTGTTAAGAATTCTTAAAAGATGTATTAAAAATCCATTGAAACAAAATAGGCTGGAGGAGTCTGTTGAAACCGAAACTCCAATAATGTTTGTAGTCTTAGAACGAGTTTTCCGCTAGTACAGCGGTAAGTCTATGGATTTACAACGCTAAAGTCAGGGGTTCGATTCCCCTCGATGGACTCAGTAGATAGCCCAATGTGGCTTTGTTATAAGAAAACACACACACATACTCAGAACGAGAAAGGAGAAATTCCTTCTCACACACATTATTTCCAGCTACATAAAAAGACAAAAAACTCCATTAAAACTAAGGTTTTCATTAATCGCAGCTGTAGATAGATACAGAAGTCCGTTAAAACCAAGACACTAGTATCTGTTGTCAGAAGTAGTCACTTACAAAATAAATTACGATACTATTTTTATACGTAGAAACCAAAACCTACTATAATTCCCAACTATATATATAGGCACAAAAATTCCACTGAAACTAAAACTATAGTAATTTTTCCTCTTCTAGGAATGAATAGCACAGGTCAATTAAAACGAAACGTTATTGTATTTCCAGCTATAGAAGCAGGAAGGTTTGTTTTGCGCAAAGGTACATGAGGGCTATCTGCGCTAGTTGACCCTAACTTAGCAGTGTAAGACTAGAGGGAAGGCAGTTAGTCATCACCACCCACCGCAAATTCTTTAAATAGTAGGACTGACCATCACCTTATAAGGCCCCCATGGCTGAGATGGTGAACATGTTTGGTATGACGAAGATTCGAACACGTGACCCTCAGATTACAAGTCGTGAACCCTAACTACCTGACCATGCGTAGCCTTAAATAGAAAGGAATGACCATTACGTTAAAACTTAAGACTATTTCTAGTTATACAAAGATGTAAGATAAGTCCATAAATAACGTTATTTGGCAAAAAAAAAAAAAACATCTAAGATTAATTCAACAAAATCAGACAGTTTTAAATATCTCCAAAGAAACTTTTCCCTGTTTCTACCATTAGTTAATTGAACATTAAATGAAACATCACATGTAAAGAAAAGAAAGAATGTTATTAAACATTTGAGAAAAAATAAATAAGTATATATTACGAACAAACCAACAAATAAGAGACTTTAATTACAAATGCCAGTAACAATTAAAAAATAAGACAATATTAAAATAAAAACATAACAGTACAAAAGAACCTCACAATCTCGACTTCTTCTTTTAAATTACTAGCTAAAGGATCTGATTTCGTAGTGACAATTACACTTTTCGACTAAGTGTAAAAACTAGCAACAGGTCATCATAAAAATAACATTAGTACTTCTTGCCTTTCTAAAATTATTCAGGAGCAGCTAGTTAAAACCTATACCCCAATACAATTTAAAATTTAATAAATAGGTGGTTCTCTAATATTGTATCCAGTTTTAGAAACAAACAGTCAAGGCATATTAAAACCAAAACTCTAACACTGTATATCCAGTTTTCAAACAGGCAGTCAAGGCCTATTAAAATCAAACTTTAATACTGTATCCAGTTTTAGAAACAAACAGAGGAGACCTATTGAAACCAAAACTATAATACTGTATCCAGTTTTGGAAACGGGAAGCCGAGGCCGAAAGAAGCCAAAACTCTAATAACAACGGAGCAATTTATTTAAACCAAACTGAATATTATTTTTGTCTATAGAAACAAGCAGGATAATTCAGTGAAAAATAGATATATAATACTGGGGCATATATGACATAGCTTCCATCGCGTTTATAATTTCAGCAACATCACATGGAACCTAGCTTTTTTCATTTCTATCATTCCAGTTACATCATATAAGACATGACTTCCTTCGCCCTCATAATTCCGTATAGAATACAGTTTTTATTAACATAAGACTTCTATTCTTCCAAATATACTGATAATAACGATGTATAGAACTCATCCCACTTTTATGACCTTTATAACTCAATATAAGACTTAGCCGTCGCCATTGCATTTCCAGTAACCTTGTATAAAACCCATCACTGCATATATAATTCAAGAAACAAAATAAAAGAGTCAACTTCCTTCCTAGAATGGAAAATGCAAGACTATAGACAAGAAATTGCACGTAATAGATATAATAAAATAATATTTCGTAAATTATTTGTAAGATATATTTCTGTTTTATACTTCTCAGTTGCATAGATAACAAAAGACGGAGCAAACGGACTCCAATAGCCACAAAGCAGGTTACTTGACAAGGCATTAGGTTTTTAAATAACAGAGACATATTTCTTACAGTTGCGCAGAACACATTTAAGTGAATTTCTCATTATCTCACTTCTTTGACGTTTCAAAAAGACATTTTACGCAACTCCAGTTTCCTTCGCAAATGCTCTTACATTAGCAGTTAACCGATGGCTGAAAGACGTTGGGTTAATAAGCCTAGTCAGAAGTAAGCTTTCCAACCAAGTGGACATTTTTTATTACGTGGTCGGTTTCTCTTTTGTTGCCAGTTCTCGATAAACCTTTGAATCCCTTGCAAAAAAAGAAAGTCGATTCAGAGGTAATGTAGCCCAAAATGATAACTTTTGGAAACTGGTAGATGCAGATCTACTCGCTTGTAGTTTCGCGCAAACCAAAATTCGTGCATAAGCCAACACAAAAATGTTAATTTCTATAATTTCTGTAAATGCATACATTTTGTGAAGCGTATACAGTGACTTGAAGATAACCATTCATTATTCGTAGTTATATCCGTTTTCAAAATTAAACTCAACTCATTACTTTTTATGCAAAATGTAGAAGGAACGAAATTTCCGAACTTTAATCACCAATCTTTTTTTTCCTTCAAATCATATTCCAAAAATAACAGCAATAATGAAGTCACCGTGATTCATTTTTGTAGCCTTCTTTTTAACTTTATAACGGGATGATTGAAAACTTTAAATACAGGCATGGTGGTTAGAACGCTCGACTCATAACCTGAGGGTCGCAGATTCGAATCCCTGTCCCACCAAACATGCTCGTCTTTTCACCCGTAGAGGCGTTATAATGGTCAAGCCCACTATTCGTTGGTAAAAGAGTATCCCAAGAATTGACGGTGAGTGGTGATGACTAGCTGCCTTCCGTCTAGTCTTATATTGCTGAATTAGGGACGGCTAGCGCAGATATTCCTCGTGTAGCTTTGCGCGAAATTAAAAAAAAAACAAACAACATTCATCAACTTAAAAATGTATTTTCTTTATTTGTAATGTCCTTACAAAATGGCCTGGCATGGCAAAGCGCGTTAGGCGTGCGACTCGTAATCTGAGGGTCGCGGGTTCGCCCCCGCGTCGCGCTAAACATGCTCGCCCTCCCAGCCGTGGGGGGTGTATAATGTGACGGTCAATCCCACTATTCGTTGGTAAAAGAGTAGCCCAAGAGTTGGCGGTGGGTGGTGATAACTAGCTGCCTTCCCTCTAGTCTTACACTGCTAAATTAGGGACGGCTAGCACAGATAGCCCTCGAGTAGCTTTGTGCGAAATTCCAAAACAAACAAACAAAAACAAACCTTACAAAATATAACAAAAAAGCAGAATTTAACATAATTTACGCGAGAAAAGAGTTAAGGCTTTTCTGTGGTAAAAGAACTACGGCCATTTACCACTATTTTCATTGACCTTACATTCCCGTTATTAAGTAAACAAACAAACCTAAAATATAAAAGAACTCTTTACCCGTTAAAACAATTTTGACTAAATTTCTTTAATTTTAGTGGCTTTATGAATAATTTGTGTTAGTAACATGTAATCAAAGTAATGTGTATATATATATATGATGTTTTAGTTATCTTTAAACTACTACAGTGAAGTTGTACAGGATTTCAAAAATATGTCAGCATTCATCCTACTAATTTATTAACCCGGCATGGCCAGGTGTTTTAAGGTACTCGACTCGTAATCTGAGGGTGGCAGGTTCGTATCCCCGTCACACCAAACATGGTCGCCCTTTTAGCCGTGGGGGCGTTACAATGTGACGGTTAGTCCAACTATTCGTTGATAAAAGAGAAGCCCAAAAATTGGCGGTGAGTGGTGATGACTAACTTTCCTTTCTTCTAGTCTTACACTGTTAAATTAGGGACGGCTAACGCAGATAGCCCTCGTATAGCTTTGCGCGAAATTCAAAAAACAAACAAATTTATTATTCTAATTTATTCAGCAGATAAACTGTTTATGATGCTAAAACTAATTTATCATTTTATTATATGTGGTTTTTGTTAGTGTCGCATAGTTATATCAAGCGTGAGAAACGCATACTTGCCCTACTGTACAAGGTGTGTGAACACCGACAAGAATGCTACTGCATTATTGAAATACTGTCAATTTCGATATTATATTATTGTGCTGTATTGCTATCGTATTACTATAATACGAGATAGAGTACTCTTCCCCTGGAAAGAGATTATGTAGGTTATCTTAGGACATGTAAAGTTGCTTTTCTTATATGCGTATATAATTGTAAAAAAACAAAAACTAAAAACGCCCATAAAAGCTGCAAAACACAAAATGAAACCGCAAACTCGCACGCGTCTTTGCATGGACCCAACATATATTCATGTCATATTTAGAAAAATCTATCAACATGGGACGATGTAGTAGTAAAAACGGTAATAGAAACCACAAAACTGACTCCATACCACCTTTGAAGAAGATCTACTTTTAGGGGACGAAGCAGTGACAAAAAAACAAAAACAAAAACGCCGATGAAAACCGCAAATTTCAAAACTGAAAATTTGTATATATTCTTTCATAAACCTAATGAATCTCCATAACAATTTTGGTGAAGATCCATCTACATCCTGCGAAATAATTACTTGGGCATACAACAGGCAACATACAGTATCATTATATTTATACAGACTAGTAGACTGAATATTGAGTTATTATATGTTTATTTTATTATTGCGTCTGATTCTAATTACGAAATGATGTGGTTTGAACACGTGGTAGAGTTCTGGCAAGTTGGGTTCAAATCCTTAAGGTACCACAAAATAGTCTCAGTACTTTAAGCTGTGTTAGAGTTATAAGAGTAATAGTCAATCCCTTAAGGTTTATGTTGAATGATCTTGATTGGCTATTTTTATTCCCAACAGTAGTTAAATATTAAAAACAAAAGCAAATAATTTTATTGGATTTGTTTTAAAATGCACAGTTGCTTTTGGAATTTCGCACATGAGAGTTCTCTACGCGAGCCATCCCTAATTTAGGGGTCAAAGACGACAGGTAAGGCAGCTAGCCATCAACACCCATTGCCAATACTTGGGGTACTCTTTTTATTAACAAATAGTTGGATTGACCGTCACTTATAACAACCCCACAGTTGGAATGGCGAGCATATTCGGGTGGACGGGAATTCGAACCCTCAGATAGCGAGTCAAACATTTAACTACCTGGCCATGCCGGGCCCAGTTTTTTTTTTAAATAGTCTGGTTATTATAATGGTTTGTTTGTTTGTTTTGAATTTCGCGCAAGGCCACTTTTATTGAGATTTAGTCAGTATTGTGAGCATAAATTGGTTTAGTCTGTTGTGAATTTCGCCAAAGCCACACGAGGGCTCTCTGCGCTAAGACGAGAAGGAAGGCAGCTAGTCATCACCACCCACCGTCAACTCTTGGGCTTCTCATTTACCAACGAATAGTGGGATTGATCGTCACATTATAACGCCACCACGGCTGAAAGGGCGGGCATGTTTGGCGTGACGGGGATTCGAACCCGTGACCCTCAAATTACGAGTCTAGTGCTTTAACCACCTGGCAATGCCGGGCCGAACATAAAATACAAATTGACTATGTACTGAAACATGGGGCTTAGAAGACAGCCTACAGTCAACCGTATTATGTGTAATATTCGATCTTAATTTCTACACGAAACGTGTCAATATGAGCGTAAACAAGCCGGTGAAAATATTATACTCTTTAAACATAGTTTGCAAGCAATATGCATTTCCGAAGTTTTTTAGGAAATATTTGTCATAAGTGAATAATATGTTAAGAAAAACAAACTATACGATATTATAAAGGTAGAGTAATGATTTCTTTATTGATGAATAATCTTAGCTAATGTATACATACACATGTGCAGGTAACTATTAATATTCCATAATGAAATCTTCTTTGGAACATTTTTTTTAGGTTACTGCTATTTTTGAATCGTTTGACAATTAAACATATCAATAATCCCATAAATATTAGACGAGATTTCCGTAACAATTTTCATTAATATTAATAAAATATTAATTTCTTTTTTTTTCTATCTTTCATGTTGTTTTGTTCTTTATTTTTAATCCTTGCAATCTACTTAATAGTATAAAATAAAACCGTATTTAAAACATATAATAATCTATACAAGTATACTACTTCTTCTAATAACGAGAGACCCCCGCTAGTACAACGGTATGTCTCCGAATTTACAACGCTAAAATCAGGGGTTCGATTCCCCTCGGTGGGCTGAGCACATAGCCTGATGTGGCTTTGCTATAAGAAAAACACACACCCACTCTAACCACGAACCTCTTAGTAAACAGTTACTCTTTTGGAACCATTATTAATACCTCGTAGTCTAGAGCTACGATAAAGTTCTATTCTTTCTTCGCAGCCTTAAAATAATAATTCAGTAACATAAAATTATAAATATATACTCTATTATAGTAGAGTCCCAGAGCTATAAATATGTGACGTTTGTTATTATTTTATTATTATTTTGCTCTCCTTCTGAATGTTCAAGCATATCATTTAATGAAATATGAAGGAAAATATTTAGAAAACGATATAGACATACAAAATGAAATTGCTAGTCACATAAAATAGAAAGGGCTTAGAAATATATGCGACAGTTTAGGTTATGGGATGTCACATAAATATTGTTACTCTTTTAGTTATGAAGACTGAGGTAAGTTTGTAGAGACCGTTCGTTAGATGGAATATAGAACGTTTTATTTACAGGATATAAGCATAAGACATACATTACTGGATTAAAGAACTCTTGACAGCTAGAATTTATTAACAGTTTAAAATTAAGGGAAACTGGACTATAAATTTGTTTGTTTCTGTTGAATTTCGCTAGTCATGAAGTGATAGACTTGAGTGAAGAGAGCTATGGACCATCTCCCACCCCCAGCTGTTAAGCGATTCTAATCTACTAGTGGGATATGACTTTCGCTCTTACAATGCACAAACGGTTGATCGTGAACTGTACATAGTGTCAAGTCCGCGGCTGGTAGTGAATTCACATTACGTCAAGTGAGCTGGTCGTAACTTTAGATTACGCTAAGTGAGCTGGTGGTGGCTTCACATTATATCAAGTCGGTTGGCCGTCACTCACATTATGTCAAGTGAGCTGGTCGTGACTTCACATTATGTTAGGTGAGCTGGTCGTGACTTCACATTACGTTAATTGAGCTGGTGGTGGCTTCACAATATGCCAGGTTGGCTGTTCGTGACTTCACATTATGTCAAGTGAGCTAGTTGTGACTTGCATTATGTTAAGTGGACTTGTGAACTACACATTATGTTAAATGGACTAGTCGTGAACTACACATATTTTCTAATTACGATATGCCCTTATTTAACAGGTTACCATGTTAAACTATGAATTCGAAGGTCCTTAACTCGTGCCCCCCGCTAGTACAGCGGTATGTCTCCGGATTTACAACGCTAAAATCAGGGGTTCGATTCCCCTCGGTGGGCTGAGCAGATAGCCCGATGTGGCTTTGCTATCAGAAAAACACAAACACACATTTGGGGCCTGGCATGGCCTAGCGCGTTAAGGCGTGCGCTTCGTAATCTGAGGGTCACGGGTTCGCGCCCGAGTCGCGCCAAACATGCTCGCATTTTCAGCCGTGGGGACGTTATAATGTGACGGTCAATCCCACTTTTCGTTGGTAAAAGAGTAGCCCAAGAGTTGGCGGTGGGTGGTGATGACTAGCTGCCTTCTCTCTAGTCCTACACTGCTAAATTAGGGACGGCTAGCACAGATAGCCCTCGAGTAGCTTTGTGCGAAATTCCAAAACAAAACCTTAACTCGTTTCCTACAGTCATAAAATGGCGCTACCTAGTTCAGTTCCGGAGGCATTATAAAAGTGATGACGAAATTACACTACTAGATTAGAGCTGCTAGTGGGTATTAGATGCCGTCCCTATCCATTCAGAACTTGGGAAGACCGTCTTAGTAGTGTTACTCGAAAATTCTATTGCATTCGTTAAAAAAAAAGAAAGAGAAAAGTTCGAAAGTTCCACGTACGTGTCTTAGATAGAAAAAAGTTTCGCTACTGTGTGCATTGTAGTTCGGCTGAAGTAGCCAATAGGAAGGAAGATTGGGTACTGCGTCACAGATGGAGTATTTTTAAGATTTGTAAGATCCTTCAAATCTCTTCTGTCCACGCACGTGAAAAGAAAAGCCGAAATAGAGTTGTTAGTCTTTACATTCCTTCCTAAAAATTGTGAAATCACATTCAACATTAAGTTGAAGGTGAAGTATCGTGACGTGAGAGCGTTGTCATCTTGCAACGTTGTCGAACAAATCTTCATTTGAGTTTATCATCAGATGAAGTAGGATGCCAGACCACAACAGTTCGACTTTTCATTTACAGAACTCGGACGTTCTTGAACTTGTCGTCAACGTCACGGACACTCAGCTAAACAATATAAGCTTTGGAAGAGAAGAAAAGGAAATCGAATACTATTATTTTTATCGCGTAAGTCTGAGTAACTCTATGAACTCAAGTTTTACATATGCTAATGCAGAATTATTAATCTATATATAATTTAAAATTACTCTACCTGAATAGTTAGAGTTAATGTGGTATCATCTCATCTTTTTTTGTTGGTGTTGATGGTTGTTTAAAGTTAAGCACAAAGCAACACAGTGAACTATCTGTGCTCTGCCCATCACTGGTATCAAAACCCGGTTTCTAGCAGACATACCACTGTGTTACTGAAGGGCTTTTAGCGTTGTAAGTCTGTCAATATATCATTTATCAACCAAAAGACGTATGTTAGGACAATAGTATAAACATACTTAGTGGTAACTACTAGCGACCTTTCCAGCTAATTTAAAATGCGACGCATTTTAATCACATAGAGATGATTTTTAAGAGATATAGTTATATATAGTTAGAGACAATAAGGGAGCTGTTGATCCATCTAGGCTGTCCCGTCCGCTAAGCCAAATTAAACCAACTACACAATTAAAACTTAAAACTAGCCCCTATTATTGATATATTTATCAAGCTTTCTTTTAAACTCACTCATGTCAACTTTACAACACGCCCTCTAGCATGTCAATTTAAAGTTAAGAAATACTATACGCAGGTTGCCCTTGTATAGCTACATTTTAAGCAAGCCCTTGTGTGTTCACACTTCAAACTTGCATCCTTTGGTAGTTTGAATTGTTAAAAAAATTGGTGTAATTCTTGTATGCTGCAAAAGATTCCAAGTTTGATCCCTAGTGAAGGAAATTCAAACGTGGATTTAACGGGGTTGTTTTCAATATGTCTGTTCGTTCGTAACTGGCATTAAGGCCCATTTCAACAGATTTGTTATGTTATATTCTTGCATATTCTGCCAAAAAAATAAAATAAAAAGGTAGTGATTTTATCTCTCCACTTGTCCGTCAGTTCATTGTGTAACCTTTTCGTGTTTGAGCATTCCAGTATTAAAAGAAATGTAGAATTTATAAGTTGCTCTATTTTATATTATCTGGTTTGATAGTTAAAAATAAGCTATTTATTAAAACATAATTGTAAACATTTTGTTATTTTTCCTGAATAACAAAATATTAATCTAGGTATCAGAAGGAACATTTGTGAATGACTAATTCTTATTAGTTGCTTATCCTTAAAAGACAAAACTTATGTCTGAAACTTTTCAGAAACAGAAACGTTTATCCATATTTGAAAACACAATTCTCACACAAAATCTGATTTTGGATATTAAAAAAAAAAGAGTACACGACATTCTGATAAACCACCCCCCTCCCCCAGTGGCACAGCAGTATGTTTGCAGACTTAGAGCGCTAGAAACTGGGTTTCAATACTTGTGGTGGGCAGAGCACAGACAGCCCGTTATGTAGTTTTGTGTTTTACTGACAAACAAACCTCCTTACTTTCATCAGAACTCTACGTTTTCTCAGTGAATTAAAATGTATTGAAATACCCTAAGATGTGTTTGTTATCATGATAAACGAAGTCATGTTAAAACTACTTATGTTTCTCAATTACTCGTGAATAGTTATCGTAGTATTTGAGATATAATAGGAGGAATCGAAGGAAGACAGGCAGATTTACTTGGATTGATTGATTGGTGGTAAGAAGGTGGAGGCAGCGAGGATTTGGACAAGAACTCCATGATTGATTGTTCATAGATGTTTATTGCCCCCACTAGTGCAGCGGTTTGTCTTCGGATTTACAGCGCTAAAATCAGGGGTTCGATTCTCCTCGGTGAGCTCAACAGATAGCTCGATGTGGCTTTGCTGTAAGAAAACACACACACACTCATAGATGTTAAACTTACCCTCAGGTGTCGCACGCTTCACAAATAATGTACCTGTTAGAAAAACATAGAACTTTGTTTCGCAACGAGTGGACTTCTGCAAATAATTGTAGAATTAGCTGATTAACTATTCAGTTCAAGTAGTGTCTTTAGAGTGCGTGAACTAAATATATTATTTATTTCAAACTTTTTTGATATTTGAAAATAACACAGGTGGTATAACTTCTTCAAATTAAGGCACACAACAGACATTGTAAAGTATGAATTAGAACACTGTTTTTAACACAAAGAACCAACCAATTTCAACACATTACATTTATCATTGTTTACAGACTTACAACGATAAAATTCAGGGCTCAGTTCCTCACGCTAGACATAGCATATAGCCTAGTGTGGCTTTGCTCCAAGACAAACTAAGTAAGAAGATCATGTATATATATACAGCTTGGTCTCCAGTCTAGTTCAAGTGGGCCCGACATGGCCAGGTGGGTTAAGGTGTTCGACTCGTAATCCGAAGGTTACGGGTTCGAATCCCCGTCGCACCAAACATGCTCGCCCTTTCAGCCGTGGGGGCGTTATAATGTGACGGTCAATAGCACTTTTCGTTGGTAAAGAGTAGCCCAAGAGTTGGCAGCAGGTGATGAAGACTATGCCTTCCCTCTAGTCTTATATTGCTAAATTAGGGACGGCTAGCGCAGATAGCCATCGTATAGCTTTGCGCTCAATTCAAAACAAATTCAACAAACCTTACACACTGACCTCAGCATTCAAGAAACTGTTCATCGAAGGTGTCCGTCTTCATCTTATTTCAGATTTCCTCACAGCTTCACCTGATGTCTTATGTTACTCCAGCTAAAAACCACACATCACTTACCCTAATCTAAAATACTTGAAGTCAGGCGCCACTCAACACACAAGTGGTGTGAAAAGAAACTAACCTGAAGACAAGAGAAGAAAAACATTCGAAACTTCGCCCTCTGCACTTGTGTTTCTACATGAATGCACTGCCAAAACAATTTATCAAAGAATCTTCACGTTACTGTCCGCTTTTAAACATTTGCTTATCACTTGCTCTTCCTAGACTACTGTCAAAATATTTAACACCTGCGTAATCCCAGTGAGAAAATATAAGCCTATAAGACGTATGTAGATAGGTCTTTTAATTATAAAAGAAATAGATAGTATCTGCCAAATTTACTAATCGAATTATTATTATTAAGATTTGTTGTTTGTTGTTTTTTCTAAAGAAGCTAAGTATGGTTAACATTTCGGGCTGCTGATAGAAACGGTACAATGTTTAAGGCATAATGCTTACTGCTTTACTTAGTCCTCACTTTCAACCGTGAGACAGTTATAAATGTGGTTGTGAATGCTGCCGGCTAATTGCGTTTCCTGTGGCCAGCAGTTCAAAATTAGGGACGATTATACCTAATCGCTGGGGATTTCTGACCTGACCATTTAGTGTCACGTGCATGTAAGGTTCTATTCTGATTGAAATTTCAATTTTTTGTACCATTTTCCAAGTAAACTTTTAATTCGTGGAAATCGGGATTGGATCTATGACAACACATTGTTACTATGGCCACACATGATGCACTTGTAAAATCGATTTTTAAAAATATTGATTTTACTAGTGCAAACATCTGTTCTGCAAAATTCTGTTAAGTTCCAAATGTACTAGGTGACCAAATCAACTCAGAAATATTCCATCTTGACATTCATTCCACAAAGAACCTGTGAAGTCACACGTCGCGTGCGAAGTAGGGGGGATTATTCTGTGTCGGTGAACCATCATGTAACTTTTCAAATGTCTGTGCTGCACTTTGATCGTTTTATCCATAATTGTGCATAATTTGAAGAATAATATTTCTCCAAAATAATCCTTAATTATAACATTCTTATCCGCACAATATCTGAACAAGAAATATGCATGTAAATGTATAACAAGTATCAGTATAACGTATTGCTACGTGAAGTGTGCGTGTATTACATCTGTAAGTACAACATACTGTTACGTGAAGTGTAAGTGTGCTTGTATTACAAATATCAGCATAACGTGTTGTTACATGAAGTGTAAATGTGTATGTATATTACAAGTATAACGTATTGTTACGTGAGGTGTGCATGTATTACAAGCATCACTGTAACATACTGTTACATGAAGTGTAAATGTATGCGTAATACAAGTATTAATATACATACTGTTACGTTTCGGTGTTGTTTTTTTATCGGGTAATTCGTGTTTTAACAAAAGCGTCTACACTTAAAACCCCAAACATCCGAATAAACTTATTCAATCAGCTTACAGAATTTCAAGACCTGAAACAAGAAACCAAGAAATGCATCCTAGTATTATTGGATTTTCTCACCATGATCCGGACCTAGATGGATTAATTCGGACTCATGCTGACACGTCCCCACGAGTTTTGAATAAAAGCCTACTTGATTCATTGCCAAGCAGTTCAAAGATTACGGGTTTGGTATGAGTAGGTTCAATATTCTGAATTAGCTTTGCTGTTTTTGGATAAAACTGATGCTATACGTCAGGTTAGACATTTCCAATAATCACGTAAAAGTCTATTTCTTTTTATAACGTTTTGAACTAACTTTCACTCATGGTTTGAGATAATACAAAAGTTAACACTTTTTTGTGACCAATTGCTACATAATTTAGTTTGTTTTGAATTTCGCGCAAAAGTATACGAGGGCTATCTGCGCTAGCCGTCCCTAATTTAGCAATGTAAGACTAGAGAGAAAACAGCTAATCATCACCACCCACCGCCAACTCTGTACGAACGAATAATGGGATTGACTGTAGCATTATAACGCCCTCACGGCTGAAAGGGCGAGCATGTTTAATGTAGCAGGGATTCGAACCCACGACTCTCAGACAACGAGTCGAGTACCTTAACCACCTGGCCATATCTGGCCCAATTGCTACATGAAAAGTACTTGATCCTAAGTATATATTACATAGTTACAAGTAATATACATATAGATCCCTAAATCACTTTCTGTAGTAGATCGTAGTTAAAACACAATTTCTACGTGTTAAACGTCTTACTAAGGTTAGAGTGGTGTTGAAACGTTTTCCAAAATTAATCATATTCTTTATTATATATAGAATCACACCAACCTGAGGAGTTTGGAACCAAAATCAGTGTGAATTCTCTGTACCAGAGGTGGGGAACTTCATGGCCACTGGTCACATGTGGCCATTGGATAGTACAATTGTGGCCAGCTTGAGTTTAGGAATCAACTTTTTCCATCATTTATTTTTTATTTCACATTTGGTAATCAGCAACTGCGCTGCCTCACGTCATCGTTAATATCGCGCGCTTCATCACTGCCACAGACTCCGCCCATTTAGTAACGTCGGTCTGGTTTAGATGTTTGTTATCGAGTATGCAGTGTTTTGCATGCGCTTGCCAACATATTTTTATTGTGCAACTTTCAAGTGTTTAATTATATTTTGTTTTTAACCCATAATATGGATAAGTGTTTAATTCGAAAACTAAAGAATCCAGATGATGGTGAACAGTTAGAAAATAAAGACAATTTAATTGATTCTGGCATTACTGCTGAAAAGAGAATGGCACGTGACTGGAAAAAAACGTGAAACGAAAATTTAATGAAAGTTGGGAGTTGAAATTTGCAGTGACTGAAGCAAATAATAAGCCAGTGTGTCTTTTGTGTAACAAAGTTTTTAGGAATAATAAGTATACAACCTTAAATAACACTTTAACAATTTTCACAACGAATTTGATGTAAAATTTCCAGTTGATAGCAAAAATCGTATGAATGAAATTAGCCATCTGAAAGCACAACTTCATGAACAAAAGGAAGGCCTAAAAAGATTTTTATCATCGATAAAACTAATTATGTTAGCTAGCTATAAAGTAGCTTGGGTTCTAGCTCAAAAAAGAAATAATTTTCTAATGCTGAACTAGTAAAAGAAATATTGATTGTAGTCATCCATGTAGTTGGAGAATTATGATTCAAAAATAAAAGATGGTATTCTTCAAAAAGTAAATAATTTACAATTAAGTCGAAGAACAATTGTCCGCAGGATGTTAAAGTTAACAAAAGACGTATAAAATCAGTTGCTTGAACAACTAAAATACTGTTTGTATTTTTTTAGCACTAGATGAGCCAACAGATGTTAGTGTCACTGCACAGTTGATATTTTGCGTTCGATATGTAACTTCAGATCTTCAAGTGAGGGAAGAAATGCTTGGCCTTTGCGAATTACGAGACTGAACATGTGGAAAAAAACATCTTTGAAAAATTTCTTGAAATATCAAAAAATTCAATCTGGATTTTAAAAAAACTGGTTTCTGCACAACAGACGGCGCTCCCGCTACGACTGGGGCGAAATTATGATTTGTTTCTCTTTTGAAGCAGCATTTAATTGAAAATAATGTGAAGTCCACGCTGCCATCTTTCCATTGCATTTTGCATGAGGAAAATTTATGTGCTCAGATGTCTAAATGTGATGAATTGAAAAATTTGATGGACATTGTTGTAAAATTTGTGAATTATATTAGAAATGGAAGCTCTCTCATTCATCGACAGTTTGTTGAGGCTTTGACTGTACTTTTGATTTTGCAAATGTAAGATGGTTAAGTAGAGGAAAAGTCTTGGAACGATTTACTTCCTTATTTCCTCACGTAAAAGAGTATCTTGTTGAAAAGGTAAGACTGAAAATTTCCCTGAAATTGAAACTTTGTCATGGCAGTGTGATCTGTACTTTCTGTGCAACATGATGGCTCATTTGAATAATTTGAATACGAAGCTTCAAGGAAGAGGTAAAATAATAAACGAGCAATCACAGTTTATTCATGAATTTCAATTAACGCTAAACCTTCTTGCGGAACAATTACAAAAGAACGATTTGACACATTTTGCAAAGTTGAATAGTTTTCTAGAAAATAATAAGGACTGTGATTTCTCTGATGCTAAAGATGAGCTCTATGTAAACTGGATCAAAAATCTATCTCAAAAATTTGAATCACGTTTTTCCGAATTTAAAAATTTGAAATTGATATTTGAATTTTTGCATGATCTATTTCAATTTAACTTAGGAAATTTCAGTAAGGAAATTACATCTATTTTGTCTTTGTATAAGTGTGGATTTGAAGACGAGGTGCTTATCCTGCAAAGTGTAGGACAGATAAGAAGTAAAAAAATGTTTTATCAGAGAGGGCCCGGCATGGCCAAGCGTGTTAAGGCATGCGACTCGTAATCTGAGGGTCGCGGATTCGTATCCCCGTCGCGCCAAACATGCTCGCCCTTTCAGCCGTGGGGGCGGTCAATCCCACTATCCGTTGGTAAAAGAGTAGCCCAAGAGTTAGCAGTGGATGATGATGACTAGCTGCTTTCCCTCTAGTCTTACACTGCTAAGTTAGGGACGGCTAGCACAGATAGCCCTCGAGTAGCTTTGTGCGAAATTAAACAAACAAACTATTCTGATAAATGAGAGTCTTCCAAATTTAAAGATAGCAATTTCAAAATTATTTTCCATGTTTGGATCCACATTAGTGTGTGAGTCAACATTTACGACGCGAGATTTTCTCAAATCTAAATACAGCTCTCGGCTTACTGATATAAATTTAGAGCCGAAGCTAATATGCTCATTGAGCATAGATATTAAGCCAAATTTTACGAAACTTGTTGATGAAAACCCTCATCAATTTTCACATTGAAGGTTAGTTGAAATACATTTATTTTGATTCAAAAGTAACATATTTTAATTTTTTTAACAGTGTGGCCAACGTTGTTTTCATTAGCCGCAGTTCTGGCCACTATGAAAAATCAGTTTCCCACCCCTGTTCTGTACCAAAGCTATTAGTCATGTGAGGATCATAGTATTCGAGGTCGAAAGACGTAGCTTAGCCCTTATTTTGAGACCATTGGCAGTCTTAAAATAAAGTTTTTAATTGTGTATTTTGATAGTTGTAATTCCATTTCTGTAGAAATGTACCTTGAATTTTAACTTTTTAATATTAGTCCTAATAACATATCAATTATTTCATTGGAAATTTTTATTAATAATTTTAATGTTGTTAAATTATTTTTTCTTAAATTAATAAAGGTACTGTTTAAGTTACTTGCTATATATAATTAAACGTCATTACATTGATTTTATATAAATTAGAAACAAAGCTATCGTAGTTGAAATATAAACATGTAAAAGTCTTTTCATGATATATTTTACACTTGAATATCCTACTTTTTGTTTTCACACAATAGATGTAAAACTGGTGGTTTATATTTTT
Organism: Tachypleus tridentatus; assembly: GCF_004210375.1. NCBI lineage: Eukaryota > Metazoa > Arthropoda > Merostomata > Xiphosura > Limulidae > Tachypleus > Tachypleus tridentatus. Next base: position 10,121,421 of record NC_134836.1, on the reverse strand, counting down.
CTTATAGTTCTGCTATAAATCGCAGCTTATTATGCCTACTATTTAAATAATCCTAAAACTTTTCTACATGTTATTTCGTCTTTAAAGGAATAAAAGTGGGATCTATCTATCTTAGGGTTAAATTCTTCAGAACACTCGTCCATCGAATGTTTCTCGTAAAGAAATAGGAACAAATTATCAATACTGGTGATAATTTAGATACCATAATAACCCTGTCTGCCTGCTCATATATCTTTTGACTGACAATTGTATCAAGGGTTGCATCCAAAAGTATTATTTGTGAATGTTGATTGAATTCTATATCTACCACCACAGATATTATCAGACCAAGATCATTGTTAATTCTTACGCTCAAGAATCTTCTACCAATTTAGAAAATAGACGAGACTTTTGCAATAAACATATGCATTTCTAAATATATATTTACGTTTTCTATTGTCTTTACAACTGTCTCAAATAGTAAACTTGTCAATACTTAGTATAATATGTTTTTTTTAAAAAAAACTTGTTCATGATTATGTGTCAATATTAGATAAAATCGTTTTTTTTCGGACATCTTTCTTTATGAACTCTAGATAAGTTTTAAAAAATACCTGAATGTTATTCTGTATATCTTAGTAATTTATATTTACCGTCGTTTATCAAACTTTCTGTTTTAACATTTAATGAATTGTTTTGTAAATTAACTTATTTCAGACAAATCTTTTTCTTATTTCTTAAATTTAGTTTTTACTTTTAACTTATCTTGAAGTGTATTAATATAATCTGTTTTATTTAATTGTACAATTCCATTTCTATCGCCCTGCTTTTTTAGAGTTATGTTTTAACTCTTTTAACACATTAAGTGTTTCTTTTTCTTTTCGATTTATATTAAGTAACTTTCTGTGATCACTATATTTACGAAGAAATGTCAAGGCTATTTCTGTTTATTATGTTCTGATATTCTTAATATCCATTACTTTTGACCAAATATAAACTGTTTTAAGTTAACGTAAAAATATTTGAAAGTCTACATTTAAAACGTATGTCGAAAAATTAAAGATAGCCCTCGAGTAGCTTTGTGCGAAATTCAAAAAACAAACAAAGAAACTTATACTACGCTATTTGGGTATTTAAAAAAATCTCATGGTTCAAATCAGCACCTTGGCACATCATTTCGTACAAAAAAAGAGAGATGTTACTGTCAAAATAAGCTTTTTAACATAGTATTTGCTACAAAGATATATATATATATGTACAAGTTATTCATCCAAGCATAACATTTGGTATAAAATGAGAGAATCGAACTGTAATAGTGAGCCTTCTTAACGTACTATTTGGTATAAAAAAAAAAGAGGTGAATTACAACTATTTTAATATAACTTTAACCTGATATTTTGGTTCGAAGAGTCGTAATTATCAAAACCAGAACATGTCTGCTGTAAAATAGTTATTGTATTTTTAAATTAATTATTCAGTTCAATTGGTTCATCATTAAACATTGAACAGAAAGAGGAATCTAACGGTTAAGATAAGTCTCTTAACCTGTCATTTTTACAAAAAAAAAAGCGAAAATATAATGTACGAAAGAAAGTAGTGTACATTCGTTAGTTACAGAATAATATGAGATTGCTTAAGAAAAATATAATTTAATTTATTTCTAAAACCTTCATAGTAACCCATAATATTTTTTAAACCATTATGTGGTTATTTAGATGTGCTACACTTGTAACCGTGGTATTTATAATGACAGTAAACTAATCTGGTTATGTTGAACGTGATATTGTGGTACTTCAAGGGTAGCTTGGTTGTGTTAAACGTACTATAGTGATATTATAATAAAAGTAAAATAGTTTTGCTGTGTTTAACATATTAAAGTAGTATTATAATAAGGTTGGAATGACTTGATTATGCTAAACGTATTATTGGTAGAATAGCCTAGTTTTGTTAAATTTACTGTAATGCTATTCCAAGCAGGGTTAAATGGCTTGTTTGTGTAGAACAGTATTATAATAAAGGTAGATTACCTATTTGTGTTAATCGTAAGATAGTAGTATAATAATGAAAACAGGATAATTTTACTTAAAGTGGTGTTATAGTAAGACCGTGGGATTTGGTTGTGTTGAACTATTATTGTGGTATTGTAATGTGAATAGAATGTCTAATTTTTTAAACGTACTATAGTGCTATTTTTTATCAGGGTTGGATGGCTTGGTTATGTTAATCTTACCACAACCGTAATATGATAAAGCGCAGGATTGCTTGATTCTGTTAAACATATTATAGCGGTATTTGATCTTGGTAGGATAACTTAGTAGTCTTAAAACGTACGATAGTGATATGATAATTTCTGCACTGTTATTCAAGCAGTCAAATGTAGAAACGCTTCCTAAGCTACATAACGTCTTTGAAAAGTAAGATATATATGTAATTCTAGTTTTAAAAAAACAACAACAAACCAACATCACAAACAAAAGATGAAACCAGCACTTCTGAAATCCATTTTTCTCATAGAAATGTTACTTCTTTTGGCGCCCAATGCTTCAATAATTTAACCCACCCACACGTTAATAACAGGAATGTAAGGTTAAGAAAATAGTGGTAAATGGCCGTAGTTCTTTTACCACATAACCTGGCATGGCCGAGCGCGTAAGGCGTGCGACTCGTAATCCGAGGGTCGCGGGTTCGTGCCCGCGTCGCGCTAAACATGCTCGCCCTCCCAGCCGTGAAGGCGTTATAATGTGACGGTCAATCCCACTATTCGTTGGTAAAAGAGTAGCCCAAGAGTTGGCGGTCTTACACTGTTAAATTAGGACGGCTAGCACAGATAGCCCTTGAGTAGCTTTGTGCGAAATTCCAAAAACAAACAAATCTTTTACCACAGAAAAGCCTTAACTCTTTTCTCACGTAAATTATGTTAAATTCTGCTTTTTTTGTTACATTTTGTAAGGACATTACAAATAAAGAAAATACATTTTTAAGTTGGTGAATGTTGTTTGTTTTTTTAATTTCGTGCAAAGCTACTCGAGAGCTACCTGCGCTAGCCGTCCCTAATTTAGCAGTGTAAGACTAGAGGGAAGGCAGCTTGTTATCACCACCCACCGCCAACTCTAGTGCTACTCTTTTACCAACGAATAGTGGGATTGATCGTCACATTATATTGCCCCCACGGCTGAAAAGGCGAGCATGTTTCGTGCGACGGAATTTGAACCCGTGACCCTCACTTAACCCACCTGGCCATGCCGGGCCAATAGATGGATGTTTATCGTTTATGTACATTTTATTTACAACGTTTAAAGAGAAATAGTACCTTTGTAAGGCATTACCTCGTTAATTAGTATATTTATGCTTTTAGCATAAACATAATACACAGTACAGAAAAGGTGTTTATTGTTTGATTAAAGAAAGAAAACACAAACTAATCGAAAGGAGAAAAAATTTTAAAAAACGTTGTGTCTGGTGTTGCTTAGCAATTAGCGTATCGGATTGCAGATCGGATGTTCTAAGGTTTGAAACATTATATCACTGAATACTGTGAAGCTATGGATGCGTTATAACAGGAACAGTCAGTTCCTCTACTCGGATTAAAGAGTCTGATCAGCCCTTTAAAGAGAGTGGGTAGTACTGAAGACCTTCATCTGGTATCGCTCAAAATTAGGAAGAGAAATATCTAAATCCTTGTTGTTACTGTTTTTTTACCTGAACGTTTTAGGCTAAATGTATATGCTATTGTTTATTATTAAGCATATAACTACACCAAGGGGTATCTGAGCACAAGTACTCGAGGGCACTCTCAAGTTGCAATTTCCAGTTCCTTCATTATTCTATGTGTATCTAAATATAAGAAACTGTGGTTACAGATACAAAGTTCAGTACTTTACAGATGTTTCATAATTTTTGATGAAACAGAATTTCAGCATTAAGATATAAATAAAATTCTGTTTCAGTTACAAATCAAGTGTTACTTTCACGAAGTACGCGGACTTAAAATCACACAACGGTATTTCTATTAAGGCTTAACAAGTTACAGCAAGCAGCAACCGAGTATAGAGTTTGTGACTAGAATAAATAATTGTTTGTTTTATTTCTTTATTTACTGTTCTAAGTTTTAAGAAAAATAAGTTTTAGAACTTATTTATAAATAGTAATAATCTATATAAATATACAATTTATAATAATTGAAATGCGACTGTATACCAGTCCAATAAAACACAGCCAAGGTAGGTCGATTTGTAAAAGTCAGTTTTATTTTATTGAATATGGTAACGTGAGTGCATATGCACCGTCTAAATGCGTGTGTGTTTTTTCTTATAGCAAAGTCACATCGGGCTATCTGTTGAGCCCACCAAGGGGAATCGACCCCTTGATTTTAGGATTGTAAATCCGTAGACTGACCACTGTACTAGCGGGTGGCATGTGAATGCAACTTAAGTAATGCTAGCCAGGCACAACTGGAAACGTCAATATAATAAAAAAATAATTTATATAAATGTACAATGTTATAAGATTTAAACTATTTTGTCTAAACATTTATGTTTTCCTTTTATAATCTCTAGTCATTCTACCACGAAATAGGTATATTTTATGTTCATTTCCTAATTTTATATCATTGTTACAGCAAAATCTATTGAACCCCTACGGAGAATTGTTAGTAAAAATAATAAAAAATATATAATTTTTCTTATGAAACATACGATAAAACTATTCAGACCATATAAGGATTTCACATATGAAATTTGAAAAATTATCTTATGCATAAAAGTATTTTTAATTTTAAAATGAAAATTGCTTTGCATGTTGAATAGGCAACATAAAAAATAAAAAGCACGAGAAAAACTTAATTTAAAAATCTGATATTTTGCATATGAAAGTGTGATAGTGGTTACTGATAATGTGCTAAATTTTGTAAACATACGCTTACCAATTTAAAAGTGATACAATGAAAACTATAACAAGCACAAAATGGTTGCAAGGTCTGTCCAAGGGACCGAGCTGGTTTTAAATTGAATTAAGTGCCATCTGTCTGTTGTTTAAATAACGGATAAATTTAATATATATATATATACTAATTAAAAGACCAAGAAGATAGTATCTACACTTTCGTACGCCCAATTCAATCCTGCACACTGAACACACACACATTAACTTAAGAGAGCGTTTGGAATATTTTAATCTCGTCTTCAACGCTAGAGGGCAGTAAAATAAATACTTTTGACGTTTCGATTTATTTGTAGTAATCGTTTTTTTTTTTTTGTATCTACAAAAACGTTGGTAACGTCGTCGTTCCAGACGAACTAGGCCCAGCATGGCCAGGTGATTAAGGCCAATCCCACTATTCGTTGCTAAAAGAGTAGCAAAAGAGTTGGCGGTTGGTGGTGATGACTAGCTGCCTTCCCTCTTGTCTTACACTACTAAATTAAGGACGGCTGGCGCAGATATCCCTCGTGTAGATTTGCGCGAAATTCGAAACAAAACAAACCAGACGAACTGCTGTTCGAACAGTACGATTCGGAATTAATCTTCAAATTAAGATAAATCTTCAGACTTTTTAACCAATTCATTGATCACCATTTTAATAAAAGTCACTTTTAAGCGTTTATATTTTTAAAATAACTGAATGCATGTATGTGTGTGTTTTTTTTTCTTATAGCTAAACCACATCGGGCTACCTGCTGAGTCCATCAGGGGGTATGCATGTTGAGTCAGGCTGTACCAGCTTTTGAATAACGCTACCTTGCTCTATTTTCATAATATTATGCTTGCACTTTTAGCCGTGGGGCCGTTATAAAGTTCAATCAATCCCACTATTCGTTGGTGAAATGGTAGCCCAAGATTAGAATGTGGGTGGTGATGACTAGTTGCCTTCCCTCTAGTCTTACACTGCTAAATTAGGGACGGCTAGCGCAGATAGCCCTTGTGTAGCTTTGCGAAAATTCCAAACAAACAAACAAACAAAAACGATTTTAATTGATTGATTTCAACCCTAGAATATATTTGTCACCGTTAGATGTGTACCCAGTTTCAAAATCCTTTTAACATCGATAAGTAGGCTAGGCTTCTTTCAGCATAAAAAAATTATAAAGACTGGGAAAAATAGCCAAGAACGGTTTGCTATAACAATATACAATTTCTCAAGAGCCTCGCACCAAAAACAAAGAAAATGTTAATATTAATATGAAAAATAAGAAATACGTTATTGGTTTAAAATGTATGAGCTGCCATTACGTGTTAAGGTGTATTCTTTACACGACTGTTCTTTGTTCATGTCGTTCAGAATTATCATGAAAAGCAACGCGGACTCTCTGCGCATACTCTCGTCTCCAATGATAAGCTGACAGACAAGAACGAAGACACCTAATTAACAAATTAGGGAGTCAAACCATCACTATGTAGCTCACACTAAGAACCGAACAGTCCTGATACCCACCCATAGTAATCAAAGTAACATAATTTTAATATATGAAATATATTACTTATCGTTGTCAAGACTTTACACGGACACGGCTTCTAAAATAAAATTCAAGTTTTTGAATTTCGTGCTAGACGTAGCTACACGTAGGCCATCTGCGCTAGCTATCTCTCGTTCAGCAGTGTAAGACTATAGGGAAGGAACCTAGACATCACCCCACCATCACGTCTCGAGGGTATTCCTCTACCAACGAATATGGGGATTGACCGTCTAATTATAACGCTGCGCTGAAAGGGCAAATATGTTTGGTGCGGGAGGGGTTCGAAACCGCGATTGTCAGATTAAGAGTCGAGCGTCCAAATCACTTGGTCATGCCGGACCAATACGAATGGATGGATGAATGTTTGTATTACATAAATTAATATGCGGAAAAACGTTTTACAATATTTCAAATAATATCAACGCACGAGGCTTAACAAGAAACCTAAAACAGTGAGAAATTAAATGTACTCAGTTGATCTCGAAAACATTTTCAAAAATGTGATTTTTGTCATTAAGTTTCAAATGTTGCCTTACAGCATTTGAAATAAATCAGTACAAAATGCTTTAGAGTTTCCTTAAATTGTATATGTTAAATGACTTGGAAAAACCTGGCGTGTTGTACAGCTAAGAAAAATTCGACATTTGGCGGCTTAAAAAATTTCTAAGAATTATATGACTTAAAATAGAAATTCTATTGGTAAGTCTTAGAAAAAGTAGACGTACTATACGATTTATGAAAAAAAAACAACATAAAAAACACTTGTCATGCTGTATGACTTACAAAAACGCGTTTTGTTACACGTCTATACCAGACTCGGAAGATTTTAAAAAAAACATTATTTGAATCCTTTGCAAGATGCCGCCAAAGTAGATATCGTCGTGCGTTCAGGGAAGAATAACAAAATAGAATTATTGAAACGACATATTGATTTTTGGATAGTTATGAAAGTTTTATTTATTTATTTGTTTTCAAATAATTGATGCTCTCTGCTCCGGCAGGTGAGGACACGAAACATGGCTAGCAAACACACTATAAGTAAAACTGACAGGAATTTGTTTTTTAAGAAGCACAATTTACAATGTTGCAAACCAGTAGGTATGTAATAGAAAAGAAGAAATAAATTGTTGTAAAACAGTATGTCTAATAAGGAACGCGATATATATTGTTGTAAAACAGTATGTCTAATAAGGAACGCGATATATATTGTTGTAAAACAGTATGTCTAATAAGGAACACGATATATATTGTTGTAAAACAGTATGTCTAATAAGGAACACGATATATATTGTTGTAAAACAGTATGTCTAATAAGGAACGCGATATATATTGTTGTAAAACAGTATTCTAATAAGAAACACGATATATATTGTTGTAAAACAGTATGTCTAATAAGAAACACGATATATATTGCTGTAAAACAGTATGTCTAATAAGGAACACGATATATATTGCTGTAAAACAGTATGTCTAATAAGGAACACGATATATATTGTTGTAAACCAAAACGTCTGTAAGGAGAACAAGGATATATATTGTTGTAAACCAATACGTCTTTTCCGAGAAACAGGATATATACTGGTATAAACCAATATTTCTGTAACGAGAAGGTTGTGGTGTAGTGGTTATCACATCCACCTAAAACGCGAAAGGTCCGAGGTTCGATCTCTGGTAGGCATATTTTAATTTTCGGTCCCGGCATGGCCAAGCGTGTTGAGGCGTTCGACTCGTAATCCGAGGGTCGTGGGTTCGAATCACGGTCGCACCAAACATGCCCGCCCTTTTAGCCGTAGGGCGTTATAATGTTACGATGTGACGGTCAATCCCACTATTCGTTGGTAAAAGAGTAGCCCAAGAGTTGGCGATGAGTGGTAATGACTAGCTGCCTTCCCTCTAGTCTTACACTGCCAAATTAGGGACGGCTAACGCAGATAATCCGAGTAGCTTTGCATGAAATTCAAAACAAAGAAACTGTAACGAGAAACAGGATATATACAGTTTAAACAAGCAGGTTTGTAACTAGAAACAGGATATATACAATTGTAAATCAGCAGGTCTAAAAGGGAAACTACAAAGTAAGAAACCACTCGGTATCTTATTCGTCAGACTTATGTTGTGAAATAATGCTTTGATTGACTTCTGAGGGACTTTGATTTGAATATGAAATGAAATAAACATAAACAGAATATTGTACAGAAATGTATTATACTTACTGACGATGAAAGTGAATATTTTAAATACAAAAGTAACAAAATGGCTGATGAACTAACTAAAACCTGAATAATATTACCTCCATAAATGATCAACACGAACGTCCTAATTAAATTTAAAACGTTTCCAAATCTCTGATGTTTTTAATCAGCTGGCAAAATTAATTTAAATAAAATGATATATATATATACATACACACTTTTTAATCACTGGCCCCCTAGTGGCTCAGCGGTATGTCTGCGGACTTACAACGCTAAAAACCGGGTTTCGATACCCGTGGTGAGCAGAGCAGAAATAGCCCATTGTGTAGTTTAATTCAAAACAACAACAACAACAACTTAATCACTGACAAATACAATGATATAAAATGAGGCATAACGTGCACAAGAAACGGTGTTGAATGTAATTGTTTTTCGTACAGAAACACGTTTCTTTGAGGGGATATGTTGATTTTAACTGTTTTCCTTAAACAAAAACAAAAATCATAGGTTTATTGCTAATTTTAAGAGTAGACTTTTGTTGAAAGTACACTTTGTTTTACGTATAGAATCAAATTGTGGCTTTATAGCTGAACTGAAAGATAAATATATCTTGTTTATAAATTCGGTTTTATGAATATATACTAAACAACTTCTAACATTGTTCCACATTTGAAGGATAAGCATGTCTTGATAGCAAATTTTGTTTTACATACAGACTAACATTAATTTCCAACTTTGTTCCTGATTTAAAGATCTGAGTGTTATTTTATTTCTAGCTTTTGTTCCTGATTTAAAGATCTGAGTGTTACTTTATTTCTAGCTTTTGTTCCTGATTTAAAGATCTGAGTGTTACTTTATTTCTAGCTTTTGTTCCTGATTTAAAGATCTGAGTGTTACTTTATTTCTAAATTTTGTTCCTGATTTAAAGATCTGAGTGTTACTTTATTTCTAAATTTTGTTCCTGATTTAAAGATCTGAGTGTTACTTTATTTCTAGCTTTTGTTCCTGATTTAAAGATCTGAGTGTTACTTTATTTCTAGCTTTTGTTCCTGATTTAAAGATCTGAGTGTTACTTTATTTCTTGCTTTTGTTCCTGATTTAAAGATCTGAGTGTTACTTTATTTCTAAATTTTGTTCCTGATTTAAAGATCTGAGTGTTACTTTATTTCTAAATTTTGTTCCTGATTTAAAGATCTGAGTGTTACTTTATTTCTAACTTTTGTTCCTGATTTAAAGATCTGAGTGTTACTATATTTCTAGCTTTTGTTTTTGATTTAAAGATCTGAGTGTTACTTTATTTCTAGCTTTTGTTTTTGATTTAAAGATCTGAGTGTTACTTTATTTCTAGCTTTTGTTTTTGATTTAAAGATCTGATTGTTACTTTATTAATATCCTTGTTCCTGGTTTAAAGGTCTGATTGTTACTTTCTTTTTGAAATATGTTTAACACAACAAGTTTCTAAACAAATAATTATGTTAACATTTAACTTGGTTTATTTTATCCATATTCCTATATACGTTTATTTTATCCATATTACTATAACGACATAAATATACACTTGGTATATTTATGTCGTTATAGTAATTTGATATGTAACAGAATGTGTCATAATGTTATATTTTGTATCACAGACCGAGCAACTCGGTTTTCTATGGATTCTCTTTACCATGATTGTGGCTGGAAACGGGAGTGTAATGGTAACTTTAATGTTATCTAAGAACAGGAAATCTCGTATGAATTTTTTCATCATGCAACTTGCTTTGGCTGGTAAGACAATTTAAAATACCTCATGAATGGTAAAGGGGATAATTTTGCTAGACCAATTATTCTACTAGGTACTAAGTAACATGGTGAATAAAATGGAAACGTGTGGCCTTTATAGTGTACGTTGCTCCTGCAGGTAAGGTTACCTGATACAATAGTGTATACAAAACATGTGAAGTTAATCGTGTACGTTGCTCCTGCAGGTAAGGTTGCCTGGTACAATAGTGTATACAAAACATGTGAACTTTATCGTGTACGTTGCTCCTGCAGGTAAGGTTGCCTGATACAATAGTGTATACAAAACATGTGAAGTTTATCGTGTACGTTGCTCCTGCAGGTAAGGTTGCCTGATACAATAGTGTATACAAAACATGTGAAGTTTATCGTGTACGTTGCTCCTGCAGGTAAGGTTGCCTGATACAATAGTGTATACAAAACATGTGAAGTTTATCGTGTACGTTGTTCCTGCAGGTAAGGTTGCCTGATACAATAGTGTATACAAAACATGTGAAGTTTATAGTGTACGTTGTCCTGCAGGTAAGGTTACCTGATACAATAGTGTATACAAAACATGTGAAGTTTATCGTGTACGTTGTCCTGCAGGTAAGGTTGCCTGATACAATAGTGTATACAAAACATGTGAAGTTTATCGTGTACGTTGCTCCTGCAGGTAAGGTTGCCTGATACAATAGTGTATACAAAACATGTGAAGTTTATAGTGTACGTTGCTCCTGCAGGTAAGGTTACCTGATACAATAGTGTATACAAAACATGTGAACTTTATCGTGTACGTTGCTCCTGCAGGTAAGGTTGCCTGATACAATAGTGTATACAAAACATGTGATGTTTATCGTGTACGTTGCTCCTGCAGGTAAGGTTGCCTGATACAATAGTGTATACAAAACATGTGAAGTTTATCGTGTACGTTGCTCCTGCAGGTAAGGTTGCCTGATACAATAGTGTATACAAAACATGTGATGTTTATCGTGTACGTTGCTCCTGCAGGTAAGGTTGCCTGATACAATAGTGTATACAAAACATGTGAACTTCATTGTTGCTCCAGCAGGTAAGGTTTCTTTGTAAAGTAGTCAATACACGCTACTTTCTAATGTATTCCTCATTCTTGCTTATAGTTTTCTATATATATTTTAATTATTTGGAAGAATATTTGATTTTCATAAAAGTATCTAATATATGTTCAATAAGACAAAATTATAACAAAATAAGATTTTTTTAGTGTACAGGAAACATTTAAGTAAACGTATATTAATTTCACTGGTTTTTAATGAAATCCTTTCTTTATACTTTCAACGTTTGCTGAGTTAAATTGTTTCTTATATCTTCTTTATGGGTTTGACAAATTTCTGAAGAACATTGAGGCCGAAAATATAATTCAAAGATCTTAATTACATAGTTATTTATGTGTTTTGCTTCTTCACTACAGAGACTTATATAGAATTATATTACTAGATAAGTTATGTGCTAGCTGTCAATTTTATGATGTTCTTATAGATATGACAATGTAGAAAATGATTGTACCACGACATACATAATATCTGAGCTAAAAGTTTATGCCATCTCATCGTACGATATCAAAATTACTATTATTCGTATAACTGCTATTTTGGAACTGTGTTTAAATTTCTGAGTCAAGACCTACTTTGTCAATAACGGATATCATTTCAGAGATATCTCTATCGAATAAGGAAAAAAAAATGGGTCTAATCCTCGAGAAGTTTTCTTGGAAACATTTTATTAGAATTTATTAACAACAATATATATATATTTATCTAGCTGCCTGTAATTAATCCCGCAGCTTCGCGAATGAAATACAATAATTTTTATGTGAGGTGAAAATTGACAATCAGGGGAACAGTCTGCGTCAACCTTGGGACGGTCTATTGCTGTTGTAGTTCGTTTGTTTTTCGGACTTAATATGTTGCTGTGATAGACAAAACAAAACATCACAATTTCACTATTATTATCTGATCACAAGTTTATACATTTTATAATGTTTAATATTTTTATTTTAACGACTGTTGTTGTCAGTTGTAAAAGCTGGCTTGTCTTATAACTCTTTCAGATCTTCTTGTTGGACTCGTCCAAGTACTGACAGATATTGTTTGGAGGACGTTTGTAGATTTCTACGGCGGGAATGTTATTTGTAAGATGGTTCGTTATTTTCAGGTAAACACTACTAGTCATTCTATACAAGTTACAGTCTTAAGTTTGAAAATTAATTTTCGAGAAAATGAATATTCTACACATAACGAAGATTTATTTTCTCTTGAAATTTGCTTGACTGAATAACTTGAAAATAAAAACGAATTATTCTAAAATGTTTTAAGATTTAAAAATAACAACTTAGGTTGTATTATATTCATAATATTTTATATCTGATATCTTTTCACCTTCTTTTTTGTTTTCACCCCTTCGAATAGCTCTCCACCCCTCACCAGTTGTACAGCGGTAAGTTTGCAGGCTTATGCGACCTGTCATTATAACAACGAGCTTTGAACTTTGGAATTGTTGGTAATTTTAAAAGTTGACATCACACTATTCCATTAGAGCTCAAAATTACAAGATATTCGTTAGAAACTATCCATGAGAAAGAAAATAAAGAAAGATTAAAGACAATAAATTCCAATAATCCAATGAAACGTCACTGTATATTTTGTAATTAGATAACCTGTGAAAATAAAATTTTGCCAACTTGTATTGGTTACGTAGATCAAAATACTGCCTCAAGTGACAAAATTATTCTGGAACAATTCACGGTTTATATGGTTAATACACACACATAACAATTTACGATTTGTATAGATGCATTATTAGTATACATGTTAAACAATTCACGATATACTTTACAAATACAGATATAAAGCAATTTTATGATACATATGGTCACATGATCAACAAATGGACTGAAAGTGTGAAACTTACGTAAACAAGTGTAAATACTTGTTTGTTTGTATTTTATTTTAACGCAAAGCTGCACGTGCGGTATTTGTTCTAGCCGTCCCTAATTTAGCAGTGTAAGACTAGAGGAAATGCAGCTAGTCATCACCACCCACCGCGAACTCTTAAGCTTCTCTTTTAACAACAAATAGTGGAATTGATCGTAACATTAATACGTCCTCACAGCTGAAAGGGCGAGCATGTTTGGTGCGACGTGAATTCAAACCCGCGACCCTGAGATTACGAGATGAGTGACTTAACCACCTGGCCAAGGAGGAAGGCAGCTCTACTTCTTAACATATACTGCTAACCGTTGGGCTGTTCTTTTAGCAAGAAAATAAATCGAATCCGCGACCCTCAGATTGCGTGAATTAACCGAATGTTTTAATTATCTAAATGAACCTACAAATAAACAACTTATAATGTGCTATAAATCTTGAATATCCGTAACTATTTTTAGGTTGAACAGTTCTTTTAAATAACGTCACATCATTGTGAAAATGTGAACTTAACTCTCACCGAATTTTGTTCTTTTATTCTACATTATTTAGAGGTTTTATTTTAACCCTACTCAAATATAATCAAATAATAGCTCTGTAAACACAGTTTTAAATTGATTTCGTACTATTTAAAAAGAGGAAACTGCAAACAGCACAAATAGATAAAGAACCTTGTGTTTTGCAGTAAATTTATTATTGACCTCATAAAGAAATAAAAACTGGTTTGTAGCGCAAAGCCGTACAGTAGGTATTTCCACTTTGTCCATCACGGATTTAAACCACAAGTTTGTATTGTGAGGTCACAGACTTACCCGCTGACCCACCGGGAGACAAAGATTTATGAGATGTGGTGCGTAACTTCTCTGCTGACGAAGCGCAACTGTCGATCGGTTGATGTACGTACTACATATAGTACGAGTTGATACTTCATCAAAGGCTGTTACAAATAATATTGTGTCACACGTTTGGCTGATCTGAATAGGTCTGTTATTGAGTAAGTGGTGTGTGAAATTATTCTTCGTCTGGAAAACCGTATAAGACTAGCAAGGAAGCATTTGTTAAAATTTTATGATCAATTTTATATGCGTTTTGACATCATCGATTAACTTGTTTTCCAGGTTTTAGTTATGTATTCCTCCACTTATGTTTTGGTGGCGCTGAGCATCGATCGATACGACGCCATCACTCACCCGCTGAGATTTTCTGGAAGTTGTAGGTTTCGTGACTTTCCAAACTAATAGAAATAGAGTTGTTAATTAGAATATTCTGCCAATCATTCTAATTAATTTTTGAATTATTTTGTTTAAGACAAAAATAGGTTTATGTAGTATTATTATTATTAGTGTTAATTCTTCATGTTAATTATATTTTTATGAATAACATTTTAATATATGATGAAGTGAAAGTTTATGTTCTTCCTCTATGTTTAAAGACTATATAGACTATGCTCAGAAAGTATTTTATGTTTCTCAACGAACGTTAGGTTGGCTTTTATATAATAAAATAGTTTATTTTACTATTAATTAATTTGTTAATGACTTAGACACGTTGTAAATGCTGCTACAATTAGTACGTTTCAAAATTTAAGTGTTTCTTATATATCTAAACATAACTGTTAATATAAAAATCAAAAAAAAAATACCTATGTGTAATCCCATCTTTTACATTTTTGAAATAAATGTACTTATATTGCTAAATTATAAAAGTATGTAAATCTTGTATTCTATGTATTGTTACATCTAGAACTGTACTTCAGCGAGTACGAGAAAAACGTAATTAATTGTATATTCTTCATTTTTCTGTTAACCTAGGGAAGAGAGCAAAAATTCTGATCGGGTCAGCTTGGGGATTAAGTGCCTAGCGGCGAGTCCGGCAGTTTTTTTGAACAAAGAATCCTTAATTAAAGGTCGACTTCAGTGTTGGATTGACATGGAGAACTGGCAGTGGAGATTATACATGCCACTTGTTGCTGCTTCAGTGTTCTTTCTTCCTGCGATTGTTATCTCAATGTGTTATACGGTCATCGTGTACACCATCTGGACCAAAAGTAAATCTCTCAGTTATACTAAATCCAAAGGATCGACGTTCATATTGAAAGGTGAGATATTTATAGATTACTTAAATAAACAATCTTTAACAAGATTAACAGTTTTTAAGTGAGAAGTAGAAGATGCTGAAATCGAAAGAAAATGTTATCACTGATTCTCAAAGCCGCGATGCTATATGTTACTTGTTACGGAGTAAAAAATGACATACATGATATATATGTTGCTTGTAGCAAGAAATATTTCCTGCACACTGTTTCCAACTCGAGAAACCACTTATGAATCCAACTTTTTAAACGGATTTCTTTAATGGAACTAGCAATCTTTACATCTGTTTATTTAGCAATGCTCAGTAAGGTAAATCAGAGAGTGAATAACTCCCCTAAAATTATTCAAACACTTTCTGTATTTTATCATAAAACCAAAAACTCGCATATTAAAAAAAAACTAGCTAAATCACATTAGATTTAAAAGTATAAAACTATATCGTGTGAGGAAGGAAACTTACTTGTAAAATATCTTTGTTGTTACATTTTGTTTCAAGGTTAAAACGAATGCTGTCTTCAAACCATTTTTGATATATTTTCACATGAATAACTGAATGTTAACACGGTATGCAATACATTTCTCGAGGTTATAAGCTGTAACTCATATCACAATGAATTTTGCCGACACAATGATAGCTAAACCCCTCGAACTCTAAACTCCAAAATTTCATAGTATATACGTTGAAAACTTTAATAAAAGTGTTCGTTGTATTCCAAGTTACAAAGAAAATAATTTCTTCAGAACAGTGACAAGCTGTACAGAAACAGTCAAGATTTTATCTTTATGTTCCATAATCAAGTTTCAATTGTTCTACCCTCTAACTTTGAATTTACCATTAAGGGATATGCAAAGATTAACGGCGTTTTAATTTGGTTTGTTTTGAATTTCGCGCAAAGCTAGCTGTCCCTGATTTAGCACTGTAAGACTAGAGGGAAACCAGCTAGTCATCACCACCCACCGCCAACATTTGGGTTATTTTTTTATCAACGAATAGTGGGATTGATCATCGTAACATTATAACACTTCCACGGCTGAAAAGGCGATCATGTTTGGTGCGACGGGGATTCGACCTCGCGAACCTCAGATTGGTTGTGAAGGGCTCTAACCATCTATCTGGCCATGCCGAGCATTTAACGGAGTTTTCGAACGTGTCTCTATTTATATGCTTTGGTTGCAAACCTTCTTACTGTAAAAAGTTTTTATTTTCATAAACTTAATCCTAAGTACACGAAACTCAGTGAAGCCTGAATAATAGCCTGCATTCGTATTAATTTAGCTGTAACTTATACAAAAACAAAATATTATGATATGATAATATTGTGTAGTTTAATCGTGTTACGAGAAAAACAAAGATGACGTCAAATATCGCTTGAGCATCATTGACTTTTAAACAGTATATTGTTGGACGTTCTTTATTTTATGTTTTTTGACAATAAATTATTTTCCTTGGAAGGAACTCATACATCGATAAACCTCGCTTTCATGAGGTTATAAAATGTTCAGTTGATGTATGATCGTTTCAACATAATCAAATTAATGTATCTCGCATTCCTTAAAATAGCTTCCATCCTAGCTGTCTAAAATGATAAAGAAATTTTTCCTGCTGTTACAAACACGCCAAGAACAAACTAAAAATAAACTATGAATTGCATACAACATGTAAAGTCTTGACCAATCAGTGTCGTCCAATTTATCTACATTTTATCTATGTATTACTACTAACGTGCCGTGTGTAGATTACAAATAGGGGCTGTAAGCTAACTATATCAGTGTGTTTAATAATTAGGAACAGTTTCCTTTGTTTATACTAATTAAAAGCTTTCTCTACGTATGCATATAAACATAATCACAGAATGTTCGCTATCAACCAGCCTCGGTTCTCTGCCTGTTTATATTAATTTATAATTTCGACTAGTTATGTATATAAGCATCATAACTGTAGCAATACCGTTTAAACAACGTGTTTATTAATGATTTACCACTTCTCTGTATTTATGTTAATCTATGACTTTCTCTGTATAAAAATATCATGCGAATATGTGTTTTAATGAGATACAGTTATCTGAATGTTTATATAAACATAATTTCATATCATTTATTTATCATTCATTGTTGCTGTCCATTCATTTTGACTAACAGCTGTCTTTGAAAATTTAAATGAACATCATAACAAGTCCAGTTCCATGTTACTTATAAAGCCAACCATCGTACTTATTTCTCTCAATAATAGCTTTATTTAAATATCTAAGTAAACATTATTACAGCATTAAATACCATTAACTAAGAGGATTTACTGATGACCCCCATACATTCTTTTCTATATACATTAATTAACAGTTATTTCCAGTTATGTATATGTATATATACGTGGCACATTATAATAACATTAACTCAGACTGTTTGTCAACACAGTTTCTATTTGTGTATGTTAATTAACGTCTATTTGTAGCTATGTCACCGCTGCAGTGTGATTAACAAAACAGAATCAGTCAACTCTATATAATTCTAAAGTTTCTTTTCCCAAAATAATTGTTCGTTCAGATTTGGCTACAACTGAGATCTTCTAATATCAGAATGAAACAGAAGATCACAAAGTAAAGTAACCTTTTAAACGTCAACATTTCTTTAAACCAAAAACCTTATATGTACATTTGTTTCTACTTAAGATAATCCTGGAAGATTTATTGATGACGAGGAAGCTGGTAGCAGAAGGGCCAGTTCCAGAGGAGTTATTCCACGAGCAAAGATTAAGACTGTAAAAATGACATTTGTTATAGTTTTTGGTAAGATTTATATTTCGTAGAAAAGCATTATGAAAGAATGATAAAGGAAAGTATGCGACAGTCACATAACGATATCATCTCGTGAAATGTCTCAATGACAAACAATATGGTTATATATGCAAAACAACGAGGACATTATCTCGTATAACTACATTTATCTGGACATATTGTAGATGTTTCTCGGTGTATGTGTGATTCCAATGAAATTTAGTTTTTTTTTTTTTTCTCCCTTTATAATAAAATAATACGATTAGCTTTTGCACGTATTTTATACAAAATATCAAAGTATATTTGCTGTCAAGGTTGGACGTATATACAATATTGTATAATTATATGTATTAACTTGATCTGTCGCAGTTGGCCATTCGGAAATAGTTAGTTCCAGTAAAAACTGAAGATTATAAAATAGTATGGCCCTAGCGTATGTGTACAGAAGACATTTTCCTAGAAGAAATCTCCATCTGGAAAAACACAAGTATATACAAGAATGGATTAGGTTTTCCTGGGCATTGCTAGCTTCACTGTTCCTACACTAATTAAAAAAAAAGACCACGATGCCACACTAACATTGGACCACGCTGTATTTTACTGAGAAATCTAAAAACCTGGTTTTTTTTTTGGACAGTCAGTCAGTGTTTCTTCTCAGTGGTTTTGGTTTTGTATCCCATGAGCCCCAAAGAGACTTGAGAGACAACTAGGGTTACTCAGAAACATTCTTTTCTCTTCAACCCTGTTTCCGGAATTAATGTTTGGTTCTACAAAGAAAGATTAATGATATACATGGTGGGTATGATAAATACTGATTACTTGAAGTGGGTCTAAATTAACATTAACAGTAAAAGCGGATGGTGAGAGCTCTAATACAGAATGGGTGATCGGCAATGTTAGCTTAGAGGATGGCTAAGTAGTTCTTGGAAGGCGATGGAGTACAAGGCTGTGGTGAAGTAACGATTTCCTGGATTAAGGGGTTACAAATCAAATATCATAAACTGACTGTTGAAACACGATTTTAGATTTAAAATTTACTTAAGTATTGATTTTTACCTTGGATATATTATAACTTTGTTTTATCTTTAAATGAAAAGGCACCATTTCAGGGCAAGGATCACAGGATTCAACATTTCAAGACGATAACTTTGCTATGAGGGGGGATGTCCCGAGAAAACCTACTTTTACGGCCAGGGCACCGAATAAATTACCCTGACTGTGCCATGATATAGATATAAATAAAACAAGGTTAATAAAACAACTGAAACATGAGCAAGAATTTATCCATTTTATGGGACTAAACAACATCCAGTTGTGTGATCTGGTAAGGAAGAACACATCGTGGTCATCGTTGGAGTTCTTTATTTCATGGTCAGAAGGTTTCTTGGGTGTGCTTGAACGATAGAGAAATTGGGTGAAGGGTGTTTGTTTTGAATTTGGCGCAAAGCTACACGAGGGCTATCTGCGCTAGCCGTTCCTAAGTTAGCATTGTAAATTGCGAGGTAGCTAGCCACCACCACCCACCGCCAACTCTTGGGCTACTCTTTTATCAACGAATAGTGGGATTGGTCGTAACATTATAACGCCCCCACGGCTGAAAGGGCAAGCATGTTTGGTGTGATGGGGTTTTGAACCCGTAATCCTCAAATTGCGAGTCGAGGTGTTGGCCAGGTGTTGAATCAAACTTTGTCAGTGTCTTGTTCCCCTTTCGTGACGATTTGCTGGCTAGATGTTGACTGGTTGTCAGTAGAGAATGACGTGTTGGCTGTGGCGATACGTGTGATTTGGGTCTGGGTGGCAGTTGTTAGCTTCAGGACGAGTGAAGTTTGAGTGGTGCTGGTACTTGCTGTTTTCCTCTGTTGGCTAACATGTGTGTTCGTAGCATGTGGGGTGGATAAAGTTGTATTAATGGAAGGTGAGGCTGTGTGGCTTCTAGCTAGCTGTGGGTGTGAGTTGGGCTTGTAAAATTGTAATTGTAATCGACGATAGAGGCGTTCGGCTCTAAAGTAAAATAAATGAAAAATCAAAACAGCCATTAGTTAGAATGTGGGCAGCTCCTTGTTTGGAGATGGTTGCTACCTGATGAACCGGTTGGAGAGACCTGTGATTCTGGACCGGATCTGGTGAACAGCATGAAGTTTGGATTCGGTGGCTGCTTCACGCGACTGTTGGATGGATATCTGCTGGGGTGATAGAGGGGTGGCCGTTTCTAAAAAAACCGGAAAACATTAGTTGGACTTTTCGCGGTGGAACATCTAACATTAATGTCGGCATTCCAAGGTTCACAAAGATAAGTGTAATTTTGTACAATTCTACTCGTGCCTTTTTAAATTCAGTTGTATAATTTTGTGACGAAATATAAAACCGGTATGTCTTAGTGGTTCTTTTTTTCTTCTTCTAATAAATGCCAACAATTAGATGACAAAACTTCAAATCGTCTCTTAAAAAAGATTTTTCTTCATTTTGCATTCAATTTTTAGAGTTTAAGCAAATACATTAATCAGATTTTGGAGCCTTATCATGTCGTTACAGTACATGTCACAGGTTTACCATAAAGAATTTAGTGTCAGATGACTGCGGTTTCCCAGTGATCGATTGGAAAGTCCAACTGCATAAAAATTCATAAATGCTTCGTATCGTGGCTTGACCGGTATAAATTCGTATGGAATAACGTTATTACCCGTTTTACTCACCAACTGCTTGAAGTATACGATGGTTACGCAGATAGGTTATGGACTAAATCGCTGAGATGGAGATATGTTTTTGATATACGTATATGAATATTGAGGACTGGTACATATTCTTTGTCAAAGCGATCAGTTTTTAGTGACATCACACTACATATGAAACATCAATGCAAATTTGTGGTATTTCTATATTTCTTTCCACTGTTACGTATATCGTGTGATCTGCTGATTTGCATCACTCAAAATCATTTTACTATAACGTATTTATCACTCTATATGATCAAAATTTATATATTTGCCATAATTAACTATCGCTTTTTTCATTTAGAATTACTTAAAGTGGAATACATTTTATTTTGAATGTTATGTTTTTGCAAAAATGAACCAAAAATTGAAATAATCTATAAATATAAGATAGTCTAATAGCAAACTGGACGGACAAAATACAGTACTGGAAGGTAGAATGACAAAGACTAATAGTGGTATTAGCGCACAGAATATATAGAAAGAAAAGGACCAATAACAGTTTCAACAGACAGAATAATTTACGGTCAGGTGGAGAGGTTTAGTTTGGTTTGTGTTTCGTTTAAAGCTACCCGAGGAATATCTGCGTCAGCCGTTTTTAATTTATGAATGGTAGACTAGAGGGAAGGCAGTTACTCAAAACCAGAAAACTCCAAATCTTGGGCTACTTTTTTAATAACTAATACAGCTCCTACGGCTGAAAAGGTGAATATGTTTAGTGAAGGGGATTCAAACCTGCGAAGAACAGATTGCAAGTCAAGCACCCCTAACTATCAGTGCATACCAGCTCTCATACAGAAATAAATAAACTGACAGTAATTTGAAATAATATATAGACAATAGAAATAGAAAAACCAGTGGTAAGTTGAAAGGGTAGAATATTATAAAAACATATAGAAAAACGATTTTCAATAGTAAGGAGGACTCTTTACCACTCAAATAATGTCCTTTCAGTGGAGGAGTCGCCATGTAAGTGGACATCAAAAGATGCCGCCTAAAGGTTACGTAATGTGCAAATTATGCTGGCAATTGTTGTGTAATAGACACCAGAGGACGGAGATCAATCATAGTTCTACAAAGTGTCACGAGAGAGCGATTTAGTATAATGAACGCGCATATAGTTCGCGATCAAACCACTTATTTGACAAGTAAAACTATTATTTTTATTGATTATATTTCTACGTATTATTTATAATAGTGAAGGAGTTCTTCACAAAATATTTAATAGGATAATGTTACCATAAGCAGATAATGCTACTATGGACAATGTTAACATGGTCGGTAAGATGATAAATTAATCAATAGTATTTTACCTTACTTATATAGCAAATAACTGTCCTGAAAAGGACGAATTTTTCGTGATAGCATTTCTAAACATCAAAGGATAATTTTAAATGAAATCCTAATCCTTCACTTTATACACACGTTTCTCTAATTTGACTTTATGGGTTAATATGGGTGTTTCTATAAGCAGAGTCACCATACTTTCATAAAATAGCATAAGGATTTTAACTTGTCTCAGCTTATGTTTATAGTTTATGTATTTAATTGTATTGCATGAATTTTACAAAAAAAGTAGGTTGTGTTTGTATAAGTGAAAAGGATCACTAGATTTTCAAACAGATTTCAACTTATGTTTATAATTTTAATTTATATATATATTTCCCTGAATTACAAATATTTTATAAAGGGAAATGGTGTTACCAGGTGGATTCTGTTGCTAGGGGATATGATGTTTCTATAAATAGAAAGGTGAGCACACCACAGGGTGTCTGAACATATGATTACATCATCCACATTTTGGTCTATGTTTCATTATACGTCCTAAAATGTTACACGTAAAATCATTATTTGAAAGAGACAACTATTATAACAGTTACATATGTTAGTTTTTATCACATGTACTATATTAATTTATCCATTATTTGAAAGAGGCAAATATTATAGCTAATGGTTTACTTTACATTCTTTTGTAATTATCTTTTCTCATAGGACTTTAATATACATAATTTATTGTTTTATAAATAATGAATTAGTACAGCCGGATGAGTGTGTTTTTATGATTCTGTGTGCACTTAACGTATTGATTGTAGTTTTTGCTTCTATGTTTAATTAACATGGCATGCTTTCTGTATTTCTTGATACTTTATATGTAAAACATTTACTGCTAATTCATTTCTATAATAAATATATTGTATAATATCTCTCCCTTGCAAAGAATGATTATTTAAGTCTCTAAATAATATACAATAATTTCATTTTTAACTTAAGAAATTGATTTATTTTTCTAAATGTTAAAGGATATATGTAAATTGTTATGTTTAACAATGATTGTTTTCACCTTTCTGTATATATTTACACATATTTTTGTTTCCTGCTGTTATAAGTGAGATATATCGGCTCGATAAGTAAACTTTTTTTTCAATTTCGAGAAACGAATATTTACTACAGATATGTAGCTTTTTTAACCGTATGTTGTGATACCACATTTGACATACTTGTTTAAGATTACAACATCAAGTCTTCTGACAAGCTCAATAAACTTTGATTTAAGGGAAACTAAAGGGCAAGAGAGGTCATCAGATAACTAGTTCCCTTTTAAAACTGGCAGAATGAAAGGTTTGGAATCAGAAAATTTCAGACATACACCTGTTTGGTAAAATATATTACTTCTAGTTTGTAATAATATGTATGCTACTAAATTCGTATCATTTTGAAACATATGTTTGTTAATAAATCACAAATTCTATTACACATAGAAAATAATTTATAGCCCAAATGAGTTAACAATCATAATTTTAAAAGGGCATTTAATTATGAATCAAATAATTATTTATCACGTTTTACAAATGTAACACATCTACTGTTTATCATTACAACAACATAAAATCACAGATTTAAAAGCATACTGAAACATTTATTAAACAAACATCAAGTTACACTAACACACTATTTACGAAAAGATCTTAATTTATAAAATACTGACCTACAGTCCAATGTAAGAACCTGCAGTGTATATTTTTCTAGCACGTTATTAGTCAAATATATTATATCCCCATGAACGAAGTATAACGAACATTCCCCGAAGTAATTCGAGCTAATGTGATCATGCACTTGAAATCTGCAACTAACTGCCATGAATGTCGAATATTAGGCCCAGCCCCTATAGTCTAAAGCTAACCTGTTTCACTATAGCCTACTATTCTATGATGAATATATGTAAGTGAAACCACAGAACTGCAAAACATAAAGTTAATACCTTGATAAACGATGTAACATTAATGACCAGTATAGTTTTTGATTGCAACTTAGGCACATCTCCAGTCAGCACAAGGAGCTACATTACTAGATGAGAGATATTACCAGCAACAATATGTGTCCAAAGGTGATACATTCCATAAACTGTTCTGATTGGAAATTCGTCGTAAAGAGTCACTGAAGAAAGATTTGTAGAGAACATTTTCACTCTTGTTGTGCATTCTGATGTTCCTGTAATTCAAGAAAGTCATCTTAAGTTACTATAAAGCCAATGTAAGTTTTTGTTCAACCCTGTATACTGTACAAAAAGAACTACATCACCTACTAATGAAGTGCTAGTCTATATTTTAATAGATATGAAACCTTGTCCCTGATATTTTCTTTTAGCTGTTAGAAATAAACACTGTAGCTCCAAGAGGGTGCACATTGCACACTTATTTACAATTAAAATAATATTTTTTTTATCACTGTTGTTAAAACGATTTCAAGAATGTAATATTTATCTCATACCCACTAGACACCATTGGTACCTTCATAAAAGAACGTAGTTCTTAATGATAACGTGTTATAAGTTTATCGTACAAGAATTGAATGTTAAGTGAAATGTGCTAGACTTGTATGAAAGTGAATTTAATCTTTGCAATCCAATACTTCATAATCCATACATGTTTCAGTTTGTGTTGTCTCTAAATACCAAAGGCATTTAGCTGTCAGCAGAATTTAAGGAACGCAACCCAATCTATAACATGGATGGTACCGATATTTCTTTACATGTCTAAACAATTACACTCTGAAGATATTAGACTTTATAAATCTTGATAAGTTATATTTGTAAACAACAGTAAGTTTAAACTTCACATATGTGAGTTCTAAATCAAAATAACTACTTAATGAACCATCAAACCTCGAGAATGTCATGAACGTAAATTTAGCTTTCTGTATCGTTATTGTGGAAGAACAGATAAATTCGTTTCTACTAACTGTTAAGACCAGTAATATATAAAATCCGTTCTTCACAAATCAAGTTAGACTTCCATGAAACTTGTTTTAGATGTATAGTATATTTTCTAATGATAAACGAGAGGGAACTCTTAATAGTCGTGGCAGTTACATTCTTTTAGGCAAAAAAAATCTAAAAGACCTTTTCTTCGTTTATCCTTTTTATTGGTTATATTTTTGTGATGCAGCTATACCTAACATGAGGCACACGTATATCCTTTTTATTTTATCATTCATCAGGATCCCCACAAGCCTATCCTCAAACTGAAACTATTTTAAGCAGGAGTAAGGTAAAGTAATGTATGAAACCTTGGGGATGATGAAATACGCCAACTGAAAGGGTCCAAAACTGTAATTAGATCCTAAACTGAGCAAGCGGTAACAGAACTATGAGCTCAAAATTTGTACTTGAAAACAAACAACAAACAACTTAGGGTCATCCTAACAACTCAGAGTTATTCTGACAACTCAGAGTCATTCTAACAACTCAGAGTCATCCTAACAATTCAGATTCATCCTGAGAGTCGCTGTGTCGCGGCTAACAATAAATGTTATCTATTTATAAACTGTGAAAGAATTGTCTTTTTTTGGAGATTGTATCTCTTATCTGGAGAATCAAGCAAATTCAAATATTTTGTTAAGAACTTTTACAGATTTCGTTCTTAGAATTTTCAAAAGTACAGGGTGTTCGGAAAGTCACTCTGCAGTTTTGTAATCATATGTCTATTCAGTCTATTTCAAGCCAGCAACTGATAGCGGTGTTTAGAAACAAAATAAGAAGGATCCAGGCCTGTATCCAGGCCAACTGGGGTTACTTTCAATATTGTTTATAATTGTCATTCATATTCACCTCCTGTATTCTATACTGAAACATGTCTGTTAATAAATATGTAAATGCACAGTGACTTTCCGAACACCCTGTAGAATGTAAAGAAATTATTTGTATTATATCATAAAGTCTGTTTGTATTTTGAAGTTTTGTTACTGAATATTTCAGCATGTATGTGATACTTGAGAAGTCTGTGATTTTACTTATATTGATGATAATAAATTATGCTATGGGGAAACATGTTAATTTTAAATAACAGGAACTGGTTCTAATGTCCAAAATTCTAACACGACAGGAATAGTTACAGATTTCTAGTACATGATATACTTTGTATAATTTCTAAAATGAGGATATATTTTATGATATACTAGCTCGAATCTCGTTAGAGAATTTTCATTGTATTTCGTTTATGGGTATTTGGTCTGTATGACTAATAATATGCTAGGACAAATATATACTGCAGGCTATTACATTGGGTTGTAAGTCAATACTTTATAATTGTTTTCATAAATAACATATTATTATATCTTGATGTTTGTTTAATAAATATTTCCCTATCCTTGTTACGCCTGTGATTTTATTTTTACATATTAATGATAGCATGTTAGGCCATGAAGAAACATGAGTTTTATATACAAAGAAAAAAAGGAAACTTTTATTAGCTATTCAAAGATACTTGATACACACTGATATTCATCAGATGTAATTAATCATAAAAGACTAAGCTAGACACTGGGCTGTAGGTCAATATTTTATAATCTAAGATGTTTTTGTAAGTAATATATTAGTGTTTCTTGAAGTTTTATTAATAAATGTTTCTGTAGGCTTGCCAAGTCTGTAATTTGACATTATTGTTTTGATGATAACCACTAAATATATTGCATTTATAAAACATGAAAGGATAATCACTTGATTTATAATCAAAGATCATTTTAATATTATGATTGTTAACTCATGAAACTTTGTAGAATGGACGGCAACTACCTGTTGTGGAGACACAAGTGTATAGGACGACGTATCGAAAGTCTTCCCCCTTGCGTTTTCAAGTCACTGTGTGTACAAAACGCAAACGAACTTGGCAGGGGTTTGGTTTAGAGAGAGTGAAGTCTGAAGAATTCTCTCCCCAACAGGGGTGGTCAGGAACGTTGTGGTTCCTCTTCGTCCCCTCTCGTGAAAGATTATTTAACTTTTTCGTGGAAGTTTGCCTTTTTTTTGTTTTTGTTTTAACTTGTTAAAGATGAAGACGTGAGATGGGGAGTAAGAAGTGACGCGTGAGAAGGAAAAGCTGGACAAAGGCAGCATAAGGAGAGTAAGTGTGTGTGTAGGTGTTGTCGGTCTTTTATAGTGTCCTGGTGGATTGTGGAGAGCGTGTGTTGATGGGTTGGATTGTCACTGTTTCTGATTGGAGGAGAGATTTCCTGTAGATTCAACCAATGGCAGCCACAGGTTACTCACCTCTAGTCCGGAATCTCTGTTAGGTGAAGGTTTAATAGTATTAATATAAAAATAATTCTTTCGTTTCTCTTGTCTTCCAGAATTTGTCTGTCTCGATTATTGTAGTTTTCTCCCAGTTTATTCTGTGTCCAGTTGACGTGGCGTGCTCTGCAATGGCTGAATTTTGTGTTTTCATGAGTCTTGTACTATCTTTATGTTCTTTTATTCTTATCGCGAGTTTTCTTCCTGTTTCGCCGATGTATGTGTCGTTGCAGGAACACAGAATTTCATAGATGACGTTTTTGAGATTCTCTTGGGTATGTCATTGTTTGTTTTTTATCATAATGGACCTTAAGGTATTATAAGATTTCCACCAGACTTCTATGTTAGATTTTTTAGCTATGCATTTGAGTTTTCCACTGAAATGTTGTAGGTATGGTAGGTATATGGTGATTACTTTCTCATCTTTTCTTTCTGTCGTGGTCTCCTATGGACGTTATGTCAACGACACCTACATTATTTGGCCCCACGGTCATGAAAACTTACCAGCCTTCTTAAAACATCTCAGTTCCATAGACAAAAGAATCCACTTCATTATGGAAATAGAGGAACAAAACAGTCTATCATTTCTTGACATACTCATCAGCAAACAAGCAAGACAAATAACCACAACTGTATACAGAAAACCCACTTACATGGACAGATACCTACACTTCCAGTCCTGTCATCCAATCTCGATAAAACGTGATATAATCCAATGCCTAAACAAGAGAGCAGAAAACATTTGCAATCCATTGAAGCAGAACACCAAAAGATCGTAGAGAAGTTTTAACAGAATGGTTACACCACCTCCTTCATCACAAACTCCTTGAAGAAGACCACGACTGAAAGAAAAGATGAGAAAGTTACCACCACTACCACCATTTACCTGCCATACCTACAACATTTCAGGAAAAACTCACACGCATAGCTAATAAATTCAACATAGAAGTCTGTTTGAAATCCTACAATAACTTAAGATTCATTCTGGTAATAAACAAATAGCGATCTACCAAAGAGAATCTCAAAAACGTCATCTATCAAATTCCCTGTTCCTGCAACGATACATATATTGGAGAAACAGTAAAAAAACTCGCAACAAGAATAAAAGAACATAAAGATAGTACAAGACTCATGAAAACACAAAATTCAGCCATTACATAGCACGCCACGTCAACTGGACACAAAATAAACTGGGAGAAAACTACAATAATCGAGACACAGACAAATTCTGGAAGACAAGAAAAACGAAATAACCATTTTATATTAACACTATTAAACCTTCACTAAACAGAGATTCCGGATTAGAGATGAGTAATCTGTGGCTGTCATTGGTTGAATCTACAGGAAATTTCTCCTCCAATCAGAAACAGTGACAATCCAACCCATCAACACACGCTCTTCACAATCCACCAGGACACTATAAAAGACCGACAACACCTACAACCACACTGACCTAAAGACGGAAGGCGGAAGACTTTTGAAACGTCGTCCTATAGACTTGTGTCTCCACAACAGGCAGTTGTTGTCCATTCTACAAAGTTTATCATGAATACTCTGCCTAAACAATCAATCAAAGAATGATTGTTAACCCTTTTTTTTTTCGGTTGTAAACTATGTTCGTTTGTGTATTGATTCGTTGAGAACCATTAAGATTAAATGTTTAGTGTAATAGAATTCCTCATTCGTTAACAAATATTTAGTATATAAATTTGAAAATGACACAGGCATTTCAATTTTAAACCATTTAACTTTATTAAGGACCTCTCAACCAATTGTAATTGTGGGGTTAATACACACATATTTTTCTCTTCACTCCATTCAATATTTCAAAATGGCTCTATTAGCTTAGTGTAATAACTGTGTTTAATAAACAGATGTAGCTAAATGTTTAAGCAGTAAATTTTAAATCGACCAATAAATAGGAGAAGAAAGGTGAAAAGCAAAAAACACACAAAAAAACACGGAAACTTCGGACTATGACAAAATATGCTTTGAGACTACGATACTAACCGTTGAGGTCAAACATCGTATGTGGGAGGTAACACACGTATGGGTGGGTAACATATAAAATGGTGATCAAAATATTCGACATTTTGCTATGAGAGGAAAACGGGAGCACCTCGAGAAAAAAGCAAAACAACTATCACTACCAGGTGTCGAATAGTCCATGTGGATAATGCCTGAGCTGTGGAACAGAAACGTAATACGATTACTGTAATAACTTGTTGCATCATTTTAACAAGATTCAAGGGAGACATATGAGTGTGTCATGTTTTTGTGGTTATGGATAATTATAAAAATTCGTCGGTTAGTGAGTTAAAATTTATTGCTTTGTTGTAAAATCTTTTTCCAACTTTAATATTCATCTTTTATGTGTAGTATCTTGTTAACTATACAGGGGTATATACATGTAATCTGTTAGCTGCTCTTAGGGTACGGGTCTGTGTATTTGTTATTTATTAAATAGCAAATCTGACATGTTACAAGGATCATGTTGCCACAATCAGCTAAAAGTCTATTACAGAATTTCTATATGTGAACAATAGTGTCTGAGTTATGTTCTTTTTGAAGCCATCTAATCTTATTTAGATAACATAATCTTTGTTTCTTGATGACGAAAAACCCATTTGAAATAAAAATGTATCTCAGAACGGCTGGTATGGGTATTAACACTCTTCAATAAAAGCGTTAATACCCATACCAGCCATTCTGAGATACATAATCTTTGTTTAATATTTTTACATATAATGTTAATGTGTTCTTTCCAAGTAAGTTTATAATTAAAGGTAATACCTTGACATTTTATAGACTTGATAAAAATAATGCTGTAGCTTTAAAAATTTAGTGTACCTCGTCCTAATTTTTTTGCTTTTTAATTTAAAGTATTTATAAAAATGGTATGTGTTTTCTCAGAATTTATAGCGACCCACTACATATAATTCTAAGATGTTATAGCGATTAAAGAAATCTGAACTTCACCATCCACAGTTAAAGAGTTACATGATGTGCTCTGGACAACTACGTCATCAGCATACTGGGACATGTGAGTTGGGTTTAACTGGGAAAATGGTATATCATTTACAAATATTATATATAATGATAAACTGATTACAGAACTTTGGGGAACACCTGCTTTTAGACTGAAAGGGTCCAATAGTTCATTGTTATTCTGTCTTTTGCGATTCTGTTTTATAAAAAACTGGCTATCCACCAAATTTTATTAAATGACAAGTTTAATTTAGATATTTTACAAAGTATAGGTTGTGCCAAACAGAGACAAAGGCCTTTCTGACGTCAAGAATGACTCCTACTGTCATGTCATTTGTATTGAAGGCTTGAATTACCGATTTGGTTAGTCTTACTAAATGATTAGCTGTTTATTTTTTACGTTGTGGTGCATTTTCTTTGTTAGATAAGATGTTTATGCTTAAGGAAAGATTAATCTACTAGTAATAATTTTCTATAATAATTTACATATAATGTTTACAAGGCTAATGGTCTATAGTTAGTATGATCTTGAAGTTATAATTGGATGCATTAAATAATGTGATAATTTAGGAGGTTTGGGGGAAGATGATTAATAATTAGATTGTTTATTCTGTCTTCGCCAAAGGTGCTATTATGCTATTATTTTTAAGTTACTTAATATTAATTTTGATTCAGGCAGAGTGATTGGACAAGTGGAAATACCATAAGGATCTAAATGATTAGTTGTATTTATTTGAATGAAATTGAACAAGAAAATGGTTTTATTGTCAGAGATGAACTGACCAGATGTGCACTGTCAAAGATGGGTTAGTTCAGTATAGTAAAACTGTTTTCTAAGTCTTTGGTAAATAATTCACTTTTTACGTTGTCTGCTGTGACAAAGTTATTTTCATGTTTTATATTATGTGGATTGTTGTTTTTTTTTGTGGTTTATAGTTGTATAGACTTAATTGTTTTCCAGAATTTGACAGTTTTGTTCGCGATTGATCGATTGAGGTACAAAAATTCTCACAATTAAATTTTTGTTGCTCATTGATTGACTTTTAACATTATTATTTTCTTCATTTATCAATGTTTTTATCTGTTTATCTTGTGTAACTCTGAATAATCCTCTTAAGCAACGTTTTTCTATAATGTCAGGAGTTAACTTCTAATACTTTGGTACACACCTTTTGGATGGTACATTTACATGTATTGTTGCTTTAATTATTACCATGATTTGTTTAGCATATGTGCCCAGCGCCTCTTTGTTTGTAACTTGATCTGTAATGATATTTCAGATAGACGTGTTTTAAATTTAACCCATTTAGACCTTTCAGTGTTAATTTTATTTTAATCTCCCAATTTTAAAAAGGGACTGATTATTTGACTATGTGACCACCTCTCTTACCTTTTGTATTTCCTAGAATCAAAGTTTATCAAGCCTGTTAGCCTTGAAGTTGTTGTCTTAAGTGAATATGTCAGGTGGTATGTGACAGCATAGTACTGAAAGAGTGACATATCTGTAGTAAACATTCATTTTTCAAAGTGGTAAGAATATTATTTATTTACTCTATATGCATAGAGTTTAAAACCAGCAAGAAACGAGCTTTAGACAAAGATTTGGGAAAATATCTACAGAAAGGTAAAAATAGTAATAGTTAAATATAACTATTTATGTAGATCTTTTAAACTTTAGCATAAAAATCAGTTTATAAAGCTAAACACGAAATTATTGTATATTATTTAGAATTTTAAATAAGCATCCTTTTTAGGAGCGAATAGATATTATAGAAATGAATTAGCAATAAATGTTTCACATATGAAACGTCAGGAAATACAAAGAATATGTCATGCTAGTTATATATAGAAGCAAATTTATAATTAATGCATTAAATGCATACTCAATCATAGAAAAATACAATCGGTTGTACTAACTATATCGTTCAACATTTACAAAAACAATGCATACTATAAAATAATTTCAGTGTAGATACTTAAAAACGCAAACAAAGTAAATTATTTGGTATGTTATAATATTTGCCTCGTTCAAATAATAGATAAATTGAGGTAGTGTAATAAAACTAACATATGTAACAATAGTTGTACTGCTAAAATAATGGTTTTTACTTGTAGTATTTTAGGATGTATAACTAAACATAGATTACAATGATATTAACATAATCACTTGTTGGTACACCCAACGATTAACTCATCACCCGACTGAACTATCCATTTATAGAAACACCATCTGCCTTTGCAGCACTAACGTTACTTAGCAACATAATTCATCTAGTAATACCAGCTGCCTTTGTAGCACTAACGTTACTTAGCAACATAATTCATCTAGTAATACCATCTGCCTTTGTAGCACTAACGTTACTTAGCAACATAATTCATCTGGTAATACCATTCATCTAGCAACATAATACCATCTGCCTTTGTAGCACTAACGTTACTTAGCAACATAATTCATCTAGTAATACCATCTGCCTTTGTAGCACTAACGTTACTATAATACATCTAGCACTAACGTTACCAACATAATTCATCTAGTAATACCATCTGCCTTTGTAGCACTAACGTTACTTAGCAACATAATTCATCTAGTAATACCATCTGCCTTTGTAGCACTAACGTTACTTAGCAACATAATTCATCTAGTAATACCATCTGCCTTGTAGCACTAACGTTACTTAGCAATAATTCATCTAGTAATACCATCTGCCTTTGTAGCACTAACGTTACTTAGCAACATAATTCATCTAGTAATACCATCTGCCTTTGTAGCACTAACGTTACTTAGCAACATAATTCATCTAGTAATACCATCTGCCTTTGTAGCACTAACGTTACTTAGCAACATAATTCATCTAGTAATACCATCTGCCATCTGCCTTTGTAGCACTAACGTTACTTAGCAACATAACTCATCTAGTAATACCATCTGCCTTTGCAGCACTAACGTTCATCATAATTCATCTAGTAATACCATCTGCCTTTGTAGCACTAACGTTACTTAGCAACATAATTCATCTAGTAATACCATCTGCCTTTGTAGCACTAACGTTACTTAGCAACATAATTCATCTAGTAATACCATCTGCCTTTGTAGCACTAACGTTACTTAGCAACATAATTCATCTAGTAATACCATCTGCCTTTGTAGCACTAACGTTGCTTAGCAACATAATTCATCTAGTAATACCATCTGCCTTTGTAGCACTAACGTTACTTAGCAACATAATTCATCTAGTAATACCATCTGCCTTTGTAGCACTAACGTTACTTAGCAACATAATTCATCTAGTAATACCATCTGCCTTTGTAAAACACACACAATACACCTAGTAAGACTTTTCTTCTAATAATAACAACACCTTCCTTCCACAGAAGTATTGTCAGCCTTTGTAAAACATGTGTAGTACGTAAATGAAAACACTAAAGTAACTGTCAACAAGTGTGAAATGAAATATTTTGTCCATAACACATTTACTGTTATAAACAATAAAAATAATACTCATATGGCTAGAGGAATAGCCAAAGAACATGTTTAATCCATAAGAGCAAACTGTTGAAACATGCGTACAAAGTGAAACAGTAAAACTGTATGTTAAACAATTGTATGATATTTACAGATGTTATTACGAAAAATTCATTCTTTTCAAGACAGCTAGTTGCCATGTAAATAAGGTAAAATACTATTGATTAATTGATCAACCTACCAATCATGGTAACATTGTCCATAGTGATCATCTGCTTATGGTAACACTATCCTATTAAATATTTCATCAAGAACTCCTTTATTGCTATACATGATACTTAGAAACATAATAAATAAAAATAACAGTTTTACTTGTAAAATGTAATTGTTACTGACATGTTAAAACACCATACGATAAGCTCATCATCCTATTGAACTATCCGCGTAGTAACATCATCCGCCATACAATCATTTTTTAGCAACACTATCCGCCTATAGAAACACCATCCACCTAGGTAAAATATACTCAATTAAATACGTAACTGAAAATGTTAACGTCGATAAGAACTATAGATTAAAATTGCAGCTTTAATGCGTTACCTGTAAAGGTATGTAATTACGATCCAATTTTTTTTAATAAACACAACGTTATGTAACTTAGACTAAACATTAATTTAAGACTGACTGTTACTATAAGTTTGATGACATGTCTATATACCTCGACCTCTAGTGAGTTGTTCGGGAACTATCTGTGCGCTCATATATCAATGCGCCCAGGTTTCATTTCTAGGGCTGCGACGATTACGGACTTTTGTAACCGGTTAATCTTTGCCTCGTAACCGAATCGTAGCCGGTTAATCGTGTAATCGTCACAGCCCTAGGAATTTGCGCGTGACGGCAGCACCGAACGTTAACAAAAACTCTAAAGGCTTTCAACAACAACAACAACGAAAATTCAACCAAAAAAAAGGCAAGCAGTTCGTAAAATCGCGATAGGCAAACATACCAATGTCAAGGTCAAATAATGGAATATTTACATGTCGATAATCGTATTGTTTTCCCTCGTTTATTTTTCTCGGAAAAAAATCTTAGATTAACAGGTTAGGAAATCCGTAAGCGGTTAAGAGCAGTAACCGAACCGTAACCGGTTAATCGTGTAATCGTCACAGCCCTAGTCATTTCCTAGTCATAACAATACGTCCTCTAGTGTCTCTTCGTACAACTATGATGTCATTTTTTTCATTAAGACATTCGCATCCTCAGGTGCCTATTACGTAACAGCTATATAACCTTCAGGTATCGGCATAATTTGCATATTACGTTATACGCAGCGTCCCGTGTTTTTCCACTTACCTGAAAACCCCCAGTGAGGCAGCATCCTTTACTTTGGGCAGTGAATAGATCACCTAACTACAAATATCAACTTCAAGACAGAAATTAATATCCAAAGATGTAGATATGGAAAGAACAATAGCAGGTTGAACAGATAAATACAACACGGACTGGCAGAAAGAAAATAAACTAGCAACAAGTGGAACAGACAAATAGAAAGAAGAGCCATCAGACATAATAATATACAGAGAGATAAAAATAGAAAGTCGAATTCAACAGTCTGAATACTATTTGTTAAGTGCATAGAAAAAGGTTGGCAGGAAGGTAGACAGGATAATGCACAAAGAATTGGGAACAAAAAGTTTTTTGATAGACTGTAGAAGAAACAAAGAGAGGAAATTGATATGTTTTTACAATTGATTTTTGTTAAATTTCAGTGTTCATCTTATGCTGGAGTCCATACTTTATCTACGACCTGCTCCAGGTTTTTGGATACTTCCCACTTAATCAAACAACCATTGCCATCTCTACTTTCATCCAAAGCCTAGCTCCTCTAAACAGTGCCGCCAACCCTTTTATTTACTTTATTTTTTCTACTCATCTTTGCAGGACCCTTAGGTAAAGAAAATCTTATTCACAGATATCTAAATATGTAGTTAACGATTTGTATTTCTATAAAAAGTGTGCTTAAATTAATTTGTAATCCTTTATAAAGTACCATAACACTATTGTGAGAACACAATGGTTCCAACATTTTTTGTTCATAATATCTTTAAAGTTTAATTTCCGAAACTTAATTCAACATAATGTACAATAACCTCTAATTAAAGGAAATCACCTGAATAAATCATAATTATCTATTAACCAATCTTATTTATTATAGTGCTGTCACCTTGGGTATGTTATGTCAAAATAAACTTACAGTAATTAGAACACGATGACTCATCACTTGGATACACTCTCTCTTGTCGATATTTTTGGCCGTAATTCCATGAATATTTCAAAAGCTCATAATATTTTGGTTAGTATTAAATCCATGTAATAATCTAACAGCACGAAATACTTTTTCTTTTAAAACGTACATATACGTGTATATATTTATATATATTAAACATTTAACTAATACTATTAATAAAACTTATACCAAAGAGAAACGGAATATAATTTTCGTGCACAACACCATCAAGTTACTTGTTTGGCTGATACTTTATGGTATAACTTAACCTCCTGAAAGAACTTTTTTTAAAATGTATTGAAATATTCAAAGTTCTCTAAAACGGTTGCTACAACCAATACAACCCTGATATAGGCGTTAGGATGCTATGAAAACAAGGCATTTTAATTATATTAAAAACTCTTGTAACGCAGGATGGTCAGCAGACAACGCTGATTTAGGTTGTTCTTTATTATCATGTGTTGAAGAATAACCTAACCATTATCTTTTTTTAGTGCTTCGTGTATTTTGTTTACATACACACTCACAACTCTATTTTTAAGTGTATTATTCCATATTACCAGAAGGACTTTTTATTTTTATTCCTGTAAATTTAATTATTATTATCTTCAGCATGCTTCGTAATCTTGTTCTATACTAATGATTTAGAGCAAACTTTAATATGATTGGAATAAAAGGCCTACAGTTACTGATTTACTTCATGTTTGTTTATAACGCTAAATAATTTATTGTTGCAGTTATATAACATGTAAATACCCTGTTTAACAGGGTCAATGAAATGTTAATATCATAAGAAATGTAAATAATGTTATTACATACCTTTATATGTCTATTGTTAATGATGTTAATAAAAATAAACTGTGGATTATAGTTAACTTACATGCTTCTTATAATTGTTATTTTTATAAGCTTCTACTTTCAAATTACAAAACTTTTTTTTTTAGCAACTTTTCTTGTTGTCAATGGTTTTCTCGACATAGTCGTGCCTGCTATTCGAAGACGAAACGGCCTGCGGAATCGGACAGTCGAACATCCCGTTACACAACCATAAGCGAGATTTTTCTGAGGTCAACTAGGTTATCCACCACGGTATCACTGGAGACGCAGCCTTCTGTGTCGGATGCAACGAAACAGGTTACCAAGAGAACCAACAACGAAAAAAGACGTGAAATACCCTCAGAAACCCTCGAAGCTACACCTGACAAAATACAGCTGTAAATTATGAAATAAACTTGACGAAAATAAATTTTAGGGTTTTTCTGTTGGTATGAATAGGATACTTCTTAGATAACATTTTATTTTGAATGAAGCAAAATTTTTTTTTTTTTTTACGTGTGTCGCTTCATCTGGTATGAAACATTTGGAAACACATGTCTTTAGGTAGTAGTTGATAGATTCTAATCATCTAGGGATTGAATACACTTGTAGCTTCTTAATAGAACTTGATACGGTAAAAATTCTAGTAAAGTTATAGACGTTGAAATATTTTTAAGTTTGGTGTGGTAAATGTTGTTTGATTTTAAAATGTTTCCAGTCAAGTATCTGAGCCAAGTGAGGTACACATGTACTACTTTACACGTTGACTTTCATTCCTTATTCACAAATAGAAAACTCTGAAGATGTTGGGAGGCCATTTCAACTCCATCATCCGATAGCGCAGTCTGTTGTCTTATCTAACTTTTATAAGGGAACACAACACATATGTAGACTTAAGTATCGTTATATGGTATATTAATCCTGTGATCCTGCGATTTACACGTTTTCTCAAAGTCGAATTGAAACATTAACTTTCTGGTGATTATTATAATCAAATTAAGCATTATTTATATTTAGTATGTATTTTGGATATCGGTAAGTAGTCGACAATTATGGTTTTCGAGCGATGAAAGTGTTATACACTTATTTATTTTGAATTTCGCGCAAAGCTTCACGAGGAATATCTGCGCTAACCGTTCCCAATTCCCAATTTGAAAATGATAGACTACAGGGAGGACAACTAGTCATCGTCAACCACCGCCAACTCTTGGGCTCTTTTACCAAAGAATAGTGGGATTGACTATTGCATTATAACGGCCCCACGGCTGAAAGGTGAACATTTTCAGTGGTACGGTTATTCGAACTTGCAGGTTGCGAGTCGAGCGCCCTAACCGCCTAGCCATACCAGGTCTATTAAGAAGGCTTTTTCACAGTAAGATAAAAAGTTATTAACTGTCACAGGCTATCATGTGCGAAACCCTTTTTTTGTAAAAGTAGAACTGCATTATAATAAAGATATATGATAAATGTCAGTGGATGATCGTTTTCACGCCAAAACCGTCTCCCCTCGGGGAACATTCCCCGAATTTTTGTGTTTTAAGTCATCGAGCTTATGACTGAATCACCGGAGATGTCCAGTTATAGACATTTACAACGTGAATTTTTTTATCGTTTACCGATAAGTCGATAGATTTACAACACTAAAATCAGGAGTTAGATGCCCCTCGGTGAACACAGCAGATAGATTGATGTGGCTTTACTTTAATACACATACTTCCTTATTTGGTTAATAGGTTTACGTTTTAACACACCAAAAGTGTACAGCTAGAAATCGGTACTTGTACTTGAATATTGTTGTCAGTTTATCTTTTGAAGTTTCTAGAAGTCCTTATAGTGAATATATGCACGTGTACTACTGTTGTTCAAAACATCCGCTTCTACATCACTTTTAAATTACACGATGAAACACCTTCAAGTCATTAAAATATGTCTCACAAGTGCACATCCAGTTCCTTCTTGCTTTTATAACGCTAGCTCGCATAGAAATAAAATAAACAGTTCATTTAAAAATATATATAAAAATAATGTTCATTAGTACATAAGTGTTTTCCACCACCTTTTCTAAAATTCCAGTCCTTTTCCAATTAAAGCATGTTTTTGCACATCTTGACTGGCATGTTGTATTTATTTTATTAACGCATATTAACCTGTATACTTCCAAAAGGTTTCTTTTTTTATTCTTTTTACTCTTTTTTCTACTTTATCTTAATCGTAAAGAATATGTAAGTCCATAATTACTTCCAAGTAATCAGTAATTATTTCAGCGAAAATTTCAATGTTGTTCGTAACGTATCACTTTTCTTATTACCTCGGTAAATGTTTACATGATTTAAAATTGGAAAAATGAAATTTTCACACAGATTTTTAATATTTATTTTGATTCATAAAACCCAAAATATCTACCATGTCGTGAAAGACAACAGCATAACATGTAATGTAAATTACACAATATTGTGACAAAATGACACAGCATGTAATGACATGCAACATGAAATATAGTTGGTAATAAAAGTGGTGTTATACGTAATAAAATGTTATTGAATATATGTAAAAAACAATGATGAAAATGGCATTTAATTTATTAAAGTAGCTTTGTACAAGGGGAAAACTATTACTGAAAGATGTGGGTATATAATATTAGGGGCACAGGTTACTGTTATTACACATAGTAACATCGTTATAATATGCAATTATAGCGTTGTTACGCATGGTAAATTCATTGTAACATGCAATTATTGTATTGTTATGCATAGTAATGTCGTTGTAACGTGTAATTAAAGCGTTTTTATGCGTAGTAATATCGTTGAAACATGCAATTACTGCGTTGTTATGCATACAAATATCGTTGTAACATGCAATTATTGTAATGTTATGCATAGTAATATTGTTGTTACATGCAATTGTTGTATTGTTATGTATAATAATTTTGTTGTAACACGAAATTATTGTGTTGTTATGCATAGTAATATTGTTGTGACATGCAATTCTTGTGTTGTTATGCATAGTAATATCGTTCTTAAATGTAGAAAAAGCGGTGTCACGTGACAACATGTTCTAATACTTATAAAACAATGTTGTATTATGTCGAAAATGGCATTATAATATATGTAAAATAATTAATTAACATATTGGAATAGTAGTGTTCGAATATATATGAAAAGTGTCGTGTAACGTTTTTTTGTAAATATTAAGTACAAAGCTGCACTATGGGTATCGTAACCCAACTTCCAGCGTTATAACATTGCAGTCTTACCGCTGTCTGGGTGAGTGGAGAGAAGTATATTACACGGTAAATATGGCGATCGTATTATGATACACGAAAAGTGTTGTAAAACGTGACGATAAAAATGTGATACGTGAGGAGAGTATTATTCAACGTGGTGACAGAGTTGTGCAATGCGAAAATATAGTGTAAAACGATAGTGTTTAACATGAGAACGATATTGTGATACGTGGGAAATGACCACTTATTACTATTGTTGCTACAAGTTCTTAGCTGTTTCTAGTAATTAGTGTGAAGTGCCATATATAGTTATTGATGTTAGAAATAATTCGTTGAAAACACCAAAAACTTATTTCTCTTTAAAACTTATGGTTGTTGTCATAGAAGTGAATTACAATTTACCTCTTCATTGTATCGTAAACCAAATCAATAAAGCTGTAACGAATGTGTTTTGAGTTGCTTTCGCTATCAGCCACATAATTTAACTTGGTTCCCTTTAAATTTTAAGCGGAGCTGGGCTCACGTTATAATAAGGTTTGTTTCTTTCCAAACGAAACTAAGCAGAGGTTTTTGTAAAATTGTTCAAGGTAATTAATGATTATTTCAGTTACTTTCGTTTGTCGAATACAAATCATATTATTTAGACCTGAACTATTAATAAATCTATAAGATTAGAAGGAGATTTAAAAAGGAAAAAGATGATCAGGAGACAATCGTAATAGAGATTTGTTGCTGTTGTGTGATGTATAAAAGGAGAGATAAGCTATTTAACTCCTGAAAGTTTGTTTTAACGAAGACACAATGTATCGGAGATCGTTTTTTTTTTTTCTCGTTTAAAGTAACAAGATGTTTAAATACTAATATTGTAGTGAAACGTTTCGTGAGGGATCATTAAGTTGGATGAGTTTTTGTTGTTTAAAAGAAAAATCAGCTGTTTAAATCCTGAATGAACGTCTACGTTTCTGAAAGTGGTGAGTAACCTGTTTCTTGAGACGTGATAAGAGTGTACTTTATCTATCAGAATTTTAAGTTGTTGAACAAAAAAAAAAAGTGTATTTGGTACAAGTTAGGCCTAATGGTTTATTTCAGAAAATTACTAGGAATTTTTTAGTCAAAGCTACTGAAAACTTACATTATTATAAGAAATTGTTGCATACGATAACTATTCATGCTTGCTCTACCATGGAAAAATGATCTGTTTTAAAACTGTAGGTTTTCTGCATGCTCACGAAACCAATTATTGTTCTCAAATCATGTGACTAGTATCACTGGAAAAACAGGGAGATATAACAATCACTGTTCTAATATCGTGTGACTAGTATCCTAACAAAAGAGGAATATATAACAAGCAT
Organism: Tachypleus tridentatus; assembly: GCF_004210375.1. Classification (NCBI taxonomy): domain Eukaryota; kingdom Metazoa; phylum Arthropoda; class Merostomata; order Xiphosura; family Limulidae; genus Tachypleus; species Tachypleus tridentatus. The sequence goes on along the minus strand of NC_134836.1, from coordinate 10,079,814 downwards.
TGTTCTCAAATCATGTGACTAGAATCACTGACGAAACAGGAAGATATAACAAACATTGTTCTTTGTCATGCAGTTAGTATCATTGACAAAATAAGAAGATACGACAATCACTATTCTCATATCACGTGGCTAGTATCACTAACAAAACAGGAAGAAATAACAATCACTGTTCTCTTGTCATGTGACTAGTATTACTAACAAAACAGGAAGATATAACAAGCATTGTTCTCAAAGCATGTGACTAGAATCACTGACTAAACCATTCATTATTTTCATGTCATACAACAAAAATCACTGACAAAACAGGAAGATATAAAAAGCATTGTTTTATCTCATGATATTATATTACTGACGAATAGAAGGTATACTGATTACTTTTCATACCACGTGACTGAACAATAGTTGACTCGGATAATCGAATTCCTAAAATAGGTAAATTACTTGTTGTTTTTTTCATTTGTCATAACTTTTGAAGACTAATAACTTTGAAACACTTATTTAACTTATTTGAATATTTTCATCTTCAAATCTCTTTATGATTATAAAAATTCACCCAAAATCTTGAAAAGTCGCATTTTAGATAATTTTATATATAAAATTTTCATTACAAAATAATTTGAACATTTACATTTTGTGACTCTGTTTCAAGTTAGAACAATTTCAATAAAAAAATTAAATATACATCACAAGACCACCCTTGTTATGTAGAACTGTCATCAAAATATAATTTTGATAGTTTTTATTTCCAGAACATATTTTGTTTACAATTTTCACCTAGAAATCAATGTAAATGTTTGCAATTTCAGGTCCCTGTTTCATTTAGAATTTCCACCAGAAGTTAATTTGTCCCCACACATTGTCAGCCTTTTTCTACTTTACCAAGCTAATTGAAGATTTCTTTGGTATTTTTTCTTCGCATTATACACACATCAGTTACACCCATTCAAATATTATGGGAAGTCCTTTACCATGTTCATCTAAATCTTTCAGTTTCAAACTGTATGGAAAATCAGCAACTAATATGAATTGATGACAAAAAATTTGATAGAATGTACAACACAAGCTATTCATTACTGTAAACCCATATATTGAAAAGTTTGCTGTACCTATATTAACACTTAGGTTTTCTGTTGGTATGAGTTTTAAAGTGATTCAAAGGATCATAGTGCCCATATTGACCCTTAAACTTTCTGTTCGATGTGTTTTATATAGATATTGAAAGGTTCATAGTACCTATATTGGCACTCAGGTTTTCTATTGGTATGAGTTTTAAATAGTGATTGTAAGGCTTATATTGCTTATATTTGCTCTTTAAAAATGAATTGACCTGTTATCTTCCTTATGTGTCCTGGGATCGTATATAAATACATACATGGTGGCTGTAACGCCCCTTACACTGACAAAACAATACATCAGTTACATTTCCGAACACCTGGTAAAAACTATCAAATCCATCAAACTCCATAATTCGCACACATAGTGAAAACACCATTCACCTTGTCATGATTAAGAATTTAAAAGTTATTTCATTTGGATCATGCAAAATTGAACTTTTAAGTAAAGAAAGTTTGTCTATTATAAATGAACTCCCAATTTAATATAATAACACAACTTCACTAGAATTACATCCGTTCTGAATACTTGTACAATATTGTTACATTATCCTATCCTTTATTTATTTCATTCTCTTTTGATTTATTTCCTCTATAATGTAATTTAATAACTTTTTTATAAAACGTTTAGACTTTATAAGTATGTATACCTAATGATCCATCCTGTTCAATATAGCTCGTTGAAGATGTAATGTATTATTATATTCCGAAACGTTCAAGAATTAAATATTTGTAACCGTACACACACGTGTCAAACGTTCGTTCTTTCTGCCGTCGTTCTACTGTTAATAATTAAGTATGTAGAATAAATTTGTTGCTGAATAAAATCAAGAATTATTGTTTCTGAGATCTTTTCAACATGGTTGAAATAGCGAGCATGTTTGGTGGAACAGCCATTCGAACCAACGACTGCCAGTTGATCATCCTAACCACTTCATCATCAAGGTCGAATTCTGTTTGTACAAACTCAAATTCTTTATAATTTGCGGCTCATTTTTCACTATTCCGCTTTCTTCATCCAAAAAACCTGTCTTACACATGACTGTTTACAGCTCATAAAGGGTTATATTAACTTATCGATTTGCATACGAAAAGAAAAACCCATAGTAAATGGAACAAACTGTCAGAACACTTTACTGGAAAAACTAGTTTCAAGACATTGATGAGCCCAGTGACGGCGCCAGGATGGCTTAAGCCCCCCCCCCCCCAAATGAGCCGAGCCCCCTCAGCCCCCAATATTGTTACCTACATATATTCATAAAATATGGAAAACACAATCGTCGTTGTTGCTTCACAATTAACAGCAAAGAAACATAGATCTGTAGAACTCAACGTCTTCATTAAGACGGAAGTATGTGTCATGCGTCCCATAACAACATACTGAATGCACTGAAACTCATGCACTGTATTGCCGCTCCCCTGTGTAATGCCATTCTATCTTGAGCTTTGACGAAGATTAGACAACCACGTTGATTTCAAGTTGCAACAGATAATCAGGGATTTTACTTGATAAACCAAAGGTTTCACAGGTATTTACCCATAAATTTTATTTATCTTTTATTGAAAAGTAAAACATAGCATGCAACCATGGATCTCCACAAACTTGTAGGGATCGCTGTGATCCTGCCTGTCATTTCAGCTACCTGTGAGAGAAATTTCTCATGTCTGAAGCTTCTCAAGACAAACTTGCGCAACAGCAGTGGTAACAACCTTGCTGTCATATCAGTAAACTCCAGGAGGGAAAAACAACTCGATATTGATATAGACACATTTGCTGCCAATCACCAATATTGACTATAAACACAGCATGATGAAAGTTAGTTAGCCTGATAGTGACCTTACTTTTCCTCAGAGTGTATTAACTTCACATGGGATAATTCATTTTTGCTATGTAAACTATCATCATCATCATCATTCACCATTAGATTCCATCAAGGAACGTAGGGCCGCAATTCTTCAACAGGTATTTAAGTGAGAAGGTTGTTAGCCCGCTGCACCGAGCCGTCCCTAACTTAGTAGTGTAAGACTAAAGGGAAGGCAGCTAGTCATCACCACCCACCGCCAACTCTTGGGCTACTCTTGTACCAACGAATAGTGGGATTGACCGTAACATTATAACGCCCCCATGGCTGGGAGAGCGAGCATGTTTAGCGCGACGCGGGCGCGAACCCGCGAGCCTCGGATTACGAGTCGTACGCCTTACGCGCTTGGCCATGCCGGGCCATGTAAACTATGTTTTTATGTTATATTTATTTTGATTTGTAGCTTTACTCTTAATGGTATGTTAAATGTTCAATCTAAGCTAATCTTGATTTTCTTTATTATTATGTATTACCTTGGGTGGAATTTAGGTGAGCTTCCTCTTTTACATATACGCATATTTTCATAAACAGATTATTTCTAATTTGTAATAATGAATTATTAATCAGAGTATGAGTTTCCAATGAAAACTGCATTCAAAACGCAGTTCAAAAGAGCACACTTTTCTGAAATGTACCTTGGTATTTACATTATTATAATCTACCATCTATACTTCATATTGGTGGCATTTTGGGAAGCCCCTCCACAGTTTACCCCAGGCCCCCCAACGAAAATATCCTGGCGCCGCCACTGGATGAGCCCTGTTCAGTCTCACTTTCATATACTAGCGAAATTATCCGGCTTATTTTGCGTTATTAGGTTGATATATTCTAGATGACTATGCTAGTGTATGTATTGTGAAGCTATATAAGCATAGAACGAAAGGCCAACAATATTTCAAACATTCTTTTTCCCGAAAACATAAAAACTCTTTTCTATGTGGTTTCTCGCTAGTTTGATCTTTAAAAAGATGTGCATGTGTATAAGTTACAATAACCCAGGTGCAGACCCTCAGGGTACACTTAGTATAGGTAAAAATTTAAGGTTTCTAGGTTCTTTCCTCTTGAAGCTATGATAGTCAAACACATTTGCACACATACAGACACATAGATTTGTTCTTTTATTGTTGTTATTATATATGTATAAAACTCATTTATGAGTGTGAATAAATTATTTTGCTCAGAATTTGTATTATAATAAGGTCAGGCGTTTGAAATGGAGAACCATTTCATACTAAAAGGGTCGCGTAGTTCAACTTTGCTATATAACATCGTATGTAAAACACTTCATTTCTATGCGCAGCCTGTATGCTATCAGAATTTGAACGTTTCTAGGTTTTGTACACATATACATATTTGTATATGTGTAATAAAAAATAGTATTTTGTATCCCCTAAACAACTACAATACAGCCATGTGTAAATGGTAATTATAGAAATTTAGAACCCTTAAACAGCTAGCATATAGCCACCTGTGAATTGTAATTATAGAATATTTGGAACGTTTAAACAGCTAAGATATAGTAATTTGTGAATAGTATATATAGAATGTTTAGAACCTTCTACAGCTAGAATATAACCATTTGTGAATGCTAATTATAGAATGTTTATAAGTGAAATTTTTTTCATGAGACTTTATAAACAATACAAATAATGCAACTACATAAAATGTAGGCTTCCAATAATCTTATACTTCATATGTTTATTTAATGTATATATCAATTTCTCGGAACTTCAAGGATAAGATTTATCAAGTATGTTTAATTTTTTTTTCACAGATATTCAATAACTAGCGAGCGCTAAGTTATAATATGTGTATGAAATCTAACCAATACCTTTATAACCTCTTAACCATTTGAGTTCAATATATTTACATTTTACCTTCATATCTTGAATCTTGACCATGAATATTTCGTATAACGAATTACATCTAAGCTTCTTCTGCATTAACGTGTATTGATTTAGACTAAAATTAATTTTTAAGCATTACAGTTTAGCTTATTTATTCAGATATCAACAGACTTTCTGAAGTATTAGAGTTTGACATATTCATCTAAACCTAAACAAGTTTTCAAACACGAGTTTAGTTTATTGATTTAGATGGCAATATAATTTCCGCAGTATTAAAATATAATGATAAAAACCAAAACAATATCTTATATATAAGTTTAGTTTATTTACTTAGAATTAAACATATTTTTGGGCATTATAGTATAGTATTCTGAACTAAACACTTCGTTAACATTAGTTGAGTTCATTGATTTAACTCTTAAAAATCTTTTCAACACTGATTTACATTTAAATTTATTTTATATTCTAAACTTGAACTTTTTAATCATTAGAGCTTAGTATATTGATTATGTTTCTACATTTAATTACCTAATTATTAGAGTTTAATGTACTTATTTAGATTTAAATTTAATTTTTGTAAATTAGCCATATCAGTTGAAGATTACAATCAGAAACAATATGAATATTCACTAATGATCTCATGTAATCTACAAATTTCAGATCTTATAAGACCATCAAATTTTTCAACTCGGCAATTAACAAAGAATGACATTAAATGGTTTACTATAACTTCATTACAGATAAGTATGAAGTGCCCATTTGATTGAAAATGCGTTAAAGTTTTCATGTATATCATAATAACGCACTTTTAGAGACCAAAGATAAATGTCATATTCAACATCAAAAATTGTTTCAATATCTTTATATAAGAGATTGAAATATTAAAATCCTGATTATCTGAAAGAAAGTTAAAAATCAAAACTCTATGAGCTAATTTTTGAAGTTGAATATGAAATAAATAATGTTGAATATTGTCTGTATGTCATTCAAACAAAAGTGTAATTAATGAAAAACAATAGACATTGGGAATAAACATTTATTATACCGAGCACACTGTCAATAAGTCTAGTGGCACGTTGTTACAAATATTAATTCAAGGTTATTTCAAACTTACATTATTTTGAATAAATTATAAGTACTACAAAATTCCCTTTTACCAGATAGCCAATACAAATAGGAAATATTCTGAGCAGTATTAAGAAAAGTAAAGATAAACTGTAACTTCTATTTTTAAGTAGAAGAATTTTATAGTAACATATATTAGAAACCCACACGTTTTCAAAACCTAACCCTGGTGCTAAGTCTTACAAGCTTCTTTAACTCACTTACTTAAAACGAATCTGTATTTTCACTAATTAATTTTGTTTATTCCTTCGAACAACGTTTACAGCAAACATTAACCGTGTGAAACTGTTTAAGAGGCCTTGTGCATGAGAATAGAGTAATTGAAGTCTTTCAGAAATGAAATGATCGTATTTGAACGTCATATCCTAGCAACCTACTAGAAGATAAAAACAAATCTCAAACCTACCAGGCAAAAAGAAATACTTTTTTATATTGGAAAATAATGTTGGTTTAAAACTTCTTCTATCGTTTATATAAATCCTACGATCGATATTTCCTACTTCAGATAAATCACACTTATTTAACTTGCAAACATTTGGTAATTATTTGGCATGAATTAAAAATGACATATAGTTCATTAATGATAAAATGATTGTCTCATCTTCAGAAAAGTTAGCCATATACAAAAGAGCTTTCACATCACTTTCCAGTACGTTTTTAAGCCCTGAGTTTGTGGACCAAGCATTATTTTCACAGTGACAACCACTTTGTTACTTTAAAATAATAATTGTTAAATAATTTTCGTGAAACAGTACACGTATACCTTCCCAGCTTCCATAACATAATTTATTTTTTCTTCTGTACGAAGATGATACGTTCATATGATAAAATAGCTGTTCTGTACGAAGATGACATTGTCATATGATGAAACAACAAAAATATTGTTCGTGAAACAAATGCTAAACATTATGGAATCTTCAAAGTCTCCTGGTTGATATTTTAAACTCAATAAAAAGTGAGTGAGTGTTGTTATGACTAAAAATATGGACTTAACATAATGAAAGATAAATATATGATAAATTCAAGTAGAGTTTCAAGCGTTTTCTGAGCATAGAATTTTAAGTACGGTAATATATGAAAACATAAAATAAAGGGTTCAACGCAATGAATTGAGGTAATATATAATTATCAAAGCACTTACAGTCTAGTAATCTCAACATTGTATCGAAAGCATACAAATTAACAAGAAAGAACTTGGATGCCCATTCACGAGACCCAGTTAGGACTGAATATATGTTTCCTATTGTTTCAAATTAAGTAAAATTAGAAACAAACATTATATTTCTTAACAATTGTATGCAGTGAAAACAGAAAATATGTTTTACAAAAGTTTCTAACTTTATAAGACTAATGTTCCAAAATCAAAGTATTTTATTATCTCAGTTCATGTCATAATTAAGAAAACTATCATAAAAGTTAAAATGATAAAAATCTTAGTTAGGTTTATATTTAAATTCACATAAAATCTACACAGTGGAAACTGTTAGGACTAACAAGGATTATGTTTAATGTAAAATTTTAAATTGTGACACATATTACTGTTACATAATATGTACTTACATATTAAGTAATCTGCCCTTAGAAACTGTTTAAACACAAAGTTTTTTGGTTGTTTTGTTTCTTCTATGTTACTTATGGCTAAGACGCTTCCTCGAAGAATTACTTTCTTCGTGATAACTGCTCCTGGAACCCGGGTTGTAGACTTGCATTTTTACTTTCTGTCCGTTTTCTTCGTCAGAACTTCCCTCAAAGGCAGTGTTTTTGTAACCTTCCATGGTTCCGTTTGGCGTTGCTAAGATTCTCTCTAAACGACCTCGTTGTCGACTCGGTTGGTTTATGAATTGATTTCGAGCACCCAAAGTTTCCATTTGACCAGTCTTCTTCATCAGAGATGTTCTACGGTCAGCCAGAACTTTCAAGGTGTCCTTTCGGCGTTGGAATCCACTCAGCACTGGTGTTCCTAAAAGAAAATCTCACACAGTGCGAAAAACTCACAGACTCCAAAAAAAAAAAAAGTTACATAATTTTATACCAGAAGAATATATATTCACTTCACACTGGTTTTATTTATCTCTTGTTCCAGCATGTTTTAGCTCAATGCTTCACAAGGGACTACCCACGTTCGGTCCTTAACTTACAACTGACATACCAAGAAAGTATTTATGTTTTAGTTACTAATCAAATCACAAAAATCTGCAGCGATAAGTTATTTTTATTTAATTTAAAACTACTAACAATGTTTAATTTCAGTGTTTGTTTATTTGTTTCAAATTTTTTGCCAGCCGTTCCTAATTTAGCAGTGGAAGACTAGTGGGAAGGCAGCTAGTCATCACCAGCCACCGTCAATACTTGGGCTACTCTTTTATTAACGAATAATGGGATTCATCACCTTAACATTATAACGCCCCCACGGCTGAAAGGGCAAGCATGTTTAGTGGGACGGAGATTCGAGCCCACGAACCTCAGATTGGTAGTGAAAGGCCCTAACCACCAGGTCTTTCTGTTCCTAATGCACATTCCTACATAATCTAAAAGCAATTATAATTAATTCATTAATAACAATATTTATGAATTATTATACGTATGTATTTAGCTCTATTCTGTCTTAATATTTCTCTTCAATATCATAGTTTCATAGTTCTCTGAGCAAGATTCTTTTGAACAACTGTATAACTATTAGTTATTTATTTGTCTATACAAAATGTATAAGTGCATTACACGAATATATACCCTGAAAATTTATTTTAATATATCGATACTGAACGAATTAATTGTGGAACATTTTAACTGGATATCAGAATCAAATAATGGCAGTCTTACCAATTTCATTTTCTGGTGAAAAATTCATAAAACGTTTTCTAAATGCTACATCCAAAGTTCCAACCCGTGTTTTCTGGTGACGTCTTTTCTCCAAATTATGAATAGTTTTTCGCCTAGCAAGTCGATCTCCAGTTTCATAATCTTCACTTTTCTCGTCATCTTCTAATCCTCTCAGTTTCTGGAGCTGTCGAGCTATCTGGATCGCATTTTTATCAAAAAAGGCGTCTTCTGTCATGTCTTCCACCTTCTTGTTAAAGCACGTTAGCTCAATCGACGCCAAAATGTGCGACAAAGTACCAAACCGATGGAACAACATGGCCAAAAACTGGACAATCAGGATGATAGCGAAGAATGTTGCAAACACCAACCCAATGGGTTCTAGCTGCAAATATTCCTTGTCAATTCGGACCTCACTGGTTTCGGGAATGTATGTGATGTTAGTCTTTACTCCTAAGGGCCAATTTATATGCAGTTGGTCCTTGTTTAGCTGAAGAAGGAAAACAATAAGGATGAAAAGAGCGTTGGACATTAGAAACCCAAAGACCACTTTATTTCGCAGCTCTTTCAACTCGGACGCTACCCTTGCCTCGTGTTCCTTGTTCTGATCTAATGGGTAAAGGTACTTTTCTACCATGTCCTTCCAGAACTGGGTCTCAGGTCCGTTCAGATAATCCACTTCTCCACGTTTCAGATCTTTGTCCTCAATCCAGTATGGATTTATGAGATCATCCCGTTCCACTTTGGGTTCTGATGTGTAAAGACAGTGAATTTTGTTAAAAACCGTTTATGATTCTCGTAGAAACAGTTGAATATATAAATGTTAATTCTGCAAGCCTGTACATCGTTTAACTTAACAATATGCTGTCGTTTGTTTAATTTCGTGCAAAACTACACAAGCTAACTACAGAGCTACTCTTTTACAAAAGAATATTGAGATTGATAATAACACCCCCTAGTGAAAGAGCGAGCAAATTTGATGTGATGGGATTCAAACTTGCGACTCTGAGATTACCAGAGATGAACATTCGGCCATGCCAGGCCATAGCACTGACTTCCATAACTATTGTTCATTTATGTATCTCAGAGCTACTGGTACGGGTATTAACACTTTTAACACCAATTAAACAAAATACTACTACAAAATTAAAAACCAACACAATCTCAGAAAACCTTTATCCTTACCTACGAAAGATCGACTCACGCACACCACAACCATACGGCACACTCAAATCTCACAAACCTGATTGTCCACTGCGACCCATAACGTCGACCTGCGATTCATTTAACTACAACCTCGGTAAATTTATAGCGTGGACATTTTCTAAATATGTAGCATCAGCCGGGTCCTTTTTCAAAGACTCTTTTAACTTTAAATACATTCTTAATCAATTAAACCATAAAGCCTTAATGGCCAGTTTTGATGTAATCTCCCTCTTCACAAAAGTCCCAACGACCGAAGCCTGAAAAATAGCTTTAGAACTTTATATCCAAGACCCCAACCCACTGATACACACACCCATCAACCCTTATAGAATTCACTACCACCAAAACTATCTACAAATAAATGGTCTAAGTATGGGGAATCCCGTGTCACCAGTTCTAGCCAACATTTTTATGACACACGTTGATTCACAAGCGACCAATTCAGCCTTACACCCACCACTATACTGGTACAGATATGTTATGTTGACGATACAATTACTGGATTCACATCTACCGAACATACACTTAGTTTTTCAACCACGTTAACTTTATAATACACATCCCAACATCAAGTTCACCTGTGAACAGGAAAAAACTAGCTAAATAGCATTTCTCAGCCTCAAGATCACAAGAACCGATGTGTAATTCAAAACAGAAATCCACAGAAAAACCACGCTTACTGGATTATACATTCCCTGGGACTCAGCACATGAAACAAAATAGAAACTCAACCTATTAAGAACCCAAACAAACACAGCCACATAACTATGTTCACCGGATAAAATTAACGATGAAATCAACAAAATAAAATAACACATCAACATCAACAAATTTCCTCCAAAAACAGTTAAAAAAATTATACATACACACCTAGACCAAAAACACAGTCAACAACAAACAAACGATAATAAATCCCAAGATACAACAAACTAGAAAATCTTACATTGCTGCATGCCATATGTTCCTGACATAAGCAAAAAAGTAACCAACATTTAGAAAAAACATAACAAAATACAACATTCCAGTAAACACCAAATATATTCAAAAACTAGGTACAAAACTAAAGTCCATACTATGTAAAAACTACGCTGACAAACACAACACCAACATAATTTATAAAATACAACGCAACAACTGCAACAACTTCTATATTGAAAAAACAAGCAGAAAAAGGGAAACCAGATTCAAAGACAAAACACCTTCATACTTTTTGAACACTGCAAATCAAATAAACACAATATAAACATAGAAAACTCCCAGTACGGAAACAAATATAAACGCACGTAAAATCAAAGAAGCCCTACTTATACAGCAACTAAAACCAAAATTAAACCAATATAAAGGAAGACCTTTATACCTTTATTAATTAATATCCTAACATCTAACTGCAGCGCCCCCTATAATCCCGTATCTGTTTACACTCTCGTCCCTAAAACATGTGTCCGGCAATGGTCACTTGCAAACTCTCTTTTTGTTAACCTGAAGATGACCTAGGAAGATCGAAACGTTGTTCCCTCCTTTATGAGCATATTAAACTGGAACTAAAATGAATACCATTGTTGTAAATCTTGCTTTAGTGTAAAGCTGCACACTGGGCTACATGCACCATGTCTGCCATGAGGATCAAACTTTGAATTACAGCATTAGGATGTCCTCGGGCTTATCTCTTAGTCTCGTGTTTGTTTGTTGGATTTCGTAAAAGTTGTCCAAAGTTTGTTTGGGCAGTTTGAATTTCGCGCAAGGCTACACGAGGACTCTCTGCGATGGCCATCCCTAATTTAGTAGTTATGGACTAGAAGGAAGGCAGCTCGTCCTATCACCCACCACCAATTCTTGGGCTATTCTTTAACCAACGAATAATGGGAATGACCGCACATAATAACGTCCCCACAGCGGAAAGGGCGAGCCTACTTTGTAGGACGGAGATTCAAACCCACGACTCTCAGTGTGCGAATCAAGACCCTTAACCACCTCGTCACGTCAGGCTTCACTCAAATTTACTGAAGGTCTATCTGTTCTAGCCCTACGCCCCCCAGTAGCACAGCGGTATGTCTGCAGATTTACAACGCTAAACACCAGGTTTCGATACCCGCGGTGGGTAGAGCACAGATAACCCTTTGTGTAACTTTATGCGTAATTACAAACAACAATTCTAGTCCAACCTAAAGTTCTGACTCAAGAAAAAATGCAGCCAGTTAATTCCACCTATCGCCAGTTCTTGGGAGCTCTTACTGCACGAAATAGTGAAATTTTACTGTTACTCTTATATCCATTCATAGACCGTACAGTGTGAAGCTCAGTTTAAATATATATTTTTTCTTTTTTTTTTTTTTTTTTCGGTATTCCGACGCAAGTGATTTGCAGATCCATATTTGGACACGAATCAGACACGATCAGACACAAACATTTGCACCTAGTCAAAACTGTAATTTTATGGCCAAGAACATATTATTCAAACGGTTTTAAACAGTACGAACAACTTGCTACAGCAACCGTTTATTACTGGGTTTAAACTTTAGCATTATTCTAATTAACTGGTTAATAATACCAAAGTTCGATAGTGTACCTAATCTCTCGCTGTCGGTATCCTCCGAACTGCTGTCAAATTCTTCCTCTTCTTCGCCTTCTGCAACCGTTGACAAGCCTTCAGAGCCTCGATCCGATCGGCGGCCTATGGAAGATCGACGTTTCATCCCTCCTCCAGGTAACAAACCTTGTCCAAAGTCCAGATTTCTCTCAAGTAAGACAATCTTTTTATTCAATGATTCCAGCTGGTCACTGATCCTCAGAAGTTGTACCTTCTCCTCACTGGCTTTTGGGTAAGTACAGATCATACACTTAAAGAGATTGGCAAAACTAAAGGTTATGCTTCCCTCTTGTTCATCTTCATTTCCTTCCATGCCCAAAAACCCAAACAAGTCGCTTCTCTTCTTCTTCGATTTCTTCATTTCTTCTAATTCCTTTCTTTCTTCTTCCAGCTGTTTTTTAGACTTTTTAGTTTGGACTTCACGAGTGCCCCAAGAAACGACGTTCAAGTTTACTAAAGAGTACAGAATCAACAACAGGTACATGGACGGTACACTGATGAAGTACAGAAGTCCTGGAACAACGCACCAGAACTCTTGTGGGTGAATAACTGCAGCTATGAAAAAACTGCTTGAAAGTCCAATTAAGAAAATAGAAGATGGAGAGCCAACACCATCCTCCGACAACTGGATGGACGTACCCACCAAAACAGCCATCATAAGCAAAGCATATGCAGAGCTGAAAATCTGAGCTACAAGAATCTGAAAACAAAAATGAAAAATACAAATAATAAAAACTGGTTACTTAACTATTTGCATTCGCAATTTCATTAAAAAACAATAAACTCTATCAACAGTGCATACCTTTTACCCTGTGCATGATAATACAAACTGTATTGTTTAACGACTTGCGTGTTGAGTAAGAGCTTTATACTGTGTGATGATACACAGTTATTTGTAGTTATTTGATGTTTTACATGTTGAGTAGCCCCCCGCTAGTACAGCGGTAAGTCTATGGACTTACAACGCTAAAATCAGGGATTCGATTTCCTTCGGTGACCTCAGCAGATAGCCCAATGTGGCTTTGCTATAAGAAAACACACACACGTGTTAAGTGAATGATTTACCGTGTATAATGACACAAACTGTGGTATTATCTAGTGTTTTAATGTAAAGTGTCTTACTCTTTACATAATAATGCAAGTTGTTCGTTGTTGAATTTTCTAATGTACTTGTGGTCAGTTTTAGTAGATTATTTGTTAGTTCCATTGCTTCCAAGTACGTGGCAACTACACGTGGAGATACTGATGTAAAATTTATGACTGACTCGTTTTCTTACCTGGATGTTATTATTGGCTACAAAACAGATGAAAATGAAAAACAGGATAGGGACGATGTTGGCGCCAAACGATGTCCAGTTAGATATTTTGAAGGCCGCCACCATGGCTCCTACTAACATCAGGAAGATTGTGCCAGGACCCAGAACAGTTCCAACCATTAACATGCCCTGATAAATTATGTAGGGAATAGAGATGTTATCGTTGATGCTAACAGTCCGCTTGTAGTCACCCAACAAGTCCATGATGTTTGCCATGGTAGAGGGCGCCCATCGCCGACGCTGGGTGTAGAACTCTCCAAACCCTTCGGGGCAATGTGTATAAGCATCAGAAGCAGCGCTATACTCCACTCTGTAGCCACGTTGGAGAAGTAAAGTACAGAGCCAACGGTCCTCACCTGCCAACAATGATTATAATTCAGATGGTTTGGTTATTTTAAAATGTTGACACATAGCCAACGATGGATGCAAAATTTGTAACCACAAGAAAACCGCCAACTATTGAAGTTCTCTTTATTAGGCGGCAACGCGTCGCAAACCATGAACTCTTGGACTTATAGTCCATGCACGTTAACTACTAAGCAAAAAAGCCTTGCTGTTATTACTGGGCCATACTTTTGTTTTGTAATAAACAACAAATTTTTCTTACAAAAGCTGTTAAATAAAATTAAGTGAAGCAGCCCAAGTCGGTTACGGCCACCCCTTAAAACACTGAATTAAAACGTACGCCCGATGTATATACATATATTATAAAGTCAAATTGTTTGTCAAAACAAAAACCACGAGATTAACAAATGCCGGACTTCACCTTATTTTCGCTGTTCATATACTAAAAGAATTTTAAATATGAATCATGTTAAAATGAATTAAGTTTATTAAATAAATGTGAATAACGATAAAATATAATTTTCTGAAGAAACGTTAAAACAAAGAAGTAAAAAGTAATACAGCTAGTCACGCATTCAGTAGGTTTCTGAAACCAACATCATCAATGGATACGGTGTGGAAACAAGATGATTTCTTTTCATCACAGATTCTTACGTTCTTCGTTCAGCTGCGTTTATTCCTGTGGTTATAATTACGTTATTTGCGTTGTTTTAGTCCGAGGAAACTTACATCATTAAAATAATATTAATTAAGCACGTGAGGTGCTCATTACATGACATACTTGTTATTTACATGAGGTGCTTGTAAGCTGACGTAGTTATTAAACCCCTAATACAACGGAGCTTACCTTGATCGTATTGTACGTAATGTAAGGCATCTTCTGATTTAGTTGTGTATCGTCTCATTACGTTGTCATCCATTAGTGCTTTCGCTCGGAAAAGCGAGAAACATCCGGGGCTGCACAACACGCAGCCAATCATGTGCTCAGTTGCTTTCTGGAGCCAATGGCCAATGGCATACTCGAATTTCTGATACCACACCATGGGACCTGACATGATACATACAACGTTCATTGTTAAGACTGAACAAACATAATTTGTTGCAACGTTCATTGTAAGAACTGAACAACAATAATTTGTTACAACGCCCACTGTAAGAACTGAAGAAAGATAGTTTGTTACAACACTCTATGTAATGACTGAACAAACACAATTTGTTACAAACCTCATTGTAAGAACTGAACAACAATAATTTATTACAACGCCCACTGTAAGAACTGAAGAAAGATAGTTTGTTACAACGCTCTATGTAATGACTGAACAAACACAATTTGTTACAAACCTCATTGTAAGAACTGAACAACAATAATTTGTTACAACGCACACTGTAAGAACTGAAGAAAGATAGTTTGTTACAACGCTCTATGTAATGACTGAACAAACACAATTTGTTACAAACCTTATTGTAAGAACTGAGCAAAGAAAGAGTAAAACACTCATTTTCCATGTAAAATACGAATGGAACTTCAGCAATAATCGGCAAGAGTACTTATATCATTGATTGCATTTTTATATATGTTTTTGCATAATCTATCAACTATTAGGACCTTAGAAGCACTGTAACCAAAACTTTGGTGCACAAATAGCTTCGATAAATTAGTATACGAGGGCTGTTCAAAAAATACGCGGACTGTTTGAATTGCGCGGCTCCAGTTGGTTCCAGGGGAATCCGCTTGGTGTCGCTAGGTTCGCACAGATCAGCTGATTACGACGCCATTTCCCAATTGCAGATATCTTCATTTGTGTATTAGCTACGCGGTTTTAAGTGAAGTGCGATTTTTTTCATTTGGCGGATTTCAGAATGAATGACCTGAAGGAGCAACGACTTGCTGTGAAATTTTGTGTTAAAGTTGGGAAATCTGCGACTGAACCTTTTGCTATGCTTAACACAGCTTACGGTGATGTTGCTATGAAGCGTACGGCATGTTTCAAGTGACATGAACGTTTTAAGGATGGTCGACAGTCCATTGAAGATGATGAGCGTTCTGGACGTCCTTCCACGTCAACTGACGACCCACACGTCGACAAAATCAACACCCTGGTGCGAGCAAATCGACGTCTGACTGTCAGGGAGCTTGCTGAAGAGTGTGGGATATCAGCTGGATCTTGTTACGAGATTTTGACCGAAAAATTGAAGATGCACCGCGTTGCTGCGAAATTTGTGCCTCAGAACTCGTGAATTTTTGGCCAAACACTCGATCATTGTTCTTCCCCACACATCCCTACTCACCTGACCTTGCTCCTTGCGATTTTTTCTTGTTCCCCAAACTCAAAAGACCCTTGAAAGGAAGAAGATTTGAGACGATTCCCGAGATTAAGGCAAATGCGACGAAGGAGCTGGAGGACATTACAAAAGAAGCGTACCAGGACTGTTTCAACAAGTGGAAACACTGTTGGGATAAGTGTGTGCGTTGGGGAGGAGAGTACTTTGAAGGGGTCCCAGACCTGTAACTTCTAAATAAAGTACGTTTTGTTTTATGACGTCAGTCCGCGTATTTTTTGAACAGACCTCGTAAGTAGCCATGGATCCCTTCAATAATTATAATTTTTCAATTTTTTGGCAAATACTCTTCATATACCTTTCACACCAGAGAGGAACGAAAGAAAATTACTTAACTTCATAATACCCTGAAAGAGGCCCTGCAATAATAAAATAAAATAAAATAAAATAAAATAAAATAAAATAAAATAAAATAAAATAAAATAAAATAAAATAAAATAAAACATTTATGTACTTGAGCGACATTGTTTTCTAAGCTTGAGAAACTGCCACAAGATGGTGCAAAATCAGTTGTGGTGTTTGCATATCTCGAAGTGAGTGTGTGTTAAAAGTTGTTATAGTCTTTTAAATTTTATATTAAAAGAATATAATGCTCATTAAAGAAATAAATTATAAATATTTGTATTATTACGTTTAAAATTTAAAATATATTAATAAGTGAAGGATATTCAGACATGAGAGTTAGCTTTCGGTATGTGACGATCTTTAGGCCCGCAAAAATTGTTTTAAACCATTTATTTTTAAATTATTTACTTTTTTGCAGTCTCCCGCTGGGATAATGGTAATTCTACTAATTTATAATGCTAAACTCAGATAGCCCGATGTGGCTTTGTTATAAGGAAAAAAACCGTCCTTTTTTGTGATATTTGCGATCAGAAGAGACGCATCTTGAATATTAGTATTTAGTTGAAGATTGATTTTTTTTTAAATTAAGCACAAAGTTACACGATGGGCTATTGTACTCTGCCTAGTCACGAGAATCGAAACGCAGTTCCTAACGGTGTGAGTCCGCAAACATACCACTGTCCCACTGGGAGGCTTAGTTGAAGAATAGAGTGCTGTATGTTTTTTAGCGTTTATGAAAAAAATATTTGTATATGTGTACTTCTCTAACATTCGTTTAGTTAGCATTTAGTATATATACTAAGATAATACATATACTAAGAGGATATATAAATATTAGGTTGAGGAATAATTCGTGAGCGTTTTTAAATAATTTCATTCAAGCATTACATGCAAGACTATACAATACTTCAATGCATGAACACATTACACCCAAAACATTTATTATGATACTTTATTTCATGTAATACCTAGGTATATAGTATGCATTGTTTTAAACGAAATTGCAAGAAATTAAATGCGAAAAGCAGATGGTGTCGAAAATGCTCGATTTTGTCCACTTGACATTCGATTTAATGAGCTGAAAATGAAAGCAAAAATTAAAGACATATGAAAATCAAACACAACATCTATTAGAGCAAAAAATTATCTACCAAATGACATGAAGTATTTTGCGAAAGCGTTTCATTTATGAATATATTTTGTTAACTTGAAAAAACGCTCACGAATTATTCCTCAACCCAATATATACACTATAATATGCATATATCCTCTAAGAGAACGTTTCAACAATCACAAATCTATTTACACTGATAAACATCTTCCTGTTGCTCAACACTTTAACCAATCCGGTCATTCCATTAACGTTGTTACTCTCATTGCTACTGAAACAGGATTCAAAACTAAAACACTTATTGGATTACTAATCTAAACACTGTTTAACCTTTCAGAATTAATATAAATCCTGGAATCAGTGATCTCCGTTCATTGGTTTCACCTGTGTTAGAAAAAGCAAAATAACTTTATTCTTTGTTTATTTTTTCATGTGATGTGAGAGCTGGAGTTCCTAACACGATTTGTTTAAGATAATTTTTCATACCCGTTTTTATAAATTCATTAGTATAGCATATCTTTTTCAATCAGTCTCCAGATGTCACTTTTATTTTACTTAAACACCTAAGCATAGGTTTAAATAAATATATATTTATCCACTTCTAAATTAAAATATCCCTAAAACCTTTTCACATACACTCTCGACATTGACTACATTGTACCGAAAATGAGACGCTTACAATAGTACATACAGAAATAGACATTTCATGGAAAACCGGATGATGTTCATGATGTCTATATATATAACTTGTTCGATTACATCACTACATAACTTTTCGAAAGCGTTCGGGTAATAGGGTTTTTATTTCATTTCTATCAAGACTTCTTGAACCTGCGTGTTTGTCTAACAATATGCATATATAATATATATCAATAAATAGATAAATAGCTCGATGGTTATCAGTTACAATTATTACTAATAAGCTATTTAATTCAGCACTATTACACAATAAAAAAATTATAATAATTTAATACATTTCCGTTCCTGGTTAGTCAACTATAGTCTTAACGGATTGAAGCTTGTAGTAATAACATTTCAAAAGCGTTGTGGATATCTCACCTATCAAGCAAAACGCTTAAGTTAAACAAGTTGGCCATCATGGAAAATAAAAACAAGGGTTAAAAGGTGAGTGCTTAAAGCCACAACGTCTCACCTCCTTCTGCCTTTCGCTGTCTGCAGCCAGATGTGAGAAGGCAGTTATTCTTAAAGTAATTTAAGTTTTAAAAGTGGTGTAATGATATATATGTAATTTCACTGGGGTCGGTGTTCTTTAATTACGTCATTGGTTCCCGGGTCTTAAAACCCAAATAGCTACCATGATGATGACGATGGTAATTCTAGGGTTAAGGTGCTTTTGCAATTGTAAATAACTCTGCTGTCATTATGTAACAGACTGCAAATATATCAGTTGATAAATGTCTGGTTGTGCATGTTTCATATATACAATATTATTATTACTGGTAGGTATTAATTAAAAAATGATTGAGGTCATACTTAGCATTGAGTAATTCAAACTCGTTAACCTCCAATAAGCCCAAAAACGTACACATTTATTTCAGAAAATTTAAAAAAATTATAACTGATTTTTTTTAGCGTAGGAGTAGAATTACTTCGAAACTGTTCCTGTTCTGACTATTTATCAGACATTATTTTAAGGATTCTACACTGTATTCTTCAATTGGTTTTATGTGTTTTCTTAGTCATTTTTATGTATAGCTATGAATGAATATTGTGATCAAATTTATAATCTTACCTGTCCCTACGGGATGTATACGACCACAAGCTGCCCCTAAATTTCGATTTTTTTTCATCAAATCTACTAATAGTTGCACAGCGTGCGGCCGAAAATTTATATCGCCATCTAGTGTCAAAATAAAGGTGCTTTCTGCAATGACTTCTTTCCGATTGACATCAATGGGAAGCTCCATTAGTCTGTGTCCCAGCAAGTAATACATATACATTACCTACCAGGAAAACGGAAGTAGTTACTGAAATTTAACATTATAAAAGTGCGTTTATATTAATCAAAATTGATTCGTAACATTATTATATGGTAGATGCACAAACACACAAGAAGTAAATGGAAGTATACAAGTGCGCATAGTCTATTAAAATAATTCATACCTTCTTAGATTTACTTATTGATCGTAAATAAAACATACTTTCAACATAATCTCCAATCTTAAAGTACTAAAAGGAAGAATTAAAACTATCTCACAAAAGACGTTTATTTTCAAATGAAAATTCGTAAAATTCTGTATGAACTTATGTTCAGTGTTCTTGACGTTATGTATGCTTGGAACAAAGTACGAATAAAAAATAATGTTAACAATGGTTATGGTGTGTTTTCTTTTTTTTTAACAAACCGACGAAAACTGGTTACAATAAAACTTGTCATAACACATTAGTGTTAGGCCTACATTCTCAATCTCGTCCCTTAGGGATTTTCAACAATTGCAAGAGTATATAATAATAGCATTCCAGCCACACTGTATTTGTTATATTCATCTTCTAATTCTTGAAAAATCCTGAGGGGCCTAGATTAAGAAATTAGTATTTAAAAATGCGATAAGTTTAATACTAATGTCTAGTGTTAAGATTTTTATTAATTATATTTTGCTGGTTTGTAAAAGATGTACGTACTATAACAACCAATGTTGCTTGAAATAGATTGTATAAATAGTGCTCCAAAGAACGTTGTTGTTCTTGTGTCCCACCTGGATTGAAGAGCTCTAGAGTCTAGATTTACTGAAGCAAGTCGTCGGTAATGGATATGAGAAATATGGTGTGGTTGTCATATCATTACTATAACAGTATACAGTCTTTTAACCCTTGAAAATTATTAAAGGACTAGATTAAGAATGGAGTTTTAAAATGTAATAGGCCTACTACTAATTTTTTGTAAAAAGTACAAATATAATGTCAGTCTAAAAAACTAATAGCATCTGAGTCATCTATGTACAGTCTTAACATTTCTTCTAACAAATCAAAAGTGCTCGACAATTGTGTTTCCATACACAAGCGGATGACCATTTTCCTTTACCACAATGTGTTACAACTCCGTGCTTCAAGAGTAGTAACGAATATATTTGTATTTTGTTTGTTTTTGTATGTAACTGTAATGTAAACAAGATAAAAATTGATCTTACCTGGCTCCATCTTTTTCTATGTCTGATTTTAATTTTGTCCTTGAGGTGTGCAATGAGTTTGTTCTTCCCAGGCATCGTCCAAATAAGTCGGCCGCCATATGGTGTTGGAAGTTTCTTAGGTGGCTTAAGCCTAATGTTTGTCTGGTGAACGTTACTGTTATCATTAAAAAAAAGTAAAAATATCACCGTTTAAAAAGAGTTAACGATTTAAAACAGAAAGAGAAAAGTAACTTAAAACATTACTTTATAGAAAGGTTGCGAAAACTTAAAAAAATGGTGTTTCTAAACTAAATTACTACAGCTGTTATCCAAGTATACTAGCTGTCTTATCAGAACTGTGACTGTAACTACAATTTTAACAGTTTATATATTTTATTTTAATTAGATTCTTAATTCCAAAATCTATATTTAATGACTGCTAAATTAGAATTTTGGGTCGTCCAATTTAGGCTTTACTTATTAATATCCAAGATTTCCATGATCCTTTATACATAAATATTATTACAAATCAAACTCATAGTGCAAACTTATCAATTGGGCTTATTAAAACTTTACTTCAGAAGTATGCCGTTTTTTAATGTTATCGTGCTACTGGGTTATTACAGGCATTAGTAAAGAGGTGCCCCCCACTAGTACAGCGGTATGTCTACGGATTTACAAGGCTAAAATCAAGGATTCGATTCCCCGCGGTGGGCTCAGCAGGTAACCCATGCTATAGCAGGCTTTGCTATAAGAAAATCACACACTAAAGAGGTTTGTCAGATTTTAAATATAGACATTGCTTGGCGGGATATTAAGAACACTTCTTCATATGTACACAAGGTTTTAATGTTTGGGTTGAGAAAATATTTTACGTAGAAGAGCGAACAACGTTTCGACCTTCTTCGGTCATCGTCAGGTTCGAAGAAGGTCGAAACGTTGTTCGCTCTTCTACGTAAAATATTTTGTCGACCCAAACGAGCCGTTTTTGCATATATATTTCTCTACAAGTGGGTTTTCTCGACATCACTGAATGTTTTAATGGCTTACTACTTAGAAACACTATAGAAAAATGCTAGGTTTAATTGAAACTTGCTGCTGTGGTACTAGGAACATCCGTCAAATGTCTGCCATGTTTCAATGCGATCTGTATGCTTCTTCATTGTAAGTTATTTCCTGAGAATCAAATCTTTATTTTTAGTCGCAGCATAGTAGATCTTAGAATAGCTCTGAGTTTTACTTTTATCCCGCTGATACTGCGGTAAGTCTACGAATTTACAATGGGTTCGATTCCCCTCGGTAGACTCAGCAGATAGCTCGATGTGGCTTTGTTATAAGAAAAACACACACATACTCAAATGAACAAACTCATAGCACCATCTCTTGACAGATTTGAGATATAATTAGAGCCGCAACTTTCGAGGACATCTTCTTGCTTCCTAAAGAAAGCAGTTTATGATATTCATATTTTCAAAACACATTTAACTGTTTTTAATGTTAGCTTTCTTTCTTTTCAGAATCATGTTTGTGCGTTTTATAATAAAAACACAATAATTTTTTTATAACAAATAATTATAAGCATAAAAGTCTCACGTCGTGTTTATCAACACCATCATTAAACAATTTTTTTTTATTTCGCGCAAAGCTACACGAAAGCTATCTGTGCAAGCCGTCCCTAATTTAGCAGTGTAAGACTAGAGGGAAGGCAGCTAGTCATCATCACCCACCGCCAACTCTCGGGATACTCTTTTACCAACGAATAGTGGGATTGATCGTAACATTATAACGCCCCCACGGCTGAAAGGGCAAGCATGTCTGGTGTGATAGGGAATGTAGCCCGCGACCTTGGGTTAGGAGTCGAGTGCCTTAACTACCTGGCCATGCCGCACCCATCAAACAGTAAATATTTATTAATATGATTTTCGTTTTAGAAACGTATCAAGAGCATTAGGTGAGACAATTTGACAAGTTTAGGCAAAATTTAAAAATCTATATGCTTTTTACATATTTCTTAGTGTTAGACATATTTTCATCATTTATTATAAGTTCGGTGTAAATTAACTCTTCCATTGTAAAAGGTTTTAGTGTGATTCCGTGCGAGAAAAAAAAATGTTGTAGAGTGTGCTTAAAGACATTCTGAAAAACACTGATCATGAGATAAAAATTTTAAATTATATTTTTACGTATGTTAAAAAGACATAACTCATGTAACGGTTCACCTTTATTGTTATTAATATTAAATCCACAAAAACGATTCCGTAATAGTTAAACTAATTTCGCAATGTAAAATTAAATAAGTGTTTCAACCTACAATTACTTAGCTTTTCTTATTTAGATTTGTTTCTCTATTTTCATACCTTATATAAAATCCACATTCTAATGATTATTTGTAGCGCATTAAGCATATAATAAAGAGATCTACAAAGGAAAAGGCGTTAGAGAAAAAATATATTTCAGGTATTCACTGATTTCATTTACTTATGTAGAGCGTTTTATAAATAATAGAAGACATATCATATCGAATAATACTTGCTTAAACCGCATATTACGGCCCGGTATGGTCAGGTGGTTAAGGCGCTCGACTTGTAATCCGAGGGTCGCAGGTTCGAATTCCCGTCACATCAAACATGCTTGCCCTTTCAGCCGTGGGGGCTTTATAATGTGACGGTCAAACCCACTATTTTTTGGTAAAAGAGTAGCCCAAGAGTTAGCGGTGGGTGGTGATGACTAGCTGACTTCCCTCTAGTCTTACACTGCTAAATTATGAACGGCTAGCGCAGATAGCTCTCGCGTAGCTTTGCGCGAAATTCAAACCAAACCAAACCGTATGGTCCGGCATGGCCAAGCGTGTTAAGGCGTTCGACTCGTAATCCGAGGGTTGCGGGTTCGATTCTCTGTCGCACTAAACATGCTCGCCCTTTTAGCCGTAGGAGGGTTATAATGTGACGGTCAATCCCACTATTAGTTGGTAAAAGAGTAGCCCAAGAGTTGGCGGTGGGTGGTGATGACTAGCTGCCTTCCCTCTATTCTTACACTGCTAAATTAGGGACGGCTAGCGCAGATAGCTCTCGAGTAGCTTTGTGCGAAATTCAAAACAAAACAAAACAAATCGCATTTTACTTCATAAGTGTTTTGAATTAGAAGGTTATTTCCGGGATGCTACCTACTAGAAAGCCTTGATGCAAAAGAAAACAGTACTTGCTTGGCCATGATCTAATTAATTTTAAAACTTTTATATAAGTTGGAATTATTAATGAATGTTACTTGCTAGTCACCAAAAAAATAACCAGTACAGAGCTAATTAGATAATCACATAAGCAATATAGTTGCAATATGAATAAATTACGGTTGTGTGACTTTCGAGAGGGGCTAGGCGTAACCTCATAGTTAGCGCGTGGAAATTTGAATCCGAAGGCTCATGGATGACGTTCTTTTGCCGTAAAATCGCTCTCCGCATGTTGGGACCATAGGTGCGTAATAAGAGTGAGAGTCAAAGCCCACTGTTCGATTAGAATAGCCCCAGAGTTGACCGTGTGTATTGTTTGCTAGTATGTTAGTCAAAAATTGGGGACAGTTAGAGTGGCCTTGTGTAACTTGGCAAGATTCTTGAAAATTCGCCAGAGGTCACTAGATTTAAAATTTATGAAACAGTAGAATGTAATTAATTGTGCTGGTACTTAAACTAGAAAATTTAATTTTTTCAAAAGCTGAAGTTCTAACACGGATAACACAATGATAGCTTTTTGTTTGTAAAGGTTATACATAGCCAGGTGGTCAGGGCGCTAGACTCGCAATCTGAGGTTGGCGAGTTCAAATCCCCGTCACACCAAATATTATCGCCCTTTCAGCCGTGGGGGCATTATAATGTGATGATCAATCTCACTGTTCGTTGGTAAAAGAGTAACCCATGAGTTGGCGATGGGTAATAATGACTAACTGCCATCCCTCTAGTCTTATATTGTTAAATTAGGGATAGCTAGTGCGGATAGCCCTCGTGCAACTTTGCGCAAAATTCAAAACAAAACGAACAAAAGGTTATAAATTCAAAATCAACTCTGAAACTTTATTTTAATACATTCAAGTATTAGGCCTAACATCTCCTTTAACAGCTGTTATTTCATGTGGGCCTGGTATGGCTAGATAGTTAATTCGCTCGATACGTGATATAGGGGTAGAGGGTTCGATTCCCGTCACACTAAACATTCTCGTCATTTTAGTCATGTGGGCGTTATTATGTGATAGTCATTCTCGCTATTTGTTGTTAAAAAGGTGAGTCCGAGAATTGGCGGTTGGTGGTAATGACTAGTTGCCTTCCCTCTACTCTTTCACTATATGACGGATTTACTGTTGTATATTTATTTTAATATCGATATTTGTTTCAGTTAAATATATATATATATAACTAGAAATGGATACAATTCATTGTGTTAAATTTGTATTGCAAAATCCCCGCCTATTCACTAAAGCTGTAGAAAGTTCTCGAGTGTAAGAATCAACAATGTATATGTGTATGTAAATTCCAGTATTGTTATTTTAGCTTGAATTTCTTGAGTCTCGCCTAACACTTATAAAAGGTGCCCCACGTAACGCCTCAAGAGAGGGTATATATTAGTGACCTACTGTAGTTGATATACTATAAACCTCGGAAACTATAATTGTGATTAACGCTTAGTAATCGGGAACTTCATGTATTGACCAGAAACGTTTATACGAAGGACGTTAGTATTTTCAGAAAAACATTATATAACTTCAACTGTGAAAAACTCACGAGTGATCACTGAAGAGCTAACTAGCTCCCGTTAAGTGAATTGTACATATATCAATTCAGAATTAATTCAGTCATCGTAAACCGTCAATAAAATATTCAGTTCCAGATCAGATAGAAGACGCAGTATTGTTTGTCAGTTCACAAAACTTTTATATTTAACTCTTTTGTAATAACTGTTATTATAAATTGTATTATTATTTGTATAGAGAAAAAAACCGTGTGTTTCGTCTTGTTCGCAAATATAATAAATTTGATACATCTCGACATTTAATTAATTTCAAAATTTTAATTTGTATTTAACTCGGCTATTTCAACACGTAATACGCAATATTATAAATTGAGCTAAATGTTTAAGCATCGATATTAAAATAAATATATAGCAGTAACTCTATCACAAGTGCTAAATTAGGGACGACTAGCGCAGATAGCCCTCGCGTAGCTTTACACGAAATTCAAGCAAACTGATTATTTCATCCTTTCACTTACTTACAACACCATGCGGTGTGAAACTTAACTAGCCTCTTACCACAACTGATCTTAAGTTTACCAAATACAGCACGATTCTGGTTCACATTGCTTCCAAAACAAAGTTATTGGTGAACACCTAAGAAAGGTTATTTAGAGAAAATCAGTCCAGAGATCCAAACAATCCTAGAAATTAACTTAGAAATTAAGGGTTGAAGTCGCCTTTTAAGTTCATACCTAAGACTAATTTTATTTTCGAATCTGAAAAATTTATTTCCAAACAAATAATTTTATTCCATAATCATAAAAAGTTATACGCTTTTTTTTTTTGTACGGACGTCCGCCTCTGGGACAGCGATAAGTCTTCAGATTTACAATGCTAAAATCAGAGGTTCGATAGCCCCCAGTAGACACAGCATGTAGTGCAATGTGGCTTTGCTACAAGAAAATACACACACATATTTTTTCAGGCGTGAATTAGGAATAAACAGAAAGGAGCCCAAATTCTATGTTTAGCCACTAGGAGAAAGATGACTCTAAAAAGTGTAAATTTGGTTGTTGACATTTCGGTTTTTCACACTAATCTTTACTCCTGTTCTAGGATCGCTTTGTTATTTGCTTACGATATAGAAACTGCCAAAATTACAAAAAAAATCAACACAGTAACATGTCCAAGTAATTGGCGCTAATCGATGTAATTTACTCAGTTATAGAAAAGCGTGTCAGTGAAGCAATATGAAAGAAATTATTATCTCCAAGCTCTAGGGGTAAGTTAGCATTCCGATCTGCAAACCCATGGTCGCGTCACGTTGCCAAAATCATAAATATTTATTTTTGAATCGTATGTACATTACAAGAGTAACGATCAAATACCGCTATTCGATTAGATTAGCCCAACAGATGTCGGTGGGTACTTTTGACTAGATGCATTCTCCTCATATATATATGATTTCAAGATTAGGAATGGGATGTATGATAAACAAATGTCATTAGTTCTTCGCTATTAGTAGTTTTTGAAATATATATTAGTTTCCAACATTATATTTACTAACTGAATTCGTAAAATTATAAAAAAAATCAGAATACTTTCATTGCGAGTTTTAATATGTATAATTTACAAGTGATTAGAATACTATCAATATAACTTCTCAAACTCATACTAAATGTATAATTATAAATTAAATAGGATAAAATACACAAACACTTTTCTACACAATGTCAGAAAGTTAATTTGATGTTAGTTTCCAATTCTACAAATAGTTGTAGTAACTAATTCTGTTGGAGGGAGGGAGAGGTTAAATTCTAAACATTTTAGTTGTACATAAGATGTTGCATACTTAAGTTGTCTATAATCTGAATAAATCTCTAGCTAGTAAACCTTATGTATACGACTTATTTAAATACAAAATTTGCTACAAATATTAATTTTCATTTTTATTTACAAGACTCAAAACTGGGGTTTCCTGTTTTCCCATCCTCACATTCATTTAAGTCCATTTGTGTTAACATCTGTGTATTTTACTTTATTTAACATCAGGCTTAAGTTCTTATGAAATTCAGTTCTTTCATTACCACTAGCATTTTAAATAAAAGTGTTATCGCACAGCCAACAAGTTATATTCTTCATTAACAATTCTGGATTTCAGAGGTGGTGAACCAGGTTTAAATTTATGCGATATCACAAACTACCACACGGATTTTGAGTGGTAGGTGCATTATAAGTTTGGTTTGTTATGTAATTCGCGCAAACCGTTCATCACTACCCACCCACTGCTAACTCTTGGGCTACTCTTTTACCAATAAATAGTGGGATTGACTGTCACGTTATAATTCTGCATTATAAGACTGACAGTCAATCGCTTAATGTCTATTGTAGTTGGTAGGGCGCTGCTGAATGATCACCTTCCCTTTAATCAGTAGTTCAAAACTGAGAACGTGTATAACGCAGCTGTGGTTTTGCCGAAGAAATAAACAATCTTTGAATGTATTCTTCGTTCTGCTTGATGAATATATATAAAAAATGAAATATTGATAGCCATGCTTCACTTTAGCTTGAATTTCTTTTTGAAATTAAAAAAAAAAGTTGCGTAATTTTAGTTGTTGTTGTTTTACATTTTGAATTAAATGAAAGCATTCTTTAGATTTACCTTTTGTCCTACTATTTGTATCTTTAGTTTGAATGATACAACCACAGGTGGCCGGAAGTCTTAAAGTTGTAATTGCACAAGCCTGTCCCATTTCTCCGACATCTAGAGTAGGCGGGGCGATACAAAACTAGGTCAGGTAGAACTACTTTTTGTGTGATCAGTTAGTATATCTGTTGCAAAAATTTCAAGACCCCTTCAGCAATACTTACTTTGGAATGTGACCTTCACGCTTTGATTCTACTGATTATACTTACGTGTCCTTAAATCGCACTGTCACTGACTTGTTTTGTAAACACTCGAATACGAGTTTCACGTTTTAGAGATTTATTCAACTTTATCTGTGACTCTCTCTTCTTTTAGTTCCTACTTATACATTAAGAGCTCAGTTCTATCAAAACAATAAAATTAGTGTTATGTTTTCTGATTGAAGAAAAATTATATTCAAACAAAAATCAACTCCAAATGTTTTCAAATTTGTGTGACACTTTTTTGTGTTTGAGAAAACATTATATACATATATACGAATACAGAGCTAGCGACAGGTTAACTCGTGCCCTATACAGAAATTGAGGTGCACCCCTATTCTCAATGAAGACCTAAACATTTAGCGCTACCTAGAAACTGGCACCGTAGAAAGCAACTTACGTTGCCTATCCGGAAGTAGTTTTTATTTTTTTATTTTGAATTTCGCGCAAAGCTACACAAAGACTCTCTGTGCTAGCCGTTCCTAATTTAGCAGTGTCAGACTAGAGGGAAGGCAGCTAGTCATCATCAACTACCACCAACTTTTGGGCTACTCTTTTACCAACGAATAGTGGGATTAACCGTAACATTATAACGCTCCCACGGCTGAAAGGACGAGCATGTTTGGTGCGACAGAGATTCGAACCCGCGACCCTCATATTACGAGTCCAACACCTTAATCCACCTTGCTATGTCGGGCCCCGGAAGTAGTAGAACGTACCTTGCAGCGACGTCAATAACTCTTATGAGTTGCTTTACAAAGCGATTAACAACCATCTCTTCATCGTTGTCGTCGCTCAGTTCAAAGGCATCATCAAAGAAAGCGTGAACTGAAATATAAAAGTGCTCAAGATTTATGTAGTACAACCAAGACTTCCAGTCAGAGCAAAATAACTACTGAGATCAAAAGTAAAAATCACCTAATTAATAATTACAGTTAACTGAATACACTTTTTCTACGTTCGTATTTAGAATGTATTGTTTCATCAGTTAGTCATCCTTGGTTTTAACGAGCTTTTCGGCCATAAATCCAATAATATCTCATGATCTTCGCTGTCATTGTATTTTGAATGTTTAGGTTAGTCTTAAATCTATATACTAAGCTAACATTGAAAAAATAAATTTTTAATTTAAAATATTATAACAAAAAGAATCAGACTAGTTATATTAAATATTCAAATCACTATTTTAGTGAAAAAAATGATATATCTCACTTACGGAACAAATAAACATTAGTGTTAGCTGAAAGTGCAATGGTACTTTAAATTTATTTTCGTAAATATAAACCATGAATGTAACCAGGACTTAACGTTATTTTCGCAAATCTCAAGCAAGCCATGTTCAAAATACATTCTTTCTGGTTAGTGTTTTATATTCTATAAACAACAGATCTTTTATTAAATATTTTTATGCATTGGTTGTTTTTATTTATTTGTTTCGGTCTTTTACAATATTCTAATAAAAATGTAGTGTCCCATACGTTTGGCCACATGAGAAATTGGGGTACAGGGACAACATATAAAGTAAAAACGTATCATTTTCTTACGGAGGTAGACTTTTGGGGGAATCCTATACGTAACGCACGTCTACCTTCATTTGGAAACAACCATGATGTATTCAAGTTAAACGAGAGGATAGTTAATAACTTCCCCGTAAAGGAGCCTAAGGTCGTCTGAAGAAGTCACCTGTTTTAACCATTCGCTTTTATGTTGTCTGTCATTCACTCAATAAAATTACGTCACTTAAAATCAAGTTGTACTGTCAATGAAACGTGCGCATGCCATGAATCGCTAGAAGAATTATATACTCTGTAGGCTGCAATACAGCATGAGATATGAGCTTCAAAAGCAAGAAATTAAAAGGAAGATTACTCTAAATTTTGATTTTATTTACTCTTTGAACAGAATGTTTTCGGGGACCCTGCGGTAGTACCTCTAGATGTATGTTTAGATTTAGTTCAACCATACGTTAAAACACAAAGAAATACGCTAAATATTAAAATACCTTCGAATTCATAGTAGTCAGGATCAACAATGTTGAGGTATTTTTGGGCATTTCTTCGGGCACATTGATCCTCATCCATCCTGGGAACAGTTTGGAATATTTAAGCTACTTAGCTTCCAGAAAGAAATTTTTGTCATAAACATTATTAATATATGTCTTTGAAGTTTTTAAAACTTGTGTATTGTGTTATGGTTATTAGTCCAAATACGTTAAAAAAATTAACCAACTAGTTTTTGCCTGACAAACGTTTTTGGAATTTAATATTAAGAAAGTCTTGCTTTGAAAGCTATACTGCTATATGGAACTCATTCACATACCCAAAAAAATACCTAATTCAAATATATTTCAGCTAATAGGACAGAAAACAAAAGTCATTCTGTGTTGTAAATTATAGTTTGTTAAAATCAAAACCATAATCTCATTTCGAGTAACAATTCACTACTTTAAGGCTTAACTTGTTATTTGAATTGTTTGAGTGTGTGTGAAAATGTTTCAATGGCCTATTTAAACACTGTTTACTTAAATATGTATGAAAAGAAGTTTGAAAACTAAATGACAAGTGTGCTAACTTGTTCCACTAGACTTAATTCACAAAATTGTTTTGATTTTTCACATACCTCATGACAGACTTCAACATCTGAATCATTTCGTCAGGTGTTTCGTGCCACATTGTAGCGCATGCGTAGATGCGAGTGATATGATCACTGTTCCGAACAGTGTGTCCGCTACGTCCGTTATGGCTGCCAGAGGAATCGTCTGTATGTACAGATATAGTCTCGTAGTATTGGGAGCTGTCGTTATATTCATTCACCACAAGATCAATATCCTGTAAACCAGATAATATTAAATACCACAAAATAATTATTATCTAATTAATTAACGTCTTTCCTTTAAACATGTTCACTAGCTTAGGTCAATAAAATACATACAGTCTAAAACTAAACCATGTGTTAATATAAAATTAATAGGAAAAAGAGGGACAACGTTGCCGAAACAGGTTCATATATTTTACTTCATGCAGTATAACGTTACCCATTGCTTCATACTCTGTAGGCTACAATACAGCATGAGATATGAGCTTCAAAAGTAAGAAGCGGAATATCTGCGGACTCACACAGCTAAAAATCGGGTTTCGATTCCCGTGGTGAGCAGAGCACAGATAGCCAATTGTGTAGCTTTGTGCTTAACTAACTAACCGTTGTTTTTATATAGTTATTTTAGCATAAGGTAGCTTTTCCCTTGTTTATAAGAACGTTTGTTTGTTTTGAAATCATAAATCATACGAAAATGAAATCAATTTCATACATGTATATACTAATCATAGTATTAATTGACACTGCCATAGGAAATTTATTCATATAATTATCGGAAAATTAGCTTCCCTGAAAGAACAAAATCCTGATTAAATAAGAACAGTGAGTATTAAGTTTTAGAGATGAAGGAGGCGCTAACTAATTAGCTCATTGCGTAGAACACATTTCATGATTTTCAACTTACACTTACTTATGCAAGAAACTTATTATCTCCGAGTATGAATATATTTAACAATGTCTTCACTTAGCGACACCTAATGTTTTATATTTTAAGCTAAAACAGTTTTGCCGAAAAATATAATTTCTGTCTTTTAGTAGTCGAGACTTCGTATTGGTTGCATTGTAGTAGATTATAGCAACCTAAGACTTGTGTAAGAATTTATAAAATTATGAGAAAAAACAGCAACAATTCTCTTTTAGTAAAAGTATGAATCCGTGCAGAAAAATAGATTCTAATAAAATGGTTATTATTCTGATTTCAACCACACTGTGGGTTTCGGGAACCATCACATAATTTACACAATTTACATCCAATGAAAAGTTTAAAAATTGGCTACGAACAAATCTAGAAGTATAAATAGAACGTATTTAGTGTGTCATAATCTCGATCAACAGTTAAGTATGTTCTTACATAAATACTTGGACTCATTTCTTTACAGAGAATAATCTGTTCGGTGTAATAAAAAATAAAACTGCTTTGCCTTATCAGAGATTAAACTGTTCTGTGCCTTTATAGATCGAGCTGCTCTTTCTCGTAAGAGATTAAAAATTTTTTTCTTATCAGAGATTAAGCTGCTTTGTCTCATGATATTAAACTGTTCTGTCTTGTAAGTTTGTTTGTTTTGGAATTTCGCACAAAGCTACTCGAGGGCTATCTGTGCTAGCCGTCCCTAATTTAGCAGTGTAAGACTAGAGGGAAGGCAGCTAATCATCACCACCCACCTCCAACTCTTGGGCTACTCTTTTACCAACGAAAAGTGGGATTGACCGTCACATTATAACGCCCCCACGGCTGGGAGGGCGAGCATGTTTGGCGCGAACCCGCGACCCTCAGATTACGAAGCGCACGCCTTAACGCGTTAGGCCATGCCAGGCCCCTCTTTGTAAGAGCTATTCAATCTCATCATGAGATTAAGCTGATTTGTTTCATCATGAGATTAAGTTATTCTGTCTATCTTGAAATTAAACTGTTTTATCTCATGTTATTAAGCTGTTTTGTCTCGTGAGATTAAACTGTTCTGTGTCACGAAAAATAGTATCAATAAAATACTTACCGAACTCTTAATCTCCGCTATGTCGTCTCTTCGTCTGTTAAAAGCAACTGATTGGTCTATGAGAACGCCGATGTACATTGGATTGACAAAGAGTCTACGTAGTGAATAAGATAAAACAATAAAATTATAAGGACATTTGAACGCCGAGGATTCAACTTTAGTGGTTTCTTTCCATATTTATAAACTCTACGGAGTATTACGAGAGCTACGTGAATATCTTGCTATATGAAACCAGATTTATTTTAAAATAACACTTAAAATATTTAGTTTTTATTATTTATTATAATTAACAACTTAAAAAAAGTTTCATTATAATTCTAAGAACTTATGCTCACAAGTACTGCCTAACAACAGCAGTCGTCAGGCGGGTTGGGCTACAACGGACATAAAAGTGGCTTAGAACCTTTTAATTCATCAACTTCCATGAACAACGACTTCAATGGCTTGAATTAGGTTAAATAGGTGAATATTCAATTATTAACAACTTTATTTATACCATTTATAAATCAGATTTTATGCTAAGCTTTAATATCATGATATTATTGTTTATTTTATTTATAATACAATTATTTATCTTTATTGATATTATTTTATTTAAATTGTATATCAACCCAACCAACACTCACTTTTCAGTCGAGGCTAATCTTTCACATTTGGGCGTCCAAATGTGAACAGCAACCCAGGTTTGGGAAAGCAACCATAGCAACCAAATCCACGCATGTTTTTCAGAGACAAAGTCTTGAAAGAAATCTCCATCAGGACAAGTCCAGAAGAGGTACTTGGGAAATATATCTTCATAGAGACATTCGTTCTCTGACCGTATTCCACATGCGGCAATTAACAAGGACATTGTTACAGGAACAGTGAGACTAATGGGGAATGCAAAGCTAAATCCCTGGATGCAAATCTTGCAAGCAAACTTGCCAAATACATAACAAAGTAAGGACGAACTGACTTGAATTAATGCTACGTAAATGGGGGTCATCGCTAGTGAATCTATAGCAAGTTCTTCGTCGATGGGGCTGGCTGTGGGAAGATCCGGAAGGTTAGAGTCCAGGACGAGAGTTTTCACTTGATGAACCATGACTAAATGAGAACAGAAACTGTTCTTGAAGAGATAGAAGAGATTGGATACATTCTCCATTGTCATATACAGGAAAGCTAGCATGCTACAAAAAATCAAAACAATTTTCCAGATGGAAATGAAGATGTAGGTAAAATATCGGCTTTTACGAAGATCTCCTTTTACATTAGCGAGTTTCTTGATGAGCCCGACAGGGGATCTTTTGTCGATAAAGTTTTCCCACCAGGTGAAGGAAATCAAGAAGATGGCAACAGGAATTGTCCAGGAACGTTTATAATGCTCGACAATTGGCCAGATGACGAATCCTGTAGCCTGGGCAATAATGGAGAGGATGTCCAAAATGACCTTTAGAGGGCGTTTTTCCTCTTCTTTATGATGAGATAAAAGACTGAACAGAGCAGGCATAAAGCAAACACAGTTTGTCAACATAACCGCCTTCACCACGTCCAGATCTGGTAGGACTACAAATATCAAGAGAACCAAGCCTAACACATGTAAGGTTTCCATAAGAAAAACCTGTAAGTATAATGGAAATTTACATAGTTCATTGAGAAGGTCAATTTATTTTTTTAATAATTTAATGAAAAGATTGTTTTTACTTTGATTAAAACGTTTTTCGAATGTTACTAGTTTAAATTGATTTAAATAATATTTTATAGAAACTTAAAACTTTGTGCTACTTTTCAGGAATCAATCAGATGAAGTGTAAACAGCCACTTGATAAACAATTAATATCATACGATATTTGCTAAACAACGAGCGCAGAAAAAATAAAAATAGTGGAGTGGTCGTATCTTAAACTACTTATAAAACAATAATCAACAACTATGAATCACAATTTTTGCCGCTCTTTACTAACCATAAAAAGTTAAAGAAAAAGATAAAAAATGAAATTCACATAATATATAAAGTAACAAAAGTAGCTAGCAAGGTCCCTGTTTCATGGTTTACAAATAAAAATAATGTATCATGCTAGATTCCTATCTCATACTTTACAGGTAAAACAAACGTATCTAGCCAGACCCTTCTCTCATGCTTTACAGGTAAAACAAACGTATCTAGCCAGACCCTTCTCTCATACTTTACAGGTAAAACAAACGTATCTAGCCAGACCCTTCTCTCATACGTTACAGGTAAAACAAACGTATCTAGCCAGACCCTTCTCTCATGCTTTACAGGTAAAACAAACGTATCTAGCCAGACCCTTCTCTCATGCTTTACAGGTAAAACAAACGTATCTAGCCAGACCCTTCTCTCATACTTTACAGGTAAAACAAACGTATCTAGCCAGACCCTTCTCTCATGCTTTACAGGCAAAAGAAAAATATCTAGCCAATTTTGTCTTATGTTTTGCATGTAACACAAACGAGTTCGCTCCCCGCTAGTACAGAGGTAAGTCGACGGACTTCCCACTCTAAAATCAGCGGTTCGATTCCCCTCGGTAGGCGCAGCAGTTAGCTTGATGTGGCTTTGCTATAAGAAAAAAAACAAGCGAGTCTAGCCGTGCTGTTGTTTTGTGCTTTATAGGTAAAATAAACGTATCTAGATAGGTTCCTGTCTCATTCTTTACAGGTGAAATTAAGGTATTTAGCCAGGGCCCTGTCTCGTGCTTCACAAATGGAACTTCATCGGGAAAACAAATGTGATAATTCAAGACACGGGAATAAAGAAGAGATTAATTTCAACTTTAGATTGACATTCTTATAAATTACCGTCATAAAGGTCGTCAGCTTGGGTTTCCTGTATGACTTGAAAACACATATCCTGGAACTGCGGAAAAGAGTAAACAGCTCAGGGATAATTACAGCAAAAAAGAGGCACCAAATCCACGCGAGTCTCTCTTGCTCTGGGATTTTTACTTCATATTCCTTGTCTCTTTCTAGACCTGGAGAAAAATGTTTGGTAAACATACACATCTTCACACAAGGTTTTGTGCTGCTATAAAGTTATAACAGAACGTTTTAAATAACAAAGTAGTAACTATGCTACCTTCCAAAAATAAACCGAGGTGGAATCTATGAGATCATAAGTGGAAATAAAGAACACTTTTTATTATTATTATTATTTGGAGACGAGAGTTAGTCTAGGTATCAAATAATGTAATAAAAGTCGTCAATATTGATGGTAAAAATAATTTAACTATATATAATATAATAGTTTAACTTCACAATGCTCAGCCATTGCTAACGATTTCAGACGAGTAGTTGTAAAAAGAATGATTATCTATTGATCTATATTTATGTCAGTCACAATTTGCACGACATAAATTCGTTACAACGCTATTAGTGACGGATTTCATAGAAACCAAAATCATTTGGTGTATTGCCTTGGACGATACAAATTACTGAATTTATAAATAATATGGATAGCAGATTTCATTACAACATACACTTACCCGATTCTTTGTTGTTAACAGAAAATGTTCGATCCTGCCGAATATTTGAAGTGATAAATAATATAAACAACAGATTTCACGACGACGTACACTTACCCAATCCTTTTTTGCAAACTGTAAGCTTTCGATCTTGCCGAATGTGTGAAGTCATAAATAACATAGATCCCTTCGAGATGACGGCTGTTGAGATGACACAAGCGAGTGTTAAAAGGTAAACACAAACTTTTAATATTTTAAGAATGACTTCCACAACCTTGGAACTCTGGGTGAGATCATCTTCTTCAGGAGGATTTTCTACGAAAACGTCCCATCCTCTGGTTTCCTGAGAACTTCGTCTGCTACACGATAAATATAAATCATATCCATATATGTTACAAAAGTCTGATGATAAGCCTTCCAAACTTTTTTCACACTTCTGAAATGAGAATAACAGGTTATAACTGAATTTATTCATTGCTTATTCATCTGTAAAAAATATATCAAGCCGAGCATAAACCATGAAAAATGATTGAAAAAATAAGTGAAACCTCCACGTTTACCCACAACACAGACAGGGTTAATTTTTTGAAGTTGTTGTTCGTACTGAAACCTGTGAAACCTCATACTGTACGTGTCCGTTAAAGTGTTTACGTTTCAGACGTAACATAGTTCCATTAAACAAGATTCGTGTATATAGTCAGCAAGTCTACTGTTCGGAATTCTTATTTAATTTTAGAATGAATTCATTCAATAAAGTAAATATATCTTTCTACCCTTCAATCACAGATCCAGGAAAAACGTTGTCTTAAAACAAAGATCGTTATTTGCAAAATGCTTAAAACTCTTTCCCACGATACGTGAAACTTTTAATAAATTGTCTGAATTATAACTTTTGAGCTGTTTCCACATTTGTAATGTTTCTAGATACTAACGTTATCGGTACCTTTAGCTAGTCACCTGATTTGTAGCATTTCTGGTTAGTCATTGATTTGTAACACTTCTGGCCGGACACATGATTGGAAACAACAATTACGCCTAGTCACTTGTAACTCTTGTGATTATATGACTTTGGGCTCTTCTTTTAAGTTACCTGACCAGTAACACTTGTAGCTAGTTATTTATTGTGTAACACATGTACCAAATCACCGACAGTCTAACGCTTTTAGCTAGTCACCGACTGTATAACAAATGTAGCTAGTTACCGACTGTGTAACCCATGTAGCTAGTCACCGACTGTGTAACGCATGTAGCTAGTTACCGACTGTGTAACCCATGTAGCTAGTCACCGACTGTGTAACACATGTAGCTAGTTACCGACTGTCTAACACATGTAGCTAGTTACCGACTGTGTAACACATGTAGCTAGTCACCGACTGTGTAACACATGTAGCAAGTTACCGACTGTCTAACACATGTAGCTAGTTACCGACTGTGTAACAAATGTAGCAAGTTACCGACTGTCTAACACATGTAGCTAGTTACCGACTGTGTAACAAATGTAGCTAGTTACCAACTGTGTAACACATGTACCTAGTCTTGTTTGTTTGTTTTTCAATTTCGCGCAAAGCTACACAAGGGCTATCTGCACTACCGTCCCTAATTTAACAGTGTCAGACTAGAGGAAAGACAGCTAGTCATCACCACTCACCACCAACTCTTGGGCTACTCTTTTACCAACGAATAGTGGGATTGACCGTCACATTATAACGCTCCCACGTGTGAAAGGGCGAGCATGTTTGATGCGACGAGGACTCGAACCTGCGACCCTCGGATTACGAGTCGAACGCCTTAACCCACTTGGCCATGTCGGGCCTATACCTAGTCACCGACTGTGTAACACTTGTAGCTAGCCACCGAATGTGTAACACTTGTACCTAGTCACCAACCGTGTAACACTTGTACCTACGTGCCTAAATTGTGAAACTTCTAGTTGATCACGTGATGTGTTACACTTTAGCTAATTATCTGATTTTTCATAACATTTTTTCAAACAGGTTCCTGTTTTGTATCAGGTACAATAATTTTAATAGCTAGTCGTTTGATGAGTAATTTCCCTAAAAGGTGGCCGAAGACCACCTGGAGGAGTCACCTGTTTTAATATCTTGCATAATTATATAGTAGCATGTTGTCTGTCAATCAGTCAGCAGACACTAAAATGACATCACGTAAAGGATGGTTAAGTTTTTTATTTGTACAATCGTGACATCAGTAAAACGTACGCATACCATGAATCACGAGAGGAATTATAAACTCTGTGGGCTACAACACAGAATGATATATGAACTTCAAGAGAAAGAAGGAAAAAATTGTTACTCTTAATTCCGGTTTAATCTTGAACCAGAACACTTTCAAGGACACTGCAGTAGTACCTTTTGTGTTTTTAATTAGTCACCAGGTTCTAGCTAGTCATTTTATGTGTAATAAGAAGTCTAGTTAGTCACATGACGTACAATATTGTTAATCAGTCAGCTGGTTTCTTGTACTTCTGACTAGTCACTTGACTTAAGTTCCTACAGTTAGTTCAGTGATTTACTCTTATACTTTGGTAAACTTTAGATATATCTACTCTTTAATGTTAACAGTTGTTTACTGTGATTATTCCGTAAGTATGAGATGAGGTAAATCAAGATCAACACAAGTTTAAATGGATTACAACATTTGACAGAGCTGGGTTAACTTCAGTAAAACGATCTGTGTAATATTATTCCATGTTATTCGCCGTTTAAAATTGCAAAAGTATATTTTAAAGTATATTTCAAAGCAATTCAGGGAGGACTATTCAGAACTAACATCTTACAACAGGTATGTCGCCACCTTCACCTGTTAACCTCCACCCAGGAAGACGGAGATTGTCGATTGAGGTTTATTCCTCTAGATCAGTGGTTCCCAACCTTTTTTTTTTATGCCCTGCACCCCTAAAAAACTTTTATATGTTCTCGCACCCCTCACAGTAATTATTTATTTAAGAATAAAGATGAAAGTGGCCAAAACAAATGTTATCTCGCACCCTCAAGGGGTGCGAGCATCCCTGGTTGGGAACCACTGCTCTAGATCAACTAGAATCTATGGTTGTAGGATCACTTCTATTTGAACGGGGCAATAGTCTTCCTAGACGGTTTTGAGGAAGGACAGGTCATATCATGGCTTCATTTCCATCCTCAGATTGGTAGTGTAAGAAATAAACTGGGGATCAGTGGGGTAATATCGAGGGTGTGTGTGTGTGTTGTAATCTACATTCTTGGGCTAGCTTCGCGGGGGCTCTTTGTGTTACTTGGAATGTAGGACATTAATTTAAGTTCAGTTATATTTAAAAATAAGACTAGCAAACTAAACAACAATGCATATATTCACAGGAAATTCACATATAAAAATATAGGTGGTGCTCGTGTAGCAAATACGTTTACAAATAGCAGCTTCAGAGAAACTAATAAATGGATTCATAATATACGTATAAGCACTGACGAAAATGCAAACAAAAATAGTGTATGTACGAATATGTCGCATTCATAACATGTTTTTAGACTCATCTAGCCTTGAAAACTGACCTAGTACGATAAGACAGGTTTTGTTTTGTACAGTTCATATCGTGCTAGGATCTCAAGGACTACCACTTTATGAAGTCCTAGTAGATAATAAACAAATTGTGACATAGGACTAAAAATAATGGATGTAACTAAGCTGTCTGTGTATGACTCTGGTAAACTTGAGCATATTATATTCGTAAAATACTTCAAACTGGAATGCGAACGTATGTAAAAGTGTGTATTTGTGTATTGTTTCTAAAGGTGCAACAAGGGAAAGGGGGTGCCCTAGGTTAGGTGTGTCCTACTTCTAACGGAATTTCACACATGTACATTGAAGATGTGTATATGAAAGTCTCATTACCATCACTCGAGAACAGTTTAATAGTTTTAGTCTATTTGCAAAAACTTGTTTGTGTACGTGGGTTTTCCTTCTGAGCCAGAAAATACTGTTAAGCCCAATAACAACGATAAAGTAGGCTATATGAGAAACCGATAACCGCTAGCTCTAGGCAAACTTTGCTAAATCATCAATTATAGCTCCAAGAATAACCAGATCTGGAGCTTACAGTTATAGAGAAGGGGAAATAGACTGTTCCAGTCAGAGTACTAAAAGTCACGTGAAACAACTTTTACCATAACTCCACACACATTTGTTTAGTGTTAGATTTTCTTTATACTTTCCACCAGTGGAGGGTGACAGCTACTTTTATTCCATAATTTTGTCTCTTATTAAACGTCTATATACTCAACCCCGTTCGAAATGTGCCCCTTTACGATGAAAGGTTTTGATACCCTTATTAAAATTGTAAATTATCTGTCCAGCTCAAAAGGTGTTCCTTATAGGCTGAATGTTGCTCATCTACGTTTATATATTCATATTGACATTATTGTAGTTTTAAAACTTGTGGGTAAGTTGACTGGAAGTCAATGAAATTTAGTGAATTTAAATGAGTTAGCTGATCATATATATGGGTAAAATTTCTTAAAGAAATTTTCATTCATACACAAAGGTCAGAAATATAAGAAAAGGAGAAATCGAGTGTAAACTAAGTCAACCAATAGCAAATTATGCCGATATGAACACAATAAAAGAAACTGACTATAATTAATATGCAATTTTCCTCGAACACAATGATATGCGAAAAGTTTAAATTTAGTTCGTTTGACTAAATTTAGTGGTATCAGTTATAATTCACAAAACCTGAACGTAAGAACATCACTCGCTGTTGTTTAAATATTTATAGTTATGTTTTTCTGATAAAAATAATTCCAGTTCCCCTTTGTGTTTAAGCAAACAGACTTCAGACGGAAACTGTTTTACTTTTTAAAAAATCACGCCTTAGCTGCAACAGCGTCTTCTTAAAGCCAAGAATCTCGAAGAAAAAAATA
This sequence comes from Tachypleus tridentatus, assembly GCF_004210375.1. Lineage (NCBI taxonomy): Eukaryota > Metazoa > Arthropoda > Merostomata > Xiphosura > Limulidae > Tachypleus > Tachypleus tridentatus. The sequence continues at coordinate 10,038,088 of NC_134836.1, read as the reverse complement.
GTTCTTCAACTTTGAGGATCCATCGTTATACAAAAATCAATTCATCAACTTTGAGGATCCATTATAATACGAAAAACAGTCCTTCAACTTTGAGGATCCATTATCATACAAAATACAGTTTGTCATCTTTGAAAATGCATTATCATACACATAAGCAGTTCGTCAATGTTAAAGACCCATTATCATGCAAAACACAATAACAGCAAACTGTTCATCAACTTTAAGGATCCATTATCATACAGAAAAACATTCTTCAGCCACGAACAGACATTTTATGATGCACAAATCAGTTGTTTAATTTTGAAGCCACTTCTCATAGATGAAAACAGCTCTTCAGTCTGAGGACTTACTCTCATTCACAAAAACGATTAATTTCTCCTTGGAATCTATTCCCTTCAATATGAGGATTCGTTCTCATCCAGAAAACCGATTAATTTAGCCTGAGGACCTACTCTTGTATACAAAAACAGTTTTTCAGCATAAGGGCTACTTCAAAAAACTGGTTCTTCGGACTTAATGTTCAGTCTCATGCATGAAACAATTCTTTAGTTGGGGCTCATTCTTATGTACAAAAATAATTATTCAGTTCATTCCTTTTTTGTATGTGCTACACTCTGTAGCCAAACAGTTGTCTTATCTGGCATGTATATGTAAACAAAGAAACGTCGTGGCATGTATATGTATAACAAAGAAACGTCGTCTCCATACTGATGTGCTCTGTAGCAAACAGTTGTCTTATCTGGCATGTATATGTAAACAAAGAAACAACTGACAGTTGTCTTATCTGGCATGTATATGTAAACAAAGAAACGTCGTCTCCATACTGATGTGCTACACTCTGTAGCCAAACAGTTGTCTTATCTGGCATGTATATGTAAACAAAGAAACGTCGTCTCCATACTGAACCCTTCCAAGTTTTATTAAATGTGTATTTCATTATGGATTGAATTAAAATAACCCACTAGCCGTCGAGCCAAAACATTGACACATCTACTACAATCCCATGTTACGCTTCTGTAACTGGTGTATTTATTTTTATTTATTTTCGCAGTAAGAATGAGCTAACAGCCAATTAAAATTATAAATGTTATTATAAGGCTATGCTGTCCGAGTTGAAGACAATAAACTGACTTTCTGTTTCTTAGAAACAAGTAAATTCCAAAAAACACGTACAGTTCAGCAATATGTACAAGTCTAAGGCGTCTTCAATCGAAATGCTCTAGTTCTTTTAACTGCCAGACACTTTATAACGTTTTAAAACAAACGCGCTGGTTTGGAACACCAAAACAAAACAGCGTAACTGTTATTGCAAGCTACAAATCTCGTGCAAACATATTTTCTTGTTGGAAAAGCTACATGTACAGGAAAAACGACTGGCAGTGTTGTACACCATAATAACATATTTTCACTGTCTTTACGATCATATGGTTAAAAGTACTAAAGTCAGGACAGAATTCATTATAAACTTATTTTGTTTGGCAATGAATTAAAATCACATCATCGTGAGTTAACGTGTAATATTCGACACAACTTCAGTCATTCTTCGTTCGATTATGGTGTGTTTCATATGTTTATCACGTGTTTATATCAACATTATAGCTGGTATCTAATTCGAATTAGTACGTTTTTATTGATTTGAGAAAAAGGGAACAAACTAAAGGTGGGTTTCGTTGAATTTATGGGTTAGATAGTTATCAGTTTAGTTTTAATTTAAAATATTTACAAAACTCTCACATATGTACGAGACTATAAAATGACTTGTAAAACAACTTAAACGAACTTCATTTATGAATGTCATCCCTCTGTCAACACCAGCAATGACTTTATACCTTCTATCTCTAGAATCTTCTTCAACTGCCTAAAAATGTGTTGCAGGTATTATTATTATTATTTCGTGCCTAAGTGGCCATTAAAAACGCAATTCTAACAACAGATTAGCTTAAGTAAGGGAAAGTTCCGGCATGGATAGGTGGGTTAAGACGTTTGACTCGTAATCTCAGGATCGCGGATTCGAATCCCCGTTGCACTAAACATGCTCGCCCTTTCAGCCGTGGGGCGTTATAATATTACGATCAATCCCACTATACGTTGGTAAAAAAGTAGCCCAAGAGTCGGAGGTGGGTGGTGATGACTAGCTGCCTTCCCTCTAGTCTTATACTGCTAAATTAGGGACGGCTAGCGTAGATATTTCTCGAGTAGCTTTGCGTGGAATTAAAAAACAAACAAACAAAAGGAAAAAGACGAAAAAGGTGTACACTTCTGTATCGATATAATAGTAGTGTTTATTGTATGTCCACATAACTTCACTAAAATATATTTGGAGGTTCATTAGGTACATATATGGATACATATAAATTTTCATTTTTGCGGTTTTTATGGGTGCTTTTGCATTTTTACCACTACTTCGCCTCTTCTTGATGGACTTCCATCAAATTTGAGATGAATGTGTATTGGGTCCATGTAAAGATACAAGCGAAGTTGCAGTTTCGTATTTTATGTTTTGCGGTTTTTATGGGTGTTTTTCACAATTACTTATAAGGAATGGATCTTTCATGTCCTAATATAACCTTTCATTAATCATGAATTTACATAACTTCCGTTCAAGGGACAAGTACTCCATCTAGTGTCAAAACAAAATTACAAGTATGCATATCCACGCAAAATATAGAAGTACTTGTGGGAACAAATTTTTTATTTTATTCGCACTGTGTACTCGATGGTGGATGAATCCGAAAACAACGTGTTAAATACAATCAATGACAACGTTTTCCAACATTTATACACCACAATAAGCAGGGAGAAACGTGTCCATTGAGCACTAGATCCTTCCAGGTCTTAAGACCAAATAACGACAACGATATACAGCATCAAACACTGACTACATTATGACAAAAAAAAACATAACAAAAACAAAACAATATATTCTAAAGACGGTTGATATGGGTATTAACACTTCAATTAGAGTAAAGTACAAAACACTGATTTCATCTTGTTCTACAACCTTCATACACTTACAGTAGACCAAGTGCTAATTATATTCGAGAAACTATCAGTTATATTCCTTAGAGACAATTTCCCTTACCAAATATAAACAATACTTTGTTTATGGATTCAGGAATTAATTTTTAAACAGTCAGACATCTTATGAGAATGAAAATGCATGATACCTTCCATAGGTGTTTTCATTCAGGTGAGAAGTTTGATCTAAAGAATTTTCGTCGTCTGACGATTGTGTCTTGTCCACCAGATGCTGAACTGACGGCATGGGTAGCTTTCTCACTGGAATTCTCAAAGTTGAAGCTTGGAGAGACCATTAAAAAACATCACTGAAACTGTAAACAAAGGCTCTTGTAAGATATTAAAAGACTTAATCATTGTTGAAAAATCTATTAATCAAGCTTGGTAGTAGCAATAAAATATCACTAAAAGTATGAACAAACGTTCATGCTAAAATAAAATATAAAAAAAAAATTAATCATTACTGATAAATTTAACTATTAAATTATACTTGTTCCAGTAGAGGTATATATAATCTGAAAGCAGCTGAAATGAACCAGTTACATGTAATACTTTGTCAGGCAAATCCACAAACACTGATATCATTGTTCGTTACAACAACAGGTATTCAACATTGTTACATTTGTTATATTTCTTGTAAGGTAACAACAACCAAAGAAATGTGTTCTAATTATCGAAGGAATGTATTAATCTGTGCACCTTATTAAACTCAGCATTGCCCTAAAAACTTGTTGGTCTCGACTGTAAACTCCATCAAAATACAGTGTTGTGCCGTGCATCGTGTCGAAATAAATATTACGCTGTACAGCTTAGCAAACATGAATCATATTATTATACCACAGTACGATCTTTAAGTCAGTACCACACTCTACAAACTGTAAACGCCGGAATTACGTTGTAAAGTTAAAATTACATTAAAATTCCTGTGTAAAGTCTTAAATTACGGCGCACGAGTTGTTAATACTTGGACAAGTAGTTTGACGTTCGTGGATTAGACGTTTATTCTTTCCAAATTAGATGGTATATATCTTTAAACACCAAAATATATTAAATAAATATATTATCTTTTATGACTTAATTTCTGTAGTGCATATTGGTGTATAGAAGACATTAATATTAGACATAAACGACCTTATCTCACGTTTGTTCTTTATCATACTGTTTCTAGCTTAAGCCTAAGAGCTATATGCTTGGGTTGCTGACCAGATCTGGGTACAGTATCTAGAGTATGTCTATACCTACACCACAGTCATACATGCCTCAGAAATACGGAAGTATGTTGTGGCGCATGAGAATGTTTCTGGGTTACAATTTTCCTTCCGGCATAATACAGGTCTGACAAGTTTGTTTGTTTTTTTCTCTGATCATTATGTTCTGTTTTTTACAGACTGATGAACATAAGTACAGCAATGCTTCTACGTATGTGTGAATAAAATCACCCAGTAGTTTTTTTTTGAAATTTCGCGCAAAGCTACAAGAGAGCTATCTCCGTCAGTCATCCCTAATTTAGAAGTGTAAGACTAGAGGGAAGGCAGCTAGTCATCACCGCCCACCGCCAACTCTTGGGCTACTCTTTTGCCAACTAATAGTGGGATTAACCGTCACGCTATAACGCCTCCACGGCTGAAAGAGCGAGCATGTTTGGTGCGACGGGGATTCAAACCCCCAACCCTCGGGTTACCAACCGAGTGCCTTAACTACCTGGCCATGCTTGGCCTCACCCTTTAGTTAAAAAAATAATGATCAAAACAGAGAGAAAAGGCGAGCACGCAAAGAATAATAACATAATAAACTACTACCAGTAGACTAATTTCTATATAACTGAATTAAGATGCTGGTAAAATCAGATTATGACTTTTTAGATCGAAACAAGAAACATATCCGAACTATTTGTAGTACTTTTTAATATTTCTAATACTTTTACAGGCTACGTCGTTGCGATTTTTTTTTTTTATTTAGACGTCTTTATTATTATTTTGTCAGCAGAGGAATTTTAACGTGTGGTAATGACTATAATATTTTGGACGTGCACAAACGACTTGAAAAATATAAACCTCACGTTCGACCAGAGTTGTTGTTTCTTGGTTGTTTAACAGCCAGTTAATTAGTTAATTTAGCGCAGAAAATATGGAGCTTCAGTTTTATGAAGCTGCTAGGGCGTTTGCTACTTAAGTCCATCTTGTTCAGATTGTTTGTTTTTTGAATTTCGCACAAAGCTACCCGAGAGCTATCTGTGCTAGCCGTCCCTAATTTAGCAGTGTAAGACTAGAGGGAAGGCAGCTAGTCATCACCACCCATCGCCAACTCTTGGACTACTCTCTTACCAACGAATAGTGGGATTGACCGTAACATTATAACACCCCCATGGCTGAAAGGACGAGCATGTTTGGCGCGACGTGGATGCGAACCCGCGACCCTCAGATTACGAGTCGCACGCCTTAACACGCTTGGCCATGCCGGGCCGTCCATCTTGTTCATATTGTACTTCTAGAACTTGTAACTGGAGAAATAAAGTGAACTGCACTTTGCTTTGTTTTTTAGGGACTAATCCAAAAATAACTCTAAAACAAATAGAAACCGTTACAAGAACAAGTAAAATTATAATTATTTAGACCAGAGGTCAGCAACCCTCTCGCTGTCTCATCATTGAAATAGGGATTACAATATTGCAACTTTCAGTATCTTGGGTTTTTACCGAATTGAAAAATTGTTTCTTCATGTTATTTCAGGTGTCGATCTCTGATTTATACAGATATAATAATTTTTTAGCACAAACTAAACAATAAACTAACTGTGCACTGTTTAATGTTGGGAATCGAACTCTGGACCTAAAAACTATAAGTCTGCAAATTTATCTCTGAGGTTAGACAAAAATATGAAATCTACTGAAACTATTTGTGCCATTTTGTTTTTGATTGTGAGTTTAAAATAGTAAGTTAGTAACATATAACAATACGTAGTATATTATATTGAAAAGCATCAAAAATGAACTCAGCACATCTAAAACTATCTATTTGTATTTCAGTTACAAAAATAAAATACATCTTTCATGTTTATATAAAAAGTAGCGATTCCTTTGGAACTGTTACAGGAAATGACCTTCACTGGTTAGTGCGGACTGAGAATTCGAGAGGTTTAAGTTCGCGACTCGCTATGTCGAAAGCACATTTTCTTTCCTTGTATCCACTATAATAATGACTGTTAACTCTTACTATTCGATAAACAACAATAGCTCGAGAACTGTTGATGGGTTGCTAGCTGCTTTTCTTCTAGTCTACAAGATCAGGGTTACGGATGGCTGTGCACGAATAGCTGTTGTATAGCTGTGAGCGAAATTTTGAAACAAATACACTTTTATTTTGATTTCAAAAACTGTTTAGCTTTCTGTTATTTAGTTGTTTATCGATAGTCTTTCCACACTAAAGACAATCTGAACTCTCGAAACAATAGTTTCATCACTGAAGAAGTCACAAATGGCCAGATGGTTAGGGTGTCGTACTCACAACGTGAGTGTCGCAGGTTCGAGTCCTCGATGGACCCTTTCAGCTGTGGGAGCGTTAAATTATTTCGTTAAATCCAGTTATTCATTAATAATAGAATAACCCAAGAATTGGTGGTGGTTGGTGATGATTATCTGTCTTCTCTTTAGTCCATAACTGCTAAATTAGGGACGGCCAGCGCAGATAGCCCTCCTGTAGCTTTGCGCGAAATTAAAGAAACAAACAAGCTATGAATGATGTTTCCGTTCTTAAACTATTGTTTATAAGACACATTTATTATTATTCTCATTTCTCTTGAGAACCGAAATGAAAAATATTAACAAATAAACTTGTATATCTTGACATCACAGAAACTGAATGATCAAATCAAAAGAGAAAAATGGAAAGAAGAGATACAACTATCCAATAATCCACAATCAGCAACTGTCATAATAAGTACTCTTATAGAAACTTTCGTGTATACAAAAAAATAACACGACAGAAAAAAAGCGGATGAAGAAATTATCGACTATACTTCACAAGGTTTATCCTGTGTTTTTCCATTAGGGATTATTTATTTGCTTGATTCTCACTATATTCTACTATAGCTTAGCTGTTTTGTATAATATTTTCACTGCGTTCTTCGACTGTAACCTGGAGTCATTCATTCAGATGGCAAAACTGGTCGTATTGGTTTCACAATTGTACTGAATGAGGGGTACTTTTATAGGTCAAACTCAGGTGTAAACTGACGTAGAAATCTATAAAAAAAAGAGTTGTGATTCATCGACGTTATTTATGAAGGTTTCACCATAACCGGAACAACGGAGTAGCCTTAGACACATACAATACACTCCTAGCATATGCTCATTGTTGCTTAAAAGTTAAAAAGTGCGCTTATGCAGTTTTAGAAAGGTGTCCACTGTAATTTCTTTTCAGACACACGGTGTAACTATAACTGTGTAACAGACACTAATCGGCTAAAATATCTAATAAAATCATTCTGCCAAGAAAGAAAACAAACGTTTTTGTCTTTAATTCTTAGTAGTGTCCATAGCAGTGAAGATATTATAAAGGGCAATCTTACTGAAGCTAACATCAAAATTAGATTTTGTTCTTTTCATCACAGGTATCATATCACAGATAACAATTTTAATATTTACAATGCTAGGAACAATTATTGCAGTTGTTTAACTGTCGTATTTACCTTGGAGTAACTATATTACTACATACAGAGTATAAGTGTGTACATTTAGGGATCCAAAATATTTTACTCACAAAACCCAGTAACTTCTGTTGTGAGTAGTGGTGTTAAAAATAAGTGTGTTTGTTTATGACTTTTGCACAAAGCTACACAAGGGCTATCTCCGCTAGCTGTCCCTAATCTAGCAGTATAAATAACTGAAAATAAATAACTCCTTCCAAAAAGAGACTTTTTTAAAATGTGGAACACGTATGTATATAAGAATTTAATTATCTGAAATTATAGCATATTTATTTTCAATCACTTCTCACTATATTCTACTATAGGATATTTGTTTTCCGTGACTATTTACAATATGTATATTATTCCATTATAACATATCTGTTCGGCATGATGGCGAAATTATTACTTATATATTTAAGCAATTTTTACAGCGACGGAGAGATGGCGTCATCCAGCAACTGAGTGTTTGTATTTTTTTCCTATACAAAAACCACAACGGGCTCTCTGCTGTGTCCACTGAGGGGAATCGAGCCCCTAATTTTAGCGTTGTAACTTCGAAGGCTCAAAAACTTCAGTTTATAACGAGTTATTTGTTTAAAAATTATGAACCACTTTATAATTGAATTTTCCTTTCTTTTAAGGAAGGTAAAATGCGGAATATAGGTGAGTCTAAAGTGTTAAGCTTTAGAAATGTTTATGTAACAGTCAATGTTTTAGTTATACTTTCAGTGTTTTAAACCCAAAGTTTGCTTATGTGAATTGTTGTAATATGTAGATATCGTAACTAAACCACTCTATATCTTATAAAGTGAATACGTCTTAGCCACATATATTTGTTTAATTTTAGAAGAGGTTTCTCAACTTTGTTTTAAGTTCTAGACAAAGAAGATATGCAGTCATACCTGGTCGTAAAACTAAGCCAGGTGTGTGTGTTGTCCCCCCCCTTATAAGGCTAGCACGGTCTGCGAATATCGAGGCTAGTTTTAGGGTTAATGGACTAATGGATATCTGGTTGTTAGGAACGGGTAACATGACATATGGGATGTTCTGATGGAATTAGGGTTGGTTAAACTTCTAAGAAACGTTAATACCCTCTCAAATTTTTGAACCGGAAATTGCCTTGTAGGTAGTGTGCCCGCACTTTAAATCAAATAATTCATGGTTCACTTTCCCTTGCCCCAAAAATGCGCTCCTCTTCTGGGGCTATGTGCTCATTATGAGAACAACAGTCAAATCTTACTGTTCCAATAGTGTAGCACAATAACTGGCAGTGAATGTTTTTGATTAGCTGTCTTAGCTTCTATCTATTAATTTGTATTATATTCTACGTTTGCTACTCCCTTCTAAGTGTTTGAATTTTTTCTATTATGCTGCTTGATCAATAAGGTCGTTAATAGCCTTTCCTTTCAGTATCAACTATTTAATACCTTGTCTCCCTATAGGTGTAAAATTGTACTTAGCATGTGAAAGCATACAGCAGTTTTCTTTATTGGTGTTGTGGATGATATATTCAAACCTTGATATACCTGACATGGCAGTATGATAACATGACGTAGATACTGATTACGACAGGATTATCATTACATGAAACCTTGATATACCTGAGGTAGTAGACGAGGATATTGATTAAAATTGGATCATTTGTTAGGCCAATAGTCGTTCACTGTTCTTTAAAAAGTTAACAGCATACAAGCTAAGCCCACACAAGGTACAGTAGTGGTCTGTGCAGACAGTTATCTAGAAGTTAAAAACAAAATAAGAAACGATTAAAAAGGAAGGTAGAGAATATTGTCATTGAGTTAGTCCTAATGTTGCTCTTCTAAAAGATCGTATTCCTTCCCTGCTGAGTTGGCACATAGGATCCGATGATTACTGGAACAAGCGGATAAAAGTGGTGAAACTTTCCTTCTCGACAGGATGGCAGTCCATCAAAGTTCAATCCCAGTACTCATCATACAGCTAGAAACACAGCAGAATAGCACGACACGACCCACCCTTGAATTCGCAACCAACCAACTACACATCTAAAGCGCGAACCCAGTTAGTCACGTTGTTCTGTGTTGAGCTTCGTGCATATTTTACTCGGAGTAAAAAAATTGTTCGAATTAATACAGTAAACATATATCTTTTTTATTGGTACTTCTATCATTATAGTAAAGTTGGTCGGACGTCCATGAAAATGACAGCAATTAGCTGAAGCACTTAAACTTGACCTTCTACGTTTTTATCTAGCACGTTTCAAGTTTTCCTTTCAGTTTACTCAAACCACAAGTTACACGAGCAGATACAGGTGTGACAACAGCGACGAAGGATCCTTGACATGCTGGTTCGGTGTTAAGAACATGACTGGCATTTTCAAATAGTTGCCTGACCTTATATTATTTTTACGATCCTGATAGAATAAAATTAAGATAAACAACGACAATGATCTGGTAAAATACAAAGGTAAAAACGTGTTATTATAATTCTGTACCATCAATCAATTTTCTGTTACCATCAGAATTTAGTTAAATGTTATAATTATTTTTTTAATGGACTAAGACATTGTTATGTCGATACATAACAATAGCTAGTGCTAGAAAAACTGAGATTTTTTTCTATCTAGAATAGTTATCCCAACAACAGGTTCAATACTGTTTTTAAGCACAAAGCTACACAGTAGAATACCTACGTTGTACCGATCGCGGGAACCAAACCCTTATTTTGTAAGTTATAAACCCTCACACCTACCGTTAGGCCACCGACAGACAGAATTAATTTCTCCCTTAAAATTTTGAAACAGTATCAGACTTTGATATATTTTTCCCTTTAGTACGCCTACACTATATAATTTTAACCTGCTAATTTATTTACAAAATAAAATTGGTACAGGCTACATAGACGCTTTTAATCAACGCTCTACCTCTTACTTACTTCGATTAACGGGATTAAAATTTTATTTAATAGCTACTTTTGTTACAATAAAACTAGTTGATCGTCTATGAAAATTACATTAACTAGCAAGAGTAAATAAAATTAACCTTTTTCAATTTACCGAGTACGTTTCAAGTTTTCTTTTCAGCTGACGTAACGATCAAGATGCTTTAGAAGATATGGATGTAATAACGAGAGGAATACTTTACATCGACAAGAGGTAATTCTTCAGAAAAATACTGAACTGAAATGAAGTACTGTATTCAAGTTCAGTCGAAGAAACAATAACAACATTACTTCTTATTGAAGATAATATTACCTACTAAACCTATAAAATCGAAATCAATTAAGCAAGAATATAATATTTAGAAAACATCTTCGACCATTAAATAATACTGGGTACGTAAGGCACGTAATATAGTAAAGTAAAACCATAATTATAAGACAGTAATATGGTAAAGTTAAGCCATCAGAGCAAGACACGTAATATAGTAAAGGTATGCCATAAATTAATAACCATAAAAAATTAATATGCACTAAAGAAGTAATTCGGGCTTAGTGAACTCTTAGTTTTTGTAAGATGTGTAGAAATTCTACCAGTAATAAAAAGTATAAACTTCTTTTTTATAAAATTTCTGGACATATACTCGTCGCAACCATACAAAAATATCAACTATTTGCAAACAATGACAAGTATAGCTTTTTCCCAGAGCAAATTATTCCATTTGGCACGTGTTTATCAGAATATAATTGAAGGTCATTACAGGTTTAAATATAGCATGTCAGCGGGGATTGTGTGACAAAACAACTTCGTCGTGTTCGTAACCCCTATTTATGGTCAGTATAACAATCGGGATAAATCGACTATTTATCTTTTATTTTTAAACATCATAATTTAAATGACTTTAGCACTATTTTGTAAAACAACTTTATACCTAAAACACATGCAATAGGCTAACGGCAAATAGAAACAAAGAGAACAAATATTCACGGTAACTTTTAAAACACCCAAAACAGGTTCAAACGGCCTGTTCATGGAGGACAGGTTTGTTTATCTCTCTTTTCTTGACCCTGCTCTTACTTTCGATTTTGACAACAACAAAGTCGTTATCGTAAAAAAAAAAAAAAAAAAGTCACATAGAATGAAAGACCGCTGTTACCATAGCAACCAACCCCAAAACGCCACCCGTAGAGCCTAAGTTGACAGTATGCTGTAGCCACAGAGAAACAACTCTTACAAGTGAAGACAAGGTAAAGTGGCGAAAACAGCTCCAAGTTAGGGTACTAACCATAAACATAAATTTCCCACGGCGTTTTCAAACTGCGGAGACAAAATTGTCGGCCGTCTCTCACGTCTGAGGAAAAGATTTGACCACTGATCCCCAAGTGGTGGATATAGCAATAGGGTGTTTAACCAAATCCAAATGAAGTTAAGTAAACAGTAAACACCTGCGTATTAATATTTAGAAAAAAACAGTCACAAACAATTTGATTTACTTAAATTATTAAGTCGTAGTTTGCGTTAGTACTTATTTTCACACACACAAAAAAGACTCGGTTTCTAAATATGGAATTTTACAGTTTTATAACAATACAAAAGAGAGAGAGACAAAAAAATCTTCCGATCAGTCAAATTATATCAACTAAAATACTTATACAAATATTTCTGTTTCTCAGTGCAGTTCATTAAGTTAAATTCTACTGACATTTAATAGTTTCTAAAAGCACGTCTTTATTAAGAAAATAGAGTAACGAGCTATATTTAAATATACTACACAGATCCTTGTCGTTCACACCTGTCTGTGCAAATAAATCATAATGATTGATATAATAACACAGGCAAACATATCGTGTAGAAAATTCTTCAGCTTGCGTTAATGACCAGGGACGTTTTGTTTGTTTGTTTGTTTTTGAATTTCGCACAAAGCTACTCGAGGGCTATCTGTGCTAGCCGTCCCTAATTCAGCAGTGTGAGACTAGAGGAAAGGCAGCTAGTCATCACCACCCACCGCCAACTCTTGGGCTACTCTTTTACCAACGAATAGTGGGATTGACCGTCACATTATAACGCCCCCACGGCTGAAAGGGCGAGCATGTTTGGCGCGAAGGGGCTGCGAACCCGCGACCTTCAGATTACGAATCGCACGCCTTAACACGCTTGGCCATGCCGGGCCACAACCAGGGACGTTTCTTGTTCCTTTTTTGTTTTATGTTTCACAGAGTATATTAAAATTATCTAAAAGTTCTACTTGGTTTGGTTGGTTTATTTTGTTTTGAATTTCGCGCAAAACTACAGGAGGGCTATTTGCGCTCGCCGTCCCTAATTTAGGAGTGTAAGACTAGAGGGAAGGCAACTAGTCATTGCTACCCACCGCCAACTCTAGAGCTACTCTTTTACCAAGTGGGATTGATTGACACATTATAACGCCCCCACGGCGGAAAGGGCGAGCATGTTTGATGTGATGGTGATTCGAACCCGCCACCCTCGGATTACGAGTCGAGTGCCTTAATCACCTGGCCATGCCGGGCCGTTCTACTAGGACTGTTGTTAAGAAAAGTCACTAAATTTCAGATATATAGGTCCAGCTTAAACGGATTGGTGATTTTAATTATCTTCTGATATTTCATTGGTTAACTCAACACACGTGTTTAACTTTGAAAGTTAAATCGTTTATACTTTCAAGAAACCCCATTAAAATATTATTTTACTGTCGCTTTTCAGAATATACTTTTTTGACAACTTATAACAGTTGCTCCTTCCGTTAATTTTCTACACCAACACATATATATATATAGGTTGCTTTTATGTTTGTGAGGTTAGTATTCACAAAATGTTCGGATTTTAAATTTGTTTGTTTGTTTTTGAATTTTGCACAAAGCACTCGAGGGCTATCTGTGCTAGCCGTCCCTAATTTAGCAGTGTAAGACTAGAGGGAAGGCAGCTAGTCATCGTAATCTGAGGGGCGCGGGTTCGCGCCCGAGTCGCGCCAAACATGCTCGCCCTCCCAGCCGTGGGGGCGTTATAATGTGACGGTCAATCCCACTATTCGTTGGTAAAAGAGTAGCCTCTTTTAGGTGACTAAAAGAGAAGCGCACGCCTTAACGCGCTAGGACGGATTTTAAATACAAATGAATCTGACAACAAAGGGTGTAAACAAACAGTTTAACCTGACAGACATTTGTGAAAGTCGTTGGAAAAATATCCAACGTACGGTCATGAAAAGCGTTCTCTATTAATGTATTTCACGTGGCAGAAGACTAGAAGGCCGATGAGCTACACCACTTAGTTCAGGGTACAAATTCTAGTCATAAACACGTCGCCACGTGCTCTCATAAGAATATATTCTTGTTTCTTTTCGATATTCACGAATACTGCACGAGAACTACCTGCGCGAGGGACAGGCAGAAGCTAGTCAACAACACCTGCCAATTTTGGGGATATTCTACTTAAGTAGTTGGATTTAGTTGTCACTCATAATACACTTTCGGCGTCAATGTGTAGAACGCGATCTGGGACAAAGGGATGAGAATCATGAACCCTCGGATTCAGAAGCATAGACATGCTCTACCATTAGGCCTCGCCCAAACCAAAAAATATTTGTTAAATTAAACAAAATATTGTGTGTATATATGTATGGGTTTGTCTACATAGATAAACAGTTTATAATTATTTTATTTTATTTTTTTACATTGTTAAATATAGTGAGTTACAACTTCAGGACAAAATCTGTCTAAATATTCATGTACAGAGAAGCGCTGGTCCTCGCTGTTTTCTGTTATTCGTAAAATGTAATGTTTGCCCAAATAAAATATTCCAAGAAGCTTAGCTTAGTTGCAGTATTTAAGATATGTCGAATAAGTTTTTGTTTATCGCTAAATCCATTAACATTGATAATGAGCTAATTGTACTCGTGCTTAATTTCCAGTCTGGTGTTAAAGTCGATGAAAATATAATTATAAGTTTATTGTTAAATCTTTTTCTTGTATTTAAAAAAAACAACTTTTTTATAACTAAACTACAATAGTGATTTCAGCACTCCCTAATGACCAATCTTAACCAAAATGTTTTGTAATTAAAGCTGCAAACCGTTATACTTGGTGGGAATATCTTATACTTTTAAAACATCTTTAAACAAATAGACTATAACACTGATTTTAGCATTCTCTATTGACCAATATTAACCAAAATGATTGGTAATTAATGCTTTAAACTGTCGTACTTGATGAGAATCAATAATTTCATATTTAAAAATTTATTAAATCATTACTGTTATATTTATGAAATAATTCCCTCACTCTTAAATATGTTAATAACTTGCCTTGATCAGATGTAAAAAAGGGCCGTGTTGTTGTTGTGTGACGCGGTGAGACTCGGAACTAAAATGTCTTGACAAACAGATTTATATCTCGTTTCTCACACCGTGCAACCTTGAAGTCAAAATCAGTTACATCTCACGTTCAGTTTTATGGAGGACAAAATAGGTAAAAACACTCTGTTTTGCTCTGAGGAACAAAGATCACCAAAACACAGGGTACAAATAGGTAGAACACACTTGTAAGAACACATAGACTTGTGATTTTAACTCAGTACACTGTACAAGTACAATATTTTCTATTGAACGAAAACAATTATATCACTTGTATTAAAAAATTCCAACTGTAACATATTTTTGTTTTTTACAATAAATATTGAGAAGAATTAGTACTTTTTTTCAGAATTTTATGTCACAAAATAGTTGTTCCGAGCAACATGCGGTGTTAAGTTGTTTGTTATCCAGCACAGAACTCTACCCACCACAGGTATTGAAACCCGGTTTTTAGCATTGTAAATCTCTAGACATACCGCTGCTGCCACTGGTGGGTGAGAGTGGACGTGATATGGAGAAAGAGTCTTAAACATGCAACTGGAACAAGCTTATTTTAACGCATCATAATTTATATTTTATTGTAATATGTTTAATCTACAGAACTAGTAAATAAAGAGAAGTAAAAATAAAACACTACAATCGGTGAAAAAGTAATATTTCAAACAAGAAAAATATGAAGCAATAGAACTTTTTTCAGAATTGGGGAAAAAAACAAAATATAGACAATTTTACGTTTTACAAATACCCTTTGTTTTCTATTCTCAATTCTATAATTACGGAGTTTCACCAAGTACCAAGGGTTAAAGTATCAGTTATACAAAACGTTTTTCGTTCGCTTGAAACATTTTTTTGTTTGTAATTAAGTACAAAGCAACATGATGGGCTATCTGTTCTAAGCCCACCATGAATATCTAAACCGGATTTCCAGCGTATAAGACCGTAAAAATACTGCTGTACCACTTGGGGGGTCGCTGAAAAGATGTCCCACAAAATACTCCAATATAATCTTTTATTTAACAAGTTAAACCTTAACTAAATGATAAAATCGAACGCAATTGTTATAACTGTCCCGTTTAGAGCAGTTTAAACAATATTAGTTTAGTTTTATTATATTTCTTTTTTAAAACTATACACCTTATAATATGAATTCTTCCATAATGTCAAAAACAATGGTTTGCCGAGAACGAACTTTTGTTGCAAATTATAAATATTTTTCATATGGTTTATTGCACATTTTGTTGTTGTTTATAATCTAAAAATAAAGACAAGTTCAGCCAAGGCTATTTTCTTCAGCCCAAGCCTATTAACCCAGTTTGACATGACCCTTTACTGTGAGGATACGTTTCAATGGTTTTCATTCATGAAAGGTATCTTTACCAAAGTTTTTTAAACAAGATAACCCTGTAAGTATGGTATGTGTTAACATCGCATAATTTTGACATATCTTTCCTTACTTGGACTCAGTTTCGAGACTTAACACATCATTTTCTTGCTTCTCTTTGAAAATATCTTCAATCTTCAGCAATAAACTTGATACTCACACTTCACGATATCGTTGTTCAATTAACTGAGGAAGATCTACATCATGCTTTCCGCCATAAATATCAAAGTAAGAAAGAGTAAAACAGAGCCATATTCTTAAGAATAATAACTAGAACTATCCCTCAGTTCAAAACAAAGATAAAAATATACAACTGTCAATGTTCATACACACATACGTTCGTGCATGCGTATGAGACAATTTTCAAAGCTGTCTCGTTACTTACCTGTCCCTCCTGGCTTTGCCCTAGAAATAGGCCAATAGAGATCCTAGCAACTGGTGACGTAGGCGTGACGTTTGTTTTCGAAAGAAGAAAGTTACTATAAAATTCAGATAAAAACTATACGTTATTTCAATCGTTTGAATTTATTAACTTCGTTTATTTGTCGAAACACCTATCTAATTTAAATTGTGTATTTCTTCTTTAACTGTGTGACATATTGCCTTTGTTATAGGATTTTCTGTGACATAATTATTAACGTGTCCAGATTATAAAGTCGAAGGTTCATAGCTCGCAGCCTACTTCCACAAAAACGCGCTCCGCACATTGAGGCCATAGGTGCGCTTAAAGAATGGTGATCAGATCCCATTGTTCAGTGAGCCATAAGCAACCGATAATTGGTAAAGAATGTTTTTGACTAGATGCCTTGCCTCTAGTTTATCATTCAAAATTAGGAATCTCTGTGTTCAGATAGCCTCTCTGTAACTTTATGAGAAAAGTATAAAACAAGTAAACAAACGCCATCTCCAAAGTGATGTAGGTAACCGAAACTCGTTATGCTATCCAAAGTGAACCTTACAATTAACATGTGATTTAGGACGAAAAATTCGAGAGAAGAATACGTTACGTTATAAATGAAGAACACTATTAATTAACAAGCAGTTATTTAACACAGTCCTCACAAGATGAGTTCATACGTTTAAGTTTTTATTTATTATTAGTTTACACAACTTTGATGGAAATTTTTACAAACAATACGTGAAACCCGCGCAAACTTCTGCGGTAAAGAAGGAATATATTACGGGTAAAATATACACGTGTTTATTTCCTGTTTTCAAGTATTTCATTGTACCTTGTTTTCTATAAATAACAACTACAGTTTGAAAAGGCTAGAACGAATTTAGGGTTAAGACACGTTTATATATGTGTATTGAAGGCACCAAGCTGACCGAATAACCGATCCGAAGTTCACTAACCCGCTCAAAACAGGTTTAATTTTCCCTCAGAAAAAACACCTACTTACTTGACTAGAAGTATTCCGTCAAATCTCCAAATGGTAAATAATGAATTCTGAGAGAGACAGGGTATTCACCAGTGAATTAAAACAACAACAAAAAACAACCTAATCCAGACTTTTACAAAATTAAGGGATGCGACTTGCTGCATAATATAGAAAACAAGAATAGAATAGTCGGTTTTTGTTATTGTTTTTGGCACTTCACGAAAGAATCATTCCGATATTATAAAGAGTGGGACAAAAGTGACTGTGCACTTGCTACATTTTAAACACACTTTAATCACTTATGTCTTATTCTGAAACAAACAATAATCATATTAGTTTTAACATTCGTTGTAATATTTTCTTTAGTACTAACCATATAATACCAAACATACCTTTGCCACACACAGTTATATAATCATTTTTGCTTCACCTTGTACATCTTATCGTTGTTTTTGAATTTTGAAATATATTTAACAGCTTAAGAAAATTATCAGTGGTACTAGCATGATGTTTACTCTTTGCCGTTTTTACAATTTTGTGGAATTTGGTTCAGAGTAAAATAAAAACTTTTTTTTAAAAAAACCTAACTTACTATATATATAGAATACTTTAATTCAGCAATGAAATTAGGATTGTTTCAATTCTTAGAAAGAGTTCATTTTAAGTCAAAAAATGTCAGTGATGAAACGTCACTTTAGGGTTAGTAACAAAACATTAAATATTTTAATTAATGCTTACCTTATTAATACTTGCTAGCTCTGTTCTAAAACATTATTTAGAGTTGTTCAATTTAGAGAGAAACGTTTCTTTTAAAACACGTGGGCACATAGACTTGATGAGAGAGATATCTATATATACGCGTTAACAACATTAAATATAAAACTCTAGCCTACGCATATGTACCCTTACAGGTAAATCTCAATTTATATTGAAACTGTTTTTATACGTTTTATCACCGCCGAATAATTTTCAAATACATTTTCTACTCGATCCACACTTGTGGCTTCAAGAAACAGAATAACTAGCTTCTTGTGGTAGTCTTACAAATTACCATGTGTCAGATGGTCTACTCGAGACTATATGACGTGGGCGAACCTATTATAAGAAGTAAACATATACCTCGACATTACCTTAAATGTACAGCACTAGGCCTAATCACAACAGCTTGCTGTTGTCATTGTTTTTTAATTTAATTGCAAAACTACACAAAGGACTATCTGTGTTTTGCCCACCACGGGTATCGAAACCCGGTTTTTAGAGCTGTAAGTCCGTAGACATACCACTGAGGTGCAGCAGCTTGCTAAGACTTTATATATATATATTTCTAAATAAGAACGATGCTTGTTGGTTCTTAAAATATTAGATAGTTTAGCATCTTATTGTTTTTGATTTCTGTATTATAAACGAAATTCCATAGTGTGGGTATATTTATGGCAGAGCCATGTCAAGCTATTTGCTGCGTCAACCAAGGGGAATATACCCCCTAATTTTAGCGTTATAAATACGTAGTCTTATCGCTGTTTCACCAGAGAACAAGTTCCATAGTTAAATTTTAACAATGATGTGGAGTCCCCACGCAAAATTCCAGGGTTCAGTTCGCCTCAGTTGATGCAGAGCATAAAGTTCGCTATGAAGTTACGAGGGAAACCAAACAAACGGTTCAAGTATCAACGTTTAAGAGAAAACGTTCAAAGCGAGAATTTGGAAATATGTTTGTTAATGTATCACATAAAGTATCGGCAGAATTACTTTCGTTGTTGGTAGAACATTAAGAGTGTATCAGAAGAAGGAGTTTTCTTGTTTTGTTTTTTTACAAAAATGTGTATTTTATTATCAGCATCAAATGAATCTGATTGTAAATGACTAACTTGAGTAAACCTAAACTTAGTATAAGCTGAAAACAACATAAAATCCCAAAACAATCTCAAGTGATTTTTTAAGTAGAGAGCAAATCCACATTTTTGAAATCCATTGTCATTGTTTTTGGAATTAATCTTCCGTTCGAACAAAACTGCAAACTGGAGGCAAAGATTTGTGTCCCTGAAGTAAAATCGTTTTATTTATAGACTCTGATTTTAAAGAAATAAAAATAATTGTTACTATTATGACCATTATTTATTTTACAAATCATATCACTGTAAGATATATAAAAACATTTAAAGTAAAATAAACACAAAATAATAACTCTCAAACATTTTTTTTTTATCATAAAAGCGCTTCGATGAGTAGAAGTAAACACACTATTCAGTGAACAGCCGACAGTGCCTTTAGCTGATTGGAAATAAATATGCTATTCAGTGAACACCCGAAATAGGTAGCCTTTGGCTGATTAGGAATAAACACGTTATTCTTTCATTACGCAAAAGAGATAGCTTTAGGTCCAGTCGAACTAAACATGCCGTTTTGTGAGCAGGTAACTGAAGTGTCGTTTGTTTGAATAGGGTTAAACGTGCTATTCTGAGAAGATGTAACTGTACCTTTCTTTCATAATACAAACATTTCGTTATTCGTACCTAGCTATACCAGTCTGATTATCCTCTCATAAGCTTAAGGCTTATAAAGCTATAAATAGCCCATTATGTAGTTTTACCAATAACAAAGACAGTCTAAATTTATAAAGAACAGGTTTTACACTATTTGTGTCATAAATAATACTACTCAAATATACCTTAGATATAAAAGTATTGAAGATTGCTCCATATAAACATTATGACTAACATACGGTACCTTGCAAAAGTATTCACCACTATCCAAAGTTTTCATATTTTGTTGTCTTCTGAGCTTACAATCATGAAACTTTATGAAGACGATCGTAGCTCTGAAATATTTGCAAAGTTCCATGTCTGAGATGGGAGTCATTGTTCATACTTCGACAATATCCTGGTCCCTACATAAAGTTGGCCTATATGGGCGAGTGGCAAGAAAGAATTTATTATTGAAAAATAATTATCTTAAATCTCGTATGAAGTTTACGACAAAGCATATAAATAATGCTTTAGACATGTGACAGAAGGTTTTGTGGTCAGATGAGACAAAAATTGAGCTTTTTGGTCTAAATTCAAAGCGTTACATCTGGCGTAAATCTAACACAGCACATTACCCAGTCAACACCATTTCAGCTGTCAAGTATGGTGGTAGCAACATCATGTTATAGGGCTACTTTTCATAAGCAGAGACTGAGAAGCTTCTCAAGAATGAGAGGAAGATGAATGGTACAATGTACAGGTGAATCCTATAGGAAGACCTGCTTGAGTAAGCCAAGAACCTAAAACTGGGTTAAAAATTTACATTTCAGCAGAACAATGACTAGAAACACAAGGCCAAAGCCACACTAGACTGATTTCAAAAGAAGAAAGTGAGTATCCCAGTCAAAATCTTGATTTGAATACAATAGAAAATTTATGGCGAGGCTTGAAAATTGCATTACATCAAAGATCCCCAACGAAATTGTCAGAATGGGAGCAATTTTGCTAGGAAAAATGAAATAAAATGACATCATCCCATTGTGCAAAGCTGGTAGAGACTTATCAGGATAGACTCACAGTAGTATTGCTGCCAAAGATGCTTTCATCAAGTGCTGACTTGATATCAATTTATATATTTTCTTTGGTGGTTTTTTTTCTGATATTCAACCTCCTTCACATATAACACTGTTAAATTGGACCATTAGAGTTTTGAATAAAAACGAGCTCATTAACAACATTGTTTACATTATTTGTATTTTTTCAAAATATGAGATTTTTGATAGGAGTGAATACTTTTGCAAAGCACTATGTGTGTGTGTGTGTACTAATGTGTATCAATAGTTAAAAAGAAAAAAATATTTTTTGCACTGTATGTTATCAAAACACATACATACTCACTGGAAGACATGCAAGCCTTTACCTTTAAACAACTTTTAGTGTTACCTTCTATTATTTATATACTTTTCTCTGTTATAATTATTTCCAAATGCATCCGAGTAAACACATTTTACCTGTTTTGTATTTTACATAAATAAGAAGCTTTTTCTACAAATATGTAGAGAATTGATGTCATTATATTAAAATAATTTTGAAGAGAAAAATCAACAATTAGCATGACAACCCTAGTGGGACAGAATATATCAGAAATACAATTCGAAATTATTTCTATTTATGTACGTAATGTGATGCAGTCAGAAATGACCACATTTAAGAAAGGTATATAACAGACACAAAATGTTCATATTCTCAGATTATAAAGATGTGCTCAGATCGAAAATTTATCTATTCTAAGACGGATATATCCGTAGTATATAATGGCATTGAAACCAAAGAAGTATGGGTGAAACTGAGATACTAGAACCATTTATAAGGAAATCAGCAACAAACTATACTTCAGCCATAGTACGTGATTAATACAGATGAGAATCCAGTAACACAGACGACAGTAGGAAAAATCGTCCTCCTGTCCCAGACAACAGTATTCAACATAATAAATAAAAGGATCTTCGTCTGGACAAGTTATTTCGACAATATATCAACTCAATCGTCTCATACCTCAAGCATCTGGAGAGTGAAACTGGTATTCATGCTATTCCGTAAGAAGACATAATAATCAAGTTCTGTTGGATCAAACTGTTGAAAAGAGTGCTGGAAAACTTTCTCCTTCGTATTGTAGATGGCTTACGGAAAATACAGTAAAGCGTAACGTGTTTTGGACAAGACAGCCTTACCATAGAGCCTTTTGGAGACGGAAAACACGACGCAAAGTTATTTCTGAGATGCTCTGATGTAAAATAAGAGCATGACAAGATGTGGGAGCGTCATGATCCAAAATCCTTTTAATACACCCTCAATATATATATATATATATATTTAATTATGCTTATGATATATATATATATACATAAAAGAGAAAAAGGCGATAAATCAATACCTTAACATCATATTCCGCCAAGTATTGAAATAAATAAATTTTATATTAAGTTCAATATTGTTTTATAGTGCTGGTTTTAATCGCCTGTTAACAATCAATGTAATTAATAGTACTGGAGCTATTTATTTCATTATATGTATTAATTTTAAAATTAAAATTTATTTTATTGTTCTTATATTTTTATACAATATATTTGTTGTAATAGTTTATACCGCTCTTCAATCACATAAATTATTTAAAGACATAATTCGATTTGTCTTTCTTAGTTGATTCACAAATTAGGCCCGGCATGGCCAAGCGTGTTAAGGCGTGCGACTCGTAATCTGAGGGTCGCGGGTTCGCATCCTCATCGCGCCAAACATGCTCGCCCTTTCAGCCGTGGGGGCGTTATAATGTCACGGTAAATCCCACTATTCGTTGGTAAAAGAGCAGCCCAAGAGTTGGCGGTGGGTGGTTATGACTAGCTGCCTTCCCTCTAGTCTTACACTGCTAAATTAGGGACGCTAGCACAGATAGCCCTCGAGCAGCTTTGTGCGAATTTCAAAAACAAACAAACAAACAATCCACAAATTTACAATGAAAAGTTTTAATAAAAATAATATATTTATAAAAATCACAGGAAAAAGAGCTTATGCTTTATACATGTCCCCAGCTAGTACAGCGGTAAGTCTACGGACTTACAACGCTAAAATTAGGGGGTCGAATCCCCTCGGTGGACTCAGTAGATAGCCGCGATGTGGTTTTGCTATAAGAAAACACACACACACGCCTGAAACATATATTAAATATTTGTAGTGGATTATGTACATTATACACAAATCTGCTGTTCATGCTCCATATACCAAGAGGCCCAGCATGGCTAGGTGGTTGAGGATCTCGACTCGTAATCTGAGGATCGCGGGTTCGAATCCCCCTCACACCAAACTTGCTCACCATTTCAGCAGTGGGGCCGTTATAATGTGACGGTCAATCCCACTATTCGTTGGTAAAAGAGTAGCCCAAGAATTGGCAGTGGGTAGTGATGAATAGCTGCTTTCCATCTAGTCTTACACCGCTAAATTAGGGACGGCTAGCGCCAATAGCCCTCGACTAGCTTTGCACGAAACTCAAATCAGACCATATACCAAGAAGCCATCTTTCGTTCATTTTATAAACCCACGTTGTAGCTTGTACCCTCGGATCCCTTTTTTAAAAAAAAAAGTGTAATGTATTTAAAAAAAATAATGTTAATCTGTTTTGGTTTATGGCTTGAATATTTTATGGTTATAATATAATTAATCAGAGGTTGGAGTTTGCTGTTTTTAACTGAATCCTTCCTCATGATTTTGTTTATTCATTTAATTTAATTTCACCAAAATATATATACTAGCCAACATACAGTGCATGTGCATGCATGTTTAAAACTCACGCGGTTACAAAATCCAGTTTATGCACAATTCCAATATAATTCAATAGTCCTTCCAATAGGCCTGGCATGGCCTAGCACGTTAAGGCGTGCGCTTCGTAATCTGAGGGGCGCGGGTTCGCGCCCGAGTCGCGCCAAACATGCTCGCCCTCCCAGCCGTGGGGGCGTTATAATGTTACGGTCGTTGGTATTCGTTGGTAAAAGAGTAGCCCAAGAGTTGGCGGTGGGTGGTGATGACTAGCTGTCTTCCCTCTAGTCTTACACTGCTAAATTAGGGACGGCTAGCACAGATAGCCCTCGAGTAGCTTTGTGCGAAATTCCAAATGAATCATTTCGGTCCCAAAACTGGCATTGATTTATGTCAGAGTACGTACATACGTAGGCCTACTAATTTTTATCCGTAACTTGGTTAGGTAAATTAAATGTGTACTATAGTAGCAATAATCATGGTAATTAAACTGGAAATAAGAAAATAAAACTTC
This sequence comes from Tachypleus tridentatus, assembly GCF_004210375.1. Taxonomy (NCBI): domain Eukaryota; kingdom Metazoa; phylum Arthropoda; class Merostomata; order Xiphosura; family Limulidae; genus Tachypleus; species Tachypleus tridentatus. The sequence continues at coordinate 10,013,555 of NC_134836.1, read as the reverse complement.
AGTAAGTAAAACTGAATTATAGCGGCCCTGTAAATGTCGAGCATAAGCTCACTAGTTTTTTTTATAAAATCTAAATGAAATTTGAAAACAAAACAAGGCTTTTGATGATAACATACCTTGTAGAAAGTGTCTTAGAAAAATAATAAATTTATCAAATAAGTACAATAACAAATAAAATATTTCTTTTAATTAACAAAAGACTTGTTTCCCAGTAGCACAGCGGTACGTCTGCGAACTTACAACTTAAAGTTCAGGTTTCGATACGCATGATGGGCAGAAGACAGGTAACCTATTGTGTTTATTAAAATACTTAATTTTACTTTAATAACACTAGAAAAATAAGTAAATAAAAGAAATGAATGCGCATGCTCAACACGCTATGTCTTCGTTGGTTGGATGTGACCAATTACAATACAGTTTTTAGAAAGCGCGGAGTTTTTCTTAGATTGGTTGTATCCTATTGTTAATAGTATAATATTATGGAAATAATTTGTGTAGTAGAGTAGTTCAACTTTTAGTAAAATCTAAACATTTATTTCACATTTGTGAGAGGTAAGGTAATTGAATATTCTCAAAATTATATAAAAGCTATAAATTGTTGTGACTATAATTATTAATAAAAATGCTTGCAACTGGTCTTCATTTTCGAGCAAATATAACCTCACGCTAGTACTAGCAGTAGAAGTAGTATGCTTGATATAAATATTATCAAGCGTAACTAAGTGTACTATCACTAGTATTAGTAGTTGTTATGTTTCATAATTAAATTGGAATATTTACTTAGACTAACGAACTAAGTAAATATTAATTGTACAAAATTTATATGTTAATTTAACATTTTAGAGTAGTTCATAAGCATTGTCAATACATGTTAATATTATAATATATATATATACACATCATATGACGTACTTTATAGTTTCCTAATGTTAAAACAGAGAAAATTCATTCATGATGACGAGAAATCCACCAGTAAAAGTGTTAATACCCATACCAGCTGTTCTGAGATACTGTGATAATTCATACTGTAGGCTTGCTATTAACTAGTATTACTAATATACTAGTTTAACAGTTTATGGTATGCATAAAATTATGATTTTCTAATAATTGTTAACAGTAACTGAATACTTGTAATACTACTATTGGAATTGAATAAGTAACTACTAGTATTAATACAAATTCTTTGTCATATGTTATAATTGGGATGGCAAGAAAAATGCTTTTAAAGCTACTGAATAGGTTTATCTTTGTTTTTTTAATATTCCTATAGGTATGGAGGGATATGTTGATTTCATGGATTAAAAATGCCAAAAAAAAAAGCAGAAGTGTTAAAAATGGAGTTCAGTCACATTGGATTAATGTCAAAAGTAGGGTACCTCAGACCTCAGTGTTAGATGAAGCAGTAATTAGGAAATTACTTAAATTTATATGATGATATTTAAGGTCTTGGATGTTGCTGACTGAAGAGGATGCTGTTATTACCTGCCAAAAGGATTTAGGTTATTTGGTGGATAAATAATTTATGGCTTTTAACTATAATAAATGCAAGATAATGCATTTAGGTTATATTAATATAAATTATAATTTTGGTTGGAATAACCTTAAGAGTGTTATGAATATAAAGCATCTTGGTGTTTGATCTCTTATCCTTAAGCAGTTCAAACATTGTGATATTTTCAGCGAGATTTTAGGATATATGCACATAATTACTGAATGTAATCCCAAAGATAATAAAATTTCATTGTATAGGTCAAAAGTTAGACCTCATTTGGAGTATTGCGTTCAGTGTTGAGGCTTAAGTAAGGCAGTGAATTGTTCAAAAAAGGTTGAGAGGAAGGCTATAATGGAAAGTTTCTTGTGAGAGAACAGGTTACAGTCTATTTCAAATAAAGAAAGTTAGAGGGGATCTGATTAAGGTATTCAAGATTGTCATGGGAGTTTATCATTTTAATTTACATGTTAAGATTACAAGACAGAAATATAAAACATACCAGTAGGAGTCATCTTCAGCTAAGAAAGTTTCATTTTTTTTGCAAACTTCTGGATGTGGTGGATGTAGTAAGTTTAAGGAAAAGCTTGATAAGTATTTGAATGATGAGACTGGGCAAAGATATATCTTACGAATGCCATTTAATGTTCTAATAATACTGAGATTAATTTATTGGAAGTTATTGTAGTTAAGAGTAAGTTAATCAGAAATAAAAATTAGCGAAATGGATGATGCTTTAATGTAGTTTTGATAAGTGTGAGTTTTGTTACTGGTACTTGTGCAGTTAACTGTATTTCAAGTTGTTTTTTTAGTGGATACAAGTGCTGGTCAGTGAGTGGTATTTGATAATCAGTTATTTTGACAGCCTTCTTAATTTATTAGTACAGTATTGCTCTAAGGATGGTACATACCAGCATGTTGGAGATGGATGCTGTCAGCCAGTGCTTTTTTTATATTCAACAGTTTAAGAAGAACCAACAAAAGTTGGCAGTAGGTGCTGCTCCTTCCATCTAATTGGATTTTAATATTGAATAATGCAGTGTTATTCATTAGGGAATAAGTAATACCAAGCAAGATTATTTCATGAATGGGATTAAGCTGTTACATATACTGAGAAAGATTTAGGGATATTCTTTAGACCTAAATCCTGTGCCTTGTATCAGAAATTACCAGGATAACCAGCCAAACTCTTGGAATCATAACAACTTTCTTGAAGTTTCTGGATGCTAAGACATTTTTAATGTTAAATAAAGCCTGCATAAGACTACATTTGGAGTATGCTATACAGTCTTGGTAATCAGACTTAAAAAAAGAAAAAAAAAGTTGATGTCGTGGAAAGAGTGCAAAGAACAGCTACAAAACTGGTTCATGAGCTGAAGGATAGAGCATATGAAAAGAGAAGGAGGAGGTTAAATCTAATTACACTGGAGAAGAGAAGGCATAACAGAGACCTTTAGCATTATCAAGGGATTTGAAAATGTAAATGCTGAAAAATTATAATAAATCAAAGAGACCCAACAAAATATACAAAAAACACTGTACTAAATATATAAGAAGAAATTTCTATACACAATTTATGATAGAGATGTTCTGGAGGCAAAGTTGGTGAATGTTTTCAAGAACAAATGTGATAAATATAAAGGTTGTCAATATGAAATATACAATTGTTAAAAAAAATCAGTATAAATAGTGATAAACTCTAAATTGTTATTTGTGGAGAGGTAGGCAACAAGCATTAATAAGTGCACTCAAACTCACTTATTATTATGATGAATATTAAAATTAGTGACAGTGGAAAAAAGCCTTAATAGTTTTGTTATAACAAAGACCAAGAACCTCACATTTGTCCCAAATCACTGAAGTTGAACAAACTTAAAAGTAACAAATTTGTAAGAGTATAGGTAATCTGTTATGTAGTTTTGTGCTTAAAGACCAAAAAGTGTAATAATATTTTAATTTCTTGGATAATTGGAATACTGAAAATAATAAAAGTCAGAAATCTAAAGTTTATTGGTTGATTATTTTTGTGACAATCAACTTAATAATTCTAATTAAGCAGTTTCAACATTAAACTGTATAATCATTATTTATATGTTATCAATTAAATCACCCAGTTCTAGTTGATGAACACCTGTATGTGGAAGGGTGGTTAACTCAATTGTCACTTACAATAATTAATAATCCGAAATTAGTGTTTCCATCATCACTGTTTTTTATTGTTCAAACTCTAAGCCTCTTGAGGTTAACTGATTAATTTAATGTAGTCAGTTAATGGGTCTAATAATTAATGGTACAAATTTTATTATTTGTTAATATATTTCAAATTATTTTTATGATTAAATTGAATGTTTGTGAAATCTTTTATTATAATTTTTCACATGATTTAGGGTCTTGATCAATAATGAATGGAAAGCGGAAATCTTTCCCTGGCCGTTTCCAGTCTAGCCAGAGTAAAAAACGCTCAAGAATTGATGATGAAGATGAGCCTACGAACTTTGAGGCTGAGCTAGCATTAATGGATTCGGTGGAAGAAGAAATACAACTTGAATGTGGAGAATCACAGGGTTAGTATATTGTATTGACTCTTGATAATAAAAATTAAGGTTTATTATTTGCTGGAAACTTGGTTGTACTTGTTTTCTTCTGATAATAGAATGCATCTTCAAGATGTTCTTCTTTGTATTGTGTAAGTATATACACCCACACATATACATAAGTGGTAAAATTTTAAGCAGGCCTCAGAGGGTTTTGTTTAAAAATTGAAATTATTCGAGTGGCTTATGTGCAAAAAGGGTCCTATTTTTAAGTTTAATGTGTACTTTTACACAAAGCTCCATCATACTTTAAGTGACAGCTTATTTTCTCTCTTTTATATTTAGAGTTGATGTGGAATTCTTGGTTGGGTTAGTTGTATCACAGATGTTTTTCAAGCAAAGCATCCCCTTTATGAAAAATATAAATATATATATTGTCAAATTTAATAGTAGACATAGTATAGCCAGTTAAAAAATAATATAAACACTTATTACGAGGTAACATTCTTTGGAGTATTTATATAACATTTCTCATTTACCTTTATTGCATATACCACACAGTTATGAATCTGTTTGTGAAAAATACATTTTGTCAGATTCTACAAGTGCCAATAGCAATGAGCATAGTAAAAAAAAAAAAAAGTTATTTAATAATTAGTTATGGTGTGATTAGGAATTAAAAAGTTCTGTAGTTTAAGATGAAAGTTTATTAATACATTGTGGTTAAACAGAAATACACAAAACATTGTGTTCTAGAAGAAACTTATTATGACACTTTAACCATAAACAACATGTTTAATTTGCAGATCAGCATGTTGACCTGCTTCTAACTGTTGTTTGTGAAATACATGATTCCTGAATTCTTTAATCCTGGCCACACTAATGAGGATTTCAATCATCTCCTTTCCCTGAATTCTTCTCTCATGTCTTCACACACCTTTCCTTGTTGGCTTTTGTAATTTAAATCTTTTAATATTACATTCGGACATTTATGTAAACTATGATTATTTCTCAACGTTTCTGGCATTTGTTCATTTGGATTGCAGCTAAATATTACATACATTGCACTTTAAATTGCAAATGTATTTACATGAACAGCATCTGGTCTAGAGTCAGACTGTAAATTAGAAACAATTGTAATTTCTCTGCATGTTTTTTGTAATAAATAACATTTATATATATAAAACTAAAATTCATGCTATCTTGCTATTTCCATGGTTACCAGAGCACAGTGAATCCAGATTCTCATCAAAGAAAAAACATACGTAGCATAGAACTAACATTTACACTATATTATGAGTGATTCTTTATAAACTTGTTAAGGTATAATCAAGAATAGGAAAATATGTGCTTCATCTTAGTTTGGTGCTGCATGGCTCATGTCAGTCCCAATTTTGGTCCAGTATCCATTATGACAAAACATGAAACAGATTTGATCTTTATAATAACTATGATCATTGTATAGTAAAATCTGATTATTTGGTGACTATATAATTATTTTGATATGCAAACAAATAATTGCAAAAAAATGCATAACAAATAATTTATATGGTCATTATTTTGTGAATGGATGGGGCCAGTGCAGAGGTTAGTGATATGAATGTCATATACTTGTGATAGAAAACCTTTAATATATATATAAAACAGTAAAAAAAAATAGCTAATGTGTTGCTGTGTTACTTTTCATTGCAACCAACCCATCACTGAGCTCCATATAATTGCTAAAATTGATGTGGAGATAAGCTTTCTTGTAAGGTATGAAGAGATATGTATAGAAGGTATGCATTAAATCTCTCAGAATGCATCCTCTTCTGTTTGTCTATTCCTCTTCTGGTTGTCTGTATGATTAGTTTAAAAATTAATTTTAAAAGGTTTTAAAAATCTAATTGTAACCTGAAGACCATTAGTGGAAATTGGAATGAATTTTTACAAGTTTAGTTGTGTTATATTTAGAAATGTAGTTACAGGTGTACCATATTTTAGTAAAATATAAAGTTTTCACTTTAAAGATTGTTTCAAAGGATGAAATAACCAAACAGATATATCATAAGCATTAAAGAAAATATGATGTTATGCAAAGTGATCCCTTGTCTGTGATGAAAAAGCATCTGTCAGATTTAAAATGAGTGTAGTTCTTTATACCTCTAAGATACCATTTCTGTTTTAGGCTGTACTTTCTTACTTCTCAGTACTGTATAATTAGTTTCTGTTAATTTCTTTTTATTGATCACATAGGCATAAAGGTCTTTAATATCAGACTTAATGTCTTATTGAAGATCAATCCACTCTGATAAGCATTTAGCTATTTATACACATTATTTATCGTATAACACTAAAACCATGTGTTAAAATTTAAATCATTTGTTTGGTTGATGAATAAGTTTTTTTGTAAGCCATTCTGATGATAATTTGGGTTTCATATACATTACTTACAAAAAGTAATGTGTAGTGTGCCAAAACCATGTGCCTAGTAGGTCATTTGTTTGATACATAATCAAAAGTCCTATAAATTGTTCCTGCAAATGTAAAATTGCATAATTTCATGAAAATAAATAATTTAAGAGATAAAAGGATACAGGTTTTACATTTAAACTTCTGTGACAAGTTGAAAACCTTTAACTACCTTTCCCAGCTGCTGCTGCCTTAGGGATCAACAGAACTAACTACAGAGGAATAATTGTAAAACTTGAGAAGGATTGTTTTGTGAATACTTTAAAATTTGGATAAATGAAAATTTTTTTTTTTTTTTTTGAAGGAGAAGGCCCAGAAAATTTGTCAACTAGTTCAAAATGGTCTCGTCCTATGCCACCACCACTACATCCTGAGAAAGACTCCCTTGTCTTCCAGCAGCTTGATATTGAACACTACATTGGACACCCTCTTGCAGGCATGCCAGGTAGCCAGATTGGTTCTGTGCCTGTGATGCAAATGTTTGGAATTACAATGGAAGGATACAGTGTCATGTGTCACGTTCATGGTTTCACTCCTTATTTCTTTATTCCAGCCCCAACAGATTTTAAAACTGAACATTGTCAAATATTTCAGGTAAGGATAAAGTTAGAATTATCAATAACTTTTGATCCAAGTTGATGTGACGTTGAGATCTAAAATAAGTGCCTTAATATTAATCTATTAGGTTGAGGAATAATTCGTGAGCGTTTTTAAATAATTTCATTCAAGCATTACGTGCAAGACTATACAATACTTCAATGCCTGAACACATTACACCCAAAACATTTATTATGATACTTTATTTCATGTAATACCTAGGTATATAATATGCATTGTTTTAAACGAAATTGCAAGAAATTAAATGCGAAAAGCAGATGGTGTCGAAAATGCTCGATTTTGTCCACTTGACATTTGGTTGCTAGTCTCTCAGTATCTTAAGTTAAGAAGAGTTACAACTTTATTCTGTAGAAATGAGTCACTGGTTCTGTTTAAAATGCCTGTAAACAATTCACTTGTAACATCATTGGTTCCTGTGTATTTCTTTGTATTAACAATATCATCTTGACATCTTGTCAGGCCTAACATGTTTTTGATAAGTTAGGTTTCATTTTGTCTTGATTGCTGTTTTGTTGTTTTCATGAATTATTCTTATTACTTACCCATAAAACAAAATATTTTTGATTACAAGTAAGTTGCCTGGAGAATGCATGAATTAAACATTGATATTTTACCTAATTTAGTGATAATGGAACTTCCATTAATGATTTCTTTATGGGTTTCAAATATTTTTTTATATTTTGTTACATTTTTCTTCAGGAAGTATTAAACAAAACGGTTATAGCAGACATGAGGTCAAACAAAGAGGGAATTTCCCAAGCAGTATTAGCTGTCAGTATTGTGATGAAAGAAAGTAAGAACCTTAAATTGTATTTTTTATCCAAGTTTCTTGTCACCATTAAAAGGCCTGTTCAGTATTTTATTGTCAGCTTATAATAAAATGTAGCTCTGTACTAAATAAAACCTAGAGTTTGAAAGAATATAGAATTTTCATTTGCTACTCACAACCTTAATTTGCTGTCATAACTTAAATTTACAGCATATGTCTATCTGAGCTGGGTGATTAGTGGAATTTGGTAATTGCTTACTTATCAAATTCATTAATTAACTAAATTCAACTAATCATTTACAAAAGACACAAGAATTGATCAACAAAGAAAATAAATTATCAAAGTATGTCTAAGCTCCAAAGATGAAGTGTTTAGAAATTTCTCATCCATATAAAATGAGAGTTTTTATTAAACATAATTGCAATGCATTTTACATACCATTAACAAAAATAATATTTTAAAAACATTCTATGAAAATCTAGATTAAGATTTTCAGTTTTTTTTATTTTCCTATTTGTTCTTTATTCTTGTTACAGTATATTTACTTCACATAAGGCTTATGGATTAACAGACAAAGATTTTGTTTTTGATACATAAAAGCCCAAACACTTTCAATTACAATAATTATGGAAATAGTAATACAGTTGATCTTATGTGCATCATTTTAAATTTGCTTCTTAACTATGAATAATTATTTATATAATTGTCATTTATTAACATGCACCATACATTATATTCATAAATTACAAGTTTTTAAAAATAAATAACAAAATTCAAATTAATAAAATAATTTTCAGAGTAGCTAAACTGAATTAATATGAATGTTCTGTTAATTTTTCCATTTTACACTAATATATAAATTCCAAAATTTTTTGTGAATGTTCTAGAGTAGATCAGTTATATATATTTTTATAAAAGATGTACGATAAATTGAAATGATTTTTAAATGGCTGAGAGTACACTTCTTGATTGTAACACAGGAAAGCATTGGTATGATAGATCTATTAACACCTAGATGTAAAGTAAGATATTTCTTTGAATAAGAAAGTTCATTACATATAAAAACAGTTAATTCAGACACACATTGGGAAGAATAATGTTGTAATTTGGGTATACCATTGGATAATGTTTTTAGAATTCTGTGTTATGAAACCAAAAAAGATAATCTTCACAAAAATAATGAGCAAAATCAATAAACTTACTGTTACGACTTCTGGATAATTTTGAAAGAAAAGGTTTAACATTTAGTGTTTAATTTTTTTCTTTGTTTGAGGATACAGCTAGTTATTGCAAGTGTTGTTTTTTGTGTTTTTTTATATATACCTTGTGAGGAATATATTGCAATAGTAAACTTTATACACATTTCTTCATGGAGTGTCTTCATAATATTCTATATGATATAAAGAGTAATGTAGGAGAAACTTTATATCTAGTTTTTATTTTGTACATTAACAAGAAAGTTGATACTTGCAAATTTTAATGCCATGTTAATTTATCAATTTCCTTATTGTTTATTGAAAATTGATTTATATGTCTAAGTTATCACATGGTTTAAAGGTTAGCATGGCTAAGTAGATAAACAATACTGCTACTGGTTCACTTGTGTGTCACAAATTCCATTAGAATAGAAATTTAGAAAAGTAACAATTGTGATGTTACAAATATTATGCATTTACAATATAGAAAAAGTACATATACAGCATACTTGACTTTAAATAATACAGTTATACAAATTATACATTTAAAAACTAACGATAAAAACAGTAATCTCACATTTTATACAGCATGAAAGAATAGATTTACACAATTGTAAGTTAAAAACTTATCATGGTGTTGAAGAAGAACCAGTTTTGTACTTTGACTAACACTAATCTATCCCAAGAGTTGACACTCATTGCTCTCAGCCAGTTTCCATCCCTCTATCCAGTAGAATTAATAGAAGCTTTACTATAAATCAGAAGCAAATATTACAACTTTTTGCATGGGTGAAAAGTGGAGCATATTTAGGGGCAACAGGAATTGAACTCAAGACTCAATTTCAATTAAATCATTGTGCTACTTCAATTTAGAGTTGAACAAACCCAAATTGATAAGAAACATGTAAAAATTAGAATTTGAGAAATAAAAATTGGTACTTTCTATTTGACTTTTTAGTTGGAATAATCAAGAAGAATTGCAATTAGTTCATTATTTTTTATGTCATGACACTAATTATTTAAATTGAACAAACTCATATTCATTGAAAATAGTGAGAAATCATAATGACAATTTTTCAGTTACTTGAATTGTTATAATAAATAAAATAAAGAAATTCTAAGACTGATCAATTATTTTTTGTTTCACAACTCACTATAATTGTAATTTCAGTCAACTGGTTATTTTACATGGCACTAACCAACATAAGTGATGCTCATAGATAATGATGTTAATCACTCAGCTCTGATGGTTATTCTTATAAGACTTGAGATAATGAAGAAAAAAGAAGCAATAAACAATGATAGACATTCTGACTAATGTCTAACAGGTTTGAGGTTTGTGTTTCCTTATACAGAATTTTGTGCACAGAGCAAAGAGAAGAAATTGAAACCAAGAAGGTGAATTTGTCAATTAAATATATAAACCAAAAAAACATGAATAGAATGTTAGAGTTTGTGATTGTTTTTGTTTCAGTTGATAAGGAGTAAAGTACTGACTTTTAGTCATAAATAATTTGAGTAATGTCTCAACTTTAAATGAAAAAGTTACTTGTTTAGTATCATACATTGGTATATTTAAATAAGTATAATATTTTAAAGATTTGTTCTGTCATTGGAAAATAAAAATCATAAAGTAATACTTTTTATGCCTTAAATTTTAAAAATCTTAGAATCACAAACTTTAGTAGACTTGTATGACTGATATTTTTAGGAACAAAATTAGAATGCTATGGGAGTATTAAATTTGAATCTCGAAATTCTTTACCGATAGGTTCACTCAAAAGTTAAAAACAAAATTCAGATCTATTTTTTATATTTACAGTGCTAAATAGATATGCAAATTTCCCTGATTATGCCAATATGTTTTGTATTTCTTTTTGAAGATGTATTATTGATATAGTAAAAGATATGTAGTCTTATTTGTAATGTTTATTGTTATGGAAAAAGAACTTTTAATACTTAACAGGTATATATGGGTACCATGTAAACAGGAAAGTGCCATTTTTAAAAATCACTGTGGCTCTACCAAGACTTATAGCTCCTGCTAAGCGACTCTTAGAAACTGGTGTAGTAAACGTGCCACCTTATGGTAGCCGTGCATACCAACCATATGAGAGCAATATTGACTTTGAAATTAGGTAAAAAAATGATACTTTTATATAATTTACTTGTTTCTTTTGCAATGATAGTGAAATATGGATAAAGTTTCTAAAAACACAGTGGCAGTAATAAGTATCACTTAAATATGTGGCTCATGACTGCTTTTATGACATTTTATCATTTTAGTTTACATAATACAAGATGTTTTTAACTGTGAAGTTTGATATTTATGTATATTTTTTAAAATGAAGTAGACATAACAAACCAGTTTTTAAATTTTGTTTCTCACTGAAATTGGTAGAAAAATATGAACATTATGTGTATACACTTTTTTATGTCCTAGAAACATATTTATTGATTAATTATTAATTGAAAATTTTGTAGTTATGTATTTTTAACTGTAAACAATTAATGATTTGAACAGTGCACAACCACAAGTGAGGATTTTTTCAGTAGAATATTTCTTTGGTTGATAGATTTATGGTTGATACTGAAATTGTGGGATGTAGTTGGATTGAACTGCCACAAGGAAAATATCAAGTTCGAAGCAAAGATAGTGCACCTAGTCCTATTTCCCGTTGTCAGATTGAGGTTGATGTAGCATGGGACAATTTTATCAGTTATCCACCAGAAGGTGAATGGGCCAAAGTTGCTCCCTTCAGGATTTTGAGCTTTGATATTGAATGTGCTGGTAGAAAAGGTGAGAATTTTATTTTTACAATCTAAAAAATAATTCCAATTTTGACAAAGTTATATTTCTAATAAAATACAGTCATTGCAAAACCATCCTATAGAAAATTTGTTGGATAAAGAATCGTATTTAAAAGTATAGGTAGATTGAAATTATCAAGCTACGTAATCAGTGATGTCGAGAAACCCACTTGTTGAGAAATTTATATGCAAAAACGGCTCGTTTGGGTTGAGAAAATATTTTACGTAGAAGAGCGAACAACGTTTCGACCTTCTTCGGTCATCGTCAGGTTCACAAAGAAAGAGGTAACTGACCGGAAGTTAACCACATGTTTTCCGGTCAGTTACCTCTTTCTTTGTGAACCTGACGATGACCGAAGAAGGTCGAAACGTTGTTCGCTCTTCTACGTAAAATATTTTCTCAACCCAAACGAGCCGTTTTTGCATATAAATTTATCAAGCTACATTGTTTTATAATGTTTGTAAAAGCTACAATTTAACTTAAATAGCTCAAAGAACTTTGTATATAGCTTCACCTTTTTTTTTAAATTTAGTTAGATACTGAGACAATCATTATGGTTAAGTATTATATTTTTTCTCTTTTGTTATAACCAACTGAGATTTATGAGTGTTACTCAGTTATTTATATTTTACGTCAGTATGAATTGCTTGTGGTCGTTTTAATAATTCATTTGTTAACCGATTCAAATGCAAGTAATATTTGGTTTCTTTCAAAGGAATCTTTCCAGAGCCTGAAAAGGACCCTGTAATTCAGATTGCAAACATGGTTATACGACAAGGAGAGAAAGATCCTTTCATTCGTAATGTTTTCACCTTGAATAGTTGTGCTCCAATTGTTGGCTCTGAAGTTCTGTCATACATGAAGGAGAATGAAATGCTTGAGGTGAAAAAATAATTTAAGTTCTTTGAATACATTAGGTTTACAACATATATATTATAAAAGAAAGTTTGTACTTATTGAAGATGTATCGAAATGGTAACTTAGATGGAAGTGATCAACCATTGCATAATTGTTAAGATTGTGGGATCTTTTAACATTATTGAACATATCTAGTAAAAAATTGTTTTGTTTTTCAGTTATAAGTTTTGAGTATTATTGCTCTTAAATTGCATTTAGTTATCTATAATTATTACATGTAAGGATGATTTTTTACACCAATGTGTGGTTAGGCCCACAAGAAGTAAAGGAACTTTCAGAAATGATAGTCACCTCCCTAAATAACTGAAAACTATTACCTCACACTATATCTAGAAAGATTTTTGTGCTTATGCCAAGCCTTGAATGAAATTTCGATCCGTACATCCATTATCATATATTATGTTCACCTATGTTGCATGGTGCAATCAACATTTAGACTAAAGCTTTTGATCAATAGGAGAGCAACATATGGGATTATTGCACTTACTATTTTAAACTTTTAGTTCTCATTATAAGTGTAGTTTTTCTTACTTTTAATTTCTTGACTTAGAGAAAGAAAAATACAATTTTTTTTAAACATTTCAGTTAGAACTTCTGATTTTAAGTTAATATCATTTCTTATATTAATTTGATTTTACTTAATGAAATCTGAAGATTTTGGAGCTAGTATTTCTGAGTGTGTGATGTGGTTTCTTTAACATTATTCAAAGTTTTGGTTTTAGTAACTAAATTGAAATGTCATAATTTATTACAGTAACCAAGGTGTG